>NW_026294606.1:38897806-39519946 GCF_007827085.1 Peromyscus californicus insignis | reverse complement strand
TTGTTTTGTGGGAATTGAGACAGGAGCCCACGTAGCCCAGGCTGGATTCAAATTCACTATGGAGCTGATAATGACCTTGAATTGATGACCCTCTTGCTTCTACCTTTCAAGTGCTAGGATTGCAGGAGTGACCCTTTGCCACGTCTGGCTTATATTGTGTTTTGAGAACAAAAGGATGCCCTAATGAGTTTTGAGAAGCAGCCACAGCCCTATTTAACAGCTGCTCTTAAAACAGGATCTGTAGGTCTGTTAAATATTTTTATCATAAAAAATACATACTTACTATTGAAATTTTAAAAAAAATAGTTTAAAATACAAAAAAAAAACCAATACAAGAAATACTCCTCACTCAGATGGAACAATTGTATTTGGTATCTAGTTAATCTTTCTTTCTCTATTTCCAAGCACGCGGTGAGTTTTTTCCAATGCGGGCAATGCCGGCCTCATTCGCGTACGTGCGTGGTCATCTGTTGTTTCCCACATCACTATATTTTCTCATGTGGTCATTTCATGCCTGTCCGCCTGACCCACACGCCAGTATTCAGACCTCCTTCAACAGTCCGCCAGCCATTGAGCCCTGTCTAGCTCTTCACCATTTGCAACAGCGGTTTGATGAATCACATCTGTATCTCTTCACAGGTTCTCTGTTCTTTCCTTAGGGTGAGTTCTTGGGTGTGGCATTAATGAGTCTAGTTCAGCAGTCAGCCAGATCATTCATTCTTCAGGAAGCAGGTTCACCTTCCTACATCTAAGGAGACGTGGTCACTTTCACTAACACTCTACCTGATGCTTTTGTGTGTCTTGTATGAATGTAACTTTCACTAATTAGAATTCCTTAAAGTGGGGCTTATCATAAAATGGCAGCTGGCCATCATGTTCTAAGGGTACCCTGAGAACTCTCAGATATACCAGCAACTGAAACGGCAGGACAACACTGTTTTCTGGGGGAGCTGAGATCAGGCACCAAAACGAACCCTGGCCAAGCAAGAGGCATCGACCTTTGAAGCCCTTGTCTCTCTGGTGTGTTTCTTGCAGGTTTTGGAATCATTTTCAGATAAAACTCCCTCTAACACCACCCAACTGGAGGTCTTTCCTGATGCACTGTGGTTAGACCAGGACCTGGCGTGTCCCAGGTAAGCACCTGGTGGGGCTGGTAGACACCTAGCCACGTATCCTATGGCATTCGCTCTTTGACCAAAATTCCAGCAAACCTGACTTCCGGGGGATCACGGAAGAGAGATTACATGAAAACATTGAGGTGTTAAAATAAGCGTGAAAGACAGCTAGTGAGCGCCCTCCTCAGAGTCCACAGGCTCCTTGGAGGATGGAGGTGACACACACAGACATTGTTTCAGAAAGAAATCCTAAACACAAAAGGAGACACAGCCACATGACTGGGAAAGAGAACTGCTAAAGCCGTGGGTGAGATGCAGCCTGAGATCGCGTCTGTGGTGCCCATCAGAGCTGCCCTTTCCACAGCCAGGCGCAGAGTCTTGTTAGGTGTGTCACCAAGCTTGTTCCCGCCTGCGTGTGACCCACAGGACCGCATGCTACAGAAATGAGCATTTTCTTGATTCAGGCATTTGTATCATTCACTCCACCAACAGCGACCCCTTCATATTTATATACGTGCTAATAGTTGCCCTCCCCGGACATGTTCTGTCTCTTAAACGTACAGTGTCAGGGCTGGAGAGCTGACTCAGTTGGTCAAGTGTCACGCAGGTATAAGAACCAAGTTAATCCCCAGCACCCAGTGAAAAGGCAGGCTTGGTGGAACCTGCTTGTAACTCCAGTGCTGGAGCGATGAAGACAGCCAGAACTCTGGGGCTTACTGGCCAGCTAGCCTCACCCAATCAGTCGGCTCAGCCAGTGAGCCATACGGGTCTCAAAACAAGGTGGATGTCTCTTGAGGAAGACACCTGATATTGACCTCTGGCACATCCATGCACAAGTTCATATACATCCATGTAAAGTAGACCAGCATTGTGTAATGGCCCCGGCACTATATAGCATAGCCCCCCACCGCACCCCATGGTTTTATAGGTGATGTACACTCAAGGAGGAAAAGAACACATCTCTTTTTGTCTCATACAGTCAGTGTAGCTTGCCTCTTAAAATAGGCATCAGTGGGCTGGAGAGATGACTCAGAGGTTAAGAGCACTGGCTGCTCTTCCAGAGAGGTCGTGAGTTCAACTCCCAGCAACCAGCTCCCAACCATCTATAATGAGATCTGGTGCCCTCTTCTGGCATGCAGGCATACATGCAGGAAAAACACTTTATACATAATAAATAAATCTAAAAAAAAAAAATGTAAAATGGGGCATCAGTATCTTCTCCAGTCAGAGTAAGATCAAATCAGAACATCGAGTTTTATGGTTCATGTGTTAGTTTCACACAGGGCATTGGGCTGGGTCTTCTCAGTTGTGAGTCTAAGCAAGGGAGACACAGAAAATCTACACACTACACCCTGAGTGCTGGGAATGCTGAGCAGAGAAAGGTTGCTTTGAGATGAGCAGGAAGAGCGCTGGACCAGGGGCTGGGAGCTTGGGAGAGTGGATGCAGGCAGGAGGACCTGTAAGAAGTAATATTCTGTGTCAAAGAGCCAGGAGCTGGTGAAGCTCGGTTGAAAAGGCAAAGTGAGTGTGAGCAATGGTATGACCTCCCAGCGTGGTGGAGGGGACCATGGGGAGAGGTGGGCGCGGGGGTGGGGGAATAAGAGGGCCCAGCGAAGGCAGCACACAGCTCCACAGCAGTGAAAGTAGGAGATTTGGAAGGTCAGTAGACGGCACCAAGGCCCTAGAGCTGGAGCGGTTCTGAAATACAAGCTCAAGGTGCGGATGAGTAAGTGGCTGGATGAGGTAGAGCAAAGCCTGAGCATGCGAGCCAAGCCTTTGAGTGCACTGAAAGTTGACTTATCAGGATCCTAGTTTGCTTTCCTTTGCTGTGATAAACTCCATGACCAAAAGCAACTTTGGGAAGAAAGGGTGTGCATCATCTTACAGCTTATAGTCCTGTCCTGCATGGCAGGAAGTCGAGGCAGGAACCTGGAGGCAGGAACTGAAGAGGGAGGCCACGGAGGACACTGCATCCTGGCTTGCTCTCCATGGCTTGCTCGGCCTGCCTTCTTATACACCCCAGGACCACTGCCTAGGATGGCACCTGCCTAGGATGGCACCTCCCAAAGTGGGCTGAGCCCTTCCACATCAATCAGTAATCGAGAAAATGCCCTACAGGACACGTCCACCGAACAATCTGATGAAGGCAATTGCTCAATTGAGATTCCTTCTTCCCAGATATGTCTAGGTTGTGTCAAGTTGGAAAAAAAAAAAAAACAAAAAACAAAAAACAAGCCAGTACATCAGGGAAGGAATAAAATGTAGTTATCAGTACCTCATACTTGTGTGCTACATGACCACAAGCAAATTGCTGGTTCTCCTCACGCCCCAGGTTTCATCTGAAAAAGTGATGCAATAATAGCATGCACCACACAGGGGTGCCACAGTGTAAGGCATGTCTGCAAGAGTGCCAGGCACACACCATGGGGTGAACAGTCAGTAGTAATCACGTCAACCTCATGCACTGCTCAGGAGAGACATGTGATTCGGGGAAGATACTGGGTAAGTCACAAGGCGCTGGAAACAGCTTTGTTTCAGTCCACATCCCAGGCTCGGGATCTCCCTTACCTTAAAGACGCCAGCATAGCTTGAACTGAAGAGTAAGAATGTACCACGATGCAAGGAGGAAATGGAAAGCTATTATAATGACACACACACACACACACACACACACACACACACACACACACACACACACACTGTGGATTAGCTACTGTTCTCATAGCTGTGAGAACATAATTGGCAGAAAGATGGAAGGGTTTAGGTTAGCTCACAGTTGGAGGGGGGACAGACAGTCGTGGTAGGGAAGGTGTTGGCAGTAGGAGCAGGGGCTGGCCGCTCACACTGTGTTCACAGCCAGGAAGCAGACAGGGACGAACGCTCAGGCTTCGCTCACTTTCTCCTTTCACTCAATCTAGGGACCCCAGCCCATAGGATGACGCTCCCCACATTCAAGGTGGGTCTTCCCTGCTCAGTTGGAACTTTCTGGAAACATTCTTATAGACACACCCACAACTACTGTTATTCATTGGTAGTATCTTTTATTGAGAGATGGCAAACAGTGCACAAAATTCAAGAATTTGATCTTACCATCTTGAACACAGCAGTTTTATACCAAAGAGAACATGTTTATATTAGCAATGAGCACTGCATCTGAGAGATGCTCACACATCTGCCTTCTGTGAATCACTGCATAAGCTATTTTATTGAGGCCGGACATAGGTCGTGGTAGTACAGCATGTGCTTAAAGTGCATGAGACCCTGGGGTCCATCTTCAGTACACCCCAAATTCATTTCATCCACAACTCCTGTGGAGGAAGAACCAAGAAAATCCAGTAAGAATGAGTTCTGTATGGAAAATAAAGCCAAACAAAAGGAAATGTGAGTCCAAGCATAGAAAGAACAGGAAGAGGAAAAGGCACAGGATTCCAACAGCAGGAAGGAAGGAAGGAAGGAAGGAAGGAAGGAAGGAAGGAAGGAAGGAAGGAAGGAAGGAAGCCGAGAAGAGACGGTAGGCCAGGAGGAGTGGAAGAAAAGGGTGGGGAGATGCAAGCGGGCAGGAGGAAAGGCTGCTGGGGTTTAAGAAGAATGTAAGAACCGCTCTTTTGGTCTTTGATAGATTAATCCCCCACACAGACAGCATCATGAAGACTGTTTTCAGAGAGAACTGCTGACACCATCGATTTACCAGACACAGGCCGAGGAGCTGCCCCGAATGGTCCCACCTCACTGGAACTGAAATGACCTTGATTCAGTTATGAAATCTGTTGATTAATGGAGCCTGGGAATTCTAACAGTTAGATAGATATTTGATTGAGGGGTGATACAACATTCGTTAATAATCTTACAGAGAAAGTTACTTTAAAAGTCAACAGAAAATAAGAATCTATGTCTTCAAAGTAACAACAGCAAAAACCCACAAAAAGAACTACTTCTAGGACTTTTAAAAATACCTTTTCAATGTTGAAAATAGGCAACTAAATTACCTGTGGGTTTTTGTGTCTATTTTTGATTTAAAAAGTTATGATTAATTCATATGTACTAATTGGTTTGTAGGAAACTGTAACTGGTATCCAAGGTTCTTTGCATGTGGTTTTCTGATATCCCTTCACACAGTGACAATCAAGTGCTCTTTCTGACTGTCACCTACCTCTTGAACGTGATCTCAAAATTGTTTCCTAGCTCTGATCAACAGAAGACTGACTGTCTCCTTCTCAGTAAAATCAACAACACAGATGATAGATCATTCTTGTTTATTTCACTCTAGGAAAAATAAATGCCTAGAAGTCAGAAATTGGAACCTTGTGATTTATACTGTATAGTAAGTTATTGTTACTACGTAAAATAATGTAATATTTATCAAAAGAGATGTTCAAATGTATTATGATGGGCAAATAAAAGATTATCTTAAACAGAAATTTGTTTTCTCACTCTGTAGCCCAGGCTGATCTTAAATGTAGCGATCCTGCTTCAGTCTTCCAAGTGCCGAGGTTTCAGGAGTCATCACACTAGACTAGATCTGTGGCTTGGAATAAAAAGACTTGCCTTTCTACTGAACTCTTAGAAACAGTACTTTCAAGGTCATTTTGGCTCTCTTCTTGACATCCCCGACTGAACAACCCCTAAGCCCTCTGGTGTGAGACTTCCTTCTCTCTGGAGACAGACAATGGTGACCCCTCCTTACAATGTCCCAGTGAAAACCAAGGTAGCATTCCACTCACATTCACCTCAAGAACCAATGAGTTACTGGCTTTACTTACTAAACAAGGTTGAGGATCTTCTTACAGGGTCATAGCAGACCCCAAAGAAGCCATACTAAGAAGTCTTCACCCAGCATGGATGATGACTTCCTTATAGCTGTATGGGGGTCTCCCATATCTCCCCCTTTCCCTAGCCTTCATCCGACTCTATATAGCTGCACCTTCCAAGACCCAAAGGCAGGGTACAATTAAGGCAGAATTATATACAAGCGGCTGGGAGGGGTGGCTGGGCTCTAGGTGAGGGTCCAGGTGTCCAGCCCCACCCACTCCTCTGAAGGAGCATCAGCTGTCTGTTTTGCTTAGAGAACAGTGCCCTCCGATACCCTCCAGTTCACTGACCCAACACCCCTTACTCCTGTCTCATCCCTTCCTGGTCGATCTTCCTGTCCTATTCCCAGCAGCACCTGCTCTCTCCTTGCCTGGTATCTCCTAGCTCACTTCCACTACTTGCAGAGAACGCCCCGAAGTTGCCTTTGTGTGTTGTTCTTACATCCGCTCTGTTGGCAGATCCAATCATCTGCACCTTTAAAACATGTCTGGATCTGAACCCTTCCCTGCTGCCGACATCTGGAGATGAAGCGAAGTGCTGAGAAACTCATGGAAAGCCGCCCCTCAGGACAGCCATCCTGGGAGGGGTGTCGTGGGCTGCACAAGCTTAGTGTGAAGTCATCCTACGCTAGGGAAGTTCAGCCGCTAGATTCTCAGTTCGTCTTGCCACATTAAGACCCCTAGCTCTGAAGAAACCGTGCCTTAGGGATGGGAGGAGCAATCCCTCTTCATGTAGACCTCATGTAGACCGTAGACCCCCAGTGGCCTACTCTGCCCCTGCCCCACCTTACGCTTTGTGCCAGCTGGCAACAAAAGCTGATTTCATTTTGCACAATGGCCAGCAGAGTGAACTACAGCTGAAAAGCACTCGGGTGATAAGTGACAGGGACTTGAAAGTTACTTCTGTCACCGTCAACAACATACCCGAGAGAACAGTCGACCAGGAAGAATTACTTAGTTTGGCTCAGGGTTTCAGAGAGTTTGGCCCATGGTCACATGGCCCCATGCACTGGGCAGAGTATCATGGTGGTGGGAGCATGTTCTGGAGAAGCTTCGTACCTCACTAGAAATCTGAAGCAGGCTGTGACAGGAGGAGGCCAGTACAAGACGTAACTGTCAAGGCCAAAGCCCTATCCACCTTCTTCCTCCAACCAAGCAGGGAGTTCCACCACCTCCCAGAGACTATTCAAAATTTGAATCCAAATTGAATGTAGAAGGCTGAGGCAGGAGGATTTTCACAAATTTGAAGCCAGACTTGGTTACATAATGAGTTCCATGCCAGCAGGTGATGCATGGAATCCATCGATGAATTAAACCACTCATTAGGCCAGAAGCTTCATAATCTAAGTATGTATAAGCATGCTTTACTGATCTAGGTTCATAATCTAAAGTTGGCAATCAGGATGAACCCTCACTTTTAGGTAGAATGCATGTTGTATCCTCAAGTGACAACTAAAAGCGTTGTAAGAGAATCACAAAGATAGTAGAAGGACAGCTACATGAATTTAAAACAGTATGAAAGCAGCCAACAAAAAAGGAAAAATGACCCATGAGGAGAAATGTATTATGGGAAACAAAAATTTCAGGCTCTTGAGGTTTGAATGTCTCCACCCAAAAGTCACATTTTATTTTAATCCTCACTGGGAAGAGCTAGGAGAGGGACAGGGAAGAGACGACCATTTCTGGGTAAACTGGTTAAGGAATGAGAGGGTTGTCACAGCGGTGTCTGTTGTAAAGCAGCTCCACCTGGCACCTTACTCTGTGTCCCTGGTGACGCTCTGCCATGCCATGACCAATCAGGAGGACTTTACCAGGTACTAAGCCGACACTGGCACTGTGACCTTGCTTCTCAAGAACCAGGAGCTTAATTTACCTCTTTTCTTTATGAGGTACTCAGAATGCAAGATGTGTCCAGCAGGAAAACGAATGAATGGGTCCCACCCTATGAATAAATAAGCAAAGTTATAGGGTTATCTCAGTCAAAGTGAAGTGGTATTTGTGAGTACTTTTCATATCTATTAATGAAATTCAAAGGAAAGTCTCCCTTTTAGTAATGATATATGGGAAGGATTGTTCAAAACGAGAGGTGGGGGGAGAGACAGAGACAGAAAGAAAGCAAAGCAATTACTAATTCTCTTGCCTCTTCCTCAGTGCTGGATTATAAGCACATGCCACCCATGTGCCACTCACAGGTGCCTTCTTTAAGACAAGGAGCTACAGAGCCATGGAGAAAATACAGTTTTAAATAAACAGCACTGGGTGACTTGGGTGATAAGGGTGGATAGAACAGGGACTCCCTCCTAATCTGGATAGAGGCAGGTGTTTTCTTGAACATGAATGGAACCTGTGACTTCCATAAAAGCAAAATGACAGCATTTCTGGGTCATAGTAATTTTTACAAAAGTAAAAATCTGAGTTCTGAAAAGCTTGTGCCCCCCTCTGGTGACTGTGTGGTGTACAGTATCACAGTATGTCCTAACCTCCTAGCAGAGACACTGTAGACAGTAGAACTCACCATGGGGACTCTGGAAATGGCTCCTTCGGTTCCGTTGACACAGCCATCAGTGCCCACAGGAAAGTCTACTGTGAGCATGGACTCATAGCGTGTTCTGAAACGTGTTCTGAAAATAAGGAGTACGGCCTCCCTTATTGCTCTCCTATATCCAAACTCCCAAAGCGGTCATTTATTTATCATCCGTTCATTCATTTATTAATTTGTCTATGTAGCCCAGGCTATCCTGGAACTCCAGCTCCTCCTGCCCCATCCTCTCAAGTGTAGATTCATGTATGGACCACCACACTCCTCTTCAAAGCTATTACACATCTCTCTAGAAATTTAAGGTCCGGCTTATCTTTGAAAATCATGGGCCAGTGGGATGGCTCAGTGAGTAAAGGCTTGCTGCCAAGTCTGGTGACTTGAGTCTCATCCCTGGAACCAACATGGCGGAGGGAAAGAAGCCCTGAAACGTGTTCTCTTCCCCTCCACATGTGCGCCTTGATGCACTCTTGCGCATGCGCGCGCACACACCCCTTGCCAAAAATCATAAAAGACAGTTGTAGCAGAAAGTTATTATTAGCAGCTGTTTCCCCATCTACCTGAACCTAGATTAAGGATCTGAGAGTGTGGTAAGGGAAGTGAGGAGACAGGGACTTCTGCAGAGAAGGCACTGGAGGAGAGCCCCCACAGACACGGTGTGGGGTGTTTTCGTCAGGGTTCTCTAGAGGAACAGAACCACGGGATCAATATATATGTCACATATATATCAATGACCAAATCACACCTGAGATGCTAAGAGCCTGGGACTCAATTCTTGAGGTTGGACTTGACTTGGTCGGGGTAGTCTCAGAATAGAAATCTCTAACTGAAGAGTGATGAATGGCAGTTACTCAGGCCACAGGCAGGGCCCCTCAGTGGTCACAACCTGGTGCTGGGAATCAAAAGACTCTGGGAGAGCAACTGGCCTACTCCACAGGCAAAGCTTGGGAACGCTGGTTCTATGGGCAGCGGAAACAACAGAGCTCACACTGCTCTGTGGCAAGGGAGGAGGCCACACGAACAAAAGGCCACATGACCTTCCTTCTGAATCACCGCTTTGAATCTGGCCTCTTTCCTAATGTGTGGCAAGTAGACACTAAAGCCAGCCGTAATGTGGGGTATCCCCATAAACTCTTTGTGGGGTCTACACAATCCACATGCTCGAGTGGTTAAGAAGAAGGTAGCTTACCGGTTAAGTGCACACTACACAGACATGAACTGAGTTCAGATGCCCAGCACCTATAGCCTGGGGCTATGGTGTGTGCCTGTAACCCCAACACTGGGGGCAGGGGACGTGAGAACAGGGGGAGCCCTGGGGCTCATCAGCAAGCTAAGCTAGCTGAATCGATGAGCTCCACATTTGGTAAGGGATCCTGTCTTAAAAAATAAGGTCGAAAGTGATTGGGGAAGGCACCCAACGTTGACCTCTGACCTCTCTGCACACAGTCACGTGTCCACACACACGCATGAGAGTTGTGGAACACCTGTAAGTAATTAAAAGTATTTCCACTGATGACCTGGTTTTCCCAGGACTCACACCTTCCCTGGCCTCTGCTTCTGCTAGTGAGTCCACAGCCACCCTCCAGAGGAAAAGAATACCTGTCCCAAGCTGTGGCATTTCTTCTCTCCTCCTCCTTCTCCTCTTCTTCTCTGCTGCTCTGACATATTAGAAAAAAATTAAGCTAATCTTTTGATTTCCCTTGCAGACAAATTAGTAGGCTAATATTTATCGTCTTTGAAATATTATATTTTGAAAACTGCCGTGATTTCAACTGGTAATTATTTCAATTGAAAATAATTTCTGTTGTGTAAATAAACACTGGAGACATCTGTATTTATGCAGTGTAAATAATAAGAAATATACAAGATGAAAATAAGATAATAAATGTTGCCACCCACCCATTAAAATGATGTAGTTCTTTATTTACTAATCCAGAAAAGGCACACTGCTTATTTTTGAAAAATTATTTGATAAGAAATCTAACTTTCAGGCCAGATGCAGAGGCAGGAAAGTCTGTGAGTTCCAGGCCAGTCAAGGATCTATGACCTAATTTTTGGGTTAAAATAAGAGACTATTTAATAGTGTGAACATGTTTCTGTGTGTGTGTGCATGTCTGTATGTGTGCATGCTTCTTTGTGTATATAATATATGTGTATTGGTGAAATTATTAAGGCAACTCCACATAGTTAAAAAGGGAGGTTTATTTTGTGGGGTAACTTACAAGTGAAGGGATAGGCTACAGGGTCTGGGAAAGGTGTAGCACAGTCCAGCAGTGTTCTCTGGAGAACTTTGCTCGGTCTACCTCCAGCGTCCAGGGTCCAGGAACCAAGAGAGCCCGTGCATCCAGATCTTGGGTCTTCAGGGTTCTCTCTTGGCTCCGCCTTGTAGGCGTGACAGTTACCGAAGCCTCAAAGGGGGTAGTATTTCCAGGTCAAAGCTGGAACGGCTACCCACTACATATGTGTGCTCACATGGTTCTCTCTGTGTGTGCACATGCTTCTCTCTGTGTGTGCATGTGTGTGTGTGTATGTGTGTGTGTGCATGGGCACATGTCTCTGTGAATACAAGCGAGTGTGGTCTCAATGGAAGGCGCTTCACTCTCCTAACCTGGAACAGAAGTTATGGGAGGAAGCAAATGGACTCCATTTAAATGTCTTAGAATGCCTGTGTCTGTTTTGTACCTGGTGAAACAAAAACATTAATACATCCAGTACTGACTCTAAGGCCACCACTAACTTACCTGAAGTATTTCCATTACCTTGTTTCCAGCTTTAGTTCACAGGTATTTCTATTTATACCTGCTTGGGCATTTTTCCATAGCTACATTTTTTTTTATAACTAACAACATGTTAAAATAATTCTGGGAAAGCCAGATATGGCTCAGTGGTTAAGAGCACTTATTGCTCTTGCAGAGGACCTGGGTTTAGTTCCCAGCACTCTCATGGTGGCTCAAAACATCTGTAACTCCAGTTCCAGGGGATCTGATGCCTTTTCTAACCTCTGCAGGTACTAGGAATACATGTGGTGAACATACATACATACATACATGTAGGCAAAACACGCATGCACATAACAATTTTTTTCCAAGACAGGGTTTCTCTGTGTAGTTTTGGTGCCTATCCTGGATCTCACTCTGTAGACCAGGTTGGCCTCGAACTCACAGAGATCTGCCTGGCTCTGCCTCCTGAGTGCTGGGATTAAAGGTGTGCACCACCACCACCTGGCATCAGTTTTTAAAATTTATAGACATTAACTTGGGCAGCAGCTGGGAAGATAGCCCATTTGGTAAAATGCTTGTTGCACAAACATGAGAATCTGTGTGAACAAGCAACAGGACCCATGTGGAAAAGCCAGGCCTAGTGGTATGCACTGGTAACCCGTGTGTTAGCAATGTGGGGACAGACGGATGCTGGGACTTGTGGACCAGTCACCTTTGCCTGCTAGGCAAGCACCAGGCCAATAAGACACGCCATCTCAAAAAGCAATGTGGTTAACTCCTGAGGAACAACTCCCAAGGTTGATCTCTGCACTTAGACATTCTGGGCCCCAAACCCTGGAAAGAGTGACATACAAAGGGCAGATCTTCCCACCTCGATTAATGTAATCAGATGATGCCCAGATATGCCCATAGGCCAGCCCCATCTAGACAGTCCCTCACCACCCCATCTAGACAGTCCCTTACCACCCCATCTAGACAGTCCCTCACCACCCCATCTAGACAGTCCCTCACCACCCCATCTAGACAGTCCCTCACCAACCCCATCTAGACAATCCCTCCCCATCTAGACAGTCCCTCACCACCCCATCTAGACAGTCCCTCACCACCCCATCTAGACAGTCCCTCACCACCCCATCCAGACAATCCCTCCCCACCCCATCTAGACAGTCCCTCACCACCCCATCTAGACAATCCCTCACCACCCCATCTAGACAATCCCTCCTCATCTAGACAGTCCCTCACACCCCATCTAGACAATCCCTCCCCATCTAGACAGTCCCTCACACCCCATCTAGACAATCCCTCCCCATCTAGACAGTCCCTCACACCCCATCTAGACAATCCCTCCCCATCTAGACAGTCCCTCACCACCCCATCTAGACAATCCCTCCTCATCTAGACAGTCCCTCACACCCCATCTAGACAATCCCTCCCCATCTAGACAGTCCCTCACCACCCCATCTAGACAATCCCTCACCACCCCATCTAGACAATCCCTCACCACCCCATCTAGACAGTCCCTCCCCATCTAGACAGTCCCTCACCACCCCATCTAGACAGTCCCTCCCCATCTAGACAGTCCCTCACCACCCCCATCTAGACAGTCTCTCCTCATCCAGACAGTCCCTCACCAAGACTCTCTTTCCAGGTGATTCTGGATTGTGTCAAGTTGATGATTAGGACCACCCACCACAGACTATTTCTCTTAAAATTCCTTCAGAGGTTGAGGGTATAATTCAATAGTACAACACTGGTCTAGCACATACAGGCCCCAGGTCATCCCCAGAAACACAGCCACTGTGAGCACACACACACACACACACACACACACACACACACACACACACACACACACACGATTTTCTAACTACCTTTAGGGAGTTTATGCAAAACAAATGCCTTAAAATACGCAGTACTTTTATATATCATAAATCACTAAATTATGAAAAATATGAAACTATCTGTTTGACCATGTGTTATTTTGTTTTTTCATTAAATGAATTTTTTTAAAGATTTATTTATTAAATATACAGCGTTCTGTTTGCGTATATCCCTGCAGGCCAGAAGAGGACACCAGATCTCATTACAGATGGTTGTGAGCCACCTTGTGGTTGCTGGGAATTGAACTCAGGACCTCTGGAAGAACAGCCAGTGCTCTTAACCTCTGAGCCATGTCTCCAACCCAAATCAATTTATTTTTAAATACTATTTTTATTTATGCATATGTGTTTGTTTGTATGCTTGTGTGTATCACATGCATACTGTGCCTACAGAGGCCAGAAAATGATACCAGATCCCATAGAGTTGGAGCTACAGGCAGTTGTGAGCCACTGGATATGGGTGCTGTGAATCAAACCCCAGCGGGCGGCAAGAACAGCAAGAGCTAACCGCTGAGCCATCTCTCCCGTCCCATTTGTTTACTGGGGGCCGTGGCCAGGCTTGCCATCCAGGACAGGCTGTGTGGCAGGTACCTTCCCTGTTGAGCCATATACTATTTTAGCAATAGAAGATCAGAGACAATTGACAAAATAAAGTAGCTGTCCAGACTTCTAAGGATATTTACTTTTTCCTTTGGACTAAATGACCTATTTTCATTGGAGCAGGCCTTGGACGATTGTACGGCCTTAGGAAACCGCAATGAGCCGAAGTTGTCGCTAGGTGGCGGAAGAGCACCACACGGCAAGGCGTGCACTCTGCTGCTGTTAGGCTATTGGTTCATGACAGTCACAGAGAAACGCTTGTCTTCAGGTGCACCCAGCCGGGGAGAGAGAGGCTTCCAGCAGGTTCCTGGGATCCCTTGCTTTTTGGGAAACAACCTAAGACGTTCATGTTACATCTTGTATAGCGAGGCATTTGTGAGAGCATACAGCATCTTCTCTCCTTCCTCCTTTCAAATTGAGGATTCTCTGTTGGGAGAATTTAAAAATGATGAAACAATAAATCAGACTGTATATTTGTTTTCTAAAACAAGGTGTTGCTCTGTAGCCCAGGATGGCCTCAGACTCTCAGGTCTCCTCCTGCCTCCACCTCCACAGTTCTGGGCTTACAGGTATGTACCTTTGGCTGGCGGTGTTTATTTTCCCTGCCAACTGTGAGAAACAATCGTAGGAAGGAAGGGGTATTTTTCTAACTTGCTGCAGAGAACAGTTTGAGTTTTGCTTCATTAGACAAAGCTAAGTTTCTTCTTGTCTTTGGGGTCATTTCCTTCTCCTGCCTGATTTTCTAATTGTACATCTGAGAGACTAGGGATCAAAACAAGCGCGGCTAAGATGTCTCTCTGTAGACATTCTGTCCAGGAAGTACACACAAAAAACTAGACTCCCTGTCCTGGTTGGTTTCTGTCTCTTTGACACAAACCTGGACATTATTTGGGAAGAGTAACCTCCAGAGAGAAAATGCCTGCATCAGATTGACTGTAGACAAGTCTTGAGGGCGTTTTCTCCATTAACGGTTGACCTGAGAGGATCCAGCCCGTGGGGGCGGTGGTCCCGGAGGGAACAAGAAAACAGGCTGAGCAAGCCACGGTGGGGAAGCCAGTAAGCAATGTTTCCTCCATGGCCTCTGCTTCCGTTCCTGCTTCCAGGTTCCTGCCTTGAGTTCCCGCCCTGGTGATGGAGTGTGGCTGTGTACAATGAAATAAATCCTTTCCTTCTCAAATTGCTTTTCATGGTGTTTTATCACAGGGATGGAAACACTGCGGCACTCCTCTAATGGTGAAAGTCTTTTTTCTTTTTCTTTCTTTTGAGAAAAGATCTCACGGAGATCTTACTAGGTAACTCAGGCTGACTTGGAACTCCCAGGCATCCTCCTAGCTCAGTTTCCTGAGTGCTGGGTTTACAAAAGCCCAGGTTTACAGCTACCATGCCTGACTTGAAAAGTTGAGTTGTAAGGGGTGGATTCTTAGTTTGTGCTCAGCCCCAGCCCATGGGTAGCCAGGAAGTGGGGGTTTTGTTTGGAAACCAAGCCAGGTGGTGTGGCCACAGATATCACACCATCAAAGGGCACAGTCCTGAGAGGCTTTGTGTTAGTGATCATGTGATGCTTGGAAGGATGGGTCCCGCCCAAAAGTCTACCAGGGTGACTGTTTTCATCTGGGGAAGGTCCTCCTCAGCAAGCATCTGTGAGGCCCTTTGGCTCACTGAAATAGCATTTATGGCGCCTTCATTTCAGTAGCTGTGATTGACTGGGGTATCCAGGCCCCAGTCAACAAGGGAAGCACTTTGTTTCTCTCTCTTGCATGAAAGAACCCTGGGGCCACAGTGAGCTGCCTTCCTAAAATAGGTCAGATTCTTTCGAGGCCAGGCAGCGAAATGATGTTTCTGGGGACCGCAGGCCAATGTTTTCCTGGAAAAATTAATTAAAATATCAGCGGCTTCACAAGCCAAGAACAAGCACCGCATTGCCCTCCAGGTGGACAGATGCTCTTCAGTATTAGGTTCAACTAGACTTTTGAGCCACAGTGACCAAGACTCTGGGACAATTAGAACAGCAAGCCGCAGCTGCCCTCCAACCAGTTCAAGTCCCACAAGTCCTGGCCCATCGCCATGGCGCTTAGGGTGGATTCTGGCATGTCTGGCAGGAATTACTGTCATCATGTTAGCCTTGTGTACAGTACTCAAAGTGTTCGTGAAGCCAGGCTGGCTCCAACGCCGTTACCCAGAAAACATGGCTGCCCCAGAGGAGACCCATTCTGAGCTTAGAATTTCCTTTCCCCATCAAAAGAACGAAACTCCAAACTTCAGTTATGTCTCTCAAGAGTGAGTTGGGACAGGAAAGAGGCAGTTAAGAGAAACAGTGCCCAGAGTAGGAAGGAAAGGCTGCACTGGAAAATTGAGAGAATAAAAGGAGGAATTCCTCCCAGGGCAGAAACTCAGAGTAGGCTGTGACTGTGCAGAGGTTGTTAGATGAAACAAAAACTGCATAGAAATAAAACTGCAAACACCCAGATCCCAGTACTGCGCTGAAACAAACTTCCGGCTTGGTCCCCTGGAGAGGAATGACTTTGGATGGAGAGGAGGACGGAACTGGATCGCCAGAGAAAGCAAAAAAAAAAAACAAAACAAAAAACCACATCTAAGCACAGAAGTCCACGCTCATCATCTTTCTCAGCTCCGGACTCTCCTCAGCTTACATTGCAATCAACGGGCCGTTCCCATAGACACTCACAGCTGTTGGATCTTGTAGTGCATAGACAGCCCCCAACTTCAATTTGATGTGCAACTTTAAAACTTAATGATGGTGCAAGAGTGTGCTTGTTTTCTATCTTACCCTCTCATAACACTTTGCGATATCCAACACTTTAGAAGTTCGGGTTTGCGTTAGCAGTTTGCTCAGCTGCAGGCTAATGTAAGCAACTAGGGGAAATGGACGGAGCTCTTACACTCCACTAGTTAAGTTCATTTTGTTTTGTTTGTGTTGATACAAGGTCTTACTCTGTACCCCTGATTGGCCTGGATATCATCATGTAGCCCAGACTGGCCTTGAACTTGCAGTGATTCTCTGACTCACCACCCTGAATTCTAAGTTAATAGCCACAAAGTTTGACACTTGACTTGGGTTTATTTAATGTCTTTAGAAATGTATTTCCAGCTTCCAATACGTCCGTTGCACTGTAACCCATAGCAAGTAAAGACACATCAAGGTACCTGTGAGGGACCTGAGACTGAGTCTCGTTCCAGACATGGTTTCCACAGCATCCGGACCTGAAGCACCTTGGGTGGTGGAAGATGGCAGGTGACTCTTGGACTCTTCAGGGACCTGCCTCACCAGAGGCATGACTGTCTGAGGGGGCAGATGAAAGGGAGACATCTTTTCCCTCTTCATTGCCAAGCACTCCTCCCTCAGCCCCATCTAGTACCCAGCGCGCCTTCCTTCCTTCACACCCTGAGCATCCCTGACCTCTCCATCCCGAACCTCCTACACCCATCTCTCCTCTTCTGAACCTCAGTGCACCAGGCCCCTGAGCACCTGCTCAGTAGTCAGGCAAGGAACATGAGTTGGTCTTGACTGTTGGCCCTGGAGGTCAGGGACAGCTTGTTGTATCTCCGGATCCAGCCACACTTTCCACAACTACTTATTAGTAACAACAGCTAAGACGTACTGTGTACGTACTGTGTACCAGGTATTCTGCCATGCATACAACATGCACTGATTCTGTCAAAATGCATTTGTTTTTATTACCCTATTTCAGCATCAAGAAAATGGAGTCTCAGAGAGCTGGTTACCTTGTGTGGCCAAGGTCAAACCACCACTTTGGATCCAGAATTTGTACTTGTATCCTCCTCCATACAAAGTAGGCTTCCCTTGTGCCCTCTCCAATGTGCCATCAAGGGATGGAGGAAGTGGCTCTGTCGACCTTATGTGTCCCCAGGACTTCTGCAAGGATTCGAGGCAAATGTATATCATGTACCCTGTGTGACCATGAGATCTGGCTTTGCAGGAAGAGCCCCTAGCACCCAGCAGTGGTTTGAGAGGCAGTGGGGGCAGAAGATTAAAATCCATCGAATGGTTCCCTCCACCCACAGCCTGTGCCTGCTAACTTCCCTCCAGGGAGGATTCCTTTCTATCCTAGGTAAGTGTCTGGGCTTTAAGGACACATTTGGATATTCTCTTTCCCCAGCTGCAGCAGCAACAGCTTGGATGCTTTGGATTCTTGGTGCTTTCATAGTTGGGTTATGTCAACAAGGCTGTTCTCTGAGGATATTAAAGAGCATGAAAGGGTTTTACTGAAGGATGAATGTGAAACAATATAATAGCTCCCAAATTATTAACATTAGGTAACAATAATACCGAATATTCAAATACAGTACAAATGGCTTACTTATATCCACAACTTTCAGTCAAAATGCAAAGCTTTTTAAAGATTTATTTAATTTTAAAAAGTGTGTGTGTGTGTGTGTGTGTGTGTGTGTGTGTGTGTGTGTGTGTGTGTGATGGTGCCCTTGGAATCCAAAAGAAGACATTGGATGTTTTGGAGCTGGAGTTACAGGTGGTTGTAATGTCAATGCTGGGAAATGAACTTGGGTCCTTTTGTGAGAACAGCAAGTGCTCTTAACCACTGAGGCATCTCTCCAGTTCCCAAACGCAAATTATTTGTAAAATAAAATGAATTTGCATGTCACCCTTGCTCAGGGGTCATGATCATCTCCGTCATTCCAATTTTAGTGTCAGCACAGCCAGAGTAAGCACAGCTGCGAACCTTTTAATATTCACTATGTTGTTTAATTGCCAGGGCCTGGGGAGGCAGCTTACTCACAGAGTGCTTCCTGTGCAAGTGTGAGGACCTTAGTTCAGATTCCTGGCACTCATGTAAAAGACAGGTGTAGTTGTGCACACCTGAAATGTCAACACGGGATAGAAGGATTCTTGGGTTTGCTGGAAAGCCAGGTGAGCTGAATGAGTGCCAGGATTAGTAAGACACCCTTTCTCAAAAACTGAAGTGGAGAGAGATAGAGGAAGACACCTAAAATCGATCTCTGGCCTTCATACACATGCATACATCACACACACACACACACACACACACACGCACGCACGCACGCACGCACGCACGCACGCACGGTGTGCACAGATCATTTAATCACCAGAACAGCCCCCACATAAAACAGGTGTTTAGTATATCCCAGCTCACCCATGTTATTTAGTTCTATTGAGCTCCTGTGCCCTGGGCTGCAGAATAAGATGGGTCCCTGCCTCACGGCATCACCGGAATGAAACTGGAAGCAATGGCAGAGCTTAGCCCGGTGTCTGAAGCGAGGCTGAAGCTCAGATAGGGTTTGCTCTTGTTCCTGTTTTACATGTGAGGAACCTGAGACCCAAGAAATTGTCTTTGCTCAAGTCCCACAGCCAACACCAAAACCTCCCTGTGAAAACCATTAGCCACTCAGCTTTACTACCTTTCCGTTACTGTTGGTTCAGATAAGTAAGTTCATTAATTGTTTAAATTATGTTTTGTTCTTTTGGACTATATTGTGTCAAGATACATGCAGTCGGTTAGAACATAGAGTCGTGCAGATCAAAGCCTCACCCATCCCTCACCCACCTCCTTGCAACGCCCAAGAGGCTGGTGGATGGAGAGGCTATGGAGGAATTTCCGTAAACCCATCACTGCTATTCTCTCCAGTCTGAACCATTCCCCCTCTATCAAGAGACAGAGGAAGCTAAGGGTTGAGTCACCACCATGCTGGGTGGGACTTTTCAACGGTGTTCTGCCTGTTAGTCACCTACGCTGTCGCAAGTAACCCCAACAAACTCAATGGTTTATACAGTTAGATTGTTCCTTTAGTCTGTCATTGGTGGCCCATCTGGGATGAAGACATTGGTTCACACTTTCCCAAGAAAAAATATCACATACGAGGAATGAGTCTGAGCACTGCTTCGGTAGCCCTCTGCAGGG
Organism: Peromyscus californicus insignis; assembly: GCF_007827085.1. Taxonomy (NCBI): domain Eukaryota; kingdom Metazoa; phylum Chordata; class Mammalia; order Rodentia; family Cricetidae; genus Peromyscus; species Peromyscus californicus. The sequence goes on along the minus strand of NW_026294606.1, from coordinate 39,500,372 downwards.
TAAGCCCACATCCTCACATGGCTGCTTAAGCCAGTCTTGGTCTATTGTGATCTCTGCTATATGATTATTAACAGTGGCTGCCTTAGTTAGGGTTACTATTGCTGTGACGAAACACTGTCATCAAAGCAACTTGGGGAGAAAAGGTTTATTTGGCTTACACTTCCAAATTGTAGTCCATTACTGAAGGAAGTCAGGGCAGGAACCTAGAGGCAGGAGCCGATGCAAAGGCCTTGGAGGGGTCCTGCTTACTGGCTTGCTCCCCATGGCTTTTCAGCCTGCTGTCTTATAGAAGCTACAACCACCAGCTCAGGGGTGCCCTCCACAATGGGCTGAGCCCCCCTACATCAATCCCCAATTAAGAAAATGCTCTACAGGCTTGCATACAGCCCGATCTTACGGAGGCATTTTCTCAATTGAGGTTCCTTCCTCTCTGATGAGGAAGCCTGTGTCAAGTTGACATAAAACTAACAAGGACAGTGCCCTTTCATTCTCAAAATGTCTTGGTCTTACATTGCTGTTTTGCCCATGGCAACAGCATCATTAGCAGACAGGGCAGTGTGTCTTTTCGCTTCTTACCCTTGCATGCAGCCCTGTCTTGTTCACTTGGAGTTTTTCTTCATCTCTTACTGTGGATTGCTTTACACTTCAACCATCTCCTCTTCAGATGATTCTCTCGCCCTCCCCCTCTAGTCTCCTTTCGCATGCTCAGCTGGGGCACGAAGGTTGGAGATGAGTGGTCGGGAGTTCGGTGACCCAGTCTGCAGACTGATGATCTCACCTTCTGCCTGGTTAGTCACTGCATCTCCTCCAGAGCACAGAGCTTTCAGCTGCAGGTTGGAGGAGTAGGCTGGCCCTCTCGGGGTTATCACGTAATGCTTGGAAAATGTCAGCCGCCTGTTAATCACGTTATTCGCTCTTTGTGGGAACAGTATAAAGAGATCGTAGAAGAGTCCAGCAAACAGGACAAATGTCCTTCCAAATTTTATTAAAGTTGTCTTGCACAGCAATGCTGTTGCCCATTGTGTGGAATACGACTGAAGTCTGCACTTCCTGTATTAGCAAAGGGACAGCTATGGGCATGATTTGAGACCAGCAATGCCAGCTCCCCAATACATTAAGCCCCCAGGGGTTCCACTGCTGCTGCCACATGACCTTCAGTTCCTCTGACCTCTAAAAGTAGCTCCTACATCTCAGAGCCCTTTAGTTTTCCCCTAGCTCCTGAAGGAATCCTAAGACAACATCTCCCCTCCCTGCCTGCTTCCCAGTGCGGCTGGGGCTCGTCTTTATAATGGCTGCTGTGTCTCCTCTTCTAGAATGCACTGCTCTACTAGTTATGCTGTTGGTGAGGTGGACACTGGTGGGCACGGTGAGCAGGTTTTTGCCTTTCTGGCTGCCCTTGTCTCAATCCCTTTGCTGAAAACCACCCCACCCGCAGAGCATGTGCTTGGAAGCTGTGGGCCGTTCTCCCTCCAGTCTTTGGTACCCATGGAAGCCTTATCCATCAGTGATAGTGAGTGGTCCATGGATGGCCACATGTCTCAGGTGCCAAAGAGAAATGATGCCGAGATTTGGGCTGGGGTGAGAGGAAAAGAGCTGCCCTCTCCTTTGCGGCTGTGGAGCGAGCAGGTGCTGCTGGAGGCCATCTTTCTTCCCTGGAGATGAGGCCAGCTCAGTGGGAAGAGAGGCTGACAAACGGAAGAAGCATTTCTGAGAACAGCATCCTGGCACCTGATCTCTCTGTGCTTCCAGCCAGTCTGCGGCAGGGATCAGTGAGCCAACTAAAGCCCCCTTCATGCACATGCTGCTTAATGTTTCTGCCACTTGTAATAAACGGGAGTCCCAGTTAAAGCAGCAAGAGAATGTGTTATCCTTTGCAGAGGGTTGCCTTTTAACACTAGTTAAAGTCTTTAGCCCCCAAAAGAAGGATTTGTATGGCAGAATTCCTAGAGGGGTGATATAGCCATCCCGTTTAGGGTCAGGCACCCCACCCCCACCACCACCATCACCACCACTCATTCTCATCCCTTTGGGCAATTGCAGGATTCTTCATAAACTCCATTGTATATGCACATCACATTTTCATTTGAACTGAGCTAGAAACTAGAGAAGCTTAAACCCCACCTTCCTATGAGTACCTCATCTGCCTCATACGGAGACTGGCCCAGATCAAAGATTGTCCCCATTGCCCCAAAGAAGTTCCTGGCTTGGATCCAGGCCTGAGGAGGTCACTTGGGGGAGCACCCATTCAGAGTGTTTCTCCTTATAGCTTCAGCTGCCGGCCCTGCAGTTAGAATTAGGAGCATCACTAAGAGAGGGTCAGCTGAGCTGGAAGCGTGTCCTAGAAATGCCATCTCTCATACCGCCTCCCATTCCAGCCTTCTCACCCTACACTTCAGACAAGTGCTGCACACGGCAGCGAGAATCCGGAGTTTTCTTTATTCTTTTATTTATATGTTTTTAGAGTTCAAGTGGATTTTCAGTCATAAGATGCTAAGTTCTGAAGATCTAATGAAGAGGGTGATCATAGCTAACAGTAGTAGATACATAATAATTTGCTAAATGATTAGGTCTTCAATGTTCTGACCATCCAAAATAAAAAGGTGCAGAGTATTAACTAACTTTAACTGTGATCATTTCGCAACGTGCACACACATCAAGTCAAATCATATACCGTAAATTCATAAAAACATACTTGTGCTTACACCTAAAAAACAAAGGGTAGGAAACCATAGACACATTGCCAACCACGTATGGAAATAAATAAGCTGACTGCAGAGATAGGTTTGCTGAATGACTACGTCTTTGTAGATACACGGGTGTTAGTTTCTGTTCTCTTCACTATGACAAACATCTCATAGAAGCAACTTTTGGAGGAAAGCGTTTGTCTGGGTTTGTTCCGAGGGTGGGAAGGCTGGTAGTTGGGATGGAAAGTGACAGGTCACATTGCATCCACAGTTCAGAAGCAGAGAGAGCTGAACACCAGCATCCACTTGTCCCTTCCTTTAAAAAGAGGGCTAATAATTTATTATTATTATTATTATTATTATTATTTTAAAGATGTATTTAGTTTTATTTTATGTGTATATACTGCATGGATGGATGTGCTCCACATGTGTGTTTAAGTGCCCTCAGAGGTTAGATAGAGTGCCAGATTCCCTGGAACTAAAGTTATAGGTGGTTGTGAGCTCCTTGCTGTGGATGCTGGGAACCAAACCCCAGTCCACTGCAAGAGCAGCAAGTGTTTATAACCACTGAGACATTTCTCCAGTCTCCTGCCCTCTCCTTTTTTAATCACTGTGAGAGTGAGACCCCCATCCCAGGGATTGGTATCCCCCACCCCCAGGTTCGATCTTCCCACCTTAGGCAAACCTTCCTAGAAATGCCCCCTATACACACCCAGAAGCATATTTCATAGGTAATTCTAAAGCTCGTCAAGTTGAGAGTGATGATCTACCATCACCATATGTAGTGCATGTGTGTGTGCTCATAAATAATGAATTTTAGTACATATATCCATGTGTGTGAGTAGATACAATCTAGGAATAAACACAGAAGTTCTCTCTAGCAGGAGGGGGAAAACAGAGAGGGAATGGGGGGCATCAATGAGTCAGTCACATACTAGACAAATTAAAACCAGGAAACAGGAACAGCAGCCAGGAGAGTAGGACTCCCAATAACCTCTTGGATCCATAGGCTTTTCCCTTTGGAGATTTTTCTATGTTCATTCATGGATCTCAGAGAGTTCAGGTTCCGCCCAGAGCTGTGGGATTGCAGGAACATATCCAACAGAGTTCCAGCAACATGCTCTGAAAACAGGACCCCTGGGTGATTCTTTAAGGATATTTTGGGGAAGTGTAGAGGGGCCAGGCCAAGCAGGGGAGCTTGTTAGAGCACACTGCACCTTTGAGAGTTTCTACATGGAGGAGCTGGGCTGTCAGACTTCCTCCCTGGGAACCGGCACTCTCCGGGAAGGCCTGCCCTGGAGGAAGAGAGGGCATAGACTCCCGCACCTTCTGTTCCTCATGGTGTCAGCTGTGATTCTAGGAGATGGAAGACCGAAATAAAAGAGCACAGAGGGACACACAGGCATGGTATCTGGAGCGTGGAAGGCACTTCAGTTTGTGAGGTTTGCATGTGAAATCCCCCCATTAGCTCATGTATTAGAACCCCTGGTCACCACCTCGTTGTGCTCTTTTGGGGAACTGTGGAAACTTTGTGAGGTAGATTATACAGGAGAGAGGTGAGGACGCTACTCATCTCTGGTTTCTGCTTGAGCTCTCTGCTTCCTCATCTGTGAAGATGTAACAAGCCAGGCACAGCCTCCCACCAAGCAGGCACAGCACAGTAGCGACTCTGCCTTTCCCACCGTGATGGACTAAAAAAAAATACCACAAGCCAAATTAAATCCATCCTAAAGCACTTCTGTCAGCTTTCGTCCCAGTGACAAGTAACCACCACACTGGGATGAGCAAAACGAAGAGCTACAGTAGTCAAGGATGGGTAGGCAGACAGGTAAGTAAACAAGTGACAGATGATTATATAAGTAGACAGGGGACAGGTAGTCAGATAAGTGATAGATGCAGGTAGATAGGAATATAGACATCTAGAGGGCAACTGATGGGTCGACAGCAAGTAGATAGATGATCTATACATAGGTAGGTAGATACATAGACAACAGATGACAGATACATAGACAGAATAAGTGAATCGTTTATAATGTGCAATTGCCTCACATAATTTTGGAGGCTGAAGTGCCCCATGGTCCATTACATCTGAGCCAGAGGCTCAGGAAAGACAGTGTTGTGATGGGCCCACACCCAAATGCCCAGAAACCAGGAGCTGTGCTATCCACCCCTTTGTTCTTCTGATCAGGTCTGAAGTGGGTTGCTGATGCCGTGTGTGCTGGATGATGCCATGTATGCCAGTGAGAGCATATCTTCTTTATTCAGTCTTCTGACATACATGCTAATCTTTTCAGGAAACATCTTCATAGACACCGTGTTTTGTGAGCTATACGGGCAGGCTGTATCAGCTGTACACAGAATTGACGATCACAATGCCCATCAAACCACCACAAAATAGTACACACTGCGCAGTTGCTGGGCTCGACCACTTCAGGAAGACTAAGCAGCCCATTAAGACAACTACTTTGTCTTTGAAGATTCACACTAACACCTCCCCCGCCCATCACAGTCCCATCGCCTCCCCATGCCATCCTTCCTTCATCACCTCCCTTCTGCAAATAACCCCACTGCCATCCCCCCACTGCCTCCCTGCCAGCGTACCTCCTCCCTTATTTTCCCTAAGCATACCCTCCTGCCTTCACCTCCTGCCAACACCTCCCTTATCCCTCTCTGGCTATCACTCCTGACTCCATCACCACCACCCCTGGGCTTCCTTGGCTTCCTCACATATGCTGGCTAGTTTTATGTCAGCTTGACACAAGCTAGAGTCATTTTTGGAAGGGTGAACCTCACCTGAAAAAAAAAATTACCTCACCAGATTGGCCTGTGAGCAAGTCTGTGGTGTGTTGTCTTGATTGATGATTGTGTGGGAGGGCCCAGCTCACTGTGGGTGGTGACGCTCATGGTCTGGTGGTCCTGGCTGCTGTAAGAAGGCAAGCTGAGCAAGTCTCAGAGAACAAGACAGTAAGCAGAGATAGGTGGAGTTTTCTCATCCCAGCAGTCACTTCCCAAATAACCACAAGAGAGTCTTATTATCAATTATAAATATTCGGCCAATAGCTCAGGCTTGTCACTAGCTAACTCTTACACTTTAAATTAACCAATATTTCTTATCTACCCTCTGCCATGTGGTTCATGGCTTGTTACCTCATTTTCTACATGTCCTTTTTCCCCTGCACCTGCTGGCAACTCCTCTGAGTCCACTGTTCTTCTTTCCAGATTTCTCCTAGTCTGGCTTTCCTGCCCAGTCTCTCCTGCCCAGCTACAGGCCAGTCAGCTCTTTATTAGCCAATGAGAGCACTACATATTTAAAGTGTACAAAGACTGTTCCACAGCAAGCAGAGATCTTCCATGGTCTCTGGTTTCTGGCCTGACTTCCCTCAGTAACGGACTGCGCTGTGGAACTGTAAGTTAAAAATAAACCCTTTCCTCCCCACGTTGTGTTGGTCACGTTTATCACAGTCGTAGAAACTCTAAGACATCACACATACAGCCTATTTCTCCATGGCTGGGGCCACCTGCCTTTTGAGCACAGTTGAATGAAAGTTTTCTTTCTGGGAATTGGGCAAAAAACTGAATCATATTTATTCTGGTTTGGACAGGGGCACTATGGATTAGAAAGGAAGATTGGCATTGGGGGGTGACTGGACTTGTGTCCAGTGGAGTGAAGAATATCCAGCCACAGGGAGAAAAAAGATCAAGGATTTATTATTAAAAGCAGCCTAATAGCTAATTCTTAAGTGCCAACTATGCTTCCTGCACTGCATCCACATGGATGGGGCCATTGGCTCCTTCCCACAACCCTACAGGGCAAAAACTAGTGGCTGTCGTCTAAGACGCCGACCGCTCAGATCTAAAGCCATTCAGCAGCCATGCAGCCATGCAACTGGAAAGGATGCAGTCAGGGGCCAGCCCTCAGGGCAAACCCAGAGCTGAGCGCTGACCACGAGGCCAGGGGAAGCAAGCTAAGTTGGAAGCCCAGGTCAGACTTGGTGGCTTGCAAGAGCAAAAAAAGGGCTAGACAGATTGCTATGTGGGCTCCTGCTGGCCTAAAACACATGACTTATGTGGAATGACCTCACCCACTTCTTAAGGACGGTGGTACGTATTCAGTAGCATCTCCCACGGCTCACTGATGGTAAGAAGGAAGGGGTTGAGTGGGTGGGTTAGCCTGGCACCCCAAATTCCTGCTATAAACACATGTGGTTTGCTTTTGTCAATTATTACAAGTTTTTATATCAGACCATCATGTCACCTATGAATAAACACCCTTTTCTTTTTCCCCATCCATACACCTTTTTATTTACTTTTCCCTTCTCCACTGAAAATTTGAGCTTGTATTAATAGTGAATCTCTACTGCTTGCAACTAAAAGAATCTAGCAAGGAAATCCACTCTTGATGAAATGGAAAAGAAGCACAAGAGTTTCCAGCTTTTCCTGATCTTCAAAGTTTCCACTGCTACTCCAGACTCCAGGAAGAATATATGGGGGTTCACCATGTTAGATTCTAGGGTCTGATTAGGCAATGCCTGAGCAATACAGCACTGATACCTGGCTGGCCTCTGACATCTCTGTTTCAACCTCCCCCTGTGGCCTTGTGAAAATGTGAGTGAAAAATACCTTCAGGAAAAATCCTCTCTGGAGAGAATTGTAGGATTGCTGTGCAGTGAGCAGCCCCGCACTCCGAGATTTGAACAGATCACGCTGTGCATTTTGATCAAGTTCATGGAGCTGTGTTTTCTTGCTACAGGTGTAGAGAAGCCAGCAGGTGCTCTCTAACTAGAGACTCTGGGTGACATGGAGAATGGGAGAGAAAAGACAAGTCCAAGAACTTCTTTCATAGTTTAAGTAAGAAGGTGACGTTATCTTTTATAGTCATGTTCTACAGCCAATAGAGCAATCCAACTTCTTATTACACACATTATAATCTGTATAGAAGAGTAACCATGGGCCAGCAAGGCTGACGAGAGCATGTGCCGTCAAGTCTGATGACCTGAGTTCGATCCCCAGGACCCATATGGTGGGAGGAGAAAGATGACTCCTGCAGCTTGACCTCTACATGGGTATCATGGCACAACACACACACAACACACACAACACACACACAAACACACACAATGTTTTTTAAGGAGATTAATCACATTTTCACATATTATTTCAAAATGACTGAATATCAAAGGGTAGTTATTAGTATGATTTAAAACACAAGACATACACATTTAAATTTGAGTATGAGTGTTGTTCCTTTTGTCTAATCATTCCATTTATGATGTTCCTCAAATGTATAGATGTTATAGCCTATATTATTGCATTATATGCAGTGAATGTTTAATACTTGTTAGCAAGTGAATATTCTTTTTTTTGTTTTTGTTTTTCAAGACAGGGTTTCTCTGTGTAGCTTTGCGCCTTTCCTGGAACTCACTTGGTAGCCCTGGCTGGCCTCGAACTCACAGAGATCCGCCTGCCTCTGCCTCCCGAGTGCTGGGATTAAAGGCACGTGCCACCACCGCCCGGCGCAAGTGAATATTCTTAAAACTTCCTTTCTTCATCTTTTCTGAGCAAGACATTTTTAACAGAGCATTTACATCTCAGGAACTTATGTGGAGGACTATTCGATCCTTCATATCAAATCACAGCTTATATTTCTAAAACTGACATTGAAGAACTATATTCAGAATGTCTGATTTTCAGAGTTAAACTCATAAAATTGATACTTTGTTAAAAGATATAAATAACAGTAATTTATTAAAAGATATAGATAACAGTAATTTTATGTATAAATGCAAAAAGTAAAAAAGATCTTTGTCAAAAATCTTAACCATGAGTAGCAGGACAGTGTGACTGAGATCTCTCTCTCCCTCCCTCCCTCCCTCCCTCCCTCCCTCTCCCTCTCTCTCTCTCCCTCCCTCCCCCCCCCCCCCCCCCCCATCGCACACACTCACAACCGTCTTTCTCTGGGAGCCAGGTCTCAGATCTGAGCTGAGGAGATGCTGCAGGAAGCACTGTCCAGCTCTTGCGTCCTGTTGACCTCCTGTCGTGACGGTCACTGTAAATGACAGGGTCCTCTGGCTGTGCCAAAAAACCAGGGAGCAGTGCCTGGGAAAAACTCAGCTCGGAGGCTGTAGTTTGGATGTGGTTTGCATGGCTTCCGCAACGGCTCATGTGTTGAAAATACCTTGTGAGGTATTGGGAGGGTGGAAATTTAACTTGACTGTGGTGTTTGGAGGCCAAGCACTGGGGAGGTGACTGAGATGATATTAAAGTCATCATGGCAGAGAATCTAGGATTGAATACAGGTGGCTTTATTATAAGAGGCAAAGAGATAACAGAAACATCCCTGTCGCCTACCATGTGACAACCTGTACCGTCTCAGCCTTAGGGATTATGTACAAGGAGACCATCACCAGATGCAGGACCTTGCCCATGGGAAAAGAACATGATTGAAACTAAGCTTCTTTAATTTACAAAGTTAACAGTCTGGGGTATTCTGTTACTATAATAAAAATGGACTAATATGTCATAAAGTAGTTAGAGCTCTAGAGGTACACTGTTAGTTACTTTCCTTGTTGCTATGACAAAGGTCCCAAAAGAAGCAACTTTCAGAGGGAAGGATTCATTTTGGCTCCTGGTTTAGGAGTACAGCCCCTTGTGGCAGGGAGGGCATCACAGCTGGAGTATGAGGCTACTTGCTCACATCTGGGAAAATCAGGAAGCAGCGACAGAGGGTGCCGATGGTATACTGGCTTTCTGTTTTCTCTATTTTAGTTCAGCCTGCAACCCCAGCCCAGGGGTTGGTATCACACATATGCACACCTCTGTTAATTAATCATCCCTGGAAACATCCTCACAGACACACTCAAAGGTGTGTCTCACTGAAGTTCTAGGTATTTCTTAATCCAATGGAGTTGACCATGGGAATGAATTATCACATACACTAACTACCTTTCTAGTAGAGTTGCCCTGGGTCCAGAAGCAAAAGAAGCAACATCTCTCTTCCGTGATCTTCAAACTGTAGAACTGTGCTGTCCTACTCCGCATCCTGTGGTCATGCTGCTGGCCAGCCCGGCCAATAAGTTGCTGTTCGAGTCTGGCATACATGGAGGCACTTACCCAGCTCTAGCTACAGCAAGCTCTCCGGCTTTCCCACTGCAGAGCAAGAAGGTGCAGTAAAAGAAGGGATGTCACGGGACGAACCCACCTGCTGCCGTACCTCACGTCTCCTGATGATGTGCCCCAGCAGATCCGGGAATGAGGGCCAGGAAATAGTTGGGATTGGGCTGTGATTGGTCCGCACTGTCCAGCAGAGAGAATGCTCCAGTGGGAGAGACGTCCAGATAAATCCTCACACTAGCAGAAACTTGAGGCTGTTATAACTTGCTGTCCAGTGGTCAGCCTCCCTGCTTTGCCCAAGACTTGGGGTTTCTCAGGACACCAGGCTTTTAGCACTGAAGCTAGGAACGTATCCCACAACTAGCCTGGGTTGGGTATGGTAACTTTATGGTAACCGTTACTACCCACTAACTAGCTCATTGCATTCAGATTCTACTCTCATGGAGCAATTTGCAGAATTTAATGTGGCTTTCCAGGTATTCACAGGGTAATGCTGAGTCTGACATATGACAGGTACTTATAAATACTCTTGCTTTTGAAATGTTATCATTTATTTAATTTTTAAAAATACATTAGTGCAAATGTTTTGTTTTTCTTACATTTTCTCTTCCTCTTTAGATATCATCATATTTTCTTTCTTGGATTCACGCACGGGACATTTGCTGTCTGTTGAGGTTTGCTTGGTGTGAGGCGGTCCCTGAGGCATGTCTCTCTTGGTGTGTTGGTACTTAGCTGCTCCCAGGACCTCAGCCCCGGCTTGTAGCATGCTGACTCCTTTAAGGCTGCAGTGAGTGGCAGCCGCTGTTCTCATGAACATCCATCCCCTTTGTCACAGTTCATCTTCATTGTCAACCCAACGAGACATGGATTCACCCAGGAGACACACTTCTGGGTACATCTGTGAAGGTGTTTCCCGATGTTTGACTATGGAAGGGAAACCAACCCTGGATGTGAATGTCAGGATTCATGGGCTGGGGTCCCAGACTGAGTAAAAAGAGAAGAAAGCTAGCTGAATAGTGGTCACCTTTCTGTGCCCATTCACGGCAGATGTGATGTGACCATTGCCTCACGCCCCTGCCACCATGCCTTCCCTGCCACGGTGACTGAACCCCCAAACCGTGAGCCCCCAATGATTTTTTTTTTTTTTTTTTTTGGTTTTTTCGAGACAGAGTTTCCCTGTGTAGCTTTGTGCCTTTCCTGGAACTCACTTGGTAGCCCAGGCTGGCCTCGAACTCACAGAGATCCACCTGGCTCTGCCTCCCGAGTGCTGGGATTAAAGGCGTGCGCCACCACCGCCCGGCGCCCCCAATGATTTTTAAATGTATTATTTTTTATATGCATGGTTACTTCGCCTTGCTCTTCTGCCACTGTGGCTCCCGCAGACAGGTTGCTGTATTCCCTCCCACCTTCCACCCTGAGCCCAGTTACAACATGTTCATCCCCTACAGTGTTTGCTGATGCATGTCTCTGGTTTAAAGGGCCTCTTTCTACCTCTTGAAACAGTGCCCATCTTGAAAAATACACTTATTTTTATGGTATTGTTTTATGTTGCGCGTGTTTTGCCTGCATGTGAATCTATGCAACTTGTGTGAGCCTGGTGCCTGCAGAGGCCAGAAGAGGGCGTCAGACCCCTGGAACTGGACTTAAAGGTGCTTGTGAAGCCCCATGTGGGTGTTGGAAATTGAACAAGGTCCTCTGAAAGAGCAACCAGTGCTCTTAACTGCTGAGACATCATTCCATCCCTGACAGTCTCCATTTTTGAAGGTATAACTCAAACCTGCCTCAATTTCCCTCCTCCTGATGGGCCTAGTTCTCCACCTGCTCCGCTCACAAAGGATTCATTGCTTCAGCTCTGACACCGGCCAGTGACTTCTACATCTGTCTACCTTCTCTGGATGTGAAGCTTTTGGGGGCTAACCCATGTATTACCAGACTCTGTACATTCAGCTATTACACTATGATTTTTCAAAATGAATTGGATTGTCCTGGCACTAGAGAAACTGTCAAGTTTCTTGGACAACCTTTCTGGAGTAGGCTAGGCAGATTCCCAGGAGTACAGAACACTTGGCAGACACCAGGGAGAGCAGTTCCACGCCTGCCTTCCCCATCTCCCTGAATTCACTTCCCCTCTTTCTGAAAATGCACAAGAACATTCGTCATCCCAGCCAGACTCACACTGGGAACAGGATGAAGCTTTGAGACTCCGGGTTTGTTGCACGGTTTTAACAAAACAGCACTGGCTATGCTGTGTGCTTACACACAAAATGCAATGTCTAACGTCGCCGAAGAACACATTGACGTTACAGCAGAGGGGACTGATTTGTAATGGCTCCTGACACAGAAACAGTCCTGCACGATGAGCCGTGCAGCCTCTGAGGTTGCCTCAGGAACTAGCTAGTTCTGTGGTGACTGACACCCATCCTTTTGAGTTTCTGCCTACTCTTCTGTGAAGCTACTGTGGATCGGTGACATCTGAGTCCTCTGGCTGTGCATTTCTGGGGCATTCCGATTCCGTGATTCACTGCAATGTAAAAAGAGGAGGAACTGCCATTGAATCATGGACCTTTCACCTCCTGCTCTTCTGGCAGGGCTGAGAGTCCCACGTCACAAGGGTCAAAGGAAAGCCTAGCACTCTAAAACAGTTAGAAGGAAGTATAGCTTTTCTATTTTTTCCTTCTTTTTTTGTGTCTTTGAGATACGGTCTCCACTCTGTAGTGCTCTACCTAACTCACTAGGTAGCCCAAGTTGGCTGGGAATTCACAGCAATCCTGCTGCCTCAGCCACTTAAATACTGAAATTACAGGTCTGAACCACCACCCTGGACTCTTTCCTATGTCCTGAGATGTCTCTGGCCGGGGCTTCTCACAAAAGTTGAGCTAATCACTGTTTGAGAGTCACTTTTCTTGGTCGATCAGGGCTGTGCCCCAGGGCTGTGCCCCAGGGCTGATAGAGCCAGCAGGGAGAGCTGGCCTGGCCTTGACCGCTCTGTGACACACCGATGCCCCCTGGTTTTTATTTTCATAATAAATTATTCTAAGATTCAAAGCTGTCTGGCCCTTATCCCAGAAGAAAATAAAAGTCTTCCTTAAGGTCTCATAGGGAAATTTAGAGCACTCTCTGGGATAGACCCGGAGTGGCCAAAATGCTAAGCTCACAGCCAGCTGTTCCCATGGCCATTTCGTGTGTTTGGGCGTTACCTGTCTCCAGTGTCTGAAGTAGAATCTTGGGATTCTAGTGCTTTCTTTTTGCCTTGGTATCTGTGCCTCAACCTCGTCTCCTGGACAGCTCCTTTTACTCTCTTCCAACAAGTCAACACTGCTGTATTATTTCTCTTTCTTTCTTTTTTCTCGTGTGTGTGTGTGTGTGTGTGTGTGTGTGTGTGTGTGTGTGTGTGTGTGCCCCTACTTCCTCTGGAGACCCCACATCCCCAAAGTCCCACAACTCTCCCAAGATAGCTCTATTATCTGTTCAGACACATGGGCCTAGGGGACATTTCACATTCAGAGCAGCATTTTTCAGTCACTCTGACTCTAAAGATGGGTTCAGGTGACAAAATTGGGTCACGAAAACACCTAGTAGGAGCCTGTAACGGAGGTGTCAGTGGTGGGTGTTGGCAGCTTGAGTCAGGTCTGTGACCGTCGGGACAGCCCCATAGAAGAGCAGGGAAGTAATGAGGCTGTAAAATCACCAGGATCTGGTGTTGGTCTGGGTGTGCATCCTGAGTACAGGGATCAGGGAGGCCACCAGGCTGAGTGCCTGAGAAGGTGAGCTGTTCACTGAGACATGAAATGCTGGGGTCACTGGGTTAGGGCAGGAAGAGACAGAGGAGGGGGCAGAAACAGGCTGCCCTGGCTGGGGGAGGTGTTAATGGTGGCCATTAACCTCTCTTTGGCCTTCTTGCTGCTTTCATGCTCCAACTCAAGGCCACCCATCTCTGCTACACACACACACACACACACACACACACACACACACACACACAGGCCCCTTCCTGAAACATTCTAGACCTAAAATAGCCCACAAACTCTTGTCTGAATAGCGATGAAAAGAGTGAAATTTTGAGAATAGGAAGAGTGTGGGCCGCAGTCCATGGACCTGTGCACATTTGAATGTGTCTCCTAATCTCTCTGCATGCAGTTTCACTTTCTTTCTATGAAATGAAGTGTTTGGACCTGTTATGGTATATTATTTTAACTATGTAACTAAGATGTGTTACATTTGTTTCTGATGCATTTGTTTAAAGATGTAAGGGTGTGTTAGATTTGTTTCTGCTTCCTTTGTTTACTTATGTAAAGATGTGTTGCATCTGTTTCATCTTGCCTGCCTAAGGCATCTGATTGGTCTAATAAAGAGCTGAATGGCCAATAGCGAGAGAGAGAAAGGATAGGCAGGGCTGGCAGGCAGAGAGAATAAATAAGAGGAGAGATCTAGGCTCAGAAAGAATGAGAGAAGAAGGAGGGAGGCGCCCAGGGCCAGCCAGGCAGCTACCATCCAGCAGACACAGAATAGGACACACAGAAAGAAAGGTAGAAAGCCCCGAGGCAAAATGTAAATGAAGAGAAACAGATTAAGTTAAAGAAAAAAGCTAGCCAGAAATGAGCATAACCAACGCCCAGTATTCATAACTAAAAAGTCTCCACGTCATGATTTGGGAGCTGGTTGGTGGCCCCAAAGAAAAAGAAAACCTGCTACAGACCTGATGTTGTCTAAGGTAATAGAAGAGCTGTCTGAATCTCTCATTCTTTGCTCTTCATCCACTGTCTTTGTCAAATCCACAATGCGTCCTTAAAACAGAATGCTACCGCCAAACCAAAGTAGTCTTGAACATACAGGGTACCCAAAATGTTTACTACGGTGCTTATTCATTTAATTTGAAGAGTTAATATAGATTATAGTTCAAGATATGGTCTCTTATTTTTCAGATTTATTTATTTTACTTTATGTGTGTGAATGGTTTGCCTGCATGTCTTATGTGCATACCTGTATGTCTATTGGATCTCCTGGAACTGGAGTTACAAAAGATTGTGAGCCATGATGTAGGTGCTGGGAATTGAACCTGGGTCCTCTGCAAGAGTAGCAAGTACTCTCAACCTCTGAGCCAGATCTCCACTGTCCCATGTCCAAATTGAATGAGGGAGTTTATGGAGTTATATGACCTGCCCTCTGTGATGCACGCATCACATAATTATCATGTAAAGTAATAACTATGTGATCTCCACATTGTTTATCAGCATGCAATGTCTAACAACATGTAGGAGAAAGGAAACAAATGATCATATCTACGTAAAGCACACCTGACTGTCTCAGTAAACGTGTGTAGCTGACCCAACAACTCACACCTGCTTCAGATCATCCTTCTTGCTTTCAAAGAATCCACTGAACGTCCAGCTTCTTCCCCACGTTGGTGACAGGAGAGAAGTAAGTCAGGTGGAGAGCTGCCATTCCCCCATGGTGTTTGATAAGCTTTTACTTCACAATAATAACAAGTTTTCTACAGTGACTTTCTTTAAGAAGTCTGACATGTACCTTGACCCAGCAGTCTCCCTTCTTTACCAAGTAATTGAAGGTCTCTTTCTCCCCAGGGCAGTTTTCAAGTGGAAGCCTACATGCTGACATCCTTTCTCCAGAGTCCAGCCTCCAGCCTCCATTTACTGAAAATGAGTTGGAGAGGAAAGAAAGGAAAAATCCCACAGTTATACTTTTTTCCACCCATATTGTTCTTAGCCCATCACTCCAGCTGAGTCTCTGAAGTTTTCACCATGGAATTCCATGACTTAAGTAAATGTAATAGCATCGTGGGCTGTCACAAAAGAAAAACTTGACACCCTACACTTGCTGCCTGGGGAAGGAAACACTCCACAGGACAATTTACTTGAAGCGATTATGAGAGTGTACACCATCAGAGAGAAGATAAATCACAGAAACTCACAAAATGGGCCCCAGGACCCAAGCCCTGGCCTGCAGCACCGCAGATCTGACCAGAAACAGCCCAGGAGGGTTGAAGAGTCCTGGGCTTCATGCCCCCTCTCCCAGACCTCAGGTGATTATAAAGACAGACTGGCGAGATTTGATTTAAATTCCTAAGAGAAGCTTGACCTGGTGGCTCACACCAGCAATCCTATCACTTGGGAGATGGAGGCAAAAGAATCAGGAGTTCAAGGCCAACCTTGGTTACAAAGGGAGTTAGAGGAGAGCCTGGACCACATGAGGCTCTGTCTCTAAACAATTAAATAAACTAAAATAATAATTTCCCCCAAAGAGAATAAAAAGAACACTTTCAACGTCCTCTATTTAGACTGTGCTGTCTTCCACCTGTCCCTGGTCTGTCAGTCTTGCTTCTTGTGAGTCTTTCTGCTATTGTCAACCTACGTCAAGTGACAGACAGACAGAAAGCTGGGGCAGTGAGTAACTGTAAGGGATGGAGAAATGACCCACTCAAGGTAGTTATTGACAACCACACTGATCAAAGTCTCTAGTCCTTTTATTAATGGCCAGACCAAGAGTGGGTGTGGGCCTCCAAAGAGTCTCTTGTTTTCTGACCTCAGGAGTACAGCATTTTAAAAGATAAATCCACAATTACATCAGTGTTTGAGGAGGGTAGGTTATTTTAGTGAGGGATTTGGGGTGGCCTAATAACATCTGCTTTCTTTGGAAAGCTCAGCTACTACATGTTACTACATGACATACTTAGAATGTTATACTTGGTATATATGTATGTATATATATATATATATATATATATATATATATATATATATATATATATATACTTGGTATGATATACTTAGTGTGATATACATGATATACTACTACTCAGATACTACATGATATACTTGGACTATGGTCAAGGTCACAGACAGACTCAAAAGTGTTGTCAAGGCAAATGTGGCTATTTGGGGGTGGATGGCTAAGAAGTGACCAGGCAGGCACAAAAGAAAGTTACAACATTGTAGTCAGAAGGTTTCTCTGGTCCCACCAGGCCCCCTGCAGTCCCATGGTCCACTTATAAAATAATCACTCAGAAGTGTATATTAATTATAACTGCTTGGCCACTAGCTCAGGCTTATTACTGACTAGCTCTTACACTTAAATTAATCCATAATTCTTATCTGTATTTAGCATGTGGCTTAGTACCTTTTCTCAGTTCTGCCTTGTCATCTTGCTTCCTCTGTATCTGGCTGGCAACTCCTGACTCAGCCTTTCTTCTTCCCAGATTCTCCTTGTCTGCTCTCTCCACCTATACTTCCTGCCTGGCTACTGGCCAATCAGCGTTTTATTAAACCAGTGTACAAGGGCATTATCCCACAGCATTTCCTCTTTTCTGTCTAATCAAAAAGGAAGGTTTTAACTTTAATATAGTAAAATTACATATAATAGAACAGTTATCAAGAAAAAATTACAGTTATAATATCTAGTCAACTTGTATTCTATCATCTATCCTATATTTGTGAGTCTTAAGTTCCATATCTAATTTATCTTTTATGATAACCAAGGAAAATTCTAACTATCTACTCTTCAACTACATCAAAGACCCCAGAAGGATATAGTATTACCTAAGTAAACAGGAAATGCACTGTAAGCAACTTCCAAATCTAGAATGACAGAGACAGCTGGCTACCTGGACAGTTACCCAAAGTTCTTCTGTAATATTGAGGAATCCATCTTCAGCCCACAGGGCTAGAGTCTCTCAGTTGCTTCTCTCTGTGTCCTGTAGAATGTCTGGCAGTTTCTTCTGTGAAGCAGGAACCTAAAGGACCATCTTGGCTTGCAAAGTTCAGTGGTCACCTTCCTGTGGGTCCTACATGTCTAATTTATACAACATACTGTCAATCAGTCGACACAAGAGCACTTTTTTGCCCAGTGGCTAACTTTTGCCACAAAGAAAGCAAACTCTATAATGAGTTTATTCAATGCCCATCATCCTCCTTGAAGTAATTAGTGCTGCCAGGAGCAGACGTGTCTCTTTGTCCAGAAAAGTCTAAGTTTTTAAAACATTTTAAATGCCATATTCTGTAGGTCTTTGAAGTATTTGAAGATTACCTACCTAATTGAAATATATTTATGTATACCTAGAAAACTAACATGACTGTAAGTTTGATCATCATAGATGACTAATTATTAATCTGTATTTCTTAATTATACATTACAATTTTAAATGAGCTGCACAAACATGATACCTTAAACAAGAGTAGAAATATACATAAAGTATAACAAAATTAACTTTAAATTTGTATCAATAAACTAAAATCCATAGCAATGTAAAACATTTTAAACAAGTAGTTGTTCTTTAAAAGTAGATCAATAATCTACCCTTTCATCCTATCATATCTATATCATGACATGATGATGTTGCCATTACCTTAGTCATTTCAATGGGAGTGGAGACTTCGAACTACATCCATTTCTATGCATGCTGAGCACTGTTTCTTTGGGCTGAATTTGCCATCCTAGGGAATTTTGGGGTTGTTATAGTCAAGAAGACCTCACCTTTGATGGACTGTGAGCTGATCTTGATCTCTGATATACCTTGTGTTTCCAAAGATGGAACCTGGAGCATAGGCACGTGGTGAGGGCCCAGGACTGAGGGCATGCTGCTACAGTTTGTGTCAAGGTTCAGAGTGGTGGCAGCTCCTGCTTACAAAGACATCCTGGGAACAGAGTCAAGCTTTACCAGCTGCCTCTAGAAGATGGAAAGAGGTCCTTCTCTGGTATATTCAGATGGCATCATGCGATCAGTTCAGAGTTGGACGTCTGGATATGTAAGGTAGTAAACTTACAATGCTTCAAGTCACAAAACTACAGTGACTTTTTGTGGAGGCAAAGAGAGATGAACACACTAGACTCTTTTCTTTAATAAAGACTTAGTACATGGGGGTGGGGGAGCGATGTCCAGATGTCCATAGAGGTCAGAAGAGGGCACCTCACCTCCTGAAACTAGAGTTACAGTCCATTGTAAGCTGCCCCACACGGTGGTGGGAACCAAACTGCAGCCCTCCGTGAGAGAAGCAAGTGCTCTTAACCACTCAGCCACCTCTCCAGGCCCCATCATCTCTATTTAGTCTATGTTAATAGTAAATCATGGCCGCTGACAAGAGGCAGCAAGTCCCTGTGCTGAACACAGCTCCTCATTCTTGGTGTGCATTTTAACTTGTGTAATCACTAGCATACTCCCAGGTAATCGTTCTCATTCTTATCACCATTTTGCAGATGGAGAAACTGAGGCAAAGGAATGTTATCATTTCATGGCTACTAAATCAGCTGTTAAGTTGGCCACTGAGAGTTTACACTAGACATGTCAGAGGTGACTGCCAGGTACTATATCAGCTACACCCTAAAATGGCATTTGATCCCATTTTAGCTTGACAGCACCAAGGTCTGTAGCTACTCTCACCTTAAGATAAAGAAAACATGGTACAGCGCCTGAGCTACACCTGTTGCAGGACTGTGTACCTCTGTGGTTTCTTTATGGTTCTTCCTGGCTGGCCATCGTTGTTGCTAGGGCATCTGATATCACTCCCAGGAAGCCTTCAGAAGGTTGGCCCTGTTCTCCTATGGAGAGAAGGGAAAGACGCAGGAAATCACTGCCTTCGCAAGAGGCAGGGAATCGGCAATCAACAGCAGGGAAGAAGAGACTTGGGTAGTGAGCATGTGGTGCGTACTGGGTGGACTTCTCAGGGAAGCGCCTATCTGAGTCCTTCATGCTCCTGTAGGTAACCCTCACTCACACTCCTGAGGGTAACCCCTCACTCACACTCCTGAGGGTAACCCCTCACTCACACTCCTGAGGGTAACCCCTCACTCACACTCTCAAGGGTAACCCCTCACTTACACTCCTAAGGGTAACCCCTCACCCACACTCCTGTAGGTAACCCTCACTCACACTCCTGAGGGTAACCCCTCACTCACACTCTCAAGGGTAACCCCTCACTCACACTCCTGAGGGTAACCCCTCACTCACACTCTCAAGGGTAACCCCTCACTCACACTCCTGAGGGTAACCCCTCACTCACACTCCTAAGGGTAACCCCTCACTCACACTCCTGAGGGTAACCCCTCACTCACACTCCTGAGGGTAACCCCTCACTCACACTCCTAAGGGTAACCCCTCACTCACACTCCTGAGGGTAACCCCTCACTCACACTTCTGAGGGTAACCCCTCACTCACACTCCTGAGGGTAACCCCTCACTCACACTCCTGAGGGTAACCCCTCACTCACACTCCTGAGGGTAACCCCTCACTCACACTCCTGTAGATAACCCCTCACTCACACTCCTAAGGGTAAACCCTCACTCACACTCCTGTAGATAACCCCTCACTCACACTCCTGAGGGTAACCCCTCATTCACACTCCTGAGGGTAACCCCTCACTCACACTCCTGAGGGTAACCCCTCACTCACACTCCTGAGGGTAACCCTCACTCACACTCCTGAGGGTAACCCCTCACTCACACTCCTGAGGGTAACCCCTCACTCACACTCCTGAGGGTAACCCTCATTCACACTCCTGAGGGTAACCCTCACTCACACTCCTGAGGGTAACCCCTCACTCACACTCCTGAGGGTAACCCCTCACTCACACTCCTGAGGGTAACCCCTCACTCACACTCCTGAGGGTAACCCCTCACTCACACTCCTGAGGGTAACCCTCACTCACACTCCTGAGGGTAAACCCTCACTCACACTCCTGAGGGTAACCCCTCACTCACACTCCTGAGGGTAACCCTCACTCACACTCCTGTAGGTAACCCTCACTCACACTCCTGAGGGTAACCCCTCACTCACACTCCTGAGGGTAACCCCTCACTCACACTCCTGAGGGTAACCCCTCACTCACACTCCTGTAGATAACCCTCACTCACACTCCTGAGGGTAAACCCTCACTCACACTCCTGAGGGTAACCCTCACTCACACTCCTGAGGGTAAACCCTCACTCACACTCCTGAGGGTAACCCTCACTCACACTCCTGAGGGTAACCCCTCACTCACACTCCTGAGGGTAACCCCTCACTCACACTCCTGAGGGTAACCCCTCACTCACACTCCTGTAGATAACCCTCACTCACACTCCTGAGGGTAACCCCTCATTCACACTCCTGAGGGTAACCCCTCACTCACACTCCTGAGGGTAACCCCTCACTCACACTCCTGAGGGTAACCCTCACTCACACTCCTGTAGGTAACCCTCACTCACACTCCTGAGGGTAACCCCTCACTCACACTCCTGAGGGTAACCCTCACTCACACTCCTGTAGGTAACCCTCACTCACACTCCTGAGGGTAACCCCTCACTCACACTCCTGAGGGTAACCCTCACTCACACTCCTGTAGGTAACCCTCACTCACACTCCTGTAGGGTAACCCCTCACTCACACTCCTGAGGGTAACCCTCACTCACACTCCTGAGGGTAACCCTCACTCACACTCCTGAGGGTAACCCCTCATTCACACTCCTGAGGGTAAACCCTCACTCACACTCCTGAGGGTAAACCCTCACTCACACTCCTGAGGGTAACCCTCACTCACACTCCTGAGGGTAACCCCTCACTCACACTCCTGAGGGTAACCCCTCACTCACACTCCTGAGGGTAAACCCTCACTCACACTCCTGAGGGTAACCCCTCACTCACACTCCTGAGGGTAACCCCTCACTCACACTCCTGAGGGTAACCCCTCACTCACACTCCTGAGGGTAACCCCTCACTCACACTCCTGTAGATAACCCCTCACTCACACTCCTGTGGGTAAACCCTCACTCACACTCCTGAGGGTAACCCCTCACTCACACTCCTGAGGGTAACCCCTCACTCACACTCCTGTGGGTAAACCCTCACTCACACTCCTGAGGGTAACCCCTCACTCACACTCCTGTGGGTAAACCCTCACTCACACTCCTGAGGGTAACCCCTCACTCACACTCCTGAGGGTAAACCCTCACTCACACTTCTGTAGGTAAACTGAGTTTGAGCCCCATCACCCATATAAAAGCTGGGCACTGGAGAGATGAAAATTGGAGGATTCTTGTATCTTGCTGGCCAGTCAGCCTATCCTACTCAGCAAGTGACAAGTCCCAGTGAGAGACCCTGCCTCAAACCAGACCAGTGACTCATTGCTATGAACACTTAAAGAAATGGACTAAAGGGTAAACGCGTGACTCAATGCCACACTACAGCTTCCACGACCAGATTCTTCTCCTTTGTTTTTTGGGTTTTTTTGTTTTGTTTTGTTTTTGGTTTTGGTTTTTAAGACAGGGTTTCTCTGTGTAGCTTTGTGCCTTTCCTGGAACTCACTCTGTAGCCCAGGCTGGCCTGGAACTCACAGAGATCCGCCTGGCTCTGCCTTCTGAGTGCTGGGATTAAAGGCGTGTGCCACCACCAGTTTTTTGTTTGGTTGGGTGGGTGGGTTTGGGTTGTTTTGTTTTGTTTTGTTTTAATTTTTGTTTTGTTTTGGGGGAAGGTTTCATGGGCAGAAGGCAGAAGCGAGGGGACAGGGAGATAAGTAAGACTGCACACATGCGTGCGTGCATGTGCGTGTGTGCACACACACACAGAGCGGAGGGCTGGAGAGGTAGCTCAGTGAGAGAGCACTTCCCTAGCGTATGCGAGGCCCTAGACTCATTGCCCAGTCCGGTAGCAACAGCAGACGCAACAACAAATTTCAGTGTGGATGGATCAACGAGTCAAGAACAGGGAGAAGAGATGAGTGAGAAGGTTCAAACACCCGGATCTGAAGACAGTACATCAAGCTGAACTGTGCAGGAGGGTCTGGAGGCATGGCTTAGCTGTTAAGAGAGCACTGTCTGCTCTCGCCCAGGACCCAGGTTCAGTTCTCCACACCAGCCTGGTGGCTTACAGCCGTATGTAACTCTAGTTCCAGGGGATCCAGCGCCAACTTTGGCCTCTCCAGTCTCAAGGCAGACAACCATTCACATAAAATTTAAAAAGAAAGATTAACTCAAAGGATTCAAGTGTATGCGGAAAATCGCTGAGTTGAGTTCATATAATCATTCTATTTATTCAGCAACTATTTACTGCTCACCTACCAAGTGCCAGGCACTATTTCTAGGTCCTAGGAGCCCCCTACTGAATAAATTATGTGGTTGAATGTGAGGTGCGGTAGGGTCTCAGCAGCGAGGCCGGCCTGTGGTTGCAGTCTGCAGACAGGGGTTCCCATTTCAAGTCATTCCCGTGCCAGCAGACACACCTGCCCTCCCCCAGCCACTGTTGGCTCCTGTGACTGCACAGGGGACAGAGGAGCCCAGAGATCTGCTCTGCTAGAATAAATTACCACGCCACAGTGTTCATGCATAAAACATGGTACAGAAGGCTGAGAGAGGCTGGGCCCCAGGCTGCTCAGGCCAGCAGCCGCCTTGGGGCCAGTCGGGAGTTAGAGGAAGGGAAGGAACGCTAGAGATAAAGGAAGCCAACAGAAACCTAAGACGTAAAAGGAAGAGGAGAGAGAGAGAGAGAGAGAGAGAGAGAGAGAGAGAGAGAGAGAGAGAGAGAGAGAGAACAGACAGACAGACAGACAGAGAGAAGAGAGAATAGCTTAAAAAACTTCTCTGTGATCTGTATGCCTCTGGACCTGACTTCTGGAATTGCCGCTGAGACCTTTGGTGGACCAGTCATGAGGTCTTAGGCCGCTGTTTGGGGACCATGGTGCTGCCTTCGCGATTACACTGGATCAGAAACAGGCCATGGAGGGACAGGATCCGGAGGCGGCGGCTCCACCGTGAGTGTCCCGGAGGAATGGCCCACACTTCTGTCCCCACCCGCTTACTCCTCACACTTGCCCCCCGTGTGGTCCCCTCCTCGCCTCCCTTGTGCCTGCTGCACCTACTTCGGGTGAAGTTTCTACTTCCCACCCCGCCTCTCTTCCTGTTTCTTCCCGACAGCCTCATCCCAGTTAGAGGTAACCAGATACAGCCTGTGCCCAGTGGCCAGCAGGGGAGGGAGGGAGGGCCTCTTTACTCCTCCGTCTAGATGGGAAAATATACGTTGTTCACGGTGTTGTGTGAACTGATCTTCTGCTTGTTAAGCCGAGTACAAAGTGGAATGTCTGAATGCAGAAAGTGAACTGGGAAGGGGGCGAAATTCCAGGACCAATGAGTCCGTTTCTTTAAAGGGCTGCAGCACGTGTTTCTTCGGTGATCAAACTCACAGGAAGGTTCCTTTTGAGTGGGCAAGAATTATGACCAAAAACGAAATGTTAGTGTGGGAATAATCGGAGAAAGTAAAAGCCGTCCAAATATGCACCAAGACCATTATTGTCAACAAGTAATAGATGGTTGGACAGTGTGACAGAGTCAAGAGACTCTGGGGTGAGGAAGAGAGAGGGGTCTGTTTTCATGGGGGAAAGGGAGCATTTGCTTCCTACTTAGCTCTGTCAGACAGAAACTGATGAAACTGTGATAGCTTAGAGCTGACCTTTGCCCTAGTATGAAGGGATAGCAGAGAGGGATAGAGACTGTTGTAAGCCAGACGCCATGCGTCCACACAGGAGTGCCCCCATTCACCCTCGTTATGACCTTGTCATAGTTTACAACTTTTCAAATACGAGTGAAAAAAATTAATTTCTAAGCAAAAGCTTTCAAATTTCAGGGTTGGCATTTAATTCTTTACATTTAAACATGTCATTAATGGTCTGGTACAAAAATGGACTGGCTGTTTATAATCAGTTACCAAACTGTTTTATTTGTGGGGTGTTGTTCTCATTAGAGACCTGTCATTTATACCTAACAACATGTTGATGGGTCCTTCTTGTGTGTTAAAAGGCCCTGGTGCAGACCGTAAAATTTTTCCTTAGTACAGCTGCAGAAGCCATTAGTGATTTTCCTGGGCCTTCAGCCCTGTGATCAACTGCTTCTTTCACTGGAGGTGTGCGTGCGTGCATGCATGCGTGCGTGCGTGCATGCGTGCGTGCGTGCGTGCGTGCGTGCGTGCGTGTGTGTGTGTGTGTGTGTGTGTGTGTGTGTGAAAGTGGACCCAGGACCTTGTGGATGTTAGGCAAGCGCTCTACCATGTATCTATATCCCTAGCTGTTTGAACTATGGTTTTTTTCTTTGGTTTGTTTGTCTTGCTTCACTCTGTGTGTATTGGGAAGTAGCTCCGATCTCGCAGGTTTGAAACAATACCTCTGTTGGGGTGTGGAGGTGTCACCAGGAAAAGGGGGAGCCTGGACTTGCATGGTTTCATCAGTGTGGGTGCAAAGAAAACTTAATCCCTAAAAGTTGTGGAAGCCTGCTTTAACCCAGAGATGATACTTGGATTGTGAAGCAGATTGCTGGGTGCTATGCTGTGATCTGCACACGGTTTCAATATGGAATGTAGGCAGACATTACATCTAAGCTCAATGTTAGGCAGTTACCAGTAAAATAAGTATGTGTTTACTTATCGACGGTATTACTTATGTTAGTATGTATACTTGCACACAGTAGGCATATACTTATACTGTATATAAGCAAATATACAGACATTTACTCTTAGGAATGAGCATCTTAAGAGTTTTGACATCCCTTCAGGATGGTCACGGATCTTGATGTGTCAGAGTCCTGAAAATAAGTGCAGGATGGAGCCACAGTTTGGGGGATTCAGTAACTCAGAGAAGATCTGTGCATATTTAAAGAAATTGAACTGAAGGCATGAAGGGAGAAGGGGTGAGAACATCAAGGGGAGAGCCCTGAGGGAGCCCATTGCTGCCCACACCAGCCTACAAAACTACCCTGATATTTTGGAGCTGCTAAAGCCTACCTTGATAACTTCTCACTCTTCTGTCTGTGAGGCTTTTCTCACAGCACAGTGTCCAACTGAAGACTCAAGACTTTCAGTCCTATTTGGTCAATGGGAAAAAAGTAAGTTGGTTAACCCCAGTTTTCTCAAATACATAAGGGACCTTGAACAGTAGTAAGAGATGCATATGCTGTGACTTCTAAGTCCATGCAGACATTGCTAATCAATCACATCTCTCCCTCTCACTCCAGGAGCATTCTTAGCATTAACATCCCTTCTAATAAAGCACCCGAGGCTACTGGTCTAACAAACTAGTATTGGCTTGTTAGTTGAAACTGATATTTATGTCCTGTTGCTTCATAAAGTTCATTGCCTTAATTAGTTAGCTCAGTTTCCATGAGTGAAAAGTCTGGGCATAAATTAGCTAAAGCATCTGCTAATTCACTGGTCTCCCAATCTTGAGATCAATGTGTTGCCTGACTTTCATCTAGGTTTTTGTCTAGGTGCTGAATTCCGTTCCATGTGGCAGCAGGCCTGTGGGCGTCATTAGGCACTGGCTTCCCAGGGTTCCCTGTCCACTCCTCGAGTCACTTTCCACTAATTGTCCATTTGCTTCTTCAAGGCCCTTAGAGTCATTTGTTACTGCTAATCTCTCCTTTGATGGGCTTGATTGAGCAGGTTAGACTCCAATACTCAACCCCCCTTTTGATTAGCTCAGAACCAGCTGACCAAGCACCTCAATGACATCGCCACAGCCCTTCATCTTGGCCTTAAATTATAATCTGACTGTGGAGGTAAACATCAACATATCCATTCACAGATCTTGCCTACATTCAAAGTGAGGGAATGATACAGGGCATGTGCACTGGAGAAAAGAATCCCAGGGCCTTCTGAGAACTCTGTTTACCAGGAAAACAATGTCATTCGTACCATACAACCTGGATTTTTTTTTAACTACTGAAAAGCTGTATTTTTTTTACATTTTTTGAGAAATTTTAAGTATACTGACAAGCTGATAAATGGTGTCATGAATCCCATATGCATGTCACTTAAATGTACCATGTTAATAATTTGTCATATTTACTTCATTTATATCCCAGCTGAAACATTTTAAAATAAGTTATAGACATTATGACATGTCAATCCTAAATATTTTGGTAAGAGTGCCTAAATAATGTCATTTTTCTACTTCACCACCAAATAAAACCCATCATGTCCTCCTGACATTATTTAATACAAGGTAAATACTCAGATCTTCCTGGTAGGAACTTATTCTTAGTGTGTGCCACATGGCCACAACCCTAAGCAAAATACGACTTTAGTTTAGAGAGACCTGTCTTAGTTAGGATTCTATTACTGTGATAAAACACTATAACCCAAAGCAACTTGTGGAGCAAAGAGTTTATTTGGCTTACAGGTCACAGTTTATCACCGAAGGAAGCCAAGGCTGAAGCTCAAGGCAGGAACCTGGAATTGGGCATCGAGCCATGGAGGACCTCGGCTTACTGGCTTGCTCCTTGTGGCTTGCTCAGCTTGTTTTCTTATAAAACCTGGGATTACCTGACCAGAAGTGGTACTGCCCAGAGTAGGCTGGACCCTCCCACATCAATCAAGAAAAAATGGCTCACAGACTTCCCAACAGGCAATCTGATGGAGGCATTTTCTCAGTTGAGGTTCCCAGATAACTCTAGCTTGCATCGAGTTGACCAAAACTTACCAGGAGAGGATTCAAACCCTTTAGTGTCGTTCTGCCATGGTTAGTTGGCTCCATTTTTCTGAAACACATGAAGGATCGAAGCTGCGTAGACAACTGCCAAGTTCACCCCAACATTGCTGACCAATGTCTGGTGCGTTCCCCACCTCCCAGCCCCACTGCTGGTCCAGCCTTAGGCTGAAGTTTGAGTCGAATGAGAACTGTGTTCAGGGTGGGGATATGGCTCCCTGGTGCTTAGTGGGTTCTACCCCAGCTCTGCAAATGAAAACAAAAGAATAACAAGATCAGTGGCTCCTGGGTGAGACGGCTCAGGAGGTAAAGGCCCTGGGCACCAGGCCCAGCAGCACGGGTCTAGTATCAGGGAGCCATGGGAGGAGAAAACTAACTCCTGCAACTTGTTGTCTGACCTCCACAAGTGTGCTGTGACACACACACACACACACACACACACACACACACACACACACACACACACACAGAGTCATAGCATATCACCCTCCTTTGGACATTTGCCTTTAAAAAAGAGGTCATTTGAGGGGGAAAAAAGCCTGAGCTACTTCAAAGACCCAAACACGGGACTCTGGGCAGATATTGGAGGGAAAGCTCATCTGTGCCCTGTGACCCAGACTGAGCCACTGAACTCTGACCTCCCAGGGGAAGAGAAGTCTGCAGAGCAATATCAAGGGTACACGTGCACTTTTTCTGGAGTCAGGGTCTCTATCCATAGCCCAGGCTGGCCTGGAACTCATTATATAGCATAGGTTGTCCTCAAACTCTCTGTGAGCATTTTGCCTCAGCCTCCTGAGTGCTGGGGTTACAGGTGAGTGCCACACTGTCCAGCTTATGCTTGGACTTTGTAAATGATGACAGTGATGTTGGGCAGGGCTTGAGTATGAGAGCTGAGCACTGATGGCTGGGTACTCTGCGGCCATGCTTTTCTTCAATCTGCCACTCGGGAGAGGTTAAGAGAAAGAAAGCCTATCTCTTCAGTTTGAAAACAAGATCTGGCTTCTTCAGATCCTTCTCTGCAATGTAGTGTTTGGCCTGAACTATAAAACTGTTATTGTAATGATATCAACCTCACAGTATTTTGTGGGACTTAAAAGACATGAGGTATGTCAAGCATCAACACCGTGTCAGGCATAGGGCTGTGTTGCTATTGAGTAGAGGGAGCCTAAGATTGGTGACAGTGGACTTAGGGCAGTAGCGGGGGCTGCCATCAGGGGAATGCCATGCTGGAGGTGGCACCCTTCCTTCTGAAGCTTTGCACCCTCCCCCAGCATCAGATGAATTGCACAATACCAGGCTGAAGGCATCATGGACACGTCATGGAAAAGGCACTCTTGGCCTCTGAGGACAGGCCACCTGTTTTGGGAAAGGGAATGAGTGTCAGCCATCACCCTAGAGTGCTAGTTTCTCATGCACATGAATGCAAGCAGGCTCTGGAGCCCACAGAGAAACCTGCCTTCCCTTTCTACAAAGGCAGAATTTGGATGGAGCAGACCACAGGGTGGTGGCCTCTGTGGACCTCGTCAAACGAAGGGGACCAAGTTCCATGTGTTCCTTCAAAAGACAACAGTAACAAAACTGCTCTGCACTGAGGTGAGGAATGTGACCACCTCAGTGACAATTACTGTGGCTCAACTGACTTGCTTTGCTTCACTGATTGGCCATTCTCCTGCCTCAGCACGGTGGTAGTTTTCTTTAGTGGGGAGGATTTTTCCCCCATGTGTATGTATGTACATGCAAGTGTGGGTGTGTGTGGGGGTGTATGTTCACCCGTGTGTGCACAAGTGGAAGCCAGAGGCTGATGCTGAGTGTCTTCCTACATTGCTCTCCACCTTAATATTTGAGATGAGGTCTCTCCATGAACCTGGCCAACCTTTTCTTCAATCAGCAGGCTGGTCAACCCCAGGGATGAACTTCCCTTTCCCTTCACCCCAGAATGGAGATTACAGGTGTACCCTGCTGTGCCTGACTTTATGTGGGCGCTAGAGATCCAAACACAGGCACTTAGGCTCGTGTGGCAAGTACTTTACACACTGAGCCATCATCCCCCCAGCCCAAGGTGGCAGTGTTCTTCGTGTGGCTGGATGAGAAGGGGACCTCACCAGGTGGAGGTCTGAGTTCCGTAGACCATCCTCTGTACTGTGGTTGGTGTGCAGGTGTGACCGTGACAGGGCTCTCCTGTCTGTGGCCGCCTGCTCTGCAGAGGAAGGTGAGAACACACTTTCCTATTCCCACTCAACACAGGACCCAGGAGGAAGCCATACAATCTCCAGGACTTCCTTCTGTCTTCAGTGCCGAGCAGGCCTCCGGGAGATAAAGTGGCCTGGGCAGAGGCATTGCCTTGAGCCAGTGACTCTCCCGGCAGCCTCTGAACCCAGGTCCACTGCTCTGCCAGATGGTCCTGCTTGCTGGGCGACACAGCATCAGCTTACAGAGCAACCCGACTGACTCTCGGCTCTCTGTCCTCTGACCTGCTCCTTGGCAAGACTGGTGGGCGGACACCGTGCTTCAGTCCCACTCAAGTTTCCCCTGGCTCCTCCCTAGAGGACTTCATGGGACACGGGGACAGCTACGGCTGTGGATTTAGCTTTTCAACATGGAAGCCGAGTCTCAGAAATCCCAGAGCACAGCAGGAGCGGCATGGCTGACTCCCCGCGGCTGCTCCCATGTCTTGCTGGGTTCCGACTTAGAGTTGCATGTGGCTGGCGTACTCCTTGGGCTGCAGGGGCTGGCTTCAGGTTGGCGACAAAGGGGCCTCTCAGAGCCATAGAACCTTTAGTTTCCTGTGTTCCAGTCCAAACCACCTGCTCAATTGTTCGTCAACAGCCTTTGTGGGGACCGTAGACAGTTGGGCCTCCAGACCTCCCTCTCTGCCTAGTTGTGTATCTAGTTTGCCAACAGCTCTGGCTAATGTAGACTCTGAGTTTGTTGTTTTGGGTCCCAGGGATTCACACTGGTGTAAGAACTTATGCTCGTTCAGACTCCCTACTGTCCCATCATCACCTTCCAGAATAATCGCTCACGGACAAGCTCCCCCACCCCCACCCCGCCTGCGCGATTGAAGAGTGACTCCTACAGTTGCCTCGTGTCCAGTGTCAGCTTCAACTGCCAAGGAAAACAAAAACAAACCAAGCAAACAAAAACAATGGGAAACTTGAGAGAGGGAAGACACTTTGAATAATTCAAGGGACCTGCTGCTGAGACAGGGCTCTTTGTGTGAACATTGATCTGCGCAGATATTTTAGCTGTCTCCAGCCAACGACAGACCAAATGGAGGAGGGTGTGGAGGGGAAGAGAGGGGAGGGACGAGGCAGCAAGAGAACAGCAAACAGGATGAGAAAAGAAGGCAAATTCAGCAGAGGTCAGGGGACCCTCTCCACGATGGACTGTATCCCTTCAGTGCGTTAGCCAAAATAAAGCCTTCCTCCCGGAGCTACTGCGTATAAATAAGTGTCTAACCAGAGCACAGAGAAAAGTGACTAATGCGCCCGATTGCCAGCAGCCAACCTGAGTGTGGACAACTCTTGAGTTGCTGCTGCCCAAGGTTTGTGCCCTGAGCTTGTTAGAGATTTATTGTCCTGTCAGTCCAAGTCTTAAATTTTCAAGCAAGTGAAAAAACATCAAGACTCAGACTAATACTGTGCCACGGAGAGGGGCATCTGTGCGTGTGTGCAAAGTGCCTGGAGAGCTCTGGGTCCTCCACAGTGATGAACTCAAAGAAGGAGAAAAAGGATGTGACGTTCTTTTGAAGTTATCAGGCTATGAGAGCAACCCCTTGGGCCTGGGGTCAACTTTCCAAATGGTATAGATAGGAAAAGAGATAATTAGATGCCTTTTAAAATGTTTTCCAACATGTCATTATTAATGGCTCTGCACTAACATTTTGCTATACTTGATGTATCCATGTACATTCATAACAATCTACTCATTAATTAATTTTATTTTTTAACACCATTTATTTATTTGATGCCAATGTAGAAGTTAAAAAAACAACTTATGGAAAAAAAAAAAAAAAAAAAAACAACTTATGGAAGTTCTCGTCCTCCGTGTGAATCTGGGGGATCAAACTCAGGTCTTGAGGCTTAGCAGCAAGTGCTTTTACCTGCTGAGCCGTCTCATAGGCCCAATTTTTATTATATTTAATTTTTTCCATTATCAGATATTAATTGTGCATATTCATGTGGCTTGGCATGATATTCCATATGTGCATGCAGTATGTACTGATCAAAGCCCCCACCCTCTCCCACCCCACCCCCACCCTTCCCAGTCTCAAATCATCAATATTCTACTTCCTGGTAGACTTTTGTAGCATTCACAGATGTGGGAGCACACGCAGTAGTTGTTTTTCTGGGTCTGGCTTATTTCACTTAATGACCACTAGCCCTCTGCATTTTGTAGTATATGACAGAATCTCATTTTTCTTTGTGGCTAAATAATATTCCACATATACCCTTTTTATTTATTATCCTTTTATCTGTTGATGAGACTGAGTCCATAATGTGGCTATTTTGAGCTGTGGTGGGATAACCTGGGCATGCAGTATTTCTTTATATGCGGACAAAACCTGTTTTTAATTCCTTCAAAGCTGTGGATGCTTGCACACTTAAACACTTCTCTCTGTGTCATTCAGCCCTTGATGCTTGCACACTTAAACACTTCTCCATGTGTCATTCAGCCTGTGCTAATAGGTTCCTAATATTTTGGTCCTATCTGTGAGGCGTTGTTACATGGAGCAAAATCCACTTCTGAGTTGCAGTCCTGAGAGCCGACAGAACGTCTGTGGTCACATAACCACCACAGGCAAGATCTGGGTTCTTTCTCCTGCCCCATCTTCTCCTGTGCCCTTCAGTGAACCTGCCTTCCGAAAGATCACACACAGATCATGGTCTGTTTCCTGTGTGATAGTTCTGCCTTTCTCAGAACATTTCATTCCTGGAATCAGGGAGCGCGCTGCCTCTGGAGTCCGCCTTCTTTCACTCACCATAGCATCACCGTTCCATCCGCGGTGCCGCGCACTGTTCCTCTTGCTTGCTGAGTAGTGTTTCATGGTTGGATTATTATTGGCTGGATTTTTTCTATATATCTTATTAGATAGAATGAATATAATAGATATATTTTATATTGGTGTATTAGGTAGAGTGGACATATTTAACAAAATATAAATATAAAGTATATTTTTGCAGGCAGTGAAATCTGTAATCCAAAAAGCCCAGCTAATCAGCAGCTATTCTAGTGAACATCCCTGACATCTGGCCACCTCCATGCTACTTCTGGTTCCGGTCCCCTCTAGGGGGAGCTGTGAGCAGATTAATGACTGCACATCTCTGGCGTCCCAATACCCTTCATGGGTATTGTGAGGCCATCAGCGAGACACATTCCAGAGGTGGTTCAGTCAATTAGCAGCAAATGACTGTGGCTCAGAGTATATTGGACCTGCTTCCACAGCACGTTTTCCCTTTGACATGATGCAGTTACAGAAAAATGCAGGAGACAGTGAGTGGCCTGGAGCAGGGCTGACATTGTGCAGCAGAAGGAAGGGGAAGCTGAGGCTGTGGGAGGCAAAGCAGGAAGAGGCATCCTAGCCCTGAGCAGCATCGTGGACAGCTGGGCTGCAGAGCGTCTTCCCCCTCCATTTTCTCTCCTTAACTCCTGCTGAGATCCAGTGTTCTCACCTTAAACCATAACGTCTTGCGCCCAGAATAAAAGAGTACAAGAACACCATGATGTTTTGAGGAAACTGTAGCTAAGGAAGTCTTTGCTTCAAATCCAGTGCTCAAGTGAGCAGCCTAGCATTGCTAGAACTGCCCAAAGGCCATCTCTGTTTGCCCCCTGCTATGAAAACGAAGTTGTCTGTTTCTAAGGTGAGAGACGCGATCTTCAGGACGAGACACACGTTTCTCCTTTCCCCTTCTTTCCGTAGCAGCGCCTGCTTTGGCGTTACTTGAGGAAGTGGGGAAGAGGCCGTGAGCACCCTGTTCAGAGCCCAGACCCATTTCCCGCCCTGACTCCAGGCCTGTGTGGGACATTGGCCAGGTGCCTCACCCACTTTACACAGCCAGCACATGCTCTTCTAGCTATGGCTACAGCAGGAACCATGCTGGATGGCCAATTTTAATTTTCCTAATGACACAGTCTAGAATCACCTGGAAGGGGAGTTCCCTAGATCGGATTGGTTTGTTGGTACGTGTGGGGGATGGGGAGAGGTCTTGATTATCTTAACAGATGGTAAAAGACCTACCCTGAAAGAGGTCAGCACCATTCCCTGGGTTCAGACCCCAGAGTGTAAGGGTAGAGAAAACACCTAACCGTGCCTGAGTTCTCTGCCCTCAGCTGATATGACTGACTTAGGCCTCTGCCTCGGGGACTTCCCCCACTGTGATGGGATGTCACCTGGAACTGTGAGCTAAAATGGAGTCCCTGTTTTCTAAAGCTGCCTTTGTTGAGGTATTTTATCACACGGCAATGGTGAAACTAAAACACTTTTCTTCCTTCCTTCCTTCCTTCCTTCCTTCCTTCCTTCCTTCCTTTCTTTCCTTCTTTCTTTCTTTTTTTTCTGGTCACTTCCCTCTTGCAGCACTCGCTGGCTCTCATATTAACTCATCTCCTCCCAGTCCTGGACACCCCAACTGCACAGCCTTTCCTCCTTCCTTCTGCATGGCATCCACCCTGCCCTTCCTCCACTTCTTGATGCTGGTGTGGACCCCACGATGAGACCTAATGTGTCAACCAGAAAAAACACAATTGAAATTTGCCGTCCGTCCTTTGCATGTGCGAGCTCACAGACGACCAAGCCGCAAGTCTTGTTTGGCTGCACAGTGCCTCACTTTTCCTCATGTGAAAACTGAAGTTTTTTAAAAAAAAAAAAACGGCCTACTCTAGGAAGGGAGTATCAGAGAGCTGGAGGGGAGATGGGGCGGCACCCAGAGGATGAGACTGAGAGCAGGAGAGGACTGGGGAGTATTGTCTGCAGCGGAGAAATATTCAGGCAGCTGAGAACAGCCCAGGAAGGTGCTGGCCACCACTGAAATCATCTCAGAATATCGGCTCTGAGACTGGGAATTCTCTTCTACTTTAATAAGAGGGCTTGTGTCCACTGAGGAAGAAGCCTGAGCACTCAGCTCCTTGGGCTGGGCTCAGTCATTGCTGCTTTTAGGTTCCTTGCCTCTTTCTTCAGAGTGCTGCCTGCATTCTAAGTGCATGCCTATCTTTCTGAGCCAGCAGCAGGCAGGAAGGCTGAGCCTCTGTGGAGACAGTTTACCAAGGTCTCTGGCTAAGCCACTTCTTGCCCTAGGAAACCTCCACTCCCAAGATATGCAGAGGCACAAGCCCATCCGAGCAGGGCCCCAGCTCAGGGTCCAACACTGCATGTGAGCTCACGAGTCCTCCATGCACAAAGGTCTACACCTAATATCCTCCTTATAGCTTAACCAAGTAGGATGTGCTGGCCTACTTCCTTCACAACAGATAGTTGGGCACCTCTGCCTACACTTACCTAGGTCCTGGGCCCCAGCTCTCCCCAGGAAAACCTTCCTTTCTGATCTTGGGAGTGTTTGCCCTTCATCCTTGAACTCCTCCCCTTTGAGACCCAGAGCAGGCTGCGGGCTGCTTGGTTCTGGGTCCCAACACTTCATGTCACTTCTCTGGGCTTCTCTGCCTTGTCAGCAGAGCCAGGCAATGGATTCTAGCCAACAAGTAAGTCCCTGCATGAAGACAAGGCACAAGGAAACATTTCGCCAGTGCTGTTCAAATTCTTTTTAAACTCACTACAAACTTACTACCTCAAAGGTAAAATGTGGCCTGGGGAGTGAGTCAGTGGTTAAAGGTGCTTGCTGGAAAGCTTGACAATTTGAGTTCGAACCCTGGGCTCTGAGGGAGATGTCTTAGTTAGGGTTACTATTGCTGAGATGAAACACCATGACCAAGGCAACTTATAGAAGAAAGTATTTAATCGGGGGCTTCCTTACAGTTTCAGAAAGTTAGTCCACGGTCATCATGGCAGGGAGCAGGCAGGCATGGCGCCAGAGCAGTAGCTGAGAACTTACACCCTGGCCAGACAACAGGAGGCAGAAAGAGAGTGACAGTGGACCTGGCTTGGGTTTTTGAACCCTCAAAGCCCACCCCAGAGACGTACCTTCTCCCACAAGGCCACACCTCCTAATTCTGCCCACACGTTTCCATTAACTGGGGACCAAGCATTCAAACATCTGGGCCTGTGGGGCCGTCCTCATTCCAACCACCACAGACTCGGAGTTAGATGCCTGATAGGCAGACCAACGGGGAGAGGAGCCATGCCTAATATAGGTCAAAAGGATGGCCAGTTTCCAAGATGGCCGGCTTCTTCCTTGCCCTTCTCACCTGAGACAAAAGCCTGGCAGCTTAAAAAGAAGGCCGAGCAGGCTTTTTCTCCAGCCAGTAGGGTCGGCCTGCCTAAGGACTGGTCAGACAAGTTCCTAGTCAGATGTTTACGCCTCCAAGCTGTGGGCCTCTCAGCCACCCTGTCTTTATTAAACACCTTTCCTCAGCTGCTGAATCTGTCTGCTGCTGTCTGCGTGGTCTGAGACATCTCCGCAGCTGCCTGTGACACAGCCTTTGAATTCTTTATCTGGCAGAGGAAATGAACCTAATCAAGAATCCTGCCCCTGAGGTAGAGAAAATCAACTCCTGCTGGTTGTCCTTTAACCTTTATCCATGCACAGTGACACACACGCGCACACACACAGGCACACATGTGTGCACACACGCACGCACGCACGCACGCACACAAGCTGACAGAAAAAAATGTATGAAGAGGTGTTTAATGAGCTTGTTTTTGTTTCGACATTTGAAAATTTGAGCATCTACTTAGTAGGCAAGCAGAAGCTGTATTCTGACGGAAAGATTCCTTTCAACCACTGGGATCTGGGGACACACAGGCCTGCCTTCCTCAGCTCTGGTCTCCTGGAGACTCATATCTTTGTTGCCTCCAGCCTCCAACCTCTAGCTTCAAGCTTCCATTCTCTGAGGCTCGGCCTCTAGACCCAGTCCCTAGCCTCCAGCCCCCCACCTCCAGCCTCTTGGCTCTCCCCATCTTCGTTTCAGAGGCAATCTTGTATCACAGCCTTAAGATTTTCCTCTACTTTGTTTGTTTGTTTGTTTGTTTCTATTTGAATTGTACAGGGTTTGTGTTTAAGACCAGGGTCACTGTTTTACAGGGAATGGTCACCAATTCAAAAATCACTATGAGACAATTCATATCCTGGAATTCATACAAATGAGTTTTTGAGAAGTACGTAATTTTTTAAGCATTAAAAATATAGAGCAAAAAAAAAAGAAGAAGACAAATGTATAACAACTAGAATAAAATAATGAGTGTTTGAAAGATCTTCGGGGTGGGTTCTCTTCTTGAAGGAAAAACAAGGATTTATAGTGAGTGTCTCTGGTTTCTATGCTGGGTTTCCAAAATCCTTCAGAACACTAATGTCTGCAATCTGTCCTCAGTCTTTCTTTTTTTCTTTTTCATTTCATTTTGTTTTGTTTTTATGAGACAGGTCTCACTCTGTAGCCTTGGCTGGCCTGGAACTCACTATGCAGCCCAGGTTGGCCTAAAATTTAGGATAGTCCTCTTGCGTCAGCCTCCTGGGTGCTGGTATTTCACACGGACCCTCCACACCTAGCCCTGTCTTCTGTCTTCATTTGCTCAGCACAGGTATGCTCTAGATCACCCCATGTGCATTATCATAAACCTAGCGTAGGCAAACCTAACACTCTCTGCAGATTGAAAAATGTGTAGCTATGTAAACATTTAACAAAGTGATCCCTACCAGCGCTAGAACAACCGGAGGCAAAAACAGTGCCCCGCCTCCTTGTGCACACACTAGCCTGAGTGGTCACACGGTCCTGAGAGTTAAAGTTTTTGTGGAGTTCTGAGTGGTTTTGTTCAGTCTCTAACTCATAAGTAACAGTCATTTGTAGAACCATCTTGCTGAGCACCGTGCTTTCAAAAGTGGCTCCCTTGGGGCTGGAGAGATGGCTCAGCTGTTAAGGGCATGGCTGCACCTCCCAGACCAGGATTTGGTTCCCAACACCTACATGGTGGCTCAAACCATCTGTAACTCCAGTTCCAGGAGATCGGATCCCGCGCCCCCCCCCCCCCCCCCCCCCCCCCCCCCCCCGCCACCTCCGGCCTCCATGGGTGTACATACACATGGTACACAGACCTACATGCAGGCAAAATGGCTCATGTGTGGGCTGGGGATGTAACTAGTTTAGTTGGTAGAGTGTTAGTCAAGCATGTGTAAGGCCCCAGGTTCGATCCCCAGCACTTTATAAACTGAGTGTGTTGGTTGGTACATTTCTGAAATCCTAGCACACTCAGGAAGTGAAGTAAAGATCAGGGGTTGAATGTTATCTTCAGCTATCAGAAAATTCAAGGGTACATGAATCCCTGGTTACATGAAACAAACAACCCCCCCCCCCAAACAAAAACCAACTCACTTGTTATTCGGAAAAACCAACCATCCCTATGGCTTTTGATCTCACCCAACTGAAAGATGAGTACACTTAAAAATAAGTTTCCAGAACACTGGCAATGAGGACAAATACAGCATCACTTGGAGACCCAGAAGCCCGTGGGTGAGTCATGTTCACTTCAAAACTGCCCCCTGTTTGATCTCCTACAAGTCTGACTTTTGACTCCTCAGAAACACAACCTCCTACTTGCCCGAACTTACTAAAGGTCCAAGGGAAGTAGAGATGGCAGAAGGTCAAGAACCCACGTTTCCAAAACTGGATGACCTTCAACTCCTGACCCTTCTACTTCTGCCTCTCAAGATCTGGGATGACGGGCATGCACCACCACACCAGGCTTGTGTTGACATTTTTTTTTTTTTTTTTTTTGGTTTTTCGAGACAGGGTTTCTCTGTGTAGCTTTGCGCCTTTCCTGGATCTCGCTCTGTAGACCAGGCTGGCCTCGAACTCACAAAGATCCACCTGGCTCTGCCTCCCGAGTGCTGGGATTAAAGGCGTGCGCCACCACCGCCCGGCCTTTGTGTTGACATTTTTAAAGGCTCTGTTGCTTTTCCCCCCCTAACGCTAAAAGGGCTTTACAGTCAGTATCCTTATTGCCCCGCCTCCTGATTTCCAGAGCATTCTTTTGCTGTTGTTGTTGTTGTTGTTGTTGTTTTGTTTTGCATTTTGTTTTTTGAGCCAGGGTTTTCTGTGTATCCACCCTGCCTGTCCTGGCTTTCTCTCTGTAGCCCAGGCTGGCTTTGAACTCACAGAGCTCCTCCTGCCTCAGCCTTCCCAATGCTGGGATTAAAGGCGTGCTGTCACAACCACCACCCAACTTTTCCAGAGTATTCTTGTTCAATAGAGAGTTCCTATAGAAATCTAAAGTATTATCTCCAAGTAGGAGAAAATTTAAATGCCAAAGACATTTCTTTCAATTTCTTTGTCTAGAATAATCCTACAGCTACATAAATAGAAGTTTTAAATCCCCTTGTCCCTGACCATGTCTTAATCGAATTCGCCGAACTCCCACCACCCACTGGAACACCAGGACCTGTGACTAGGGATGGGGGAGGAGGCACAGGGCACTTCCTGTTACCATGCCACTCACTGCTTCTGCACACCCCCACCCTATCTCCATCCCTCCCTCTTCCTGATCAAGATCTAATCTCATGGAGATCTTACTGCTAACTAAAAACTATCAGAAATACAAGCAAAAGGAAGTGAAACAGCCCGTGAAGAAACAATTAGCATAAACTAGAATATGGGAACCTTCTTAGAAACAAGTGGTCAATTCTGTTTGACAAATAAACGGTGTGGAAATGCAATCAAATGATGTTGAAGGAAACCTGGCAGTGAATGTCACATACAAACTCTAATCTTGTTTCATGGTAACTGTTATGAATCCTCGATGGGTTCACTTCAGCCAGCAATTGTAAAAGCTCCCTCTAGGTTTTAGATTTTTCCAAGACTATGTTTCATGTTGGTCCTTTAATGTAAACGTATTGATGAGTCTTCTGTGAAATCGAGACTTTCATGATTGTAAAGTGTGAGGTTCTTTTTTGTGGGTAGTTACCACACGGTGGCGCCACTATAGCATTTCACAAACCTAACAGCACTTCAGACTTAAAAAAGCAGAAGTCTCAGCAGTCATGGGAAATTGATGTCATCCCCAAATATATGTGGTTTCCCCGGTGCCGTATGAACTCTATTCACAGGCTTCTGCTTTCCAGTGACTTTCATACTTCCATGTTGAAGCAGAAATATGAGTTCTGGAGATTCTATGAAGAACCAAAATATGACTCCCAAGCCTCACAAAGAAAGGCTCTAAAGTTCACAGAACTATGAGATTTTCTACGGGTGCTTTGCATGCCCATTGGCGGCTGAATGGAGCCCACTGAGCTCATACAGTGGTGTCCATTTCAGCAGATCCCAGCTCTCAGGAGTGGTTACTATTCACAGTGGAAGAACGCTGGAGGATGAATAAGGGCGGAAAGGGAAGTCATGCCCAGGGGGCACAGTGTGGAGGGAATTTTGTGAAAGAAAGGTATCTGGAAGACTTCTTAAGAAAGGACTTGGTAGCTACCGAGGAGAAAGCTGTGACCATCTCAAATGCTCACACTTGAACAGGCAGCAGACTGAGGCTGTTGGTAGATTGCTTACTTAGCATACGAGAGGCCTTCCATTTGATCCCCAGCACAGAATAAGACTGGGTGTGGTGTCACAACCTGCAGTTCCAGCATTCCAGAGGTGGAAACAGGAAGATCAGAAGTTCAAAGCTATCATTGGCTACATAGCAAGTTTAAGGATAGCCTGAACTACACTAAGACCCTGTCTCAAAAGCAAAACAATGAACCGCGCAGTGTAGATTCGGCACAGCGAAGAACGGGAAAGTGAAGTAAATCTCAGAGCCTTTGCCCTGCCCAGAAAGGGTGGATGTCTCTTCTTCTCACCCCAGAAAGGATAGATGTCTTTTCTTCTAACCCCAGAACGGATAGATGTCTTTTCTTCTAATCCCAGAAAGGGTAGATGTCTTTTCTTCTAACCCCAGAAAAGATAGATGTCTTTTCTTCTAACGCCATGCCAGCCTCTATGTTCTGCTCTGATGCCTACTAGTTGGCCTGAGTTCCTTTCCATTCTCTTCCTGAAGCAGGCACATTAGTTCTTTTCCTGCAGTGTATGGGTTTACCAGGTCAAAGTGCAATACCCAGGCATACATAATGAGAATATCTTTCTCCCTAGATTTTAAAACTTGTTGTAGATAACTGTCTTAGTTTGGGTTTCTATTGCTGTGAAGAGACACCATGACCATGGCAACTCATATAAAAGAAAACATTTAATTGGATGGCTTACTGTTCAGAGGTTTAGTCCATTATCATCATGGAAAGACATGGCAACATGCAGGCAGACATGGTGCTGGAGGAGGAGCTGAGAATCCTATATCTTGATCTGCAGGCAACAGGAAGTGAACTGTGTCATTGGGTGTAGTTTGAGCGTAGGAGACCTCAAAGCCCACCCCCACAATGATACACTTCCTCCAACAAGGCTACACCTCCTAACAGTGCCACTCCCTATAGGCTTATGGGGGCTGATTCCATTTAAACTACCACAACACCCAAAATTAAAATTGTAACTAAAAAATTTTGGCTAATCACAAGGCAGAAACAGAATTGAGGAGCTGGGAATATTTAGACTTAAATATTCATGGTCTAGAGAGGAAAAAACGGGGCAAATCCCCTGTTGTCATCAGACATGGGACTTTGATATGTGGGCTGCTTATGTCACTGGTTCCATCTCTAGTTACTGAATGTTCCCAGCTTCAAGAGACCTTGTCATTTAACAATCAGGTTCTTTATGTACCTCTTTTCCTCTCAGGTGTTTGAGTGGCAATTAAGTCTTGCTGTGGAGCATTCAGTGCCACAGCAAATGTCGCGAAAATTGAACACAAGGCTAATTTTGCCTCTCATGAATAGGATCCCTGTGGTTTCGCCTGATGTAAGGGACACATGCTCCAGCCTTCCTCTCTGCTGCGACTTGCTGAGATTCACCTGCAGGAATCCAGCTGCCATTTCTTGTGAATTTTCACCTGCGTGGGTTTTTTTTTTCCACACACGAATTCCATTCTATTGTTGATACTCTGTTCCTCAGGAACCCGTGATGACTGACTGCTTGCTCACTTTTAGACCTGTATGTTCCAAGGAAGGCTTCCTAGCCATGCTCAGCCTCACTTCCTGGGGGGCTTCCTTCTGACTCCTCTGTGTTCCCTCCAATGAGAGCACTGGTGAAAGTGACCAGTCAAACTGCTTTAGGGAGGAGGTACGACTGTCCCCCAGATCTAGGAATATGGCTTACCCCCCAGGGGTGTCCTGCCCTGTGGAGCCGCATTGGGGTCACAAGCACCTTCGCTTCTGACCACATGAATAAGCCAGCTTTACCCTCCACCACAGCACATCCTGTTGGAAAGGTTGTGTCATTTCAGAAACTGGTGAGCGTGTGTGTATGTGTGTGTGTGTGTGTGTGTGTGTGTGTGTGTGTGTGTGTGTGTTGCCATGACAACCCAGCAGCCTTTGGCTCAGGCTTCTTAGCCAAAGCACAAATGTACTCTTGAAGTGATGCTTGTCAGAATTTGCCAGACTATTCTCCACCACCCCTGGATTCACACAAAAGACTTAGAAGTTCCTAACTTCATTTAGAGGAGACACAGGAGGAAATTAATATTTGGCTCATAAGATGGCGAGGGCTGAGAAGCTCCACTCCCCTGCGGGAAGCGTCATGTTTCAGCCTGCCATTGAAATACTCAGGGCAGTTCTGCATAATTAAAGAAAAGGACCAAATTCAAATGCCACCAAAAAAAAAAAAAAAAAAGCTAATTACCAGAACTCAGCCTTTTGTTGACTTCATGTGACTCATAACTATCTCTGCATTTAATAAGGGGTCATTGTTCCTGCCAGGGCCCTTATTCTTATTTGGCCTTGTGAAATGTGTGTAGGTACTATACCAAAAGGAAACAATTAAAAAGTCACCCACACAAGCCAACTGCATGATCTCTGAGGGTCTTTTCCATGGATTTGTCAGCTCTTGTTTTTGTCTTCACCCCCAGGAACCTGACTGAAAGGATTAAACCCTGGTCATTTTGCCAACAAGTTATTCACAACTTTTAGTGGCTCTAGGACAGACTAGCTAGACTTGGTGGCTGTTTGATTTCTTCATTTCTCTTCCTCCTTCCCACTGTCTGCTGTTTCCTGCATCCCTTCTGAACAGAAGCAGCAAAGCGCCTGTTGTCACTGGGCATTTGTTAGCCGCCATCCATAGGATTCCATTAGGAAGATGGGCATGAGGACAGTGGGATGTGATGATGTTCCCAGGTCCACACCATACCCACCTCCAGAAGCATGGGCTTCCCCTGGCTGGGATTACAGATAACTTATATTCCTTATCTCATTATTCTGTTAAAGTCATTCTGAAAATCAAATAAATCGTATCACTCCAAGGACTGAATGCTTGTGAGTCACGTAATCTCTCTTGCCTCGTTATCAGGAGTCTGGGTCCCACTAAGATCCAGCCACAAACACTGGCGTTTCCTTAGCGGGGTACTTTAACTGATGTAGGTCTGCACTCTCTCCTTGGTAAGAGGAGCCACTTGGACATAAATTCTGAGTTCTGCTCCAAGTGGGAAATTTCATTTCCTTCTGGGAATTCTAGAAACCTTAGCTTCAACTTTGCTTATATATTCTAGCAAATTATGTCTTAAAATACAAAACAAAACTGGTGTTAGCCATGAGAGGGCATCACTCCAGAGCAATCAAACAACAGAGTGCACGTGGAAGCTCTTCTTGGTTCGTGTCCTAGGCACACTCCCTCGACCACCTCACCCTGTTTCATACCGTAGGAGCCTGGGCCTGCCTCACCCCAGCTCCTGGTCTGGATCCTCAGCCCACAGCTGTTTGTTTGTTTGCTTGTTTGCTTGTTTAATGCAGACAAAGCAACAGCACATTTCTGATTTGAATTGTTAACGTCCTTAAATTCAGAATGTCTGTGTGTAGCAGAAGGCAAGTCGGCTGGGTGTGGGAGGCTAAACTAGATGAATTCCAAGCACCATCTCAAAACTAACTGGAATTTTGATGGGAATTGTGCAAAAGATCCAGGGCAGAGACCACCTATAGCATCACTCCTGCTCACATCGCAGTCTGGGGTGGGAACTCGGACCACAAAGGTTTTGTTTGGACCATGTACGTGATTTTAGTGTTTTTTAAGTTGGACTGCCAGTATTTTTTTTTAATGAAGGTTTTCACAAACAACAGATATCCAGCTTCTATGTCTAACACCAGGGAAGGCTGGCTAATTGTAATCCTGGCAATTGGGAGTCTGAGGCAGGAGGATTGATGTGAGTTTGAGGCCAGCCTGGGCTAGAATGAATTATAGGCTAGCCTAGGCTGTAGTGTGAGACTCTCTCTGAAAAAGAGTCAAGGACAAATGGGAAGAGCTGGCCTTAGGGGGACCCAGTGCCCTGCTGCTGGAGGTACAGCCCTTGTGGTAAGACAGGGGCTGCCCACCCAGTCTACAGCCTGCAGCGACTTTACTCATCCCCCACTCACCCTGTGCACAGCAGAGTAACAGTCGCACGACCTACTGGCTCCCCCAAGACCACCCACTGCCTTCAGACCACCAAGGAAGCGCCTGAGAAAGAGATCACTAACTTCCAGGTTGGCCAG
This sequence comes from Peromyscus californicus insignis, assembly GCF_007827085.1. NCBI lineage: Eukaryota > Metazoa > Chordata > Mammalia > Rodentia > Cricetidae > Peromyscus > Peromyscus californicus. Next base: position 39,456,430 of record NW_026294606.1, on the reverse strand, counting down.
TCAGAAGTTCCGGCTTCCTTCCGGATGTCTGTACTTACTTAGCAATTTTTTTAAAAAAGAAAAGAAGAAAGTAATGTGAGTGTTGCTGACAGCGCCGCAGTGAGCAGGATGCTATTTTCTTTCCCTGTTCTAATGAACACCTCACCCTTGCCAGAGAACAGACCCCAGCTGCTCACCGCTGGGGAGGAAAAGAAAAGAATAAATCAAAAGTTCCCAGTGACTGACAATAAACTGCTGCTTAATTGGATCGCCCTCAGATACACGAGCAGCTGGCTGTCTTGGAAAATCCTCTTCGTGGGTACAGGATAACAGGATATGGAATCTTTAAAAAAACAAAGCAGCTTTATTAAAATATAATTCGGGGGCCGGAAAGATGGCTCATCAGTTGAGAGCACTTCCTCCTCCCGCAGACAACCCAGCAACCACCTTGGGTCACTCATAACCCCCCAAAACTCAAGCTCTGGTGAATCTAACACCCTCTTCTGGCCTTCAAAGGCACCCGCACTCAAGTGCACACACAGACAGATACGGGCACACACACAAATAAATCTGAAAAATGAATTTCACACAACGTAACATTTGCCTTTAAAAATCTACAATTCAGTGATTTAAGCATGCCTGCCTGATGTCAATGTGGCTCTCAGAATTACCTGACTGCCAAATATGTTCATCATCCCAAACTAAAAGAAGCCACATCCCCGTTAGGAGCCCCTCCCCATTCCTCTTCTCCCTCAACCCAACTGTAAACAATCACTAATCTATCTTCTGTTTCTATGAACTTGCATATTTTGGTTATCTCACATAAACAAAATCATACATTTCAATAAGTGACCTTTTGTGCCCGGTTTCCTTAATTCTGAGAAATACTTCAAAAGTTCTATTTTATAATATGTGTCGGTGGTTCTAGCTTTTCTGCTGCCAACTAATATCCCATTGTACCCACTAGACATCCTGTTCATCCACTTTTCACTTGATTGACGTTGGATTGTTTCCATATGAGGGACGGCTATTACGGAAATGCTCCTACAAACCTTTGTGTTTCAGTCTTGGTGTGAGCATATGTTTTTGTTTCTCTCGGCTACCTGTAAGGGGGGAATTGCTGGGTCCTGCTGTGATTCATCTGGCAATTTTGCTCTTTGAGGAAAGGTGGAATTGGTTCCCTTAGCGGCTGCACCCTTTCACATCCCTCTAGCAATGTATGACTGTTTCAATTTCCACACCTGCCCACACTTGTTATTATCTGTTTCAGTTTGGCCATGTGCTGGGTGTTGGCCAGCACCTTGCTGCATTTTCCTGCTGACTTTGACATCAATTAAGCATCTTCTTCAGTGGGTTTTCACCATTTGTGTCATCTTCGGGGAGATATCTCTTCAAACTCCGTGTTCATGTTAAAATCGGGTCATGTTTTATTGATAGTTGCAGAGTTCTCTGTCAGACATATGATTTGTAATCAGTTTCTCTCATTCTGTGAGCTGCTTTCTCATTTCTTAATAGTGTCCCTTGAAGGGCAAACATTTTATTTTGTTGACAAATATTTGTTCATTTTTCTTTGTCAGATGTTTAGGTCTCGTCTTCAAGAAACAGTGACCCACCCTCGGGTCACAAAGACTTGTTCGTGTGTTTTCTCCTTAAGGTTTCCTAACTCAGTTTTGACAGTCAGGTCCATGTTGAGTCCATTATAAGTTCATCTTTATATAGTGTGTACTACTTTTTTTCAAACTTATTTTGCTTTATATAAAAGCACAAATACATAAAGTGTAATGTTCATATAGATCCAGTGTGGTGATATTGTGTTCCCCAATATATTGTGCACTCTAATAAACTTATCTGGGGTCAGAGAACAGAACAACCACTAGATACAGAGGCCAGAAAACGGTGACACACACACCTTTAATCCTAACATTCAGGAGGCAGAGATCTGTCTGGATATCTGTGAGTTCAAAGCCACACTGGAAACAGTCAGGCATGGTAACACATGCCTTTAATCCCAGGGAGTGATGGCAGGAAGCAGAAAGGTATATAAGGCGTGAGGACCAGGAACTAGAGCCTGGTTAAGCTTTTAGGCGTCTGAGCAGCAATTCAGCTGAGATCCATTTGGATGAGGACTGAGAGGCTTCCAGTCTGAGGAAACAGGATCAGCTGAGGAATTGGTGAGTTTAGCTGTGGTTTGTTCTGCTTCTCTGATCTTCCAGCATTCACCCTAATACCTGGCCTCAGGTTTGATTTTATTAATGAGAACTTTTAAGATTCATGTTACATCCCAGACTCAGGAAACAAGAGGCTATGTTGAGTGCTCAATTAAATCAGACAAAGCTCACAACTTCTTCCCCATGATGTGATGCAGACCCAACCACCTTCTGATGAACTGCTTTGCAGCTCAGCTAATATGGGTAGAAATGTAGTTCTATAGCAGTGATGTGCAGTTCTGGCCACCCCTGCTTTGGGGGCCAAATTTCCAACACAGCAAATTTGGGAGACGTATTCAAATAGTAGAAGATACACATGTGTGCATACATATATTTGTATATATACACTCAATTCTTAATTTATAAAACATTAAACTGTGGCTACAGATATGGAGCTTCTGCATGTGCATGGGGGCTTACACCCACACATACACATCACACACATATTTGTGTGAATGCCATTTCTACTGGTAATACTTCAAGCAGGCCTTCTCTAGCCAACTGGGAAACTCAGTCTGTCTCTGTGTCTGTCTGTCTTTGTCTCTGTCTCTCTCTTGCTCACTTTTTTTCAAGACAGGGTTTCTCTGTGTAGCCCTGTCTGTCCTGGAACTCGTTCTGTAGACCATGCTGACCTTGAACTCAGAGACCGTGCTGGGGTTAAAGGCATCACCACACCTGACCAGAGTTGAGAAAACAAGGGCTGAAACAAGTGGAGGTGGTTTCCCCTCCACCTGAAGGTATTTCAAGCAAGACCCTGACTCTAGACAGACCTACACCAGCTCCTACCCAGCCAGCAGGACCAGCCATTCCTTATCTGTGCACATTCCTGTGTGTCACGTGCACACACCCATCACAGCACACCTGCCCCTGTGTAGACAGTTGTAATTGTTTGTGTCAATATCTCCACTCTGACCCGTGTTCCTCAGGGGACACATCCACCTCATCCCTTCCACGGTTCTCGTAGCACTGGAGACTTGGCAAGCATTCCCAAAATGCTGCTCCAGGAAATGTATATGGAGCAAAAGAGGAAGGAATCTCTTGTTTATTCTCTTTCTTTCTCATTTTGCCTGAATAATACGATCTCCTCCTTCTATACTCTAGATATAGAGCAAAAATAGGAAGGAATCTTTTGTTTCATTCTCTTTCTTTCTCATTATGCTTGAACAATACAGTCTCTTCCTTCCATAGTCTAGGACATAGCATTAAACTTGTAAACTTAGCATTAAACTGGCGCTCACATGGCCCAGACCCGGTACTGAGTTCTACTAAAAAACAAAGTGAAAAATAAAACCCTCCTCAAAAACCAAAAGCTGCATTAACAAAAATAACTTAGAAATAATTCCAATCTCCATTTGCCTCTTGAAAAATACTGAGACTAGACTCATAACCCACCACAACATCCACAAAATGTGCCTGCTTGCTTCTTGCTCGGTTTTGACTTGAAATGTTTTGGATTTTGTTTGTTTTGTTTTCATTTGAGACAGGGTCTCACTCTGGCCACAAACTCTGGGTCCTCCTGTCTCAGCCTCTTGAGTACTAGGCTAAACTCCTTACCCCATCTCTCCCTTGAAATCCCCCCCAGCCTATGGGCAGCGAAGTCCAGCTACCTCTGGGCCTCTAGTGCTTGGCAATGGCTGGACCCACCCCCAGGAACTACAATCTTTCCTTACTTTGCTTCCCTCCCAGAAAATAACCTCTGAGGATTTCTGGAATTCGCTGCCATGTTAACATCCCTTGTTAGGGAATGTGTTAGGCAGGCTCCATGAGAGTCTTGACAGCTTCACCACTGTATAAAGCATGACTTCGGTGGGAACGTCCACCATGCATTCCAAATAGCCAATTTGCAAATCAGCTTTTGGGGCTCTACTTACTTAGAAGCTGCAATGAAGTCTTCCAAGTTCATGGTTTGGAACTTTAGTCAAAGTGAAAACTCAGGAGACACTTCCTACAAAATTGCTGGTATTTTGTGAACCTCAGAACCGGGCAGCCACACCTAGGACTGGAGGAAGGGATGGCCCCGCAGTTAAGAGCACTGGCTGCTTTTCCAGAAGACAGGGGTTCGATTCCCTATACCCACATGGCATCTCACAACTATCTGTAACTCCAGTCCCAGGCTATCCAACACTCTCTTCTCACCTCCATGCTCACTGCACACACAGGGTGCATAGAAATACCTGCGGGCAAAATCCTATACACTTTAAAAAAAAAAAAAAAGGAAAAACTTTTAAATGAAATTGAAACAGACAAACTTGAGGGCCACTGTCCCAGAGTGCTAGATGAGATGGGCACACAGAAAGTGGTTTGATGTCTGTAAATCACAATGCAAATTAAAGATGAAACTGTCTGTTCAACTGACCCTCATAAAATACCTACCATGTGTGATGAGCTATCCTAGAGGAGGTAAAGGAGACCATTGTTTCTTTTCATCTTGTTGTGATGAAAATAGACAATGAAAGCAACACAGGGCAGGGAAGGTTCATTTTAGCTCACAGCAGTGGTCCATCCTGGTGGGAAAGCATGGTGGCTGAGTCCCTGTCTGTCGGTGGGTTACAGCATGGTGGCTGAGTCCCTGTCTGTCGGTGGGTTACAGCATGGTGGCTGAGTCCCTGTCTGTCGGTGGGTTACAGCATGGTGGCTGAGTCCCTGTCTGTCGGTGGGTTACAGCATGGTGGCTGAGTCCCTGTCTGTCGGTGGGTTACAGCATGGTGGCTGAGTCCCTGTCTGTCGGTGGGTTACAGCATGGTGGCTGAGTCCCTATCTGTCGGTGCGTTACAGCCTGGTGGCTAAGTCCCCTGCCTGTTGGGGGTTGGGAGTGGGGGAGGGTGTTGCAATATGGTGGCTGTAGCCATTGCCTGGCAGCGGGAAGTTGTAGAGTGGCTTCTCACATACTGGTGAATAAGGAAGCAGAGAGAAGCCAGGAAGCAGGATTGGGCTGTAGCCCTCAAAGGCCTCGTGATCATTGTCTGCCAACCACATCCTTCACACCAAAGATTTCACAGTCTTCCCAAATGGCACCACCTGCTGGGGACCAAGCATTCAAACATATGAGCTTGTAGGGGCATTTCACATTTCCTCCTCAGAACACGGACTAACCCTGACCTTTGCCATTGGAATTTTCCAGAACAGCAGCTCACCATATAATGTATGTGCTCTGCTATCCTTTAAGTGTGTATTGTGAAAGTTAGGTCATTGTTTCCCCCTCCCACTCCTGCCCACAGCTGCCTCTGTGTGAGGTAAAATGGCTGTCTGCTTGTATAAATCTAGATAGACTGAGCATTCCAAGGGTCCTCAGGCCAACAATACAATACACAGCACTGGGTATGAACACATCAGCAGGTCTCAAAGGAGGAAGAGGGGAGATCAGATCCGCCCTGGAAGACTGCTCAGGCCACAGAAGACATGACACTTCCACTGGGCCTCAGAAGGACAGCAGGAGGACTTCCATAAAGGACGAGGTGTGCTGGGGCAGAGGGGTGTGTGGCACAGGGCAGGGGACCTGGCAGAAGAGACAGCGAAGGAACCAAGGTGGAGGGGGTGTTCAGCAAGCAGCAATAGCCCCGGTGGCCAGAACAGAACGCAGGGAGTGTGGTGTGAGCCACAGGGCCTGGGACTGGGAAGGACCCTTAGTGTCACACTGAGTATCCAGAACCTCACTCCTCAGACTGAGGACTAGGAGATGCCAGGAAAATGTGAACACATGAGTGTTGAGGGGAGCTTCAGTCGCCACTGCAGTGAGACTGAAGTGGGGCCTTGAGGACAGGGGCACCTGGTCCCACATCCAAGGATGGAACCAGCAAGAGGGGTGGCCTGTGTTCAAAGGCACCTCCACTTTCTCTCTCTCCCACTCTCTTTAAACTTCACTGGGAGCAGGCTGAGGGGCTCTTCTCTTTCCCTAAAAGTATGGGGCCTTATAAACTTCCTAACAGCCCTGAGGCAAGTCTTCTTTTCGTTATAAAGACAGGCTCCCCTCAGAAGTTAGAGGGACCCGTGCTGTGGAACAGTCCACTGCTCCTTTAACTGAGGTTTGCAGCCCCACTTGCTGTGAGGGAGCTCAATGCAGGGGTTGTGTGCAAAGTCTGGCAAGAGTGAAAGACTTCTGAATGCCCAACGACCCAACATTAACTCACAGTCAAACATGTAATGAATCTGAGGTGTTTATGGCAGGGTTCCCAACCTGGCATCGTGTGAGTTCACTGCGTCCCTGGTTCTAAACACAAGATGCCTACACCTTGCTCCACAACTGTGGGCCCACCATGGAACACACACCCACGACTGCTGCCTAAAACATCTGGGCCCAGATTCGAGACTGTTGTATGTTATGCATGCAGCATTTTTCTGTGCATGTGAAGTTCTCTGCTCTTATAGAAACAGAATGGTTTCATTACAGAAAACAAAGACTTTTAATAATTTCCCACTGTCATTCCTCAACATGTATCAAATTAGTATATTTTTGGATTTATTGTGCTGGAATGTTTACTTTGAAAATTTGCTGTATTAGTTGCTGACTTGAGTTTCATTTAAAAAATAAAATAAAGTAAATAAATAAATAAATAAAACCCAAGCTGGGCAGTGGCGGCGCAGGCCTTTAATCCCAGCACTGCTCAGGAGGCAGAGGCAGGCAAACTTTGAGGTCAAGGCCAGCCTGGTCTACATAGTGAGTTCCAGGACAGTCGGAGCTACATAGTAAGACCCTATCTCAAAAACAAAATAAAGCAAGTAAATAAATAAAAAATAGTATTTCTATTTGGCATACAAAATGGTGGGCTCCACTACGATATTTTCACATGTGTCTATCATTGTATATTTAGCCCTTTCCTATCCTGCTGGTCCCTTCCTCACCCAAAAGAGTTCCTCTTCCGGTTTAGTGATATATACACATATGTGCATACAGATAGATAGGTGATAGATGATTGACAGATGGATAGATGATAGATAGATAATAGATAGTAGATAGAAAGATAAATAGATGATAGATTAGATATATAGAGAGAAATAGCTAGATGATAGGTAGATAGTGTATATAAAATCTAGATCCTGCATGAGATAAAACATGAAATTTTTTGTCTCCCTTCCTCTGTTATCTTCTTTTGCCCCCCCCCCCTTAGACCCTTCTCTCTTCACATAGCCCCACTTCACTTTCCTGTCATATCTCTGTGTGTTTCTTATACTGGGGAAAATGGGAAGTTGATCTTTTTAAGTCTGGCTTATTTTGCTCAAAATGAAGATCTGCAGTTCCATCTACTTAACTACCAACGATATGATTTCATTCTTCAGTCTGACTGTGTCTCTGTACCACATTTTCATTATCCACTCATATGTTTATGAATATCTAGGTTGGTTCTCCTCCCTGGCTACTGGAATAATGCAGCAATGAATATGGACATACAAGTGTGTCTGTGGTATGATGACTTGGGGCTCTTTGGGTATATGCCCAGGAATGGTATAGCCGGGTTTTGTGTTACTTCTATTTCTAGTATTCAGAGGAACCTCCATACTGATTTCCATAGTGGTGGCACCAAGTTTACACTCCCACCCTCTGTGGGTAAGGGATCCTTTCCCCCTCTGTCTTCACCAGCATTTGTTGTTATTTATTTTCTTTATGGAAGTCATTCTGACTCGGAAGGAATAAGGGCAGTTGGAAGAACAGGTCCGGAGTCTGGGAGCTCACAACCATCTACAATGAAATTTGGTGCCCTCTCCTGGTGTGTAGGCATACGTTCCAGAACACTGTATATATAATAAATAAATCAATCTTAAAAAAAAAAAAAAAAAAAAAAAAAGGTAGAGAGCCGGGTGGTGGTGGCACACGCCTTTGATCCCAATACTCTGGAGGCAGAAGCAGATGGATCTCTGTGAGTTCGAGGCCAGCCTGGGCTACAGAGTGATTTCCAGGAAAGGTGCCAAAGCTACACAGAGAAATCCAGTCTCGAAACAACAACAACAAAAAGTAGAGACTGATTGGAATTTATGGGGGTGAGTTAGTGGGTCATATTTTAAAGGCAATTTGAAACCTTGGGGGTCAAGAGAAAAATACAATGTATTTTGCAAAGAAAAATTAGTAATTATGTTTGCTCCACAGCAGGCACCTAAAGTATGACAATCCGTTTTGGACATCTTAGCAACTGTCCCTGTTGTGACAAAATACTTGATAACATCTTTTCTTTTAAGCAGCCCACATTGTGAGCCCCATGAGGAGGCTAGACCACACTACAACATGGCTGCTACAAGGCTGTCTTGTAGGTTTTCAATGATGTTTATCTGGCAAGTGAATGAATGGATAATAATAACAAATGTAGAATCCTGAGAAGTAAATTATACACACACACACACACACACACACACACACGCACGCACGCACGCACGCACGCACGCACATGCACCTTCTTGAGACAGGATCTCGTGTATCTCTGGCTGACCTTGAACTCGCTGTGTAGCTGAGACTGTCCTTGGCCTTCTGATCCTCCTGCCTCCGCACCTCAAGTGCAGGATTACAAGTGTGTCCTGCTGTGCCAGGCTCAGAAGTAAATTCTTTTAAAAACATATAGTTACATGAAAATAATAGAAAGAAAAAAAACTGGATTTACATGCTGACGATAATGTTTATCTCAGTGTGCTGATTTAGGGGTTGTTTTAACTGCTTGCCTTATATTTCCTGTTATTCTTTCATTTTTCTACAAGTTTTCTTACGTTTGTTTAACAGAAATATTTTTTTTGTGAGGCTCCAGCATCTTGAAAGTCCATAAGGGCATGTATAAACTTTATGGCAATATTTTGCTGCTCATGAAGTTATAGTTTTATTTTGTTTTCTGAATACTCTATGGTTTGTAACATCTGAAAACATTTTGGAAATGAACACCTTAGTTGCATCTGTCATGTTAGGATGAAGAGAAGGTCAAGTTAAAAGGGAGAAGATGTCAAAGACTTCCATCATGGCAGAATTCTTAACTGATGAACAGATAGATCCACAGTGACTTCATTTTTAAAATCTCCCTTGGTAATACCGGTTATCACGTCACCAGATGCCAGACAAGCCCTGCAAATTTCTTCTTCAGCGTGCCTATTGTGTTGGCTCTGTGGCTGTGATGGTTCAGCATGATCGGTGATTTGACTAGACTTCAGACCACCTAGGAGCTGCATCTCTGGGCAGCGTGTGAAGGCATTGCCAGAGAGATTAAACTGAGGACGAGAGGTAGACAGTCTGGGCGGCACCGCCCCATGGGGTGGGGTCGGGGCCTGACTCAAAAGGAGGAAGTGACCAGAGCGTCAGCATCCATCTCTCTCTGCTTTCGTGCTGTGAATATGATGTGACCAGTCCTTCACATTCCTCATGTGGCTTCCCCACCATGACGACCGTAGCTTGTAGCTGTGAGTCATAATAACTGCTCTGTCGGATATTGTTGGTGCACTGAGAAAAGTAACTACCACAGCGACTTCGCATAATTATTTTTCAATGACTCAGAGCATCTTCTCTCTTCCCCTCCCACTTCCCCTCCCTCTTTTTCTCTCCACAATTTCTATGTACATGCCTGGCCTGGACTCATCATCCCCTGCCACAACCTTCCAGGTACTGGGGTTTTGGGCATGCACAACAATGCCTGGGCAGAGATACAGGTTTCTTATGCTAGTTTCAAAGAGAACAAATAAGAAGGCAAGAAAATCAGAGCCCAGGGGCTGTAGCATCTTTGCAGGGGTTCTGATACTTACAGGTGAATGGCAAGTCTTAGTTGATTTGATGGGGAAGTGCTTTAAACTGTGTCTCTATTAACTAATATAGGACCTGGTCTGAGTCTAGGGACAGTCAAGGAGACTCAGCTTTGGGAGAGGACAGTCTCAGGGCCTCTTTCAACCTCTGGACCAGCATAGGGTGAACCGCTTGGGAGGGAAACAGCAGAGAAAGCTTCTGCTGCAAAACTGTGAGCCTGGCTTGAGTGGAAGAACTCTCTAGTGAATGGTACCACTTAGGTTCACGGAATGGAGAGTACAGAAGGAGCAGAGGGTTGTCTGTGTCCAGTCAGAGACTCGGCTTATGATTTGGGTAGCAGGCTGTTCGTTCATTTTGTGTTGCTCTAACAAATTACCTGGATTTGGATGCTACATTACAAATAGTTTATTTAGATCACAGCTCTGGGGGTGGCAGGGCGTGACACTGGCATCCCAGTAAGGACTTCCTCGCTGTCACCATGGTGGACACGTGCAATGGGCATCAGGCATGTGCAGACGACCCAGGTGTGTGGAGTGGCCTCACCTTTTTACAGCCCACTCTCAAGAGAACTCACTCACTCATGAGACCAGCATTTATCCAGTACGAGGAAGGTGCCCCAGTCGCTTCCCACAAGTTCCACCTCTTAAAGATTTCCTCCTCCTCAATATTCTCACCATTTCCCCATGGGGAGTCCACAGGAGCTACAACCATGTGAAATGGCCCTTAGCCACCTCTGTACTAGAATCTCCTGCAAACCTCAGGAGGTGTGCTGGCGGTCACTGTGCTGGCGGCCACTGTGGCTAAACCTCACAGGCCTGGCATTTAATCATCCTTGGCTGTAACAGTGCTTGAACAGTTCCAGCAGTGACACTCACAAGGCAGGCCTCCATGGCTCCCGTATGCATTATTCCTGACTGACATCTCGTGAGACAGAGCAGGTCCCCATCAGGTTTTCATTCTTTTCAAAGAGTTTTGTGGCACAAAGTTGAATGTTATTCAGGAAAAAAAAAATAAAATGTCATGTGTTCAAAGGATTGTTTTCAAAGAACATCATTGCTTCTCTGCATTCTTTTATAAGCAGAAAACATGAGCTAGGGATTTTTTGGGGGGGTTCTTTTGTATATTTTGAGCAAAGGTGATGAAATCTAGGATCTCACACATACTAGGCCAGTACCCTACCACAGAGCTGCATACTGACTCCAGATTTAATTTTTTTTTCTAGGAAAGTCGAAAAAGCCAAAGTATACTCATTTCCTCAGAGCCGTGGTTTCTAGTGAACCTATTTCCTTGACCATTTTAAACATTATTTTAATTGCTGTAGGTGGGACATGAAGAATATACAGTATTTGGATAAATCCTTTTCTGACAGGTGCTGGTCCTTCTTATTGTTTTTTCATTCGTGTGTGTGTGTGTGTGGTGTGTGTGTGTGTGTGTGTGTGTGTGTGCATACACGGTCATACAAACTAAATGTAATTTAAGAAATTTAAAAACAGTACTCTAAGTACTACATTTGTCTTTAACTTCAGGGTAGATTTTGTGTTGGATGCTGTATTCGTGACTTAAGGAAGGAAGGGCTTGTTTTTTCTCATGGTCCATATTGTAGGAAGGCAAAAGAAAAAAAAAATCAGCCTAGAGATACTTTACACATAAATAATATACCCAATATTGCCAAGCGGTTCAAGTTTAGGGGATGTGTGATGTATGTAGGCTAAAATACAAACTCAAGGCCTCTCCATCCCTGTATTCATGTACTCATAATCTATTTCCTAAGTGACTAACTGAAGAACACTTGCTAGGTATCGGACTGCACTGGGTTGGGGCACATACACAGGACAATTTCCCAGGCTTGAAAGACTTGGCAGTCAAGCGAGGGAGAGAAATGAGGAGACACTTAGGCTGGGAGGAATGATGGCTGACTCGGTGCTCAATGTGAAGTCCTGTGGCTCATACAGGAAGGATGTCAACCCCATCTCGAAGGCTCCAAAGGCCAGGAGTGGCTCCTAGAGGAAGCAATCCTCATCAGAAGTAAAAAAAAAGCATTGCCCAGGCAAGAAGAAACCGTGAGAACCTTCTGAGTGGGGGAACTGACCTGCGCAAGGCGCTGGAGTTGAGTGAGATGCGGAGCATAAGGAAGTGGAGTCTGAACCCAGAAGATAAAGATGCTCGAGTGGCAACTGTGTGAGGCAATTACAACCAGAAACTGAGGCAGCAGCTGAATGCCCACCCCCACTAGCATCCCATATCAGCCTTCATGGGGTCTCCAGAGCAACTGGGAAGGCAGGATTGGCTGATGCAGTGCTGTCTGTAGCCATCCAGGATCTGAAGGCAAAAGGAAAAAATATGCATTCCTATATGCGCGGACCACAAAATACCCCTAAATGTGATCCCAGTTCTACAGTCAGAACATAGGACTCCAGATGGGATGCAGCTGGGGGTGGAGTCTTTGCTGAGCACGACCAACATTCTGGGTTCTTTCTAGAAAGGAAGAGAGCAAGTGTGTACTGTGTGGAATCTGCTACAGAATAACCCAGTGTCATGAATCACACAGCAGTCTTTCTATATTTTCTTTTGAGACATCTATTCTAGGTTGACCTTAAAAGTGCTGTGTCGTAGAGAATGCCCTTGAACTCTGGGAGAACACTAGGATTGGAGGTCATCCCATCACACCTGACTTACATGGTGTTGGGGCTGGAACCTGGGCTTTGTGCCTGGTAGGCAAACATTCTACCAACTGGTCCTCTAGCTTTTTACGTGTGTGTGTGTGTGTGTGTGTGTGTGTGTGTGTGTGTGTGTGTGTGTGTGTCTGGATTTTAGTCTAAAGACAAAAGTGGAAAGATAAGTATGAACCTGTCAATGAAAGAAGCAATGAAAAATGGGAGTTTGGACTGTGTAATGAGACCACAGAGAACTACTAAAAGGCTTTAAACAGGTTTTAAACTTAGTCCACACCATACTGTTGCAACAGAATCCCCAAGGCTGGGGAATTTATAGAGAAGAAAGGTTTATTTTCTGCAGTTCTGGATACAGGGAAGCCGGTGGCTGAGCTCCACCTGTAAGGTTCTCCATGCTGCAGCTCATTGCGTGGCAGAAGACAGATGATAGGGAAAAGGCTCGTGCACATGATCAGGGATGGCAAACTCACCTCTATAATACACCCGTCTCAAGACACAGGCATGAATCACTTCCTAACTTAGGTCCTTCTCCTCACTATTGCATAGAGAACTCAAAACTTTGACACCCCTGTATAAAGCGACCAAGTTTTATGGTTTAGAAATACATGGTAGCTGCAAATTTGAGGCCTAATATGGAATGTTACATCTGCAATAAAAACATCTGGATTAATCGTCACCAAAATATCAGAGATGTTGTTATTAGCTTTATAAAATGATTCACAAAGCCCCTTCCTGAAAAGGAAAAATCTGCATGGAAGCATGTGTATATTTGTATATATCTGGTGGTAAATTTGAGTATACATTAGGCAAAAACATTCTCTTGTGTTTTTGCTAGCAATCACTTGCTTTTTGAGATTCTCGCCGGGCGGTGGTGGCGCACGCCTTTAATCCCAGCACTCGGGAGGCAGAGGCAGGCGGATCTTTGTGAGTTCGAGGCCAGCCTGGTCTACAGAGCGAGATCCAGGAAAAGGCGCAAAGCTACACAGAGAAACCCTGTCTCGAAAAACAAAAAAAAAAAAAATAAAAAAATAAGAGATTCTCAAAGAATTGTCTGAGAACATTGATGGCCATCAATCACCACAGGGCATAAGTTACAGAGGACATAGTTTTCGATCCAAAAAATAAGAAAACAGATTGAGGAAATTAAGAAAAACAATTAAGCAAGAAAAGAAAGAGACTTGCCTGCTTAGGAATCTAGGCTACCTTTTGACTGGACATCCTTCCTTCTGTCTGGACATCCTTCCTTCTGTCTGGAAGTCCTTCCAGGGCCCACTGCGCCTCAATAGTCTCTTGGCTGCTTGTGTATTGTCAAGGCTGAGAAAGCCCTGCTGAGACCTTTCTGGTTTCCCCAATGCCTGCAGTCTTCTTTTCCTCTTTATATCAGTCAGTGCCCCTGCAACTTGAGACCATGTGCAAACCACCCAGAGAATGTCTTAAAACAAAACTGTAGATTCAAGAGCTCTGGAACGGGGCTGCCAACTGCCAGCAGTGCTGGCTATGGAGTCCAATCTCAGAGAACACTGCTCTAGGTCAGGGTTTGTTTTTAGACTCCAGTGTGGAAGTAGATGGCCCTGGAGTCTTGCTAAAAATACTGTACCTCCCCAGTCACCTAGCCAGTGGTTCTCAGGCGGGGAGGGGAGGTGGTTAACTTCCGAAGCATATGAGGACATATATGGACATTTTCAGTTGTAAAATGGTGTGTGAGTGTGTATGTGCACGTGTGTGTGTGTGTGTGTGTGTGTGTGTGTGTGTGTGTGTATGTATACTATTGAACTGAGACCAGACAGTCTTTGAAATATTCTACAATGTAATAGGTGGCCTTAGAACCAAGAAATGTCAACCTCATGAAACCCTGATCTAAGCCAACCATTTTGGAGGCCATGACCATTTACACTTGCATGGAGACTATAGTTTCTTGAAAACAAAGAGCCTATCTACACAAATACTGCTCCCTCCTCACCTCTTCCCAACGCCCAGCTCAGTGTTTACTACACAGTGGGCACAGAGGGAAAGCTGTTTATACTCAACACTTAGGTCATTGAAACCCCAGGGTCTCCGTGTTCCCCACACATTGGAATGACCTGGGGGTTGTTAAGCACCACAGGCAGATTCTGATTTCATTGTTGTGTACTCAGACCTGAGCAACCTTCCTACTGAGAGCCTGTGAAGCTCCTCAGGTGAATCCAGCAAGCAGAGAAGATTGGCAGCCCCTGCAATCTAACCCTGCTAGTCACTAATCCAGAGCAGAAGCTGTGAGTAAGAGCAGATTTGTTGTAGGTAGGCCTGAAGCTGGAGAAAGCCTGTTCCAAAGTAAGTTAGGCTCATGCAATGCCATTCACACCCTTGGGCCGCCATGAGTCGGCCACTATGTAATGTACTAAGTACAAAAAGCTGAGAAGCTGGAAGGCTGCACCATAGTACAAGAGGAAGTCGGCTGTGAATGGCACCAGAGTCACACAGAGGAAGTGTCACAAGAGGGGAAGAGAATTACCCTTCTGAGAGGGCTCAGGGACAATTGGGTAAGGGTTCCTGGAGGCAACATCCTCTCAGCGGGATGTTGCTGGGCAATGTCAAGTGTACAGGCATGGGTTGGACTGGCTGGCATTAAAGGAGTCAGAAAAGGTGGGGGAGGGGGGTGAGCTGGATATTGGTGAAGCCATTCACAAAGGGCTTTGTGCATAAAGTTGGGATAGAATGAGAAGAGAGGGCCTACCTGCAATGCTTGCCTATCCTCAATGGTGTTTAAGCAGAGAAGTGCTTGGAGTTTACTAAACACCCACACCCTTGCCATGCTTGGGGCCATAACTGAACAATGAACAGGAATACTTTTGGTTGCGTTCTAATTCTCCTGGCTGTGCCAAGCCAATGTCCTGTGGCCAGCACCTCAAGCTTGCCTCCCTCCCGCTCCAGGGCCCTGGAGTTCAGAGAATAATAAATTGTACAAAAGAATGCATTGAGCTCCAGAGATTGGCCTGGCTGCCCAGAGCCTGCCCTGTGGTCACTTCCCCCTCTGCCCTCCTAAAATGCTACCGCTGGCTACAGCAAGTCTGATCCCACCAGACAGCTCCCCTCTGACCATTTCTCCATTACCGATGGACTCTTTTGGACAAATGTGCTGTCTTCTTGACAGCCCCTCGCTACTTCGGCCCTACCTCCTCCACAGCCGTATCCACCCTTTAGAAGGCATCTGTACTCTACTCCATAGATGGAAAGTAAACAGCAGGACAGGAGCTGGGGACCTGATCTGCAGCTCTAAGCCCTGTCAATAGAAGTCAGGCAGAGAGCAAGACTGCCAAGGATAGCGAGGAGGGAGAGGAAGCTGGGAGCCCCCCTGCATTTTGAGGTGGAGATTTCTGCTCAAGTGATATGGGGAAGTGTGGCTGAGGTTGGGATCCTTTGTGCATCTGGTACACAGGTGTCAGGGCCATGGGTCAGCATTGGCCTAGAACACAGCAAGCCATGTTCTACCCCAGGCTCCAGAACTGAAAGCATTTTAGATAGTGACTGTCCTGCCACACTCATGAGTACCTGTAGGTGGAAATTTCTGTCCCATCAGCAGCTTCCAAATACCCAGCAGCTGCTTCCCAAATTATCACACGGAGGCTTATATTAATTATAGATACTCAGGCTTATTACTAACTAGTTCTTACACTTAACCCATAATTCTTACCTATGTTTAGCCACATGGCTTGGTACCTTTGTACCTTGGTACAGCATTCTCATCTTGCTTCCTCTGTGTCTAGCTAATGACTCCTGATCCCATCCTTCCTCTTCCCAGCATTCTTAGTTTGGTCACCCCGCCTATACTTCCTGCTTGGCTACTGGTCAATCAGTGTTTTATTAAACCAGTTCGAGTGACAAATCTTTACAGTGTACAAGAGAATTATCCCACAGGAAGGTTCCTCAGCCTGTCTGTTGTTCTTCCTTCGACTCTCTTGTTCTTCCCTATGCTACAGTAGACAGTCGACTAGGCAGCCGCTGTGGTGAGTGGACCCAGGACATCTCTAACCTTTACGTTAAAATGAAGTTGTTACACAAAGAAAGTTTGATGTTACATTTTGCATGTAAAATAAATAAATAAATAAATAAATAAATAAATAACTAGAAGCTGGGCAGTGGTGGTGCATGCCTTTAATCCCAGCACTCGGGAGGCAGAGGCAGGTGGATCCCTGTGAGTTCGAAGGCCAGCCTGGTTTACAGAGCAAGATCCAAGACAGGCACCAAAACAACACAGAGAAACCCTGTCTTGAAAAAATAATAATAATCAGAATAGAGTGGTGATGCCCATTGCTGACGAGACTAAGCTTACCCACATTTGAAAGGAAATGTGACAGATGACCATAGATCCAGTACTGAGTCAGACAAAAGGCACGCACACAGAGATGTCCTGGGAGCAGTATCACAGGCGCTAACCACAGTCAAGTTAAGCATCAACAGCAGAAACGCTCGGTCAAATTGGGGCGTGTCAACAGAAGTCACCATTAAGACCCACTACAGAGAATAATTAGGAAATTAAGTAAAAACTTTGTATTCAACCAGAACTGTGTTCAGCTGCAAGTAGCAATCTGACCATAGCAGTGCCAACACAAAGAGGTCATTTTCTCAAAAAATAGGAAACCTAGTTTGTGATATTGGCCAAGGACCAACAGCTTTGCCATTCTCTTGAGAGCTCCACCTTGGCCACAGGAAACTCTAGCCATTGTGTCTAGGTGCCACAAAAGAAGGGCGAGCAAGGGGTGCTGGTGATGAGGCTTTCCCAGAGCCCCCGTGAAGCCACCCTTCTGTCCTGCCATACGTGGATACCAGGCCAGACCCACCCCCGGCTGTAACGGACAACGGGGAACAGGATGAGCTGAACAGTTTGCTAACTTGGGTTCATCACTTGGGACTGGGCACATCGCCCTGGGAACAAAACCGGGCAAGAAAGAATGAAGGAGACCATAAGAACAACCGTATTTCTCAAAAGATAAGACTAGGTTACAACTCAGATCTGGAGTGTGTGTCCCCAAAGCCTCATGCGTTAAAGGTTTGGTCATCCGCCTGTGGCACTATGGGCAGGTGGTGGAGACATCAGAAGGTGGGGCTTAATAGAAAGAAGTTAGATCATTGAGGATGTGTCCTTGATGAGATATTGAAATCCTGTTTCCCTCCCTCTTTCTCCCTCCCTTTCCTCTATTTCTCTCTCTCTCTCTCTCTCTCTCTCTCTCTCTCTCTCTCTCTCTCTCTCTCCCTTTCCTCCCTCCTTCTTTCTCAGTACATGAAATGAAACATCTTTTGCCCTACCACACACTCTCCAGCAAGACACTATGCCTAGGTGTGAACCCCAAATCCATGGAGCCAACCATAGACCAAAACCTTGGAAAACATCAGCCAAAATCAATCGTCCCTTGTTTTCATCCCAGGTGTTTTGCCATACAGGTGCAAGCTGATTGGCCCAGACTCCTGTGATCACAGCTGTGTCAACCTGTGTATGCATTGGAATGAGTTTTGGTCAGAGAGAAAGATGCTACATAAGTTTGCTGTGATGTAGGATAGCCTGTTTCCACCACATTTTCTGTGGTGTTTCCACTTTATCTTTTTAAAAAAGGAAGCAGGTCTTTGGTTCGGAATCAAACACACTGGAAAAAATACTTATTCAACATTACAAAAAGAAAAAAAAGAGTTTCATTTCCTAAAGCTGGTAGTTGATCTGTCCCTCCCCATAAGGCAGCCATTCTTTCCAACCTGAAACTATTATGTTCATGTGGCTAGTTATATTTACCCTCCAGATCCTCCTTCTGCAGTTGTGGCTTTTCAGACCTCCCGAGCATTTGCAAATGCTCTATTCCTGTTCTGCAGGCTGGTGGCCAAACTCCCAGCTTAACATCTGTCTCCCTCTTGCCTGTCAGAGTGGGGGTGTGAAGATGTTTGTCGGGCTCACTGCAGGTGACACAGGTCCCTGGGAGTGCTCCACTGGTCACTGGCCAAGAGTTCTGCTGTTGATGGTGTTTGTTTTGTTTTGTTTTTGAGGCAGGTTCTCAATGTGCATCCCTGGCTGACCTATGTAGACCACTATGTATGTAGCTCACTATGTAGACCAGTCTGGCCTTGAACTCACAGAGATCTGCCTGGCTCTGCTTCCACAGGGCTGGGATTAAAGAGGTGTGCCAGCAAGTCCAGCTGCAGCCAAAAGTTTTGTGGAAATTCCTGCTTTGGTTAGGGGACCAGCTAAGTGATCCTCAGGATTTCTTCTAACCCACTTTCTTCTCACTTCTATGGGTTGAGGTGGCTGCTACTTAAACAAAAACAGAAGGGTTTTTCTCCATTGACACTGAAGGATGGTTCTAAAACTCAACTTGAGGACCTTACTTACCTTCCTTAAAATATCTGGACTGCAGTGCTAGAGAGACATCTCAGTCAGAAAAGGCCTTGCCTTGTAAGCATGCAGATTCTGAGTTTAATCCCTAAACCCAGGTATGGTGGTGTGTGCCTGGAATCTACTGGGAAGGTGGACACAGGTGGATCCCTGGGGCTCATCAGCCAGCCAGCCAGCCCAACCTAGATGGCAAGTTCTCCAAGTGGAAGACCCATGGCTCTTATACATGCATGCATATATGCACCCAACACACACACACACACACACACACACACACACACACACACACAGAGAGAGAGAGAGAGAGAGAGAGAGAGAGAGAGAGAGAGAGAGAGAGAGAGGTGGATTGCCAAGTCTGTGATAAACAAAAGCATTCAGAGGTTCTGCATTTGACTTGATAAACACAAAGCAGCCCAGAGAAAAACAGCAGCCCTCACACTGATACAGTAGATGATGTCTGCTTTCTGCTCTGCCTCTCACTCCTTCCAGCTGCTTCCCCGCGGGGTGGTACCTGGTGAGACTCCATCCTTGCAGCCCTTACTTCACCCCCACAGCAGTTTACTTATCTTACATGCCTTCTTCTATACGAAGCCTAAGTACCAACCTCCCAGCCTTTTAGAATTCCAGGTTCTTCCTCTTGACATCTAGCTAAGGTGAAAATAATTAATCCGTGCTGCACAGCTGCTCCTCAGTTCAGACAACCCACAGGCGTTCAGCCTGGAAACTGTCTTCCAGAATTAATTCCTGCAGATGGAGGTGCGGTGATGAAAAGTCTGCTCTGCCTCCCACTAAGGAGGTAGAGTGGGAAGGAAGACTGTCTCCTGACATCTCACTCTTGGAGTTCTGAGGCGTTGACATCTGCCCTCCGCTGGAGGACTGCATCCTGCCCTCCGCTGGAGGGCTGCATCTGTAGGTGTTTTAAAATCAAGCCCCCGGCATGCTGGAGTTACGGTTGCTTCATAGGAAATTTAAATTGAAGCTATTGCCATTGTTTTAAAATTGTGAGGTTTCACATGTAAACCCAAATCTCAGGAGTCTCTCGAAGGTGTGGCAAGCTCAGACCAGCATTCCTGTTAGATGCCTCCAGGGGAATGGGCACTAAAGTGGAATAGAGATTAACCTCTCTGTTATCATTGGCTGATTGGTTGGTTGGTTGGTTGGTCCCATAGATTGAACCCAGGGCCTCATGCCAACTAGGCAGTCGCTTTTCTGCTGAGCTATCCTCAGCTGGAGCACTCTGTGTAGACGAGAAGAGACTCCAGAAACGTACCTTCTGTCTCTCCCCAAAGACTGAGGGATTGTGGCCACATGTCAGCTGACATCCCCCTTGATTTGTTCATTTATCAGACCTTCCTGGCTCCTGAGAGCATTCGAGTTTCGCAGCTTTGCTTTGAAGATGACACACAGTACTCCTGTCTCAAGGTGGCATATGATCCTAAAACTAACTGTGCAAGCTAAACCACACAGGGCAGTTTCGAAGTCAATAGGAAACTGGCTTCACTGGGTCACACCTGACCCGGGAGACGGAGGAAGAGTTTCCTCAAATGTGAGGCCTGCCTGGACTACAAAGTGAGTTCCAAGTCAGCCCGAAGAGTATGAGGTTGTGCCTCAGAACAGCTTTTTGAAGACAGGGTTTCTCTGCGTAGCCCTGGCTGTCCTAGGTAGACCAGGCTGGCCTCGAACTCAGAGATCCACCTGTCTCTGCCTCCCAAATGCTGGGATTAAAGGTGTGTGCCACCCTGCCCCATATCAAAACAACATTTTTTAAAAGTAGAATGATGATGACTGAGCCACAAACTTTAAAAATGCCCACCAGAACATTTGAAGCCTCTTTCTGAGTTATCAATGTGCAGAGAAATGAAACTCAGTAAGACTTACTATCTTGTAATTTAAAACATTAGAAACATCCCGAGCTGGGGCTGGAGAGGTGGCTCAGCAGTTAGGAGCACTAGCTGCTCTTCCAGAGGACCTGGGTTTGAGTCCCAGCACCTAATGGTGGTTTACAACTGTCTGTAATTCTAGGGGATTCAACACCCTCTTCTGGGCCTCTGGAAGCACCCGGCATGAATGTGGTGTGCATACATACATTCAGACAAAACACCCATATACATAAAATTTTTTTAAAATTCAGTTAGATTGATCAAAAATAGGGTAGAATCTGCACGCCTTCTCTGTATAATCTAGCATGTAGGCAAGCATCTTTCCTATGCCTGGGCCAACTGCCATTCTCTTTTCTTTAAAAATATATATATTATTTTGTGGGGGTGGGGTGCCCATTTGTCACGGCATGCTTATGGAGGTCAGAGAACAACTGTCCTCTGGAGTCTGCTCTCCCACCCTGTGGGCATGGGAGATGCCACTCAGGTTGCCGGGCTCAGCAACAGGTGCCTCTACCCACTGCACCATCTCGTCAGCCTCCTCCTCAAGTGGGGGTCGGCTTCCAGCATGTCATCCTTTGGGCTTTCAATGTCTCAAAATACACCCGAAAGAGATCTTTGGGGATTGTCAACTCTGGTCGTTAGACTCGCATCCTCCAGTGGTTAGTCCCTTTATTCTCTCAGCTCCTAAATGTTTGTCCTTAGTCATTCATTCTTCTTGGTGTTTTGAGACAGAGTCTTAGTAGTTCCAATTGACCTTGAACTCACAACCTTCCTGCCTCGGTCTCCTGAGAGCTGAGATTATAGGCGTGCACCACCATTCCCACCCTGAGTGTGTGAGCTGAGGATTTTCCTCTGAGATGTCTTTCTCCTTTCCTCCTTGGCGGCCGGCTGTAGGTGTAGCTTCCTCTGACTGTGTGTGCAGAGTCTCTCCTGAGGGGCAGGGTCAACCTTGTGGTCAGCCAAGACTACTGGGACGCGGCAGGTGTTCAAAGGCTGGCTTCCGGAATTGTGCCTCTGTGGTTCCGCTTTGCACTTTCACCTTTGTTGGCCTGCTTCCTTTTTTTTTATTTTTAAGATTCTTTAAAAAACAAAAAACAAAAAAACAAAAAAAAATTAAAAAAAACAACTTTGTTATTCATAAATGTATACACTGATCATATCCATCCCCACCAACTCCCCTTCAGATTTCCCCAGGCACCCCAACACCTCCTCTTCCCACCTTCAGGTCTTTCCCTTTTTTTGTTTTTCTTTTCTTAACCCACTAAGTTATAATGGGATGTTGGCTGACGCCACTGGGGTGACCTTGTGTGGGGCTTGTGCAGCAGGTTCATGAGTGGAACAGCCCTGTCATATCTGGAAGACAGTATTTCACAGCTCTCTACCCATCCTCCAACTCTTACATTCTCTCCATCCTCTCCTCTACAGTGTTCCCTGAGCTTTGGGGGATGCTGTAGCTAGCCCTTGTTCTCAGCACTTGGACCAGTTATGGGTCTCTGCGTTAACTGCCACCCACCGCCCAAGAGGCTTCCCTGGCTGCGCCCGCTGCCTCTTTAACAAAGATGTTACGACATATCCCGTGACTCTACCTTTGAAAGACAAGGAGACGCAGCACCATGGTGCCCTTTGCTGCCAGCGCAGCCGCAGATGCAGAGACCAGTCACCACCAGAGGCTCCTGATGGGTCGTAGCCGTGATGGACGTGTGCCACTTCTGAGGAGCAGAAGTGAATGCTTCAGTTCAAAGTTACTCGTTGTTAAGAACCGTGGCAATTAGGATTATGTTAGGAACTGGGGTTACCCGACTAAGGAGTGAAAATAAACCCACGAGTTGAAACAGCACAAAGTGAAGAGTGCCTTTGGTGTCTTTTACATGACAAATTAGGAACCTTTGCAGGAGCTAAGATTTAGAATGAAAAGTTGAGGTCACCCCGCAAGGGGCCTCCAAGGGAGGGCCTTCTCAGATAGTGCCCTGTCCCGGGATTATTGGCAGAGCCTGTAAAAACCTAATTCCCCAGCCTCATTCATAATTCTTAGCAGAAACCTGTTAATACCACATTCAGACCACCAGGTGGCGTGTCGGAGTACCTGTCTTTCCCCAAAGGATCTGGCCTAAAGAGCCTAATCTCTGAAAAGTCAATGGTAGATAGAAGCAAAATTGAAACTCTGCTTGCTAAATTCTTCTCCTTGAGGTCTCCTCTTTGTAGCTAGAGTTTTCCTGCCTGGCCCACGATCAGGGCAAATCTCTCTCACCTGCCAGTCCCACAGCCGCCCAGACCCGACCAAGTAAACACAGAAACTTATATTGCTTACAAACTGTATGGCCATGGCAGGCTTCTTGCTAACTGTTCTTACAGCTTAAATTAATCCATTTCTATAAATCTATACCTTGCCACGTGGCTTGTGGCTTACCGGCATCTTCACATGCTGTTTCTCATCATGGCGGCTGGCAGTGTCTCTCTCACTCAGCCTTCCACTTCCCAGCTTTATTCTCCTCCTTGTCCCGCCTATACTTCCTGCCTAGCCACTGACCAATCAGTGATTTATTTATTGACCAATCAGCAACACATTTGCCATACAGAACATCCCACAGTACCTCTTAGCCTAGAAACAAGGGACAGGGAATGGGGTGTGGGACTGGCTCCTTAGAAAGGTCTAGAATGAGCAGGTTAGACCAACTTGCCTAACTCTTCTTTTGGCCAGCTGACTTTTGGCTGCTAGATTTCCTCAAAACCTCTGAGTTGAGGTTTGAGAACGGATCTGGTGGGGGTGGGGAGGATGGGGGGGGGTTGATAGTCACCACATAATCCAGACAAAAGAACTTCTCCTGGCTCTGAGACCCAGCACACTGAGGACCCACTGAAGTCTGATTGATTTCCACTTACGGGACAATACAGCTGACCTTTGGCCATCGTCCTTGGATTCTTAGACCTAGTATGGGGACATGGTCAAAGTAATTAGCTAATGGAAGTTTCCAGAATTCATGAATATGTGTTACCTAGATACAACGTCTCTTCCAGTACACTACAGGGCAAGCCTTACCACAAAAGACTCACAGACAGAATTTAAATTGTCCAGTCGCATGCATGGGGGGAGGGGCTACATGCACACAAATGTGCCAGGAGGTACTCTGTGTGTACGGAGGCCACAGTAGGAGGTCAAGAGTATTCTTCTGCCACTCTCCTCCTTATCCCTTAAGACAGTCTCTTACTGAGCCACAAGCTCACTGTTTTGAAAAGGTTGGCTGGCTAGCCAGCCTGAGGAACCACCCATATCCATTCCCTAAGGCTGGGATTATAGGCACATGCAGCCATGTCTGGTTTGTTTTTTTTTTTTGTTTTTGTTGTTTTATTTTTTAACATGGATGCTGGGCAATCAAACTCAGGTCCTCAAGCTTGCAAAGCGTGCGCCCTGACCCACTGAGCTGCCTCCCTAGCCCCCATATACATTTTTACATCAATAAAAGTACACTTTGAGAAGTAGGTGGGAGACCTGGTGAGAAACCATGGGAGTAGAGGTGGGAAGGAAGGATGTGCTGGCTGAAGGCAAGAGGGTACCAGGCTCCCAGTCTTCAGTCTACCCCACGCCATGCCCCGTCACCCATCACTGGTGATGCTATGGTTTTAAAGGCCAGATGAGCTTTGGGCAAAGGGTCCACAGTCAGAAAGTGCCTGGGGTTGATGACATCAAGGGCAGGGACAAGCTTGGCCTTGCCAAAGCCTTAGGTCATTGGTTAGACTTGGTACAAAACACAGCAGCCATGCTGGCTAGCACTGATGGTTGGCCAAATACAGTGCCTTGTGACAGAGTGCTATAATAGTTTCTGTCTTTTCGCTATGACAAAATAGCCTAACAAAGGCAATTTAAAGGAGGAGCTGTTTATTTTAGCTCAGAGCTTAAGGGGACATAGTCCATCATGGCTGGAAGCACATACATGCCACAGGTGTTTCATGTCTTCAAGGACAAAGTGACTTTTTTTGGTGTTGACAGCTCTTGTTGATTTATCTTTTGGGCATCCTTATCAGAAATGTTGTCTGTGGTTTCGGGGGGGGGGGGGGGGGGGAACAAATACTAACCTATCAGAATTGATTTAATCTTGTTTTCTGGTAGGACTAGAAGTTAAGATCTTTGTCTTCTTAGGATGGTAAGAAGTCACTATCTAAAGCTACATATTACAATAGGATGTGTAGATTCATGCTTGAACATTGGTCTAGTGTGCATGACATCCTGAGTTTGATGTTCAACACCAAAAAAGATAAATCCAAACCAGAAAGCAGTGTGTCTACAGACATAATTCAGGCGCGCTCTCTCTCTCTCTCTCTCTCTCTCTCTCTCTCTCTCTCTCTCTCTCTCTCTCTCTCTCAATCTCTCTCTCTCTCCCCCTTTGAATAGTGGCATTTCCTATGTATTAGGATCTTATTAGAAGCATCTAACTGACTATTGCATCCTTCATACAGAGAGGAAAAGGTGACAATCTGGGCAGATACTTCTGTGCCCCTCTCTGTATAAAATGGATGCAGAAGATAAGTTTGTCAGGTGCTCCCAAAAAGATCTTTCTTTCTCACACATGCATGTGAATATGTGGTGCATGTACATGATGTACATGTGTTTGTGTCTATGTATTTGTCTGTGTGTGAAGTAGGGATTGAGAGTCTTCCTTAATCTCTCTCCACTTTACTTATGGTGGCAGGGTCTCTCACTGAACCTGGAGCTCATCAGTTCTGGCTAGTCTTGTCCTGGGATCCCTGGCTCTGCCTCCCTGGTGCTGGGGTTACAGTAGGCTGCCACAGCTGCCTGGCTTTTTACTTGGATACTAGGGATCCAAGCTCCAGTCTTCAAGAGGCAAACACTTTATCCACTGAGTCATCTCTCCAGCACCTGAAGAAGGTTTAACAAATAGGGAATGCCTTATTCAAAGGTAGTTCTGTGCGCATATGTGTTTGTGTGTGTGTGTGTATGTGAGAGAGGGAGAGAGAGACAGAGACAGAAGGAGGGAGAGACGGAGAGATAAACAGAGACAGATTTCACTACTGAAGCTCTTTCCACCTTTGCAAACCGTCTTTACTGAGCTGTAGTTGATTATGTAGGAAGACATATTATGCACATACACTTTGGAATCTGACTCCCTGGGTTCTGTGTGGCAGAAATAATAGCTCACTGGCAAACTGCAACACTAGTGGGACCAGATCCTCTGGGAGCAGTAAAAGCAGGCAGGCGGAGTAGACAGGAATCCCTTCCCCTGGTGCGTCTGCCTGGCATCTGAACGCGGCTTAAGCTCACCTCTCAATAATTCATTTTGCTCCTGTAGACAGCAGAGCTCAAAGAGTCTGGGTCCAGGAAGGAGCAGCAACACACAAAACCCATTCCTTTTCTTGATCTTTGTACAAAGCCAGCCTTCAAGGCATTTTATCTTCATTTTGTAAATGTTAGTAGTTCATGAATTTTTATCACACATATATTTTCCTTTTGTTACCAAAAGAAAATTTTCTGGAAGTTAGAAATTGCTAAAGCCCTCTTACTCTTGGAAAGGGTGACACTGAGACGCCTTGAGCTGGGGTCCTTTGCCCCAACCCCTTTCTCCTATGTTAGGTGGTTGAAGCTGAGTCAGAGGCTGGAGACAGCTGTTCCCAGCTCCCTGTTCCAGTCATGCAGAGGGACAAGGGAATCCCCTTCCATGCTTGGGCTTGAGCTAGAAGGGGGAAAAATCCATTTGTTGAGCATTTGCCAGGTTCCAGAAATTCTTCTAAGCCTCTTACAGGTTTCATCTCATTGAACGATTCCAATAAGTCAATGAGGGGGGTGCTTCTGCATCCTGTATTTACAGGGTTCAAATCTGTCGCGCAGAGAGCTTAAGAGACTTACCCAGGGTTATACGATTAGTAAGTCGGAGGCAGGGGTTAGGCCCTAGGCAATAAAATTCCAGAGCCTATGGTATCATCACTAAGGCCCAACATTCCAGGGTGGGGTGGGCCAGGGACACAGCCTCCTCACCATGGACAGCTATCCTTTATTCTACAGCCGCTGTGGGGACAGTGAAGACCCAGCTGCCCAGTCTGGTGCCCTGTATTGGATTTTACAGTTATCTATTTCCTTCCTTACTGTGGAATCCCTTCCTTAGGGCAGAGGGTGTGTAGGGCAAGCAAGGATCTACACAGGTCGCTTTCGTTGTAGACTCCATTGTGACTCCACTGGAAGGGAGGCTGGGAAAATATTTGTTTGGTTGATAAGTGCTTTCTGCTTTCTCAGAAGCCATTGGGGCCCCAGGATTCAGAGAGCAGCCAGTGAGCGGCTTATCCCAAGATAAAATTCTTTATAACCTTGTTGGTGCTCATCCAAATCCTATGCCCTTTTGTTCAAACAGAGCAGAGCTAAGTCAATGGGGCACAGAGGAAAGAATCCCAAGTATTTGGGAGTCAGCCCTGGTTTTGTATCTCATAGAGAGGTGGGGAAAGTTATCCCACAGGGAAGGGAGGTGGAGTAACCTGAGATAGAGAACTGGAACAATGAATGAATGTGGCATTCAGAGACCCAGGGAAAGTATGTGTGCCTGCTTTCCACACCACTGGGCGTGGCCAGTTCCCTGGGCTTCTCTTTGCCATCCTGGCTGGCCAAGTGATAGACACCAAGGGAAGCCTCTGATGTGTTGAAGGCTGAAGGGAGGCTAAGGTGTGGAGAAAAGTGCCGAGGCACTGTGATGGACCACACCCGTAATCCCAGCATTTCAGAGGCTAAAACAAGATAACTGTTGTGAGTTTAAGGCCATCTTAGATTACATAATGAGAATTAGGCTAGCCTGGGCTACTGAGTGAGACCCTGCTTCAAAACACCAAGGGCTGGAGAGATGACTTTGTCAATAAAGGTGTTCACCACCAAGCCTGAGTTTGATCATCGAGGACCCACATGGTGGTAGGAGAGAATTAACTCCCAAAAGTTGTCCTCTGGCCTCTATACACATGCCAAGGCATGAGCATGCCCCCATCCACAACACCTCTATACACATGCCAAGGCATGAGCATGCCCCCATCCACAACACCTCTATACACATGCCAAGGCATGAGCATGCCCCCATCCACAACACCTCTATACACATGCCAAGGCATGAGCATGCCCCCATCCACAACACCTCTATACACATGCCAAGGCATGAGCATGCCCCCATCCACAACACCTGCATATATACATATCTATGTAAATATAATTTTACAATATTAAAGCAAACAATATTTAAAGGCACCCATGACTCTCTGACAAGGCCCTTGTTCCTGCCTGCCCCCGTGTGTGTGTGTGTGGCAGATGCTTGCTCTGCTCCTCCTCCAGGCTTCGCTCAGTCTGTGTCCCCACTACCCTCATTTTCTTTACCTCATAGGTGTGAAAAGCTGATTATTGTCCTAGCTCATAAACCAACGGTTGCATCTGTGTCCACGGCGAGAGGAGAAAGTAGGGGGTGGGGGAACAGCAGGCTTAGCTAGAACCTTACTTTCACGCACGAGGGAGGTCTATATTGCGATTTTAAAAATCCATTTATGGGTTAATGATCCGGTTCATCAGGTAAGGACGCTCACCAACCCTGACAGCCTGAGTTCTATCCCCGGGATCCACACGGTGGAGGCAGAGAACTAACTCCTGCAAAGTGTCCTCTGCCCTCCACATGAGCACTGCGGCATGAGCCCACCCACATACAAACCAAAATTATAAATGTAAAAGTCCATCTTTAAATAGCGTGCAGATGGGTAAATGAGCGTGCTGTCACATTTAATGGCAGCAGGTGCGCTCACTTGGTTCAGTATTAGTAACAGAGAAGAGAAACTAGGAAGCTCCTTATTAAATGTAAGTCCCTACATCTAGGCAGAGATAGGGAGGAAACTTCAAAGAGACTTTTAGCAGCTCTTTAGCGTCAGTATCTGCATTGGAACAGCAAAGGGGAGGTTGGGTTCCATTGATTACTGGAGGCCAAGGAGCTTTTGGGGATGGAATTTCCCAAAATCTCCTCTCGGCAATATGTACTCTTGGAGTAAGTAACTTACCTGTTATGAGACTGGGATGCCTTCCCTGCTCCTTCCCTCTGCTTACGGTGTCATGTGAGTGGCGAAAACATGGCCTCTTGCTAGACAACAGCAGTGTGGTGTGTGGAGCTCCTACTGTGTGCCGGATGCCTTCGTTTCTCACCTTCACTTACTCTCTATGATGGACCTATTTTTGTTCCCATCATGAAAGGAGGAATGGCGGCCAAGTAAGGGGTCGCTTACACAGCTGGCCAGCGGCCACTTGGGAACTGGAGTTGCACTGTCAGTTTTTAAAACCGGTGCTTTCAGTCACGCTATACTGACAACTTGCGTTCCGGTGCTCACCCCAGAGTTGGGACTCTTGAAGTGAAAACCCATCATATGGAAGACAGGCAGACCCATTCCTTTGGGTCTGGTCCCAGCATGGTGAGGGGAGTCCTAAGGGCCAGGCTTTCCAGCTTTCCAGGCCTTCCCTTCTCCAGCAAAGCAGAACCAGAGGGATTCCCATGAACCTGTATTAATTCTTGCCCAGAGTCCTGCCACTGCGCTTAGAGGAAGAAGGTTCCATTCCCATTAACCCCCTGGGGCCATTTCGGAAACAGAAGATCCCTGTGTGAGGTAGACACCGTCCTACCCAGTGGTGTAGGCATACTGATGTGGCTGGGGGAGGACTTAGGAGAGGGCACAGTCTCTCTCATGGGACAATGCACAGTGTACCCTTTCAAAACAAGAGAAACAAGGTCACATGGGACTAAAGGTCAGAAAAAAGGCTGTTTCGTGTCTAGCCATTGTGGATTGCCTCTTTGGTCTTTGGTTCCCCCAAGTGTGGACTGTGTGGGAAAGGAGAAAAGCAAAGGTCTCAGCAACACATAAAATCTGATCATATCTGGTTATTAAAATGTAAAATTGAGCCAGGCATGGTAGCACTCCCCTATAATTCTGGCACTTAGAAAGCAGAGACAGGAAGGTTGAAAATTCAAGGCCTACCTGGGTTATATAGCAAGAAATTAAAAAAAAAAAAAAGACAAAATGACAACAAATATATAATTTTGTGGGTTTGTTTGTTTTGAGACAGGGTCTCTGTACATAGCCCTGGCTGTCTTGGAATTTGCTGTGTAGACCAGGCTAGCCTCAAACTCACAGAGATCCACCTGTCCTTGCTTCCCATGCAATGGGATTAAAGGCAAGCACTATCGTGCCTGGCAATTTTGCAGGTCTTCATTACCTTTATTTGCAATTCTAGAATCAGATAGCAGCCTGAACCTCAGCACGTGGACAGGATATATTTATAGCCAGAGCAAAAATGAAGTAACCTACAGAGACTGGAAGTGAACTGATGGTACTCATACCTGTCCTGTGTGAATGTGGTTTGACCCTTCAGCACCTCACCTCTTCAAGGCTCAGCCACTTGTTGCAAGAGCATATCACAGTCTGCTTACACACGCATTAGGATACAGATCACTCTGTCCAGAAAAGCCTGGCCAAACTTCAGACGTGTACAGAGCAGCAGAAGGCGAAGCTACATTCAATTCAACGGCGCAATTACCCCCTAGAAAGTGACAGAAAATGTGGAAAGGCCCATTATACTCGAGAGCTGGAGCTAGGGAGTTAGCTCACAAATAGGAAATCCTTCTTACACACACGGATCTCTCTACAGCTGGTACTTCCCCTGGCGGGTGCTGTTCCTATCAGCTCCCAACCTTCCCACTGGGCCCTCCTCGGGTCATCTGTCCCTGGGGGGCCTCTTCATGTCATCTGTCCTTGAGGGGCTGGTGTTGCTATGAACCAGAAAAAACTCTAATACTTACTGGGCACTGATATGTCATCCCACTTCATTTTTAGAGTATTTTTTTCTTTACATTTTAAAATTAATTTTTAGTTAGCATATAAAGAAAGAAGTTTCATTGTGACATCTAGATACATCTATAACATTATTTTTTTTGTTCTTATCTCCCCACTGCCCCTCCTTCCCCCTCCACCTCTTGCTGCCCCCCTTTCTTCCTCCAAACCGTACCCCTCCCTTATTTCTTACATATTTTCCATCACCCTCTCCTGCTCCCCTCCCCCTGACCCTAAGATGAAATATACCAGACTCAGAAAGACAAATACTGCATATTTTCTCTCATGTGTAGAATCTAGATTTTTTTTCTGAAGTATTAAAATAGAGGAGGATGCTTAGAGAAGTAGAGGGGAAGAGGGTGAGCACAGCCAGTCTGTTGTACATGTGTGAAAATGTCAGGACAAAGCCCAGTGCGTTGCACAATTGATTTATGATGACTAGGGATTTTCGAAAACAAAAGTGAATTTAAAACTCTGAAACTTGTCAACCTCTGGTCAACCCTCTGAAGCCCAGAGAGAGGGATAGGCCTAACACCACAGAGCAGGAGCTTGTAGATTAGCAAATGTATCTCCGCTGAAAGCAAGCCTGAAAAACAGATTCGTCTTCACTGTGCTCCCGGCAGCCACTACAGTGGTTCACAAGGCAGCATTCAGCAGAAAAGTTTTTCTCATTCCAGTGATGAGGAGGCTCTGTCCTCGCCATAGGCAAGCTGAGCCCTGCTGTTCCCTCACAGGCTCGTTGCAAAATAAACAGCCAACCCCACTGTCCATCTGGCCATAGAGTCATGACTGACATTCGGGGTGGTCACCCCAAACCTAGTGTGCGTCACATGACTCTAGGTTAATAAATGGAGTGAAGAGGGATACTTCTGGGGCAGTTCAGCGAACATTCTACTTTCCTTTTCTAAGCTGATGGCTTCAGTCCTCGGAACTGAGTAACTGGGCTCTCCAGAGCAAGCTGCTTCTAAAGATCCGAGGCAGACTTTCAACCTAATGTGGCTGCCCTCCCTCCGAGATGCACAGCCAGCTGGATCTTGCTTTTTTTTTTTTTTTTTCCCTTGAGATTTTTATCAAAAGTGCTCTTCTTTATAGTTCCCAGACATTTATGTCCTGTCCAGTGTACAGTTGGCAAAGTTTTTTTTCCCATTCTGTAAACAGCCTCTTTGCTCTGCTGAGGGTTTCTTTTGCTGTGTAAAAGCTTTTGATTTCATACAGTCCATTTGCCAATTTGAGGGATTGTTTCCTGTGCCGCTGGAATTCTCAGACAGTCCTGTATGTGCCTATGGCTTGGAATGTTTGGCTTTGTTTTCCTATAACAGTTTCAGGTCTTATCTCTATGCTGAGTGAAATAAACCATAATCAGAAAAATAAATATCACCATTTCATATGCAGTGTGTTGGGGGGAGGGCATGGGGGGGTGAGGATGCACAGGATGTCAAAGTGGGAAGGGGACTATGACAAGGGAGAAAAGGCTTTAAGACGGAGGGACAAGAGAGGGTGATAGAGCACACGTGACAAGAAAGTAGAAGAGACCACTTTGGGAGAAACATGGGGGGGGGCATTATGAAACCCATTTCTTTGTAAAACAAAAAAGCTTAAAGAAAAAGAAAAGGATGATTATAGAAAAATGTTTCATGCTAGTGGTTAAGGACTTTTTTTTTTAAATGGAAAGTGTTTATCACACATGACTCTCGTGAGTTTTCTTACATTTGAACATGAAATATGAGAAGATGATGCTTTGTTTCAATACTGGAGATGTATTTCTGGTCTTCATGTTCAATGTTTCAGCTAGACCTGCCTTTTGAAAGAAGATGAAGGTGGCCTCCCTCCAGTCCCTCATTTGAAATGAAACATTTACCTTTTTTTACAATTAAAAGGGCATATACATACAAAAAAGGAGTATGTGTTCATTGTAGACTTTATTTGAGACAGGTTCTCATTCTGTAGCTCAGACTGGCCTGATCTCAGTCCATAGCCCTAACTGTCCTTGAACACACAATCCTCCTCATCAGCCTCCCGAGTGCTGGGGTAGTAGGCATAAGCCATCATGCCCAGCTCACTGTAGACTTCTTAGAATGTTCAGACTAGTTTCACAAAAAAAGAAAAGAAAAGAAAGAAAACTTGTAATTGTGCCACAATCTTAGGTTTCTTCTTTATATGTCTATTGCTTGGTCTCCACAGAGCTGGTATCACACAGGAGCCATGAAACTTTCTTAAGATTATGTCTTATAGTAATGTTTAGTAACAATGTTTAAATCTTTACAAGCATCCATCACATGGTTGCATCGTATTTCAATGTCTAGATGAGCCACAATATGTAACTCTTTCCTATTGTCATACTTGGTTGTTGGCAAAGTTTGTGCCATTCCAGAAGTTAGAAAGTCTGAAACATCGGGGCTGGCAGAGTTGGCTTCTTCTGGGAGCTCTGAGGATGCATCTGGTCCATTCCTCTCTGGTTGTTCCTGGTGATGCCCACCAAGCCTTGATATTCACAGCCTTATAGACACATGGGTAATTTGTCTCTGTGTTTACGTTCCAAAGACATTCTCCCTTTGTCTCCGTGCTATCTTGGGCAAACACCAGCCATATTTGAGTAAGGACACAGTTTTCTCCAGTAAGACTTCACTGTAACCTACAGCAATCTGTTTACAAATGTGTTTCCTCTCCGAGTCCCTTTGGATTAGTCTCAGAACAAAATCTACGCTGCTCGTGACAGATTGTAGAAGTGTCCATACACGTCTGGAAAGTTGGCTCAGCAGTTAAGAGCACTTGTTGCTCTAGTGGAATAACCAGGCGTTATTCCCAGCACCCATATGGTGGCTCACAACTTTCCCTTGACTGACTTCTGAGGGCACCAGGTATGCTTATGGTGAACAAACACCCAGGTAGGCAAAACATTCATATAAGAGAATAATAGAATAAACATAAAAAGTTAAAGTAAGAGAAGTATCCTATAGAAAGAGGTTGCTGACAGGGCGGTAGCCCTGTGGAATAGGGTAGGATTACTTTACTAGCCTGCTCGCCTTTCTCTCTGGGAAAGTAGCCTTGAACTTACGGTTGGTGTGGACACGTAGGCTCAGTCAGTAGGTGAACACAGCTGGAAATTGTTAGGCAGAACCTCTTTTTCTTTGACTTTAAGTTCCCATGTGGAAGAAAACAGATTTTAAAGGACTCTTATCTGTCACTCCCGAACCAGTCCTCCTCTGTGACAGATGAGTGGCCTAGCTATGAGCATGCTCCAGTCAACCCTTTCCTGCTCTTTGGAGCCAACTGCCTGCTGTCCTCTGATCCCACACACACTAAATTACCTCAGAACGGCGCCTCAGGGAGAAGGCCTGTCCTTGTCAAAGACTGCTTTTGAACGAGTGAATCTGACTGATTCTGGGGGCTCAATGCTAATGTGTCACAAAGCTAACTGATGTGGGCCACCTCCCAACCTGGGGCTTATCGCTGTAGGAAATGTGTCTGTGTGTTCTTCTCTTCTCCCGACCTCCCGGTTTAAGACTCGGTTCCAAGTCTGGGGAGGGAAAGGGGGAGTGTCTCTAGGTTCCCTTGTGCAGGAGAGACCAGAGCTAGCTCGGTTTTAGATGCTCTCCCTACACTGCAGAAACCAAGTGGAGTGGGCAGAGAGGTCTGGGGATGCATGTTGTCTGGGTGCGTTTGTGCTGCAGCAACACACTGCCGCAGACTGGATCGTTTGTAATAATTTATTGAGAAGTCCAATAACAAGGCATTGGCAGGTCGGACGTCTGGCAAAGGCCTGGTCTCTGCTTCTAAAACAGCACCTTCAATGCTGTTGTTCCCACGCTTGTGGTAGCCTCGCTGGTGCCCTCCATTCCTTTGATGAGCTCTTTTATAAGTCACCAACTCATTGACTGTGGAGGAGCTTTTGTGGCTGGGTGACCTCATCAAGGCCCCGCCCCTTGACGGTGTTGCTGGGGACTGAGTTACAGCCGGAACTCTGGAGAACATGAACACCCAGCCTTATGTTACCTTATGGACACAGCTTATGTTACCTCCAGCTCCCACGGGACTCCCTGAAGCGATGGGAGTATAGGACAGGGGTGCTTTGTCCATTTCTAGCTGCTTCTATCCTTTTTTGTCAGTCAGCAGACATTTGAGGAAAACCTGCTCTGGGCAAAGAGCCCTCCGTGCTCCCTGCTGTGAACGTGGAGAACCGTTAAGGCAAGCACTGTCTGCCCACAGTAGATGTACAGCTTTGCTGGCAAAACAGACGACGTTAAAAAGACAAGTTACAGTACACGACAGGATATGAACAGTGCCAGCGAGTTTCATCGGCAGTTAAAGTGCCATAAAAATTCAGGAGAGTCATTGGAACAGTTTGAACTGATAAGACATCGGGAGGGATACTTGTTGAAGGAGGGATTATTTCAGTCCAGGGGAACAGTGTGTGGAAAGCAAGCTTGCAACTAGTACAACATATTTTTGCAAGCAATTTGAGCATTTACGGAGTCCCTGGTAGGTGAAAAGACAGGGAGAGGATGGGAAGATGGCTCAGTAAATAAAGCATGTGCTTGCTATGCGAGTGTGAGGACCTGAGTTCAAACCCTCAGAGTTCACGGAAAACCGGCCACTGCAGCGAGCTCCATATCCCAGTGTTCCTAGAAGCTTGGGAGGCAGAAACAGAAGTCCTGAAAGCTCATAGGCCAGTCAGCCTGGCGTACACAGCTGTGAGCATCAAGAGACTCTTAGGAGTGGTGGTACAAGCCTTTAATCCCAGCACAGGCCAGGAGTGGTGGCACAGGCCTTTAATCCCAGCACGCAGGAGACAGAGGCAGGTGGACCTCTCTAAATTCCGAGATATTCAGGGCTGTCTCAGAGAGACTCTGAGTCTACCTCAGTCAAGGTTGGGTGTAAGGCCTGACACTTCAGATTGTCCTCTGTAACATGTGTGTGCATGCACACACTCACATATGCGGGTTAGACACAGCCCAGTGATTCGTGAAGAGGACACACTGGTAGTGGGCCATGCCTGCAATCCCAGCACTAAGGAGGCCAAGGTAGGATTGCTGCAACTATGGTTGCCATCCTGGGTAACATAGAGTTCACATGAAGCCAAACATGCAGACTGGAGTTCTACCATGGGCTGTTCTCATGGCCAAGGTCTGGAGACTCACGTGACCTTTCCAACCCTCCAGTTTTCTTATCTATGATGTGAGTGTCATCAGGGCAGTGAAAAAGGAAAGCCCTCCTGTTATTTTGTAGTTGTTGTTGTTGTTGAAGCACGTGTGTATTAGCTTTCCCACACAGTAACCAAGTGAAGCACCTCTAAGACAATTTTATTGTGCCAGCAAAATGGGAAGGCCAAAGAGGCTAAGCACCACCCCACCTCCAGCCACAAGAAGCAGAAAGGCAAAGCCTACAAAGAGCCCATGCTGCTGTGACTGGGCTAGCTGCCCCTGAGGCTGCCCTTGGGATGTGGCAGTAGAAGACCTCCTCTGAGGGCGAGATGACCTTGAACATCAGCAGAAGGACGGCAAGAACATCTCACAAGTGGAGTTTTCAATCTACTGCTTTGTTGCCTGCATTTAAAATTATAGGTTGTGTGTGGCCGGGGACGGCCTTCCAGAAGAGATAAGGAACAAGTTATTTTAGGATGACTCTTCCCATGACATAAATTATGGTTTGGAGAGGCGAGAGTTTGGAGGTACCAGAGGCTAATGAGAAAGAGATGGCAAAGTCTGCATGGAGGGCAGGAGGAGTGGAATGAAAAAGGGGGGTCAGACCTGAGAGACCAGCCCCATTCAACTGGGTAATATCACAGTTTAACCTGGTATTAGGGCCGTGGACCTAAGAGAGTTCTCATTGGTTAATGGTAATACGCATGGCCGGGGAGAAGAGGGAGAACAGAGATTTTCCAGTTGTTTACTATGGTAGGTTTGGAGCAGTTGAAGAGCTGAGGGCCCAGCCCAGGGAAACACACTTGCCTTGTGTGTGTGTGTGTGTGTGTGTGTGTGTGTGTGTAGCCCTCCATTCCACCCCAATACTGCAACTCTAGCATAAGAACCTTGGCTGCAGCTCTCCCAGTAGGTAAGGCTTGTCCACACATCCCAACAGCCAATTAAACAGAGAAGGAATGGTGAGAAGTAGAGGTCAGGTGAGAAGTAGAGGTCGGGTGAGAACGAGAACACACTTGATTCCACATGGCCAACACCGGGACTAACCGAGGAGGCCAGTAACTCAAATCCATCTTTGGGTGCAGACATGAGCTTTACTTTAAACAAAGAATTGAGGGAGGAGGTAGAGATCTAGCTAATCGACCAGCCCTGCTCAAGACCTCATCATTGTCTTAGCTCGAGTTCTGAAAGGTGGTCCAGAGAAGTTCTTATTGCTTGAGGGTGACAGAATCACCTCTCAGGAGGTGATCACTTCTGCTTCAGACTGTGATCTTGCCATTGTGGATATTTGCCTTCACCTGGGGCGTGGGGAGGGCCAGGGACAGTGTCCTGTCCTGACTTTGCTTGTCCTTGAACCCAAGGTGACTTCAAGTTTAGGACAATGATTTAATCACAGTACCTTCATTCTTGGAGGGGCATTGAGCTAGGTTAGTAGACAGACGTGCCTTAGTGATTATCATACTTATGTAGGGTCAAGCAAAAGCCTGAGCCAAGGCAAAGGAGATGGACACAGAATGAAGGCAGGGTGCTAGGTTTTTAGTTACCCTGTGGGCCTAAGCCAGCAGTCAGTGTTCTTGAGCAAAAGCAGCTACTGAGTGCCTGTTATAGCACCTTAGAGCTAAGACAGGAGATGATGAGCAGACAGATGTAAAAGGTGATGTCAGTCTTCCCATGAGCACTGTGAAAACCCCATACTGTGGATAGTGACAGATGAGGGTTAGGGAGCCTGGGGAGGCACCTGGCTGGAGGTTTTCACTTGGATTCTGAAGTTTGGAAGTGGAAAGACCTCCCATTAGTCTGGCTCTGATGGAGGCAAACTGGGGAGAACTGGAGTTCCTCAGCCCACTGGGCAGGCTTCTCTAGTCCTGCCTTCCTTTGGTTGCCATGGTGACCACAGCAGACAGTGTGCAGATTCTTCTCAGTTCTCAAACCCCTCCCACAGACTACCATGTGTAGCCAATATGCCTCAAGTAGCAATTAGAGGGAAAGCTGATGCCCACGCCTTTATGAAAATGATAGTAGTCTTAAATCTCCAGATTAACAACCAAGTGGGCTTAGATAAAAACAGAATTCTCTGCATCCCTTTATGAAATAGACACCTGTGTGCATGGGTGCAGATGTGGATTTACACACTGATATGAGCATGCTAATATGGAAGACGTGTTTCTGAGAAGACAAGGATCCAAAAGACCCGTATGGAATTGTCACCACTAAGAGGAAGAAGCAAGCTACAGGAATGATGTATACAGCAATACTGTCTATGTGTGCTAATTCTTCCAAGGATTCATGTGGCCTTGGGTAGAGTGTGTGTCCTTCATCTGTGGTACAAAATTCCAAATTCTCTCACCTTCTGTTGTCTTTTCTGGCTTTGGCTTTGTTTTTGTTTAATATAGTGTTTTAGTTAGCGTTACTATTGAGGTGATGAAACACCGTGACCAAAAACAACTTGGGGAGGAAAGAGTTTATTTTGTTCACATATCTTGAGTGAAGTCCATTGAGGGAAGTCAGATCAGGAACTCACACAGGGCAGAACCTGGAGGCAGGAGCTGATGCAGAAGCCATGGAGCGGTGCTGCTTACTGGCTTGCTCAGCCTGCTTTCTTGTAGAACCCAGAACCACCTGCCAGGGGATTGCACTGTCTACAATGGGCTGAGCCTTCCCCCATCAATCACTAATTAAGAAAATGCCCTTCAGGCTTGCCTACAGCCCGATCTTATGAAGGCAGTTTTTTCAATTGAAAAATTCAATTTCAATTTTTTTCATTTCTTTCTTCCCAGATGACTTCAGCTTGTGTCAAGCTGACATAACACTATCTGGACAAACAGGTCTCCCATAACTCAGGCCAACCTTCAACTCATACATTGCCGAGGGTGACTGAATGTCTGGACCTTTTGCCGCCACCTCCCAGGTGCTGGGATTACAGCTATGCAACACCATGCCCAGCCCCCTTACGATTTCTTTCTCTAACTTTTATTTTGTAGTAATTATAGATTCACAGGAAATTGCAAAAATAGTGCGGAGCTCTCATGTGCCTTTTAACAAGTGGTTATATATTATATATCTGTGGAAAACCTGAAAATCAATACCAGCACAATGTGTCTACATCTATGTAGAAGTGGGGGGGGGCAGCAACAACTAGGTGTGTGTGTGTGTGTGTGTGTGTGTGTGTGTGTGTGTAAGAGGGGTGTTTATGTAGTGTGTGTATAGATGTAGGTATAGGTAGGGGTGTATGCATAGATGTAGGTATAGGTGGGGGTGTGTATAGGTCTGTGTATAGATGTAGGTGCAGGTGGAGCGTGTTTGTTTAGGTGTGTGTATAGATGTAGGTATGAGAGGTATAGGTGTATAGATGTAGGTGTAAGTGGGGGTGTGTGTAGATGTGTGTATAGACATAGTTGTAGGTAGGGGTGTGTGTAGGTGTGTGTATAGATGTAGGTATGAGAGGTGTAGGTGTATAGATGTAGGTGTAGGTGGTGGGGGTATGTGTAGGTGTGTGTATAGATGTAGGTGTAGGTGAGGGTGTCAGTGTAAGTGTGTGTATAGATACAGGTGTAGATATGCACTGTAGGATGCCATTTCATAGATGTGCAGACACCAGCCTGTAACCACCACCATGAATTAAATTCAGAACACTCCTTTACCACAAGGAACCCCTCCTTGGACCCCTTCAGAGTTGCCTACCACTTCTGCAGCCTCATTCCTTATCTCTGACAGCTTAATCAGTTTTACAATGTTTTGTATCAGAGAATATCATGTAAGTGGCCGTGTGCTGCAGGTGTCCTTTTGAGAGCGGCTTTTTTCACTCAGCGTGTGGCTCTCTGGAGCTGCCCACTATGTTTGCATGTCCAGGTTCCCTCCATCCACAGTCTAGCACTCTCTGGTTGGATGTCCTTTGTTTAGCAATTCACCTGATGGGAGGGTGGTCCATTCTTTACTATTGTCAATATAAACAGGGCACTGCTCAGGTTTTATGCAGATGGAAACTCTCATTTCTGTATCTTCAGTGTTGGTGTGCATAGCGGATAGGTGAGTGTTTGGTTTCGGGGTGAATGCTTGGTTTAAGGGGAAATGTTGACCGGTTCCTGGAGCAACCATGCGTGTTGACACCCCACCAGCTGTGTCTTCATGTCTTCGCCAACACTTCCTACGGACAGAAATTTTCATTTGTCATAGCTTCTTAATTCTGTTTCCAAATAACTAACAATGATAAATTCATTTGTGTGTATATGTGTGATGGATATACATGTTGATATGTGCTCTTGTGTGCGCATGTGCACATATGTGTACATGTGCATGGAAGCCAGAGGTCAATATACTTGTCTCCTTTGGTCACTCTCTACCTTATTTCTTTGAGGAAACGTTTCTCATTGAACCCAGAGCTCCCCGGTGGGCTGGCAGCTGGCCACTGGGCTCCTCTCACCACTCCCTGAGTCTGGAATTACAGTCGTATGCTACCACGCTCAGCTTTGTATGTGGATGCTGGGATGGAACTCTGGTC
The DNA here is from genome assembly GCF_007827085.1 of Peromyscus californicus insignis. Lineage (NCBI taxonomy): Eukaryota > Metazoa > Chordata > Mammalia > Rodentia > Cricetidae > Peromyscus > Peromyscus californicus. The sequence goes on along the minus strand of NW_026294606.1, from coordinate 39,416,162 downwards.
CTCAAGCATCTTACAGACAGCCATCTCCCCAGCCTACTGAATACCTTTTTATGCTTATATTTCCACCTGTATTTAACACCTTTTGTGAAGGGTGTTAGGACTTTTCCTCATCTTAAGTTTCCTCCCCTTATGATTTCCATCATTATTTTTAAGACCCTGGAGTCCACGATATGTGCTGAACTCTGTCTTGCCCTATTCCCCGCCCCAGCCTCCTCTCAGAATCTTACTATGAAACCCAGGCTGGATTTGAATTGACCAGGCTCCTACCTCAGCCACCAGACCCAGCTCTTTTCTTTTTCTTTATCTTCCATGTCTTTTAACTTTTCTTTCTATTTTCTATCCCTCTGTTTCCATAGGCTGAGTAGTTGATGTGTTAGATTTACCCTGATTTCACTAATTTGATTTTCTCATCAGTGTTAATCTGCTGGTAAGCACATTCAGTGAGTTGTAATTCTGCTGTATTTCTTATTCAGAAGTACTACTTTACACTTTTCCAAATTTGCTTAATCTATATATGTTGATTCCAATTTCCTGCACGTATTTTCAAACTTACATCCTTTCAATTTGTTATACCTGACCATTTTCAAGTTTCTGTTTCATAAATTTTATTGTGTGAAGATTGGGATCTTTCTCTGTTGCTTGTAGTTTCTTTAACAGATTATTAGTGGGTCAATGATGTTCTTATTTTTTAATCTTTTATTTTATTATGTTTTTTGTATTGTTTTTTGTTTTTTTTTTTTTTTTGAGACAGGGTTTCTCTGTGTAGCTTTGTGCCTTTCCTGGATCTCACTCTGTAGCCCAGGCTGGCCTCAAACTCACAGAGATCAGCCTGCCTCTGCCTTCCAAGTGCTGGGATTAAAGGCGTGCGCCGCCGCCGCCGCCGCCGCCGCCGCCGCTGCCGCCGCCGCCACCACCACCCCCACCCCCGAGTAATGATGTTTTTATTTTTAAAAATGTTTAATCATAAAATAAAGCCTAGATAAAGAAATATAAACCAATAAAGGGATGGCTACTGAACCTTAAGGCAAACACTGCTGTTACTGTTTCTGGGATGTAGAGATTGGGCTTGGTAGGAATCCCCTCTGTTGACAGGCACCACAGAAACCCCTCCACCCAACCTGTCTCAGCTCCAATTAGTAACTTCAAAACTACTTATCACATGGTCACACCCACTTTCCTGTGTCTTACAAGGATTTCAAACTCTAGAAATCTATAGACTGTCAGGTGATCACAACTGAAGGGGATGAGCACTCTGAAACACGTCGGCTGGGACTGAAACTAGAAGACAATTACCTCAGAGAGGCAGGGAATGCAACTGCCTCACACAGGCGTGGGATGCAACTGCCTCACACAGGCAGGGAATGCAACTGCCTCACACAGGCATGGGATGCAACTGGGCCAAGGCATGAGAAGGAGCATATCACCTCTCCCTTCCTTTGACTCTGGTGCAACTTCTTTTCAGTTAAAGAGAAGCAGAAGCTCTGTGTCCAAGCTTCATGTGTCAGCCACTGTTCTTACTGCCATACTAAAATGTCTGACGAAGGCAACATGAGAAAGGCAGAATTTGTTTTGGCGCGTTGTCTGAGGGTAGGGCCCATCATCCTGCATGGTGGCAGGAATGCGAGACAGCTGTTGTCATATTGCACCTGCAGCCAGGAAGGAGAAAGAGGTGTGTGTGGGGGGGTGGTGAACACTGGTGCTCGGCTGTCTCTCTCTCTCTTTTCTATTCAGTCTAGGATCCCGTGTCATGGATGGTGCTGTCCATATTCAGGGTTGATCCTCCATCAGTTAACCCTTTGTGGAAACACCCTCAGAGACACACAGAAGGGATGTGTGTCATGGTGATTCAAAGTCCAGTCTAGTTGACAGTGAAGGCTGACCATCACATTCCCACCAGCAACCCGCCCCCCCTGCACATAATGCTCTAAAATCTGGACTGAGAGTCCTGTACCATCAGCCAGCAGGTGATCAGCTAGATTTCCAGGCTCTCTGTAGCCTTGCTGCCTAAATATCTTGTAAACTTGTATAACCACAGCTGCACATCCTCTGTATTACTGTGTTAGTGCCTGCAGAGCACAGGGTTTGGCAGTAACATTCTCAGCTGACAAAAATCGTCCCCCGTGCATGAACAATAAAACATTCATTGGAGGGAATGGGACTGAGTACAGTTTTCATGAGTGAGCTACTAAAGTCAGCCACCACCAAGAATCATGAGTGAGTTCTTCCACTATCATTAAACTAAATTTTCCTGGAGTGTTATTGAGACTCCTCGTTCTTATTAATATGGTAGTACATTTTTGAAAACCTTTAACCCTCCCCCACAAATGTTTTGTTGAATGCTGGTTTTGCTTCCTGTATGAGACAGCTGGGTTGGCACATGTCGTGTCGGGGCCCTGTGGAGTTGAGAACGCTACATTGGATGATTATGAAATTGGGCTTGATTGATTTAATCACTGTAATCATTGGCATTGTTCAGCTACGCGACCAGGAGGTTTTTTCCTTCCAGCAATTATTCAGGATGAAGTCACATTATGTGGGGAGCTCATCCCATGTTTATTTTTCCCTAAATGGAGGATGGAGACCTAGGTATGAGCCAAGGTCCAGCACTGCCAGGTGAACCTACATGATCCAGCCAGGAAAAGAGGGCCCAGCGGCAAGCTGGTGAACTGCGTGCTGTACCTGGCTCCTGCTAGACTCGGCTAGGAAAAGAATTTTCGTCTAATTCAGTGCATTCTTGTATGATTATCCTTCAAAGAGGGCTGAGAGGTACAATACCTGGTCCATGTGAGTGCTCTACACATACTGCTTGGTTTTCATGATGAGGCCCTTGAGCAGCTAGGGAGACTGCTTCAGACCCACCACTCTGTCCGGTGACTATCACCCTCCATCCTGGATAAGTGCCTTCGTCCCTTGTGGCTTAGTCATTTAAATTACTGACCACACAAAGGCATGTCTCCCTGTTGGGAAGTGAAACCTCAACAAGCTGGCTCTTGGTCTCTGAAGACTTTGAAGAAACAGCAGAAACCTAGAAAGCTGATGTTCTTTTGGTGGTAGTGTTGTTTGGTGTTGGTGGTATTGTTTGGTGGTTGTTTGGTGTTGGTATTGCTTGGTGTTGGTGTTGTTTGGTGTTGGTATTGTTGGCGTTGTTTGATGTTGGTGGTGGTTTGGTTTGGTTAGGTATTTTTTGAGACAGAACCTAGTCCTGCAGCCCAGACTGGGATGGAACTTTCAGAAATCCTTCTGCCTTAGTTTCCCAAATGCTGGGGTTAATTTGGTGTCTAGAACACACCAGGCTGCAACTGCTGTCCTTGCTGCCTGGTCTCAGGTTTCAGTGCTGTGGGTGGAGAGGTGCTATTCTGGCTTGGGAAACTGAGGCGAGCTCATTTTCCAGAGTCATGGGAATGCACCCTGGAAGTAGGCTGTGTGCTGTAAGGAAGTGGAGAACAAGGATTTTGAGAAGTTTGCTCACCCTGTCAGAGTGCAGCATGGAGTGTAAGGGGGCGCTCTCTGCCACCATGTGCTGTCTGGTAGACAGAAGCAAGACTCTAGAGACAGCCTGTCCCAATCCCTTGTTTTGCTAATGAGGAAACAGGTACAAAATGGCCCAGGCTAGGAGAAGCCTAGCGGTCTCTCAGACTCAGACCCCCTGACAGACTCATGGGACAATTGTGCCAAAGAAATCTGCTTACAGCCTCTAATTCAACCCTCTTCTCACTGATACAAAAGCGTTTACAGGCAGAAGTTAGAGAATCATTAAAGAACATGTTATTTGCTGCTGAGATGATATGTAACCTAACTAACCTCTCAAAATAGCCCATCAGAGAGGAGGGTGTGTGTGTGTGTGTGTGTGTGCGTGTGCGCGTGCGTGTGCGCGTGTGTGTTTGCGCGCGCGCGCTCAAACACTCTCCCAGTGTTAGTGTTTAATAAACATTGGTTAAATAAAACAAATTGGTTTGGGGATGATTGGTGGAGAGAACACAGTTCAACTGTTCTCCACAGGACAGGTAAGAGGATTCTGAGGATGGCGAGAGAGGACTGAGCACTGTGGAGAGGCAGGAGAACAAGGTCGTATTGTCAGTGGGAGCAGACGTGACCATGGAAAGCAGATGTTTCACTGGGATTGTCCAACACTCTAGGGAAGTCAGTATAGTTTTAATGGAGGGGTGAGGAGCACCCAAGATTACTGAGGAGAAACAGGATCTGAGTTCCCCACGCAGGTTGGTACAAGGCAGAAGGGGCTGGGTTTAGAAAGCAAGGACAGAATCTAATCCTGGGAGGGTCCGTAGCTACATCACTTTTCACACACAAATTCCGACACTGTCTGCTGCTCTGGCCCCTCTAAGCTGGGTCCTCCTGAGATACATCCCAAGAAAACACCTGACTTAAAGCTGAGGAAACTGTGGAAACCCCAGGGCAGTCAGCTAATAAACTGCAGGCCTCCACAGATAACATTCAAGTGTTTTGAGGGTGGGAGAGAGACTGAGAAATGCCTGTGAATGTACAGTTAAAACACAGTGAGGGAGGAGAAGGGTAGACTCACACTGATTTTTAATAAGAGGGGGGAGGCAAAAGGGAGGGGAGGGAGGGGGAGGAGAGGTGGAGTAGGGAGAGAGGGAGAGGGAAGGGAGAGGGAAGAAAGGAGAGCAGGAAGATGGGGGAAGAGAAGAGAGAGGGAGAGAGAAGAAAGGAGAGTGGTTGAGAGAGGAATGGAGGGGGAGGGATTGAGAGAAGACAGGAAAGGAGAGGGAGGGAGGAGAGAGAGAGAAAGAGAGAGAGAGAGAGAGAGATTCCAGGGCCAGTTGGGAGTCTACATTCCTCGGCCCCGTGGCCTGGGTAATCTTTGGAACACCACAGAGCTTCTCTAAGCCCATTTCCCCACGTGGAATTGGAGAAATGCTAGTTCTGGCTTCCCTAATGAGCCGGCCCGGGTCGAACATCTACAACAGCACCTCAGCTCAGCAAGCTGGCTATGGAGGGGTTGTTATTGTGGTGATTAAACAGAAACACTACACTGGACTACGGCAGGCATGATTTAGAAGGACGTAGAGAGGAGAACGAGACCTTCAGCAAGGATGCCATCCCATAATTAGCAACAGCTTCAGCACAGACTCTGTCCACCAAAGTGGACACTGGCCGTAGTCACAGCCTGAGTTCATGAATGTCAGGCCACCCTCCATCTTTGGTTATATATGCAAGACAAGAGTGACAGTTAGTGATGTGGCCAGTCGCTGACAAGCGCGCTTAAGCTGTCCCCCGAGACGAGAGGGGACTCGTGCATGGTATAGGACCCAACTGCACTGTTGGAAACGTACTAGCCGAACACCTGTCTGTGAGGAGCTCACCTACAGACTGGCTCTGAATTTGATGTGTAGCCTAGGATGGATGTTTTGCAAAGTTACTTCGGGCCTCCGTATTTTTCTTCCCATGTAGTATTAAAGTAGCTCAGGATAGAACACAGATAAAGACAGAGTGCCAAGGGGCACTGAGGCAGCAGTGGAGGCTTCAGGACACTGGAACTGGAACACATCCATGCTGTAGGAAACCACGGAGGACGCACTCACCAGAACTACAGCCTGGAAGCCAAAGCCTATGTATGACCCACGGGTTGTGCACACCCAGCTCCAGACTCATAGGAGCATGCCACTTGGCAGGTCACCTCTGCCTTCGAAGTTAGTAAATACGGGTGTGACTCCGAGCAACTTAATGAACCTTGCCAGGTCTCCATTCTTCCGCTCGAATGTAAGGAGAGTAATTGTCATGAAGTCTCAGGATGTTTGTGAAGTTCAAAGTGGAACACTGATGAACCCCAGCTTTGGACATCTTACTAGTCACATTATTATCATTAATTATCTTACTTGCTGGGACCAAATTCAGCAAGATGACATTTGGAAGGGTGAAATGAAATCCTACATGGGAATCCTATGGAGAAATGCAGAGACAAAGTTTGGGTTTTTGCAGAGTTCAAAGAGAGTAGAGGGGGTATGGTAGACATGGATTGTACCCACCATGAACAGAGCCAATGCAGTCTTAAGCTCTTAGGATGTGTCACGCTCATCCGCTTCTGCCTCAAGAGTCACGGGGGTGCGGGGGGGGGGGGGGAGAGGGAGAGACAGAGAGAGGGAGAGAGAGAAAGAGGAGCATTGGATCCCTCTAAGAAGGCTGGTACCTGTGGCCATGTATAGGGACTGTACTGTCTGAGGAACAGTTAGATGCACTGTGCTATTTCCCTTTGAAGCGCAGTAATCTCAGAGGAAGGTAATGGGATAGAGGTGTTCAGAGATGTCCAGAGGCCTGGCGTGTATTATAATGTCTCAAAGGTGTGTGAGAATTCCTTGCGGGGTACTGCTAGGAGGTAGAACTTCAGAGAGAGAGCTCAGCTCAGTGGACCAAAGAACTCTGCAGAGACAAAGCAGTTAGTTCTGAGAGCACAGCACACTGCCCCAGAAGGTCGAGCCCCACCCACCGGCCCTGTAGAGTATTGTGGGTTTGTTCTCTTTGGAGCACGGAGCCTGCTTCAGCCCAGAGCCTCACACATACCAGGCAAATCCTCTACTGCTGAGCTACGTCTCTGACCCTTTTATTTTTTTTTTATCTTCATTTTTGAGACCAGGTCACCCTAAATTGTCAAGAAGGCCCTTGATCCCCCTATGCAGCCCAGACAGGCCTTTAATGTGCTGGTCCCCTGCCTTTGTCTCTTGAGTAGCTGGGGTACAGGCCTGCACCACCAGGCCTGACCCTGACTTAACTGTTTGTTGCAGAAAGAGCTACTTGAGAGGTTAGGCCTTGATCATTTCCAGAAGCTCTTTCAACCTTAAAAAAAAAAAAAAAAAAAAAAAAAAACCTATGTTCTCATGAGATGCTGCGCATGATCTTACTGAGTGGTAGAGGCAGGGGGATTTCTTTCTAGAAAACTTCTGTTCATGTAAATCCTCTGACCAGACTCATACTATAAATGGACTCACTCCACTACTTGGGAGCAACACTAAGCACAGCTCTTTAAACTTTCATATGACACAGATTGGGGGGAAGTGATGGAGAGGAAAGAGAAAGTGGGGGAGGGGAGGGGGGGACAAAGAAGACACACTACATCAGCATTTATTCATTTGAGCTATATTGACAACTTCTCCAAAAGGAAATTGTTAAACAGCCAATTAGCTCACGAAAAGATGTTCTGAGTCCTTAGTCATCAGGGGAAATGGAAATCAAAGCCACAAGATGTACTTCACACCCACCAGGATGGCCAAATCCAACAGACAGATGATCTCGGGATTGAGGGAGCCGCAAAGGAAGGATCTGCCCATTGCTGGAGGGAGTGTGGGATAGCGCAGCAAACCCTTGGGGAACTCCTCGCAGGTCACCCAGGCCCTGGCTCGTTCATTTCTGCATCTGTGCCCAAGAAGATGAAAACATCTTTTCACTTCCTGTTACCATGCCCCTTTGAGACATCCACACAGAATTTGTATGCAAGAGTTCATCGTGACATTATTCATGGTTGCTAAAAATGGAAACCATGACTGTGTCCACCATCTAATGAATGGTTACATAAAATGTGGTGAACAATGAGAGGGAGGTAGAAGGCCGTGCTCACCATCCAACAATGGGGCTAAGCCTTCCAAACATTATCTAAGTGATGGAAGCCCCACCCAAAAGACTGCATTTTGCTAGTCTGCTGATAGAAGAGGAAAGACTGAACAAATCTACAGAGATGTATTTTGTCGCAATTAATGACGAAGAAGAAAGGCAGCAAAAGGCATAAACATGTCAACTAGACAGGGGGCAGCAGGCAACATCATTGGTCACCAGCAAATATAATTCAAAACTACATGACAGAGCTCTTCTTCATACCTGCTCAATGGCTGCCGTGTGAAATGGTGCAACCCTTTGGAAAACATAAATTCACAAAAATTCTTACATGAGTGTTGTGGCAACATTATTTATGAAGACAAAGGGAGAAACAGCTCAAAGGTCCATCAACTAACCAACATGTAAACAACATGTGTTACAATCATACAGTGGGAATTAGTCAGCTATTACAAGGAAAGAAGTTCTGTTAGGTACTGTCTCAGGCTGGGCCTTGGAAACATGCCAGCGGAAAGAGCCAATCACAACACACAACACAGGAGAAGAAGTTAGTTCTGTAAAGTCTCCAAACAGACAAATGAGGAAACGACACAGTAGATTCACAGTGACCTGGTGCTGAGGTGAGGTGGAGAAAGAAGGCTGAGGGGTGATTGTGAATGGGCACAGAGTTTATTGGGGAAGCACTAAAAGTGTCCTAAAATTATATTAGGATCGTGGTCCCACAAAGCCATGCACATGCAATGCACTTGAATTATGCAGGAGTGTGTGTGTGTGTGTGTGTGTGTGTGTGTGTGTGTGTGCGTGTGCACGCATGTGCGCATAGGTTGTGGGACAAGTTTGGGGAAGTCTGTTTTTTCTTTCCATCGTGTAGGGTGAGGGATCCAACTCTGGTCATCTTTACATGGCCAACCATCTCACTGGCCCATATGATATACTTTAAATAGTAATTTCACTGTCAAAGATAGCACTACAAATATCTAACTTGCTTATAAACTTTGTAGACCCACCTTAATGACAGCTCAGGAACTGGTAAAGGTATAGTGAGAGGAACGCTGTGGTCAGAACATAGGCACCGTACGCTTTCTTCTCCGCACACTTCATGCCTATTGTCTTAGTTCAGGTTTCTAGTGTGGAGATAGAAGACTATGACCATAAGCAACTTGGGGAGGAAAGGGCTTATTTTGCTAACACTTCCATATCACTTCTCATCATCGAAGGAAGTCAGGGCAGGAACCCAAGGCAGGAGCCTGGAGGCAGGAAGTGATGCAGAAGCCATGGAAGAACGCTATTTACAGGCTTGTTTCTCATAGCTTGCTCAGTCTGATTTCGTATAGCATCCAAGCACACAAGTCCAGGAGTGACACACCCCCCCACCCCCCCCACCCCCCACCCCCACCCCCGCAGTGAGCTGGGCTCTCCCACATCAATCATCAGTTAAGAATGTGAATCATAGGCTCGCCCTCAGGCCAATCTAGTGGAGGCATCCTTTCAATTAAGGTTCCCTCTTCCAAAATGACTCCAACTTGTGTCAAGTTGACATCAAATAAGCCAGCACATCTGACCCCTTGTCAGCTTGACGCACACGCACATCACTCTTAAACCATAACCTTTCCTTTCTTGTTGTCCACAAGATGCCATAGTAATACCAGTATCACAGCATAAAACATATTTCAAACCTTAAAAGTCCCACAGTCTTTAAAAATCCAAACCCTTTAAAAGTTCAGTCTCTTTAAAACATCCAAAGTCTCTTTAAAATATCCAAAGTCTCCTAACTCTGGATTCCTATGAAATCGAAAATGAACACTTTGTGTAGGAAGGAAGAACCAGGGCGCAGTTGCAATCTGAACAAAGCAAAAGCAAACTCTGACCATGTAAATAACACAGCATACAATGTCTGCAACTCATTTAGGATCCTTTGGGCTCCAAACGGCTTGGACAGCTGTCCTTCTTTGGCTCTGCATTCACCGCACAAACACCTTGTCTCCTAGGCTCAGGCTAGCTCACCCCACAGCCGCTGCCATCCTTGGTGGTTCATCCCATGGTACTGGCATCTGAAGTGCCACACTTTCACCAGTAGCCTCCCTTGAGCTCTCTTCGGGGATCCTGACCCTGACATATGGTGCCAGGCCTCAGCTTCTCCTCACGACCCCTTTAATCCTGGGCCTTCACAGCCAGTGCCATTTGGGAGACTGTAAGACCTCACCGTGTTTGGCTCTCAGTGAGCACAACCGTAGCCACCACTAGACCACAGCTTCTGAGTCGGAAGCTGAGGAAACACTTGCCAGGAGACTTTGCCTCGCTGCTGCTGCTCTCCTCTGAATCACAGCTGATCTTCAGCCCCAGCTGACCAGTACTGATCATCCCAACAGAGATTTCACTGTAACGGCTCTGGTTTCTTGTTAACCACAGCCAATTCTTCCGCCCCAGGTGACGTGAGCTCAAAATTTCAAGCGGTCCCAAGAGAGTCCTTAAGGAACTCTTAAAATTCCCTTGAAACTGCACAAGCACAGATTTATCATCTGCTCACTCTCAGCATTACTTTCTAAGTTCCCACAACAGCGCATTAAACTCTGAGCACCAAATGGCTTTTCTAGCCCGAAGTTCCAGAGTCCTTCCACGATCCCCTCCAAACACATGGTCAGGTCTGGCACATCCATACTCCACTTCTGTTAGCAGTTCCTGTCTTAGTTGGGGCTTCTATTGCTGTGATAAAACACCATAAGCATAAGCAACTTGGGGAGGAAAGGGTTTATTTTTCTTATACTTTCATATTAGGGTTCATCCTCGAAGTAAGTCAGGACAGGAACTCAAGCAGGATAAGAACCTGGAGGCAGGAACTGATGCAGAGGCCAAGAAGGACTGCTACTGACTTTCTCCTCTTGTATTGCTTAGCCTGCCTTTTCATAAGCATCCAGGACCATCCAAGGTGAGCTGGGTCCTCCTACAATAATCATCAATTAAGAAAATGTACCGGCCGGGCGGTGGTGGTGGCGCACGCCTTTAATCCCAGCACTCGGGAGGCAGAGCCAGGCGGATCTCTGTGAGTTCGAGGCCAGCCTGGGCTACCAAGTGAGTTCCAGGAAAGGCGCAAAGCTACACAGAGAACCCTGTCTCGAAAAACCAAAAAAAAAAAAAAGAAAAAAGAAAAAGAAAAAGAAAATGTACTGCAAGCTTTCCCGCAGGCCAATCAATCTAATGGGGGCGTCTTCTCAATTAAGGTTTCCTCTTCCAAAATGATTCTAGCTTGTGTCAAATTGACATAAAACTACTCAGCACACATGCCAAGCCTAAACTACTGACCATGGGTGTTCTCATCAAAGCCTTGGGTGTTGGTATAATACTCGTCAAGCCAAGAGCCAGGTCAGACTTACCAATTATTGATCAACCCAAAGCACACCTAACTCCATGGCACTGCTCTAGTGAAAGGCAGCGTCACTCCTTCCCTGACATTGGCTTTGTCTATACTGTTGCCCCGGTTATATTCATCCTCACCCACCAGCTTCACCACCAGGGTGTCTCCTCTGGTTAAGCTGGTTCCACATCTCCTCACATGTTTGGATCGCAGATAAATTTCCTTAAAGTGTCTCACAAGGCTAGCAGGGCAGGATGTGCTTCTATTGACCTCCCTCCCAACCCTGGACTCAGAGGCTTCATTTCTCAGTTTCTAGGATGCAGCATTCTCTTTGCTTCTGTTTTTTGTTTGTTTGGTTTGTTTTATGTTTAATTTTTTCTTGTCTTTGTTTTGCTTTTGGTGTGGTTTGGTTTGACTTTTGGAGACAGGGTCTCCTGTAATGCATGCTGGCTTCTAACTTTGCATCAGCTGAGGCTGGCCTTGAACTCTACATGCCAAGTGCTAAGATCACAGATGTGTACTACTATGCCCATCTTTTCTCTTTTCTCTGGACCTCTGAACTATTGCTGCTGCTGCTTCTTCCTCCTCCTCCTCCTCCTCCTCCTCCTCCTCCTCCTCCTCCTTCTCCTTCTCCTCCTCCTTAAATCTTTCCACCTATCCTCATCCATCCCCATACCACCCTCTCTCTTGTATGTGGTAGCCTAATCAATATTTTTTTTTCATTCACCCTACATTCAAGCAAAGCAAATCACCATCTTTTAGGGATCATCAGGAAATCACTTCCTCCAAAGCCTTCCCTGGTTCCCATGGTCTCATCAGATGCATTTGCTAAGAGCAGAACCCTGGGCTTCCCCTATGATAGATAGCATCGGTTGCATCAAATTGGAATTGCCTAGTAACTTTCCCCAACTCTCCACAAAGCTAAGCACTGTGCCATGCTTCATGGCACATGTGAGCAAAGGATAAAAATAGAGCCTGTGGCACTGGGCTGCTGTGAGGGTCAGGTGAGGTGGCGTCAGAGTAAGAGCACCGCTAGAGCATTTCAGAAACGGCATCCATGCCTGTGTCCTTTTGTAGACTCTAAGTCCTAAGGGACAGTTTGCATTTTCCTCATAGTTATGTCCTCTGTAAATGCTACTGAAGGAAGATTTCAGTCAGTCAATTAATCAGACAAGTGCACAGATAATTCAAAGCTATCTCAGGGTTCCAAGATCCAGGATAAATAGTGGGTAACAAATAAAACCAGTTTCCAAGGATGGGAGAAGACAGACGCATAAGCAGTGACATAAGGCTGTTCTTAGAGGGAATGCCTTAGCACTTTAGAGGTATAGGCTGGAGGATCGCGGGTTCAAGACCGATCTTGTCTACATAGTGAGTTTAAGGACAGTATGGGCTACAAGTGGCTCTGTCTCAAAAAAAAAATGATTTTAAAGAAGAAAATAAAATAGAGGTTGCTCTTCAGATTAGTAGAGAAAAACTTGGTATGGTAGTTCATGCCTGTAATCCAGCACTCTGAGGCAGGAGGATCACCATGAGAAAGCCAGCCTGGGCTACTTCATGAGTTCCAGACCAGCCTAGGATATAGTGTGAAAATTTATCCTGAAAGGAAGAAAGAAAGAAAGAAAGAAAGAAAGAAAGAAAGAAAGAAAGAAAGAAAGAAAGAAAGAAAGAAATAGAGAAGCAATAGCTTATTTACAAATAAAATCTGGATCATTTTCATTAGTCTTTTGAGAAAAACTGAAGCGAGAATCTGATCACAGCACAAACAAAAGTAGTTCCGTAGGCAGCTAGGTATAGAAAAGAAAATATTTAAAAAAAAAAAAAAACCACAGGAAAGTAAAGCTACTATCTGATCCCGAGGCAGCTCCGAGAGTGATGTTCCTTCACCAGCATGGGGAGATGCTCTCTGGGAGCTGGGAGCTGACAGAGGGTCAGGAGGGTCCCGCCTGGTGGTATCCCAGGCTGGGCACTGAGCTTGGGACAGGACACCTGGCTTCTCTGGACCTTGTTTCGTCACTGGTAAATACAGATTCTTATGCTGAGTATGGTCGGCCTGTAATACCTGTACCCTGGAGGCTGAGGCAGGAGGTGAATGTAGGGCTAGCCTGAGCTACACAAGGAGAGCCTGTCTCAAAAATAAATAAATAAATAAAAATAAAAACTAACATTTAAAAGAAGATACGTTCTGTGGATTTAATGTGGATATAATGCTTGTATATCACAGGTGATATGCAATAACCAACTGCTTATGTTTTCATAGATTTATATTAAAAACATGCCAGCTGATTTTATCTGAGGTCGAGTATAGACTGTTGTCTTTAGGGTTTTTCCTTTTAACTGTAGGATCTAATAACTGCAATAAGCATGCTCTGTTTGGAAAATAAAAGGAAACACAAGTTATTTTTAAGTTTAAAATATTAAAAAATCTCATCACTGGAAAATATTTTCGGTCATGCAAAAATAGTCAAGATCTACTATTAAGAGATTTATAAGCAGGATAATTTGGATTATGAAAATACTTGTTATGCCTATATGTATAACCTCCTGGGAAGAACGAAAAGCTCACAGCATCCACAGCCCCCATCTCAGGTCTGAGTTACATGTGATTTGACTTTATTTCTTGTTTTCTCATGTTTCCTAAATTCTTCACAAGGATATGATTCTTAGCAATGACAGGGGGAAATGTTTTGGGTTTTGTTTTTTAAGAAAGAAACAGTATAATTTTTGAACAAGATCAAAGATAGCTTTTCATCTAAAACAGAGGGGAAGTAAGAATTGTTCTAGATTAAAAGGTAAAAAGAATAAAGTCAGTCCCAACTAATGGGCTATATTTTCCTCTGCAACAGAAGGTGAGGGAAAGAATGGCTTAGGCTTTGAAACAGTTGTGAGAAATGAAAAAGTCTAATTAGAGAGAGTTTTCTCTTTTATGTGATCAGGGGTTAAGGCCTACTATGTTGAAAAACCTAACTAACCTCATAGTGTGAACTGGAGCCTTGTGCCCCCAGCAGACAGCAGTACAGGGCTGGGAGTAGGGTGTTTTCATCTAAGGCTGGTGAGAGGCTGCACAGGACACACCACACAGCGCATGGAGGGCTGCAGAACATTGGAAGTGGTTCTCTTTGGCCGAAGAGATACTGTCAGATTTGTAAGTTCCTTTTTAAATCTTGTTTGGCTTTTTAGAAAGTTGGCAAACGCCAGCCAGGCACGGTCACACTTGCAATCCTAACACTCAAGAGGCTGAGGCAGGAGAATTATGAGTTCAAAGTCAGTCTGGACTATATAATGAGACTCTGAGTCAAATAAGTAAACAAACAAATAAAATTTTAAAAAAGAAACAATGAGACAGAAGAATAGAATAGCATAGGCAGATGTTATAGTTGACCATAGCATAGTATCCCCAAAGGGCTGTGTATCAAATCCTTGGTCCTATGACCAACCACGATGCTATTGAGAGATGGTGAAGCCTTTAATAAGTGGAGTCTAGAGGGAGAGTACTCATGCACATGTGTGAGGTGCTGGGTATCAGACCCTGGGTATTGTGATTTGAATGTCCCCAAATGCTCATGTGTCCAGCACTTGGTCCTCAGCTGATGGACTTGTTTTAGAAGAAGGTCTTAGAAGCTTTAGGAGGTAGAGACTCACTGACGGAAATGGGTCAGGGGAGGTGGGCCTTGAGGTTTGAATGCAGGTCCCACTTTCTGTCCACTCTACTTCTTGACTATGGGTGCAATGTGACCATCCATCTCCTGTAGTCACACCTTTCCTTCCATGATGGGCTGCATCTCTTCAAACCCTGAGCCAAAATAAAACCTTCCTCCCCTAAGGTGCTTTGGGTCAGGTATTTGGTCACAGTAACAAGAAAAGTAACTAATGCTCGAGATGAGCACTCCGCCATGGAGCTACACTCCTTGGCCTACTGGTAGGCTTTTAGATCTTGGGGAGTATGTCCCTGAAGAGACTGAAACCCTAATGTCTTTTCTTCTTCCTCTCTTTTTCTTCCCAGCTATTTGGTAAACTGTTCTCTCTGCCAGTGTGCTCCCATCATATGCCCTGCATTATCACAGCCCCAGGCGCAATAGGACTACCTCAGTACAGACCAGAGTCTGTCCAAGTAGGACCCACAATTGCCCTCCCTTCACTCTTTATAAACTGATTATCTCGGGTATAGTGACAAAAAGATGACTAACTCAGCCAGTATTATTATTTGATTAACTTTTTGGCAACAAAAAACATGGAATTATTAAGAATGCAATCAACTCAGGCAAATATATAAAAGTAAACTCTCCTCCCAGAATTTACCTGGAGATGCGTTTTTGTTGACATCTGGTAGATATGCCATTACCTATCCTACCAATCAGAATAGGAATGATCACAACTGAATAACATTTTACCATTTGGTCAAATACTTATGTTCTCATTTGGGAAGAACTCAATATCTGCGCAGCTACTGAAAGGCATCTCTAAGGCAGGCTAGGATCTCGGTCTTGTTATCAATGTCACGGCAACTGGGAACTGAGCATGTTAGTACTCCAGCTTATTCTGTTCATTTCACTGTCAAGAGAAATCCCTGTCAAGAAGTGGGCCTGCTTGCTCAGTCTGCTGCATGGAACAGCTCTGCTCTCCTGGTCCTCACCTCCTTTATGTTTCTGAGTCTGGCCTCTAATGTGACAGACTTCTCTTTTGTCCAGTCTGCCAAAGATTCAATTTTGCCACATGTCAGAAGTTAAAGGCACAGAATGTTGGTAAGGGGCGGGGGAAGTTGCCTGAAGAGGGAGGGGCTACTTGCGGGCAAAGCAGTCCTTCTCTCCGTGTTGGTTGGTACTTGAGTCCAACTTGCCAGTCTTTCCCAAGGGCATTTCATTCTAGCACTCTGTGTGTGCTAAGGCCATCGTAACAATATACTGTTGCCTGGTCAACTTAAACACTCCGGGTTTATTTCTTCATGATGTTTAATGTTCTAGTCCAAGATCACGGTTCCAGACGGACAGGAAAATATCATTTTTTCTCCCATCTTGATTAAGTTCATAGCTGAGACCACCCCCCCCTCAAGAAAAGGACAGAATAACAAGATAAAAGCGCACAAATGTATTTAATATAAGTCTCACAGGGTTTTCAGAAATGAAAACTCTTTTTCCTAAAGCAGAGAAACCTGTGCATCCTTTGTTTCGGAGTGAGGAAGAGTGGCCAGTTGGACAGAAAGGTGATTGATTCAGAGCAGTCTGACTTACAGTGTGAGCCGGGGCGCCTGCATGTTGAGCTTTTGTGTGTTGGTAGAAACAAGAGCATTCCTTCCTTCTAGGTGCAGAGCAGGGACTTCTCAATGGGGTTTATGTTGGCTTGGGAGAAAGATGAGGGGAAGGTGAGACTGACCTCACCTTTGTTGTTGTTGAGACAGGCTCTCACTCTATGGCCCAGGCTGATCTGGAACTTGTAGCTCACACTGGCCTCGAACTCAAGGCAGACCTCCCGAGTTCTGGAGTTACAGGCAAGAGCCATTATGCTCAGCTGTACTGGTGGAGCTGTAGGGTTTTTGTTTGTTTTTGTTTTTTGTTTTTTTTTTTTCAGTTGTTGTTGTTTATTATTTTTGTTTTTGTTTCAGCACTGGGGCTAAACCTAGAGCCTCTCTGTCACAAACTATATCACCAGTCAGAACTCATCTTCCACTGACTAGGGGGTCTGCTATTTGAAATGCCAGAGTGCCACATTTTGGCACTGTACGGACTGAAACCCATCACAGCAGATTCTGGTGAGGACTCCCCTCTTGCTTTTGGCTCCCCTACTTCCTAGTATATGCATCTAGAGAAACAAGGGCACTAATTTCACTAGATCAGGGCCCCACCCTTATGACTTCATTTAATTTTACTTTCATACTCCAGATAGAACCATAACTGGGGGTTAGAACTTCCAAGTAGGAAATGGGGGGTGGGAAGATGACACACTCTCCCCAACCAACCAATTCTCTGCCCAGCACTTCCTCTCACTGCACACCCATATCAGCCCTATGACTACTACTGTTCCTATGTCTTACGTCTTCATAAGACTTTCAAAGGGCAGGCCCCGGGCACTATCTTGTCCACTGGAATGCTGGGATCCTGCCCAGACCTATTTATAATGACCAACTGTTAAAATTAAAGAAATATTGTAAGCTCATTTGGTCAATAAGACAACCATGATTGAAAATTAACTTCCATAAATGTAGAACTAAATAAATAAAATTTTAAAACTGTGATAAATAATGTCCAACACCCATCAGTCCTCACTTACTACACTGGAAACAGAAAAGCAAGAGAAGGCTACTCCTGTTTCTTATACAAAAGTGTGCTTTTATTGGTATTAATATTGCCATTGTAAAGTGCGGTGGTGGAGGCATTGTATGCCCCTACCCAGCTTTGTGTTCGGTGAGGCTGTTATTTCAGAATTAACGAGGGAGTGTGCATGCTGCGAGCATCAATATACACTGCCAATCAGATCAGTGCCCTTGGTCAGGACCAGCCCTTGGGCTCTATCAGTGTGACACTGAGAGTCTGTGCTGTCACCAGCTTCCACGGCAGGGTGCCCAGTGAATGTGGGAAGGATGGGGGGACAAATGACAGAAAAGAGGCTGAGAATTACAAAAACAAGAGGATGCTGATGAGATGGGGCATCACTCCTGCCCACACCTTGCTGAGTGCATGACCTGTAGCCTCAAGTGCATGTGCTGTTTCCTCTGCTTCGGCTTTCTCATGTTGGCTCCTACACATTGTGCAAAAGAGTGAAATGTGGTCCAGCAAATGTGTGCTTCCTATTTCTGAACCCTGTTGCTTCATCACATTTCAAAAGAGGTGTAGGTTTTACAATCCAGTTCATCCCATTAGAGATAACGGTGTGGCAATGCCCACTGCAGAGCTTGTATTTACCGTACATGACATATTTACGACTAGATCCTGAGGAAGGTAGGCAGGGCGGGGTCACTTTGTGGCAGGGTCGCTTTCACCGCAAGTTCCGTTCCCATGCACCCTCTTTCCAGTGCCGTGTAGAAAAGGGAACTAGACTGTGCCTGCCAGGCTAGCTATCATGCACAGAAGACCAGTGGAAATTAAACCCAGAAACTGCCAAAACTAAATCCGGAAGTAATTGTTCCTACCAAAATGTTGTATGAATACTTATGGACAGTATTTCCTTGAGGCATTTGTAATGTATGTGTCTATTAAGTATTGCACAGTTTTCAGGCCTGGAAATGTGGCTCAGTGGTAGAACACTCACTTAACATGCATGAAGCCCTAGTTTTAATGCCCAGCAGTAAAAAAATAAGTATATATACATATATATATAAAGTATATATATAGAAAACTGATATAGGTGTATGTATGTATATGAATATTAAACAGTTTTCATTCTTGTTGATGTTTTATTTTTTTCTTTTTAAAAAGGAGGTTTGTATTGTATCCCAGGCTGGTCTCACACTTACTGTGTACCCTGGACTGTATCCTTCAACACATGGTGATCCTCCTGCCTCAGCCTCCTGAGTGTTGGGATTATAGACATGAGCCACTATGTGCAGCTAAAATAGATTTTTGGAACAGGGTCTAACTGTGCAGCCCAGGGTGGCCTCAAATACAAGAACCCCTGCCTCAGTCTCCCAGATGCTGGAGTTATGGGCTTGTGCCACCATATTTGGTTTCGTTTTCTTTTGTTATGTCAAAACAGGGGAAGAACTAGGAAAATGAACAATGAGGCAGAATCCCAAAACAATAACAAAGCCTGGGGGAAAAAATGGCAGAGAAGTGTATATCATCACTACAAACATGTTTAGAATTCTTTCGTCAGCTGCTTTCAAAGGGGTCCTTTTTTGGGAGTCATATCTTCGTCACTAAACTTTGAAGGTCCCTTATTTGACAGACAAAACCATATGAACTCGTTAACTGGACGATTGATTAGCATGAAGAAATATCTGTTCAGCCCTTTCCTACCAAGACCTGGGGTGGCACAAACTTGTGTCCTTTGTGTTCTGATTCTTAGACACTAAATAAATAAATAAATAATTCTTGAGAGACTGGAGAAATGTCTCCAGGGTTAAACATTTGCCAGCAAGCTCTGTGTGTGAGGATGGGAGTTCAGATCCCCAGAACCCCATGTAAATGTCATATGGGCGTGGTGACCTGCCTATAATTTCAGACCCAGAAGGTAGAAAGAGGAGAGCCCCAGAGCAAGCTGGTTATCAAGAGCTGACATGTTCATAAGCTCTGGGTTTCATTGAGAGTCTGGGTTTAATTGAAAGACCCTTCCCTAAAAACTATTGTAGAAGAGCCAACTAGAATGATTTCCTACATCAACCTCTGCTCTCCACATGCACACACACACACACACACACACACACACACACACACACACACACACACATACACACACACACACATCCATACACATAGTCCACCCCACCACATGCTAACACGCATATACACATGTTTAGACATAACACACACAAACTGGAGAAAGAAAAAGACTTGAAATGCAAATTGTATCTGCACTGAACATGTCTTTTCTTGTTAGTATCCCCCCAAACAATATGGCAAACAGCTATTCATGTAACATTTTCATTATTAAGGGTTATGAGTGACTTAGAAATGGTTTACACTATAGAAAAGTTTGTGCTGGTTATATGCAGTTAATATATAGAAGACACATGAGCACCCATGGGTTCTGGTATCCAAGAGGATCCAGGATCTAGTTCCTGTGGACACATAGGATGACTGATTAGAAAAAGTACATCTTTCCATTGGGACTCTCTGGGTTAGGCCTTCCCTGTGTGACAATGGTTCCTCCACATCAGGTTGGACAGTTGGACAAAGTTTACTGTAGGTAAAGAATGTTCCCAACCATTCTGATACCTATGACCTGGTGGCCACTGCTCTCTCAAATGTCATCCCACCTTGATGTGACCCTCCTAAAGTGTCTGCTAACCCCCAGAGAACGTCTGGGAATTAATGGCTCATTCATCTGGAAAATCTCCAAAATGTCTCTGAAGACTGGCTGGTACCAGGCCTCCAGTGAGGGTCTTGCATAGCCCTTGTCTTATAGGCCTCACACTGGTATGGGGCAGACTGCCTTAAGACCTGAGAGATGAGACCTGGGGCTGTGGGCCTAGTGTCCTGATTATGCTATGAGACTTAGCCTCAGGGACCAGGAAAGGGAGAAGGAGATTTGAGAACCCAGAACCAGGCAGCAAACCCTGCACCCAGCCATGCCTGCTCGGATGTGAAGTGCCTGCCCACTGGGCTTTGCTCCTGAAAGTTGTTACTTTCATGTAGATGGAGTGGGTCAGTCATGTCCATGGAAGCCTCTACAGTTCTCACTCGCTAGCTCTTAAAAATGTGCTGGCTCATTTCAATGACCCTGTTACATGACGTGTACCCTGCTGCCCTGTCACCCAGTTTTCTTACCCTTGGTGTCCTTTTAGTAAAGGGAGCCTCCTTCCTTACCTCA
Source organism: Peromyscus californicus insignis (assembly GCF_007827085.1). Classification (NCBI taxonomy): domain Eukaryota; kingdom Metazoa; phylum Chordata; class Mammalia; order Rodentia; family Cricetidae; genus Peromyscus; species Peromyscus californicus. Next base: position 39,395,767 of record NW_026294606.1, on the reverse strand, counting down.
AAAGAAGCCAAAGCAAGTAGTACATATCCCTGCATGCTTAGCAAAGCATGTCCCTTCATCGACTTTAATATTATCATTATGAAGTACCACCGGATCCCAGGAATGCACCATTAAATACAAGACCCATATTTTCCCAAGAGAAGGACAGCAGCGGAGGAGTGGTTTCAGGATCTGGAGATAGAGCTCAGTAGGAGGGTGTTTGCCTTGCATGCATGAGGCCCTGGGTCAATACTGAGCACAATAGAACACAAACAAAAACCCAGATAAATTATTTGGGCTAGCAAGGTGGTGCACACTTACAATCTCAGCACTTAGGAGGATGAGGCAAGAAGATTGTTGTAAATTCAAAGCTAGCCTGGTCTACACAGCCAATACTAGTCCAGCCAGAACTACAAAGTGGGACCCTGTATTTAGAAACAAAACAAAACCAACCAGAAAGAATTTACCTTCTAAGGCATGCCTTGCCAACACTGTCCCCTCACAGTCATCTGGTTAGAACAAAAATTGACCAGGACTGTTATCACATTAAATCTTCAAAGTCTCCGCAAGTTACTTTAGCAGAATGTCTTTATCAGACACCACCCAATGAGGGACAAGCTTCCAGTGCCATTCCAAGAACAATGGGCACTTGGCACCCTGGTTCTAATATCAGGCAGTTATGCGAGTCTATAAATAGCGACTCTCGAGACACAGCGTGCCACCGGAAGCAGGCTGTTTGGCACTGACATTGGGTCCTATCTGGGTTGTGCAGCAGCAAGTACAAAGAAAAGCTGGGCATCTGCCCCAGCCGCTGCCCCCACCTCGTCATCCACCATCCTTGAGCCCTCCCCTCTTATGCACTTTGTAGCCCTCTCTAGGTGACCACAGAAAATGTTCCTTGCATTCTAACTTGTCTCCAGCAGCCACTCCTCCAGGCTGTGGAGTGCCACCTCCCGAGCTTGCCCCCAAGAGCTCGAGAGCTTAGGAACGCTTGCTAAGTGGTGTCTAGTCTCTGCCAGGCCCCTCTCCTTCACCTCAGGATGCTTTGGGGCCCTCTGTTCATCATCACTGCAACACATCTCTGTGGTGCTAGAACGCTCACAGCTGGCGTCTGACAAGTCCCCATTGGAAGAAGCACGCCACCTCCTCTTTGTGTGTGCCAGCTTCGTCTTCTCCTAGTTCCCTCGTTTCTTTCTTGGCAGAATCTAGTCCTCAGAAACCTGGCCCGATCTATTCCAACAAACCTCACTCTAAGGTTTCCTGAAAAGCACCAAGGCCCTCCCAAGCAGAGAAATTGAGAAATAGCTCACACCTTGAAGAAACAACACCCTCCACCCTTGCATTGCAAGGATTTGGGTTAATAGCCGGGTTTAAAACCCTCAGGGGCCTCAGGGTGGCAGGAGAACTCTGAACTCTGCAGTAATCCATAGGGATATGTTGGCTTACATTTGCGGACCCTGTGCTTGGAAAGCTGAGGCAGGAGGATTCCTTGCCTTCCTAATCTATGTAATCCAGGCCACCCTAGGAATGAGACCACGTCACAAAAAAAATCAGAAAAAAATAAATTAAGTCTACAGTAACAGTGACCGAAAGACCTCCCACCTTGTGATAGTTTTGTTTGAGTTTTGATTTTGCAGTCTTGGTTTCTATGGCTTTCAGCCCCGCCCCCCCCCCCCCCCGCCCTCCCCGCCCCCCCCACCTTGAAAATGCTGTAAGTTTTCCTTCTTGCTTTCTCACTCCTGCCCGGCCCCAGCCTGTTCTCAGGTTTACACCCTTGTTTATGAACCTGCATTCGGCTGTTTGTGGCCTCACAGAGGATGGGCGGCACTTCTCAGTCTGTCACCAGATACACTTCTAGGAAAGAGAGAGCTTGTTTTGCAGAGGGAAAGCTGCCCGGCTGTGCAGAGATGAAACGACCATTAGTTGTGTTGATTCCTCTCAGCTGATGAGAAATCAGAGCGCAGTCACAGAGGGAGCACGGGGCTAGGGTTGGGGCCAGGGCAGCAGCCGCATAGCCAAGGTGCCATCACAGCAAAGTTTTTCTGTGGCAACCTGAGCTCATGTTTACAAGGGGAATTTTCTTCTAAATGGGTGGGGTGGTTGAAAATAGACTCCCTCCTGTGTCTAACCTTCTGAGGACAGAGAGGGCGGGAGGGAGAGGAGGCTGCCCTCAGAGAGCTCCAGCCTGAAGGCTTTCTCCAAGGCCCAGCACGGAAGTTCTGATCCAAATGGCACTGTGTCCTTCCTTTCTCTTCCTCCCCTCCCTCTTCTCCCTTTTATTTCCTCCTCCTCCCCCTCCTCCTCCTCTTCCCCTCCTCCCTCTCCTCCTCCTCCTCCTCCTTCTCCTCCTCCTCCCCTCCTCCTCCCCTTTCTCCTCCTCCTCTTCCTCCCCCTCCTCCTCCTCCCCTTTCTCCTCCTCCTCTTCCTCCCCCTCCTCCTCCTCCCCTCCTCCCTCTCCTCCTCCTCCTCCTCCTCCTCCTCCTCCTCCCCCTCCTCCTCCTCCTCCCCTCCTCCCCCTCCTCCTCCTCCCCTCCTCCCTCTCCTCCTCCTCCTCCTCCCCTCCTCCTCCTTCTCTGGTTAGTTTTTCTTTTAATGTCTTTTAAAGGGAAAATAAAGGAGCTCCTTCCTTTACTGAAGCCCGAGGTTGCCGGCTGGTGCAGGAAAAACAGAATGGAACAACTGTCCACCCACCAGCCTGGAGGGATTGACACTGACACTGTTTCCTGGGAGGGAACCAGCTTTTGCTGCTCTGGTTCATAGAAGCTGAAATCTTGCTGCCAACCTAAGAAAAGGCACAGAATGAAGAGGCCAGGGTCAGGGGCCGTGGGGCCCTTTTCCTCAGGGCAAGACTTCCATAATGCAGAGACATTTTTTGTGTTTAGATTAGTGTTTGGTTTTTAACTACTGCGACCTTTTTAGTTGGTTTTGTTTTTTTCGAGCTAGTCTCATATATTCCAGGCTGACCTAGAATGCTGCTGTGTAGCTGAGGATAGACTTGTACTTCTGCTCTTCCCGCCTCTACCTCCTGAGTGCTGGGATTACAGGGGTCTACCTCAGTGCCTGGTTTATGTGTGCTGGGGATCCATCCAGGGCTTCACGCATTCTGGGTACACCCTCTCCCAACTGAGCCCCACCCCCAGCCCTCACCATTGCATTCTTTAGTCTGTCCGTGTGCAAAGGGAGAATGGGAGTGTCTCAGTCTGTAATGCTCCACTATCTCCATTCCAAAGTGACTCCGCCCACTCAGCTGTTGGCAGGTGCCTGATGAAGCAGGCTTGCGTTCATCTAAGGAGAGCCGGGAGCCCAGGGGTGACCACATGAGTGTGGTGAGAGTGGGGGGGCCTTGTCTCCAGCGCCCACCTCCGCCCTACAACAGCGACAGGCACCTAGAGCTGGAGTTTGTAAGAGGGTGGACCTTTCAAATTAAGGAATGTTTCCAGATCTCCCACAGAACCTTTGCGGGGAGGGGAACAGATGCAATCTGGAAGTATTTCCCTTTCAAAAGAGGAATATTGTTTCCTTGCTTGCTTGCTTCCTTGGAAACTAGGATGGGGGTTTTGTTTTTAATTTTTTTTATTCATGTGTATACGTGTGTGTGTGTGTGTGTGTGTGTGTGTGTGTGTGTGTGTGTGTGTGTAAGGTATGTGTATGTTGGAGCGGAGGAGTGCTTTTGGAAGCCAGAATGCATCAGATCTCCTGGAGGTGGAGTTACAGGATGAGCCACTCAGTGTAGATGTTAGGGACCAAACTGGGTCGTCTTGTAAGAGCAGTATGCACTCTTGCTGGGCCATCTCTCCAGTTCCTTCCTTGGAATCTTTGAAAGTTTCTTTGCCTACAAGTTATTTTTCTGTCCTCAGAAGGTCACGTGAGGCAGGAGTTTCCTTGGGCTAATGAAAGGGCTCAAAAGGTAAAAGTACTTGCTGCTGCCGGGCAGTGGTGGCGCACGCCTTTAATCCCAGCACTCGGGAGGCAGAGCCAGGCGGATCTCTGTGAGTTCGAGGCCAGCCTGGGCTACCAAGTGAGTTCCAGGAAAGGCGCAAAGCTACACAGAGAAACCCTGTCTCGAAAAACCAAAAAAAAAAAAGTACTTGCTGCCAACAGTGAAGACCTGAGTTTGATCGCCAGGACCAACATGGTAGAAGGAGAGAACCAACTCCTGAAAGTTGTCCTCTGACCTCCATGCAAGTGCTTTGGTATACCCGCCCCCACAAATATATAAGTGTAAAAAAAAATAGAATTTTCAAAACATTGTTATGTTCAAGTCCTTAATTCTGAATCTTCTTTCCTTGCTTCTCAGTGGAGAAGGAAGATTTCAGATCTGTGATTTTCAATTATGGATGCTCCATCTGTGGGCAGAAACGAAGTTACTAAGCCCAACATCTACTTTGCCCAGCTCATGACCCCCAGTGTCCTCAGGTTCCCCGGGGCCCCGATGTCATTTTCTGCGGTCAAATCTTTAACTGTCTAGTTTTTCAACATAAAGCAAATTTTGAAAAACTTTCTATACATCTAAAGCTTCTCCTCCTTACCACATGTGTTTATTTATTGTGTGTATTGGGGTGGTGCCCATGCCACTGCGCATGTGTGGAGCTCAGAGCACAACTTGTGGGGGCTGATGCTCTCCTTCCACCGTGGGGGTCCTGAGGTCAAACTTGGGCTTGGTGGCAAGTGCCTTTACCTGATGAGCCATCTTGCTGGCCCCCTATCTACAACTCATCCTGAATTTTAATAGTAAGAGAGGACATAATTTATAGGGTAGTATTATATATAAATATCACATCATTTGTGTAAAAAATACACACACTTTGAGAGTTGAAATGTACATTATGATTCCTTTTGCCTGTGGAATCTGCATTTCTTGTCTATTTTTCCCGACAAAGTTTTACATTAATTTCTATAACAATGTCTCAGATATATGGATCAAGTATTATTTTAAACTTCTTGTGAGATTCCTGGGACAGCTACAATAAATATGTCATGGGTGCTGGGAGCCAAACACAGGTCTTCTGGGAGAGCAGCCAGCATTCTTAAATGCTGAGCCATCTCTCCAGCTCCAGCATCTGTTACCTTTCGTGTGTGTGTGGTACTGGGGATTGAGCCTAGGACTTTGTTTATGTCAGGTAAGCACTCCACACTGAAACCTAATTCTTTATGTTAAATATTTTCTCTACAACTTTAAATTTTCTTTTACAGAATCTAAAATTCTATCTGAGCCTTGCAATATCTTAGTTAGAAACAATGTAGTTTGGATTAGTACTGCCTTTATTTCAGTAGCAAATACCCATTCTGAGCCCTTCCAACCCCCTTTTTCTCCTTGTGATGCCATTGTCATAGAATTTTCCTATTTACACATCTCATATCTATCAACACAGTGGTAGTTGTTTAATAAGTTGTCTTTCAGATATGATGGGGAGAAGAGAGTTAGGAATGATAACACACTCACCTTTCTTCTGGACTTATCATGTAGTTACTTCATCGTTTCTTCCTTTTTCTTATGTCTTTGAGTTATTGTCCTGTGTCCTTTTTGTTCAATATGCAGGACTTCCTCTACCAGTTTTTCTTTGCTCTTTATCTTTTTCTTCAAAGGTCAGTCGTATTATCAGTAGCAGTTGTATGAGCCTTTGCTGAAGAGCCTTTGGAAGTATACTCTGGTTGAGATAGAGCATGCAGGCCAAGATTGGATCTTGACACTGTTTGCATACGTAGCATAATCTATTGGTAAAGAGTGTTCTCATGTGTAATATCTCAGGAGCAGGCTGAGTTCTCCCTTTGCTCAGCCACCAATAATTATTTTATTTTATAGACTCTAGGGTCCAATTCAGAAGACAGGCCAGGACTGAAACCCAGTCCTGTCAAATCTCAGTACTAGTCCCATTTTACTATATCCTGTCAAATCTCAGAACTAGTCCCATTTTACTATATCCTGTCAAATCTCAGAACTAGTCCCATTTTACTATATCCTGTCAAATCTCAGAACTAGTCCCATTTTACTATATCTTTAAGTGTCTCTAGTTGACGCTAACCACTCCCAGCAATCAACCTGAACCCACAGTTCTGACCTCACCAACCACACCCAATGTCAGTCTTTACAAGGGGGCTTTTATGAGTTCTTCTCCATCCTAGGGAACAAGTGGGTTTGTTCAATGAACACCCACCCTGCAGTGTTATGGAAGAAAACCTATCTGTGACAATACATACATACATACATACATACATACATACATACATACCACAACTCTCACTTCAAAGGGTATAAGACATAGTTTGTTCTGGAGAAAAATATGAGTTCTCATGGCCTGGGAACAGAAATTTAGGACACCCCAAATTTCATGTACAATGCAGAAGCAACATGAAGTTTTTATAATAGCAGAATAAAGAAAGTCATAAATCAAGACATTTCAGATCCCTTTATGGGAACCTCAGAAAGGCCGGTTACAGCCAAGTGGTGAATTCTTAGCTCCAGGCCTCAGGTGCTGTCGATGACTCTTAGCTTTGGGGTTAGTAGAAGCCAGTGATCTGCCCGGTGAATACATCCCTAAGGAAAACCGGTGCTTTCTGTGTACATTCTGAATGATTCCCCTTAGTGCTCACCAAGCCAATGAACGGCTATTAAGGGGACTAAAGATGGCCCAAGATAATTTGACTCTGGACTTGCCACAGTCCAAACTTTCCACAGTAATTGAAGTTCTGATCAGTTCATCTTGTAGAAGGTTCAGATGCCCTGAAGTTGGAACAATGAGCAAGAAGCACAAAGGCCTGGGGAGGTTGTTATCCCAGGAGTTGGTACCCACTCCTTACATCACTGGAACAGCCACACTGTTGGCAGCCATGATCTTTGGGTCACAGCATTTTGCAGTTAGACACGTTTTACACGCATCTTTACTGGCAAAGTTACCCAAAGAGAAGGTTATTTCTGGCTTTGCAATCTTTTCACTTTCCCCCTTGATTCCAGCTACTCCACAGTTTCAGTTCCTCTCTCCTACTCTGTCCGTCTTTCTGCTTCTGGATAGCTCACATCTGCTAGGTTCAGTTTCTTCCCCAGTTCTTAAGTTTGTGAATCTGGGGGGAAATTGTTAAAGGGGCTGGGGAGACGGTTCGGCAGTTAAGAGCACTGGCTGCTCTCGTAGAAGACCTGAGTTTGGTTCCTCTCAAGCAGCCACTTGGGGGCTTATAACCATTCACAACTTTGGTTCCAGGGAATCTGATGCCCTCTTCTGACCTCTAGGCACCAGGCACACACATGGTACTCATACATAATGCAGGCCAAATGCATGTGCACACATATACACAAAATACAAATAAATTACAGACTGAGATTATTGCAACCTAATTCATCATACCAAAAAATAATAATCTTCTGTTAATATTCCTGTGTCACATGCAGATGCACCAAGTACAGATGTTTTTGCCTCAGCGCTTCCCACTGCACCTAAGATCTGCTGTACATATATATCATTATTATTATTTTCCAAATGAATGAATGCAGGAAGGAGGCAGTTTCTCAAAGCAAGAGGCAGGCCTTGTACGTGTACCATCAGACTTACTGTAACACAGAGGGGACAGCCAGGGTTTAGAGCACCCAAACGTTGCCCATCCCTGTGCTTATGACCTGTGATGGTCACAGTTAGACTAAGCCCATGTGTGACCCATGAGCCTTTGATCCAAGTGGCTGAGGTGCATCCTCACACGGGTTCCCCCTTCCTCTGTTCTCCTCTTAAACTGATTTTGCTGCTGTTTGCCTCTCCGAGAATCCTGGGCCACTGCTTTTGTTTCATCTCTGTTCCTTCCTTCTTAGTCACAGCTCCCCCTGCACGAAGAAATGACGAACGTCTGAGATGAAAGACGGCAATTACCCCAATCTGATCACGGCACGCTGGATACATGTATTTAAATGTCACAGTGTACTCCATAAAATCCATAATTGCAATATGTCAAATAGAATAAAAGGTGTAGTGTACAATGAGAATAATTAGCACTAGAGGCTGGGGATATGGCTCAGCAGCTAACATGCTTACGTCTCGAACATGAGGACCAGAGTACAGATCCCAAACCCACATAAATGCGGATGGCCCTTTAATTCCAGCCTGGCAAGGCAGAGACATGGGATACCCAGAGCAAGGCTGTTAGAAAGACAAGCTCGATCAGTGAGCTCTAGGTTTGACTGAGAGTCCCTGCCTCGAAGGAAAAGGTGGAAGGTTGATTGAGGGAGATTTCTACCATTAACTTTAGGTTTCCAAACATGTACACACACACACACACACACACACACACACACACACACACACACACACACACCACAGAGAGACACAGGAAAAGACAAAGACCATAAAACAAATAAGTTATGTCAGTTTTGGTCCTCAACTTGCCACAATCTAGAATCAGCCGGGGAACAGAGCCTCAGTGAAGGCCTATCTTAATCAGGCTGGTCCACGTGCATGCGTGTAAGGGGTCTTCCTAATTGGGTTAATTTAGGTGGGAAGGCCCACCACCTACTCCTTGGTTTGGGGTCCTGGCCTGTGTATGGGTAGAAAGGAGCCTGAGCAGAAGCAAGAATGCTTGCGCTCTTTCTCTCTGCCCTTCACGGTGGTGGGCAGTGAGGTCCAGCCTTGATTCCCAGAAACGATGGCCTCCGGGCCTAGTAACCCTTCCTTTCAATTACTTTTGTCACGTGTTCAACGGAAACAAGCATGAGACAGGTTTACCCTGTGCATGACAGCAGAGCCCTCTGCAGCCCGTCCCTTCACTAAGCACTGTTTCCCTAGCTTTAGGTCCTTCGTATGCAGTCATGACATGAAGAAGGTCAACACATGCCCTGCAAAACTGACCGCTTTAGCATGAGGACTATTTTGAGCTGAAGGCAGCTGAGGAGCAGCGGCTGTGGGAAGAACACTCTGCCCTCAGCATTCAGCATGCAAGTGAAGTGTAAACGCCCTTTCGTAAAGGGCTCCTCCCTCCCGCTCCTGCAAGAGAAGGGCTGGATCACTAGGGAAGGCATGGAATGAGTCTACACTCAGCCCTTACCTGTCACTCATTTCCTGGCCATACTTCCACTTTCAGGAGCCCCTCTCCACCTGCTTTATAGAGTGACTTCTTCACAGTTGATTGCCCTTTGTTAAAATGATATCTAAGCTCCCAAACTTAACCTCTTCTTTGGAGTTTTCACTTCCTTCCTTTGAAGACACTCTGCACACAGAAATATCGCTAAAATGTGAATGCTTTTTTTCTTGTTAGCACATCTTTAGTCAGTTTAGTCTGAGGCCCCAGTTACAAACATCAACAGAGTCTAAGCCTAATTTCTAAGTAAGAATGTGTATTCTCTAATATTTAATGCTACTGTAGCTTTCATGGGTATTATGTCCTTGGACAGACCAAAGACTCTCTGCCTGGAATTACACTCAGTGTCTTAGTTAGGGTTTCTATTGCTGTGATGAAACACCATGACCAAAAATCAAGTCGGGGAGGAAAGAGTTTATTCCACTTATACTTCCACATCACTGTTCATCATTGAAGGAAGTCAGACAAGAACTTAAACAGGACAGGATCCTAGAGGCAGGAACTAATGCAGAGGCCATGGAGGAGTGCTGTTTACTGACTTGTTCATCGTGGCTTGGTCATCCTGCTTTATTATAGGATCCAGGACCACCAGTCCAGGGACGGAAACATTCACAATGAGCTGGGCCCTCCCCCATCAATCACTAATTAAGAAAATGCCCTACAGCTGGATCTTACGGAGGCATTTTCTCAATTGATGTTCCCTCCTCTCTGATAACTCTAATTTGTGTGTCAAGTTGACATAAGACCAGACAGCAAACTCGGGAATTAGAGAGTCAAATTTTAAGATGAAATGGACTCTACCCTTGAGTGGGGAACAGGAGCAAAACAGATATGCAAATATATGTCTCAAGGGAGGGAAGTAAGCATTTCTACTTGAGGATGTCAGGAAAAGTGCTGTTAGGATTTGGAGGTTAGTGTTTCCCACAGGCTTGTGTGTTTAAATACTTAGTGTCTAGCTGAAGGTGCTGTTTGGAGAAGTCCTGGAACTTTTGGAAGGCGGAGCCTAGTGGAGGAAAGGAGTCACTGAACAGTGGGCCTTGAGTGCTATAGCCCAGCCCTACCTGTAGTCTGTTTCCCTTCCCTCCCTCTCTCTATCTCCCCCTCCCTCCCTCTCTGCTTCCTGGTCCACTGAGATGTGAGCAAGCAGCTGCCACATACTCCTGCTGCCATGGAGCCAGCGATCACCACACCCTCCCTGCCATGATGAACTATAGTGTCACAAATCATGAACCCGAATAAGCCCCTCCTCTCTGACATTGCTTTTTATCTGGTATTTGGTTACAGCAATGAAAAAAAGTAATTCAGGGTTCATGAAAGAGATAGCCCTTGAACTAAGCCCCAAAGATGAATAGATATTTCCCAAGTTGAAAGACCAGACAAGAGAAGAGGAGCCTTCTGGTTAGAGGGAGTCACGTGAGGAAAGACTCGGAATGTTTGCAGAGCTGAAAATGGTTCTATGAGCCTTCATTCCTTCTGGATATTCAAGATAGCATGGTGTGGCATTTAAGGGCGTGGGCTCTGGGGCCTGGGTCAAGTCTCAGCTTCTCCAGCGCTTACCAGACTTGTGATTGGGGCAAGCCATTTTACTTTTTTGACCTTAAACTAAAGTACAGACAGTAATTATTCATGTACATAGCTAAGAATACAGTAAACCAAGGTATTAAGAACTATATCCAGGGGCTGGAGAGATGGCTCAGAGGTTAAGAGCACTGCTTGTTCTTCTAAAGGTCCTGAGTTCAATTCCCAGCAACCACATGGTGGCTCACAACCATCTGTAATGAGATCTGGTGTCCTCTTCTGGCCTGCAGGGATATCTGCAGGCAGAACACTGTATGCATAATTAATAAATAAATAAATAAATCTTAAAAAAAAAAAAGAACTATATCCAGCATTGTATATATGTTAGCTATTATTTACACATGTACTTTTTCCACTTTGCCCACTTGGGGACATTTAAATAAATTCAATCATACTGTTTGTGTTTTATGAGGATTTTTTTTAGTTTATATGATATTCTGTGAAATTCATACATACAAAAGCATTCATCTGGAGTTCATTAACTCTCCCCCTTAGCAAACCATCAACCATGCACAGCTTCTCTCGGGTGATTGTGAAATCTGGAGACCAAAGTTTTCTTATATGTTACCATGTTTCTAGATCTCTGCATTCAAGGGAGTCAGCATAGCGTCTGCCCTGAGCTTGTGAGCTGTTTTTAAGACATCTCAATTGAAGCAGAGGAGACTGGAGGAAAGATACTGGTTTAGGATGTGAACTATCCCCCATGGGCTCACATGCTTAAATATTTGTTACCCGACTGGAGTATTATTGGGGGGGGAGGGTTGTGAGACCTTTAGGAAGTGGATCTTCACTGGAAGACGTGGATCACTGAGACAGTATTGTAGGATATACACCAGCTGTTCCCTTTGCTTTCTCACTGCTGATAGACTGTAATCAACCACATCATATCTGCTGCCACAAATATAAGCCACCCCCACCATCATGGCTTCCCCTTTCCATGATGGACTGCATCCTCTCAAACTGTGAGCCAAAACAAAAATTTCCTCCCTTGCAATGTTTCTTTCTGGTATGATTTTCTATTATGGCAGGAGTAAAAGTAACTGATTCAAATACTGAGGGTTCCTGAAATTTCATATAGGGCATGAGTCTTATTCAGCATTCTATTGCTATGAAGAAACACTATGACCATGGCAACTCTTGTAAAACAAAGCATTTAATTGGGGCTGGCTTACAGTTTCAGAGGTTTAGTCCATTATTATCATGACAGGAAGCATGGAAAAATGCAGACAGACATGGTGCTGGAGAGGTAGCTGTGGGTTCTACATCTGGATCTGCAGGCAGCAAGAAGAGAGAAACACTGGGCCTGGCATGGGCTTTTAAATCCTCAAAGCCCACCCCCAGTGACACACTTCCTCCAACAAGGCCATACCTCCAAATTCTTTCAAATAGTGCCATTCCCTAAGCCTTCAAACATACGAGCTTATGGGGGTCATTCATATCCAAGCCACCACAGCATGGTGAAGGTGCCTTCTGCATCTCCATTGGGACTTTGATTAGAGAAGCGCTCTAAGGTACCACGTGGGGAGTTTAGGTTGGATGATTAGAACAGGAACTAACTGTGCACTGTGTGTGGTTCTGATTTGTTTGAAATACCCTGTTTAGTCCTCAAAACAAGCCAAACAAATGAGCACATTTGTTTGCTAGGCCTGTCATAACAGAATACCACACACAGGTGGGTTACAGCAGTGACCCGCTACTGCATTGTTCTAGACTGGAAGCCTGAGGTCAAGGTGTCATCAGAGATGGTCCTTCTAAGGGAAGGGAGAGAAAGCACACCCAGGCCTCTTCCCTAACTTCTTGTAGATTATTGGTAGCCTTTGGCGCTGCTTTGTAGACCTCTACCTTTGTCTTCGTGTGGTCTCCTCTTCTTCCTGTGTGTGTCTTTCTTTGAATCCCCTCATCTTAGAAGAGACCTAGTCATGTTGGATTAAGGACCCCTACTCCATTATGACAATGGCCTCATCTTCACCAGTCATATTCGTTACAAGCCCTATTCCTAAATAAGGTCACACGAGGACTCTAATACCTGGTTTTGGAAGGACACAGTTTCACTTGTTGGGAGGCAGGGAAATAGACCTAGAAAGGTTATATTGACTCATTGACAGGGATGACTGTGACCAAACGCCTGACAGAAACAGCTTAAGGGAAGAAGGGGTATTTTGGTAAAGGGTTTTAGGATCTAGTCCATCATGGCTGGAAAACAGGGTGGTGGAAATGAGAGGCAGCTGGTCTCATTGTGTCTGCAAACGGGAAGCTGCTGTACAACTCACTTTTTCCTTTGTATTCAGCCCCAGACCCCAGCCTATTGGATGGTGCTTTAAGGGACGGACTTCTCTCCTCAGTAAGACTCTCTGGAAATGCCCTCACAGACAGGCCCAGAAGTGTGTCTTCTAAGTAATTCTAAATCCTATCAAGTTAAGAATGACCACAGCAGCATGTTTACTTAGTGGTTCTGATGCGGGAGGTAATAGGATTTCTTCAGATCCAGTGGCATGCCATAAAGCTGCGTACTCAAGAGGCAATGGAATGAGCTCTGGAGTCTGCCAGTTGCCCCCTCAGGACCTCAGGGTCTTCACTGCTCTGTGGGTGTGGTGTTAGAGGTGCATACCTCATGAGGTGTGATAATCAAAGAGCACAGGACAGCAGCAGAGAAAGGGAACATGTGATCAGAATCAATACCCATCCACCCCCTTCTCAACTATACAAGATGAAACTCTAATCCAGAGTCAGATTTTTTACATTTGTTAATTCACTGGAAATATCATGCACATCCGAACTGGGGTACCGAGGTGGGAGGCCAGAAAAAAGGAGATCTGGGTTGGGGATTTATCTCAGTGGTAGAGCACTTGCCTAGCAAGCGCAAGGCCCTGGGTTCGATCCTTAGCTCCAAAAAAAAAAAAAAAAGAAAAAAGAAAAAAAAAAAGAAAGAAACAGAAAAAAGGAGATCCAGGGCAAAGGAGAGCCCTGCTGTCTGCCTCTCGCTGTTCTTCAAGGGAACACTATTGGCTGTGGGGACAGTTCCTCCTGCCACTGTCCATTGCAGAAAGCTTCCTGCCCTGAGAGGCAAGACACCATGTACCATAAATTATCCTGTCATTGCACAACCCCGAACACACAGAGCATGTCCAAGCTCTCTCTGACAGACAGTTCCCGTCATGGTTGAGGTGACTGGTGATCCCAGAAAGACTTTAGGTACCAGTTCATAGATGGGTCCTCTATGGTGCTGCTAGCCCATCCTTGATGATTCTTGACCCCTGGGTTAACTGCTTGACTTGCCTAGTCCTACTATGAAGATTCCCCTTGGGGAACAACTGGCATCATTCCAAAGAAGTTACAGAAGGAAGAAGGGATGGACTCTCGATTTGAAAGGTAACACTGGAGTCTTCAAAAAACACACGGTAAACAAGGCTCCAAAAATAAACACTCGGGTCAACAGTAGCTCCTCAACTGTCACCGCCGATTTGCATCTTCTGATCTAGGAAAGCCCCGGATGAGGCTGTAGTGTCAACACTGGTAGAATCTGTTGGGTAGCTAGCTCACTGCAAACCACCAGTGGTCACGTGAGCTTTACCTCCCTTTGGGAGGGACTGCTGGTTTTTTGTGGGTTTTTTTGGTTTTTTTTTGGTTGTTGTTGTTGTTTTGGGTTTTTTTTTTTAAGCTACGTTCTCTTTGTCTTTTTTATTGTCCTTTACTGATAAAAGTCCTAAATATGGAGCTGAGTGAATATTATGCAATGGACATTGTTTGACACAGACTGATTATCTCCTAATAGTAGGCTTAATGGAACTAGTAACAGCCTAGGTGAGAACTATGGTTGGTTCAGCTCTAAAGTTCCCTCAAATGCAAGAGGATTACAAAAAGAAAAAAGAAAAGAAAAAAAACATGCAACTATTGCGGAGTGAAACAAAAGCTCGCGTCTTCCAAATGCAGGCTTTGGTGGAGCACAGGGCTTGCTTTACTTTCAGATAAATCGTCATTGAAGCAAAAGCAAGATATGAGAAATGTGAGCCCCCCTCTCTCAACACTACCCATTGTGTTGAGATGCATAAGCAGGAAAGCTAAGAGCCCACCGTCCTCTTTAGAAATATGAAAGTGGGTGCTTTGAAGCAGAACTCATCGCACTCAGCCGGAGTGATACCGATGTTTGGATCCAACCGCATCTGCACCCCCTTCCACACAAGTCTTTCTTCTCGGTGGTGAGAATTACCTCACCTGGAATTCACTCTGCAAAAGATTGCAGAAGTCTTTTCGTATGAATGAAGCTGCTTTCTTCAGGGCAGATGCGGAAGCTGCCCTCCCCGGGGCTTGGGCAACCCACAGGGGTGGGGGTGGGGTGGGGGGAACTGCCTCCCAAGTCGTGTAGCTGCTCAGAGCTACTGCGGCTGCTGGTGTGTTCTAGGTTTTGAGTGCCTCCAGCAACCTGTCCTCCCACAATGCAGTTCCTTGACCCTGAGGAGCTTCTGGTGGATGAAGAGGATGACGTTTTTGGTGAAGGTAAACACATCCCTCTTGGCAGGAGCCAGGTTGTTATGCTTTGATTCGACAGTGTGGGAAACTTTGGAGTGCTTTGAAATGGTGAAGACTGAGTAGTCTGAGTGAGAGGGTCATAACAAGACGAGGAAGGAGCATTGCTGT
Source organism: Peromyscus californicus insignis (assembly GCF_007827085.1). Lineage (NCBI taxonomy): Eukaryota > Metazoa > Chordata > Mammalia > Rodentia > Cricetidae > Peromyscus > Peromyscus californicus. The sequence goes on along the minus strand of NW_026294606.1, from coordinate 39,380,521 downwards.
GGAGTGATTCTCCAAAGATTGTCTTTTTGAAGGATTACAACTAAATATTGATTTATCTATTTTTTTCTGCATTGGTGTTTTGCCTGCATGTATGTCTTTATGAGACAGTTGTGAGGTGCCGTGTGGATACTGAGAATTGAACTTGGGTCCTTTGGAAGAGCACCAGTGCTCTTAACCGCTGGGCCATCATCTCTCCAGCCCCTAGTACTACAACTAAATAAGGATTTGCTTTAGGCCAGAAAGTAGAACTAAGTTTTTACTTTGTCCCTCATCTGTGTTCTCTTGTGTGACATCCAAAGGGAAGTCTGCCACAGTGTTTTGTGCATAGGAACTGGATGAACGGGGCAGGACGGCTTCTACCCTCCCCACCCCCACCTTCCTCTCTCCTTCTTTTTGGCTATCCCCCTCTTTTCATTTGGGGGCGGGATATTGAAACCTGCGAGTTCCTGGTACTGCTTAGCATTCCATCTCCGTTCACAGCTCTGCCGTCAACTGTGCAGTCAGGCTTAGTGTTTTAAATGGGTGGGTGGTTACCTGCAGATGTCTCCTTCTGATGCGGCGGCAGCGGTGAGACAGGCCATAGGCAACAACCTTTCGAGAATTTGGAATTGCCTGAATGGATGGGAATTGGGACAGAAGAACCGCAGAAATTTGATTATTTTTCATAAAAGACCATGTCTTGTACTTTTTTAAAAAGTCTCTCAAAGCCGGGCGGTGGTGGCGCACGCCTTTAATCCCAGCACTCGGGAGGCAGAGCCAGGCGGATCTCTGTGAGTTCGAGGCCAGCCTGGTCTCCAAAGCGAGTTCCAGGAAAGGCGCAAAGCTACACAGAGAAACCCTGTCTCGAAAAACCAAAAAAAAAAAAAAAAAAACAAAAAGTCTCTCAAGTAGAGTCCTCGAAGGAGCAGTGGGGGGTGTGCACCCTGTCTTTGAAGCATGTGTCACATGGAATGAACCTGTAGTTCACCCAAGTCAAACTAAAGTGTGTGTGAGGAGAAGCCCTGTGCTCCAACTGTCTAGGAGATGCTCGCTATCTACATTTGTTTTGTTTTAGCCACAGAATTTAAATTTAGAGTTTATGGGTCAGGTACGGTGACACATATTCCCAGGTGGAGACAGGGGGATCAGGAGTCAAGGGCATCCTCAGCTACAGAGTGCATTTGAGGCCAGCCTGGGCTACATGTCTCAAAAGAAAATGTAAACAATACAATATAATAATAATGTAGGCCAGGCTTGTTGGTACACACTTCTAATCTCCGCCTGTGGGAGGCAGAAGTAAGAGGATGAAGCGTTCAAGGCCAGCATGGGTTGGTTACATAGTGCAACCTTGTTAGAAAATCAATCAGTCAATCAATCAATCACGTCGTGTTATGGGTTTTTATCACAACTTATATCGGTGTGAGGAAGGACACCTGCTAAACTTTGCTGTGGGTGACCAGGGTCCCCATCTGCTGCTTGGCTTGACTGACAGGTACCGAGAGCTGCAGGTGTTTCAGGTGGGGCCTTGGGCTCTGCTCTTCCGTTTTCCCTTCTCTGGTTGGTGGTCACTTACTTAGACACCAGGTTAACAGCTACAGCTAGAAAGATTCACCTAGATCGGATAATCTCCTAGTTTTTCAGTCGCTGTCCCCTCCAGGGATGACATTCTAAAATGCCCACTCCACATTTTCCTACCCAAAGGGATATTTCTCCTTTTGTATCCAGCTGTGGTGCTGAAGAGCACCATCTGCAGGCTAGTGTATAACCCTAGATCATACATGGCCTCGTCCTGAAAGGAAAGTTGATTAGCAAGATTTTCACAAAGCAGGGCTCCAAGAACCTGCAGATCTTTCTCCTGAGCACTCGCAGCTGTTAAGATCATTTAACATGCTTTAATTGTTATTTTATGTGTATGGGTTGTTTGCCTGCATGTATGTCTGTGCACCACATGCTTGATGTCTGTGGAGGCTGGATGATGGGGTAGGATTCCCCTGGAACTGGAGTTAGAGATATTTGTAAGCTGTCATTAGGTGCTGAGAATCAAATCCAAGCCCTCTAGAAGAGCAGTCAGTGCTCTTAACCACTGATCCCTTCCACATCGTTATTCTAACCGCATTGACTGGGTGCCGCACCAGGTCTAGACTTGAATTCTAGCTCTGCCTTGCCCCACCTTTCCAATGTAACTTCTGTCTCCTCAATGGCAGCATGAGGCTGCAGCATCTACTTGGTTATAGAGATTAGCGTCATCGTGGGGTCATAACAACTTGTCTTGTTTTTCAGTGGATCATGTTGTTTAACTTACTCCCTGGAGACTGAATCGAATCCTTCGAGAATAGCAATCAGTATGCTTCCATTGGTTTTCAGAGTCATGGCTCACTGCTAGTTCGTGTGGAAGCTGGCCCAGCTTGCGTCTCACTTGAAGAAGTGCTGTGCAGGCTCCGCCTGGCTTTTGCCCATTAATCTGGTCTGTGACCTCAGACAGATCCTTTAACCCCTTTGTTCTCCAGTTGACTCACTTGGGAAATGGAGCACAAGCTTCCCAGAACAGTGTGCAGATTCAATCCTATTACAGAGAAGTCCTTAGCATAGTACTCGGTGAACAGCAGTGTACTTACTACTGTGTTTACAAATATATGCTCATGTAATAGGATGGGAATTTTGTTGTCCCCGTTGTATATAGGTGTGGGAACACGGGCAGGTCATCCATCCTCTTTGAGCCTCATTCTATGTCGAAAACACAAATTATACATTCTCTGAAACCTCAGTTTTGTTTCATTTCTATTCTGTTACTAAATTATTTTAGCTAGGATTAAAAATAATGGGTTTCATTTTCACACATATGTATACACACACACACACACACACACACACACACACACACACACACATATATATATATAATCGCATTCTGCTCGTACTCTTCATCCCCCATTTGAACTATCTTGGCTGAGACCTCCTGTTTAAAAGCCTCAGATTTCTGCCTAACCTCTGCATCATAACATTGTTACCTGGAGTGAATGACCAGTCCAGGTCTCCCCTGGGTTTTCTGCTCCCTAACCTACCCAAGAAAGCAGAGCACTCCCCATATAGTGAGTCCCTTCCAACACACAGAAGGGAACCACTCTGGAAGCTTGTTGTTAGGGCAACCGTGTTTCTTTACAGCTGACATGGTTTTCTGTCTGTCTGTTTGTTTTTTAAGGAAACATTGTCCCCCTAAAAAAAAAATATGGTCTACAGGTTTTGTGCAGATGCAGAAAGATCTGAAAAGGAAAAAAAAAGTAGTCCTTACAAGGTGTTTGTTCACTGACTCTCTGAGATCCTGTTTGTTCTCTGTGGTTAGAGAAAATGTTAAGGTTCACAGAACTAAGAAGCAGTGGTGTGCCACTCTGTTGTTATTCTACAAGAAGGAGAGAGAGAGAGAGAGAGAGAGAGAGAGAGAGAGAGAGAGAGAGAGAGAGAGAGAGAGGAGAGAGACTGTTCACCCATATGTAACACAACATTTTTTCCACAACTCTATTTCTGTCTCTGTCTCTATCTCCCTCCCTCTCTCCGTCCCTCCCTCCCCACCCCCACCACACACAACCTTAAGTGTGCTTTCTAGACATCTGCAACATTATTGTGTCATTAGAAGTAGGCAGTAACTACAGATGCGATCTTTCTTGGAAAAGTGGGCGATTGGATTATTAAGGTATTGAAAAGCCAGTAATCGGCACTAGTGGCCATTCTCTTTCTGTTGTTTCATGCTGACCAAATGAAAAGACATTCATCCATGTTATTGCCAGGCGGTCTTGACAGCGGGCTGGTGAACATTGGTGGACACTCCTGTATGGATTATCTTGGTGATGATAACTTGGTATGATGATGGCAACTATCGCTGAAGAAGGCCCCACCCAGCTGGGGAGAAGAGAACCACAATCTATCACGAGTGAGAAGAATCAGTTCTCAGGTGGTGGTCAGTCAGCCTGTTAGCATGAAAATTACACCTTAGCAGCCGTTACCTCCTTTTTTAGAAGCTCCAGCCTTGGCTGCTTCCATTTTCAGAACAGCTCAGTGGCTGCAATCCAGTGTGCTTATTAGAACAGTAAAACACTCAGTTCCCAGTATGTGTGCGAAAGCTCTTATATTCCCATAGCTCTTAAGATCTCTCTTTAAGACCACATCTAACTACAAAAGATTCTGTTCCCGGAGCTGGTAGAGTACATGATAGCAGGGGTGTACCTCTCCTATCCTGGAGGAACTTGCTTCAGTCCCCTCAAAGGCTTCTAGAAAGAGATGAACTGGCTGCCTGTGACACTTAAGACTTAAGAGACCAGCAGATGTCTGGAACAAATTCACTCACTTTAGAACAAAATTTCTCACCTTTCCCCACGAAAGTCGGTCTGTATGCTTTCCCTTCCAATGGGAACTTCACCTCAGAGCAAGAGGATCTCAAAATGTATCAACAAAAGAATTATACTTAGGATACAGGCTTGAGTTTTGCCTCTCTACGTAGACTGGTTATAAAACTCAGATGTTTTTTAAAACAGGTAAAAACTGCACAATGTGTTGTAATCTAGTATATTTTGATATTATGTTATGAATTACATTTTCCCCGTCCAAAATTAAAATGTGACAGGAGGGAGGAAGAGGAAGGAAAGGAGGGAAGGAAGGAGGGAAGGAAGGAAGGAAGGAAGGAAGGAAGGAAGGAAGGAAGGAAGGGGAAGGAGATCAAACTAAGGTTATGTATAAGAGCAATAAATGCAGGAAGCTCAGACTAGTTGAGTTAGAACTATACAGAAAAATCAAAGGAAATAGAATATAAACATAATCCTTGGCAGAAAATGTGTGTGTGTGTGGGGGGGTGTTCTATGATTATTCTACATTACAATCATATAAAAACATACAATAATTGTTACTTAACTGTATTTAATATTTCTCAAAAATATCTGGGTTCTCAAGTGAACCCACACGGAACTGGAAAGCCGGCAGGAAGAGGCTGTCCTGGTTTGACAGAGAGAGAAGAATTGGTTACTCTCTGCTTTTACCGTTTGCCAAGACTGTTTGGATCCGTTTCCAGCCTGGGTTCCTGGATAAACAGTTTGGATGGAAATCATTTGTCCTGATCTCTCACAGGGTCTGGAGCAGACACAGACCTCCCCACAGTAATTCATGTCTGTGCGACCTCAGCCTTGGATTACTGTACATTCTCTTCCCATAGATGTCTAGGTAGCTTTCTTTGGCTGGTGCCAACAAGATGGTGTCATTTCAGGGGCACTAACCAAAATAGCACATTGAACTAAAGCTATGCAGGCCTGCTCAGCCACCAGCCCACCCCTCTGATTTATGGCCTCCAGTGACCTCACGGTAACCTATTTAGATCTGCCGAAGCTAAAAGGGGCTTGATAGTACAGGTCAGGCATGCCAAATGTTTATTTTAATATCTTGTGACAGCCAGAAAAGCCTGAACATTTTAGGAAAACGGGAATATATACTTGGGCAGAGCTTGTCTTGAAAACTAAACCTCTGTGCATACCCAGAAAAAGAGAACGAAGGAGGGGGAAGGGAGGGAGGGAGGGAGGGGGAGAGGGAGGGAGGGAGGGAAGGAGGGAAGAAGGAAGGAAAAGGGAGAAATGTATAGTTATTGTGACCAAAATGTTGAGTCTAGCCCTCCTTCCTCTTTGAAAAAAGCAAATAGTGTGATTGCTTGAGTTAACTATGCCTAGCGTGTTTAAAATCATAAAGCACAAAACTATCTTTTAAGAAAACATTGCTATTCTGAGTGTCTGACTTCATGTCCTCATCAGGCTCCTAAAGGAAGTACCTTTTGTAGACTCAGAGCTGCAGAAAGTACCTTGAATACAAAGAGTCTAGTGCCACTGCCACTGCTGTTTTTAGACTGTGGACTTTTAAAACTCAGGTAAGGCAGCAGTAAGCTGTTCATGTGTGGATGACAATAATACTGATGCCAGCGGTAATGACAATGATTTGATGATAGTGATGGTGATGATGAGCACAGTGGGGATAGTGGTGACGATGATGGTGGTGGTGGCTGTTGTGATCATGATGGTAAAGATGGTGAAGGTGGCAGTGGTAATCATGATGGTAATGGAGTCATGATGTTGGTCCTGGTGATGGTGGTGATTGATATTGGTGGTGATTACAGTGATAGGGAAGTTGAAAGTGGTAGGGGTTTTAGTAGTAATGGTGGTGATGATAATGGTGGTAATGGTAATCATGGTAGTAATGATGGTGGTGGTGGCAGTGATAGGGAAAATGATAGGGTAATAGTGATGGTGGTGGTAGTGTTGATAGTGGTTGTCATGGTGATGATAGTGGTGGACAGGATGTTGGTGGTAGTAATGATTATATTGGGGTGGTGATGGTTGTTGTAGTGATGGTGGTGATGGTGTAGTAGTGGTAATGATCATGGTGGTCATGGTAATGATGATCATGGTGATGGTGAGAATGATGATGGTGGCAGTCATGATGATGACATCGGTAGCCATGGTGATGGTGGTGGTGGTGGTGGAGGTGTTGATGGCAGTGGTGGGTGTAGTGGTGGTAGTGGTAATAACGATGGTGATGGCAATGATGGTAGTGGTTGTGATGATGATTTTCCTTCCAAAGAAATTGTCAAGGTTAAAGGAGGGAATGTATGGGATAACCGAAAACCGTTAAGGGCTTCCTACCGAGAAGTTGCACATGGTCTCTCTGATGTTCTCAGCTATCCCAGCCTGCCAGGTCTGTTTGGGTCCCCTCTTCCACTCCTGGCCTTTGTCACAAACCAGCAAGAGCTGACTTACTGAAGGCCATGGACTGATTGGAGTAGAGCTGTTGAGACCGCTCCCTTCACAAGCTTCCTGGGAATACAGAGCACCCTCTGGCTCAAAAGCTACAAGCCTGGCTGCTAGCCAGTTTCCACCTCGGGGCTAAAGAAGGGCTCAGAATAACCCAGTGCTCAGCACAGAATAAGTTTGTGATTTCCTCTCTATTTTCTATCGCTTTCATCGACCTGGTCTGCCTTTAAAAATGCTTTCATTGTCAAAGGCAATGCACACCGTGACAGCACTACTGTGGGAGAGACTCTCACTTCCTTCAGAAATGCCAGCAGCGAGGAATCCGTCTTTAACAGTATGTTTAACAGTATCTGGACCTATTACCTTGCTAAATAGATACTCGGGGTAAACAGATAAACATCACAGTGACTGCCTCTCCCATCACCACTCAACACAGTGCTTTTTCAAAAGTAATCTGAGAAAGGCTAAGCTTTCTGTATTTGTTAAAACATGTCTGATATAAAGTTAACGCACATTAATAACATATACATATATACATATGTATACATAAGTGTTGCAGACTTTTAGAACAGCAATTAAGATTGTCAATGAAGCCTCTATAGCAATGGTTCTCAACCTTCCTAATGCTGTGACCCTTTAATACAGCAACTTATGTTTTCATTGCTACTTCATAATTATAATTTTGCTACTGTTACGAATAGTAAATATCATAGGAAAGGGTTATTTGACCCCCAAAGGGGTCACGACCCACAAGTTGAGAACTGTTGCTCTACAGTGTTCCCTCTGAGTTTTGTTTTTACTTCCACTAACTCCCAAAGGTTTTCAATATTAAGAACCCCTGGAGGAACCCTTGACAATCTGGGTTCATGTACTTATGTATAAATATGTTTAGGATGATAAATATTGGCTTGTTTACTGATCCTGCTGCATGAGGCAGCAGAGCTGGTGGATAGAAGCTAGTTCCCATCCTCTAGATGAGAACTAACTGACAAAGAGTTTCTAAGCATCACCCACAAGTTCTGCCCAAGACACAGAACTGGTCAGCAAGGTCGGAAATGGCACCCACTACCGCCAGATAGACCAGAACTGGATCAATGCAGTTTTTTCCCTCTGCCTGCAAAGACAGCTGATGGCCGACATTGAGCTTCTCCTCTTTATGTGAAAAGACTGTGAATTGCAGTGTCCCAGAGAAAAGGGTCCATGAGGGGTGGGGAGATGGCTCCAGTGCTCACCCTGCAAGCACCACAACCTGAATTTTGATCCCCACAACCCCCGTAAAAAGCCTAGGTGCAGTGATACATACTTAGAATCCCAACACTAGGGAGGCAGATGAGGGTCGGGGGGAGGTAAGTAAGGGGGTATCCTTAAGACGCTTTGGCCAGCCAGCATTAACAAATTGGGGAGTTCTGGGTTGAGTGAGAGACTCTATCTAAAAAAGTAAGATGGAGGAAGGCATCCATTGACCTCTGGTCTCTGCATATATTCACACACACACTCAAGTACTCGTACGTGCAAGCATACACACGGAAAGAAAACCTGTGAGTTTCCTTAGCACTGCTGATGCGCATTGGAAGACAGGGCTGTATGCTTCAGGATCCCTGGAGTTTCAGAACTACTCACAATGAGTCAGTGGCTTTCTGCAGTGCTCTTAGTCTGAGCAGTGGTTGATAAGTCCTATCCTTCAGGCCAACGGCAGGCAGCCTACTGCCTGCTTCGGCACAGTCTGCAGGAAGGGAAGAGCTTTCACAGATTGACATCTGTAGCTGATGTGATGATAAGAGTCACCAACCTCAAACCCAACTGAGCAAAATGTTATCCCAAAGAATTCTACTCTTGTCTTAGGAGAATGCTGTTACTAGAAAAGAGAAGTTCTCGATTACTATGGCATTTTGAATTTGTCAGTAATAGCTATATGAATTGCTATTTTCTTTTTTTTTTTTTTTTTTTTTTTTTTTTTTTTTTTTTGGTTTTTCGAGACAGGGTTTCTCTGTGTAGCTTTGTGCCTTTCCTGGAACTCACTTGGTAACCCAGGCTGGCCTCGAACTCACAGAGATCCGCCTGCCTCTGCCTCCCGAGTACTTGGATTAAAGGCGTGCGCCACCACCGCCCGGTGAATTGCTATTTTCTTTATCATGTGTGTTCTTGTATCATTTTCTTATTTTCTATCTCTCCTCTCACAAAGCCTAAAATATTTACTAACTTCCTCTGTAGAGAACAATCCTGCTGATCCCGGATCTATGTAGGTCATCAACTTCCAAGTCACTTTTTATACTTACTTTTATTTACATGTATGTGCCTGGATGTCTGTATGTGCACTGTGTGCACAGGTGCCCTCAGAGGCCAGAAGGTGCTGGATTTCCTGGAACTGGAGTTACAGATGGTTACGAGCTACCCAAAATGGGTTCTGAGAACTGAACTCAGGTCCTCTGCGAGAGCAGCAAGCCCTCTTAACTGCTGAGCTGTCCCTCCAGCCCCTTCCAAAGCATTTGTCTCTTTTGGTCACTGAGAGTTTCTTAAGTGCCTTTTTCTGTAGCCCTGGTTTCACATCTGTGTCTTCTCTCTGTGACATTCCCCTGTGAGGGGGATTTATCCCCTGAGGTTAATTTGATATTCTTTTAGAGGGAATGTGTGTCATCATATTGTGTTGCTTTTTAATAGCACTTGAAAGGATGCTTTAAAAAAAAATGAGTGCTTCAATAGAGATTGTCCCGAGTGGGGGAGGGGAAAGAAGCCACTATCATGAAAGAAAAGGAACACAGAGGCAGTGCTCTATTTCCCCCACAGTAAAGTAGTTGAAAGAATATATCACGAATGAGGGGTTCCGAGTTTTTCCTGATTATTCCTCTGTGGAGAATTCTCTCTCCCCTGACACTGGCTTCACAGGTCCCTGGGACCTACTTGCAATGAATAGCTGATATGCAGGCACAACTCCAAGCTGTCTTCTCCTACACTTTCCCACACTGAGATGCCCCAGTTTACCAAGGAGCAGTGGTGCTGGATCTTAAGCAACATCTTCCAAAGAAACCAGATTGAAGCCACAATATCTTTCTGTTAGAGGGTTACACGAGTTTGCCCTGTCTTTATCATCCTTACACAGTGTCGGTTCTCTCCCACAGTCTCCAGTCTGTGAGGCAGATGCATGCCTGTTTGCTCACATGCATGTTAATTCAAGAATGAGGAAGCCTTTGCAAAATAGACATGACAAGAGAAAGCTAAAAGCACACACACACACACACACACACACACACACACACACACACATAGTGGGAGCTACGGGCTTCCTGTTGCTAAGCGCTGGAAGAAGCAGGAATGTCTAGTTCTATTAAACATCTTTGGGCAGTTCTCACTGGCTACAAGAGAAGAAAACCTCTCTACTAAAAGACAGGAAACTCTCTCTTGTGCACTGTTGGTGAGAATCCAAGTCAACAGGAGCGTAAAGTGGTACCACAGCTGTAGACGGCAGAATAACAGCTCTTCAAAGTATTCGAAACAGAGTTACCATATGATCTCGGTACCCCACATCTGGATATACAGCCAGAGGAATTGAAGGCAAGGTCTTGAGATGTTTGTGCATTTGTACTCACAACAGTGTTATTCACAATGCCCAGAAGGTGCAAGCAGCTCAAGAATCCATTGAGAGAGAATGAAGATTCAAGGTGTAGGGTGTGTAGACAATGGAATTGGCCAATCTTCAAAAGGAATGAAGCCCTGATACAGGTCCCAATGTGCATAAATCTTATGGACATTGTATTATGGAGAGTAAATCAATCTCTACAAAGGTAAATACTGTATCATTCCACTTATATGATAAATTTACGGCCATCAAATCCAATGAAACAGTAAGTCAATAGTTCCTAGGGCTGGTGGAGGAGACAAAATGTGAATTACTGTTTAAAGGGCATATAGTTTTGGTTTTGCAAAGCAAAAGAGCTCTGGAGTTTGGTTGTAGGGCACTGAAAACAAACTTACTGAACTATGCATTGAAAATTGTTACAACACTAATTTTTAAATTTAAATTATGTTTAAGAGTATGTGCACCTGAGTGCATGTGCCAGAGGAGGCTAGCAAAGGGTATCATTTCCCCTGGAGTTGGAGTTACAGACAGTTACATGCTGGCATAGGTGCCAGATGTCTTTTGGTACCCTAACTCTAGTCTTCTGAAAGAGCAGCAAGTGTTCTTCACTGATGAACTGAAATACTAAATGTTATTTTATTCAAGTTTTACCACAATTATTTATATATGCATATATAGACATATATGTATATACATATCAGTATTTGAAAAGTTAGTTCAGAACGTATACACCATCAAATACGAAATTCCTGGAAGTCTGTGCAGTCTTTCTCTTGAACCCATAACTCTAACATAAAAGAACCAAATTTCCACAAAAGACAGGTTTGATTCTAGAGAGCTGGTGCTGATCAAGGTGGACTCTATTCAACACAATTTTAGAACAACCTGGTTCTTCCTAGTGTTACTAGAGTGTTTAGGGTCAAAGTCTTGAGTTTGGCAGCTCCACCAAGCCAGTCATGGCCACTAGTCCCTAATACACCAATTACAGAGACAAGTAAGAGCACAAAGCAGAGAAAGGATACTTATTCCATAGCCACATTGGGAGGAGGCACAAAGAGGTCAAGTGACCCTCGAGTCTGTCTTCGGGGTACAGACATGAAGTTTGCGGTTAAATAGAAGGCAAGACGCATACGCTGTTTAGAAGTCCCGGTCAAGGTATTGTCCTGCCCGTCACTGACCCATCTCGTCTCAAATCCTGTCTGTTTTGCGAAGTGGTTTAGTGAATTAATAGAACTGTGTAGAATCTCTTCTTGGGAGTCAAGTTCCTCCTGAAGCTGACACCAGGCCTTCATCCTTTCCCTTCCCCCAGCATGGGATTCCTGGAATCCATCTTTTCAACAGCCCAATGACTGAAGGGAAGGACACAAGTGTTTCTCTTTAGAATAACTTTGCTCTTGCCAGGACTATTACACTAACAGCATGTGCAGGCTTTAGATAACGGGATTCTTTCTATGAATTCCTGCCTAATTGGGAATGGTTCTTAGGAACTCTGCATAAATGTTTTGTGATTATCCCTCACTGAGGCTCCTGAGAGGAAGGACACCCTTGGCAGATGTGGTCTCCTGAAGAACTTATAAACTTCAGGACATAATGTATTTTTCCACCATTAAAAGACTGTCTATTGGAAGTCTGCCATATGCTGGGTTCAGTTCTATTCTGGCTCCTGAGATACAGCAGTGACTATAATAAGGTCCCAGGCCTGGTGAAGTCACACAGTGTTATAGAGGAGGGACACAGATGGGAAAAGATGCAGAAATGCGCTGTGTTGGGGGAAGAGAAGTGTTGTTGACAAATGAGGTGCAGGATGGGAAGGATCAAGCATGGTGGCCCAGGAGGGATTTGCTGTCAAGTGCCAGAAGCTTGAAGGAAATCAGAGTCTGGCCCCATGGATAACTAAAGGGAGAATGTTCCAGGAATAGCAAAGAGGCCATTGTGTCTGCAGCACAGTGGGAACAAAGCAGAGAGTGACCATTGAGACCCAAGAACGTGGGGCTTGGGGAACGCCACCACTTGCAGAGCCCTGTAGGATGTTGTGAAGACTCTAGTTTTTGCTTTGTGTAAGATGGGTGCCATTGGCCAATGCTCAACTGCATGAAGTTATCCGATTTACCTTCTAGAAGGCACATTCTGACTGTTCCCTTGACAGTAAAGAAGAGGAGCTCGGTTGGTAAAGTGCTTGCTTAGCTTGCAGGAAGCCTTGAGTTTGGTAAACTTGTCATGGTAGTACATGTCTGTAATTCCACCAATCAGGTGATGGAGGCAGGAGGATCAGAAGCTCAGGGTCATCCTTGGCTACATAATGAGTTCCAGGTCAGCCTGGGACTTGGGACACAGAAGGCTCTGTCTTAAAAAAAAAGGCATAAGATGCAAAGGCAAGCAGCCAGTCGGGGCACCATTGGAATAGTCCAGATGACAGCTAATGGAAACTCTGCCAGACTCTACAGCAATTGGTCCAGGGGCATGTATAGTGAAGGAGTAGACAAGAAGTCTGAGCTTGGCTTGAGCATCTTGAAGGATAATGCTGCTCTTTGATTCTTGAGATAGTGGTGGCCACTGGAGGAGATGATGGTGGCTACTGGAGGAGATGATGGTGGCCACTGGAGGAGATGATGGTGGCCACTGGAGGAGATGATGGTGGCCACTGGAGGAGATGATGGTGGCCACTGGAGGAGATGATGGTGGCCACTGGAGGAGATGATAGTGGCTACTGGAGGAGCTGGTGTGAGTTGGGGGAGCCAAAATGGACTGAGGAAGACATCTCTTCAATTGGGAATCAGGAGTCAGGTGCAGGCAGTCAAACTTACAGAAACTGTGGATGGCTCCACGAAGTCCTCCAAGTACTCAAAAATAGTGGAGATTCAAGAAACGTTTGTTGAAATGTTGACTGTAAAGCAGCATAAATATACATGAAATTATCCATTAGATGTATCTCTAGTTTGTGGGTATTGAGGCTATAAAAATCTCTATAGACTGTTCCAGAAGACTAGGAGTTCAGCAATGCAATGCAAAGTGCTGGACACTCTCCAGGGAGAGTCAGGGAAAGGTGAGGGAGAAAAGGCTAGAACAGCCTCTGCAGGTTCTTGGAGGTGAACATTGGCAGGTGAGAGCTCTGTATCTCTTGGAGCTGTGTGTCATACACGTGCTAATTGCAGAGCTGTGTATACACACTACCTCTGGACACACTCTCAGCCTTTGGTGCTCTACGAATCCCCAGTTCTAATGCTTGCCCTTCTTGCCCTTTGGGTCTGAGGCTGTACATCACAGACTCTCAGCTGGAGGAGACCTACAGGGGTTATTGATTTATCCCTCTTCAAAGAAGGAAGCAGAACATCCCTGAGCTTTTCTTTTTCTCCTCCCCAAGGAGATACAGCACTATCCCTCAGTCATGTGTCCACTGAACAGTCAAGAACCAGCAACCAACTTATTCACTCTTATGTCAACTCAAATCCCACTTGCTGTTTTCAATTGCTTCTCTTTATTCTAATCTTTCTGTATGACAGTCCTCTGCAGAGGGGCTTTGTGGTGGAGCACATTACCTTTTTCAATGCTGAGGATCGAACCCAGGACCTTGAGGAGGATGCTAGGCAAGTGCTTTATCACTGAGCTACATCCCTCTCCCTCTTTGTAGCCTCAAATAAAATTAAAAGAACATTTTACCATACCAAGAACTCTCCCAAATGCTAAAATAGACAGTCCAGTATTTTTCCATCACCAAGCACTTGAGTTGAATAATATATCTCCTGCTGGACAAGAGGCTAGTGCATTCTGGTTCAGGAAGAGGCCCATATGTCTGAGAATCAGACTGAACTCCCATGACACAAGGCCTTCAGCTGTGGAAGTTGAATTCCTCTGTAAATTCGGCATCCAAGGCTGAGAGGTTGACTATTTAGAACCTGCTCAGGGGTGATCCTTATTCTGGCTTAGCATCTTCTGTGTGCGGGGAGCAGTCACGAGCAGGTGTTCACATTTATCTTTCTCAAGTAGCCTCTTGAGGCTTTTTGGTCCATGAAAGAAGAGGCTGAACTGGAGCCTTCCACCCCCAGCTTCAGCCCCGCCAGAAGACAGCTGTTTGGGCCTCTCCCTGCTGCCTAACGCAAACATAGCTGGCATTCAGTAAGAGATGCTTGCTACAAGATTGCTGGCAGAAGCCACTTTCTTTGGAGATTTGCTTAAACCAATGTCCTTGGATTTATTACCACTGCTGTGAAATTTTCAGCTCTAACAGCTCTAGCTTGAATGGCCTATTTTGAACGTGACAGCCATTGCACTTCAACTGTGTGAATAATTTATGAGCTGTAAGACCGCTGTCATCGCGCTGATATTACAGCACTCTCCTTTGCCTGGCTAATTATGGAGGGTGACGATGCTCTGTCCTGTTGTCACAGCTCCTATGAGAAGCCACTAGGGACTTGTGTGTGAGCACTGAAGGGAAGAGGGGAACTGGGCCAGGGCCTCCTCACTCCTACTGCTACCAAACAAGGCTCTGAGAGGGTTAGCTTTCCACTCTGGCCTCTGCGAATTGAAACCATGCAGAGCCCTTGGGATGTATCTGATATCCAGCATCCTGATTTTGCATCAAATGTATGTTAGCTGGGAGAGGTGTGGGCTGTGAAAGGGACTTAGGAAGGAAAGAGATGTTAGATCCTAGAGCTAGTTAGGATGGCTAATGGTTCCAAGCCTCCAAGACAGGAGCATCCAGCTGTTCAGAGCTAAGGACTGGAAGAGAGAAGCAGTGAGCTAGCTACAGGTTCACTTCTCAGGGAGAATGGGGGCGCTTCCCACTGGGCAGCCCTGTGTTTTAAGCCATCTTGAGGCACTTCTGTAGCTAGAGTTTTCCTGCCTGGCCCACAGTCAGGACAAATCTCTCTCACTCGACAGCCCCACAGCTGCTCAAACCCGACCAAGTAAACACAGAGACTTATATTGGTTACAAACTGTATGGCCATGGCAGGCTTCTTGCTAACTGTTCTTATAGTTTAAATTAATCCATTTCTATTAATCTATACCTTGCCACGTGGCTCGTGGCTTACCGGCATCTTCACATGCTGTTTCTCATCATGGCGGCTGGCAGTGTCTCTCTGACTCAGCCTTCCACTTCCCAGCTTTATTCTCCTCCTTGTCCCGCCTACACTTCCTGCCTAGCCAATGGCCAATCAGTGTTTTATTTATTGACTAATCAGCAACACATTTGCCATACAGAACATCCCACAACACACTTCTAGCTCTCTCCAGCTGTGCTTGAGTAGTAACAACTCACTTAACCTCCGGGAGGCCAAATGTAAATCACACTTGCGAATGAGATCCACGAAGATTAGCAGCCAGTGGGAGGGTTCTCAGCGTGAGGCTCCTGTGCTTTTCATTCCTCTGAAATCCGCCTCTGAAGTCAAAGGGCTCAAGTACATGAACTAGGAAGGACCTGGCCTCTGGGGAGAGCTCTGCCAAGCTGGGGGTGGGGGAAAGGAAAGGAGACTAAACAAGATTACAAGGAACAGCCCTGACCTGACGTGGAAAGGAAGAAGAAGTCTACCTACAGCAAAGGGGCCACCGAGTAAGAAATACTTAAAGTATAAATGATTAGAGAAGAGATTTGAAAGAGTTCTCTTTCTAAAGTAACATATATACATACATACATACTTTATTATTATTATTATTACTACTGATCTCAGTCAGACACAAGCTACTCAGAGAAGGTCGTCCAGCAATCATTTGGTCCTCAATCTCCTGGAGCCAGCGGTACACTGGAGAGCTGGATTAACTGGATTAACTGGTCATTCCTCCTGCTGCGTCAGTTGACCCACAGAATGGGGGGAGGGGGCTTTGTATCAGTTTAGATTAAACGCGAGGCTGATAGGCAAACCCTATCCCTTCTGTTTCTCCTTTAGCTTTCCGTCTGATCCATGCAGACTCACATTGTCCTCTGAAATCTCTTTCAGCTGCTCCCAGGCATTGTGCGCAGCCTTGCTCTGAGCTCCACCAACCTAGGCTGTTCCGTGCTAGGGTTACTGACGCGCGTTTGCAATGGCAAATGGTATCTCATCAGCCACTTAGGCTTGAGGGACTCAGGCTCTCCAAGTAGACTGGGCAGGCTGGACGCAGCATACACCTGTCTCTACCTCCCCAGTACTGAGGTTACAAGCGTGCACCACCACACTGAGCTTCTTTTACATGGGTTCCTGGGGCTGAATTCAGTTCCTCGTGCTTTGGAACAAGTGTGTGTAACCAGCCCAGTAGAGAATGCTTAATGAGTACCCACCAGGAAAGCTGGAATTCAGAGTAATCAGTTTTGGTTGCACAGAGATGAATCACAGAGGTAGAAGAATCACAGGGGAGGGTACAGAGGTAGAGGAACCATTGACAGCATTTCGGAACAACTGCTGGGCCAAAGGAGCAAAAGGATGGAGGCTGCTCTCTGCAAGGGGCATGGTGGGGGGGGTCATCCTTTATAAAGGGACACAGCCAGCCCAAGGTGACCTTATGAGGAAAAGTCTGGAACTCATATCTTGAAGAAGAGTCTGGAATTTATATCTTGAAGAGGGGGCCATTCACAGTCCCCACAATTTGCCCCCAGGGCAAAGAGAGAAGAGTGAGAGATGAGAAGAAACAGGAAGTGAGACCCTGGACAAACTATAAGCCTGGATCTAACTGCATCCAGCTGGGAGCGCTAAATACGTCACCTTGGAGGCCCTCATATATATATATATTCACTGTACTTTTGATAGCTCAATAAAAGGAAGGGGGTTATTATGAAGTAAAAGTTCATTTCCAACCTTAAAAAAGCAAAAGTGCCTACATACATCTGTAGCATTCTGCTTACAGATGCCAATAGTTTCCAACTGCCTCTCCCTGCACTTTGAAATATTTTATATCCATTTTGTTGTGCCCTAATACTTTTCAGTTAAATATATATTCTTCACTTTCTATCTCTTGGTATTCAGAGCTGAAAAGAATTGTAAATTTAACATACTGCCAAAATCTTCGTCTGTCTCCTTTGCTGGTTCTTAAAATGAAATCTGAGGACCCTTGAGGTTTACCAAAGCCCCTTAAGGAGTTCTCCAACAGCTCAGTGTTTGTGTGTGTGTGTGTGTGTGTGTGTGTGTGTGTGTGTGTGTGTGTGTGTGTGTGTGTACAGGCATGTGTAAGTGCTCTCTCTGGAGTACCCATGTGCGAAGGCCAAAGATTAATATCAATTTTCTTCCTCTGTTGCTCTCCTTATTTTCTAAGACAGGGTCTCTCACTGGACCTGTAGCTGAGTGCTTCAGATAGACCAGCTGGGCAGTGGGACCCCATGATCCACCTGTCTCCATCTCCCAAGCATTGGGGTTACAGATGTGTGCTGCCACATCTGGATTTTACACATGTGCTGGGATCCAAACTCAGTTCCTTGTGTATGCATAGCAGACACTTTACGCACTGAGCCGTCTCCACGGTCCCTGTTTATTTGTTTGTTTTTGAGATAGCCCCGGCTAGCTGGAACTCAGTATGTAGTCCAACATGGCCTCAAACTTGTGAAAATGCACCTGCCTTGCCCTCCTGGATACTGAGTGCACCCCATGCTTGGCTACAGTGCTTTTACAAAGCATAAAATGATCTAATGATCTTGGAATCATTATGTTGCGTTCTTTCTTAATGTTAGAACATTGGTCAAGATTATACTATTACAGAAAAAGACCTCAAGGGGTTATGTAATAATCACATATTTAAAAATATAAGGTAAAGTTTCTGAAGAGGAGATTTTTGTACTTGAAGCACATTTTCTTCCCCACCAGCTTTGAACATCCAGATGTCTGTTGCTGCCTCTGAAACCTTCTAGTCCCTCAGTGTAGACACTAGGCCTGTAGATTGGCTCAGGTTTCAGGCGATTTGCCTGAACTCACAGGCCTGACTTCAGTGCCTTTGAGCTGCTTGTCTCTGGGACATACTAAAATGTCAGCATGTTGAGCAAGAAAGTTCCCATTGCAAGTGCAGATATGTGTGACAGTGGGAAGGAAATGCCCGTGATGCCTGCTCCCTCGAGGACCTTATCAGAGGCACCAGACATGGATGGAGGACAGGAGGTCTGGCTCCCTGCAGTTCAGTAAGTGGTGAGCGGGTCACCAGAGCGGCTCAGGTGACAGTCAGTGCAGGCTTGGAAGGCTTTGGGGGGAGGTGGCAGAAGCCAGCAGGCAAGTGCATGCCCACCTTCCTCACAGAGCCAACTGCCTGCCCTTCCTCTAGACACATTAATATGGAGTTGATTGTGCTGTACGTGGCACAAAGCACAGCTCCCGACGCACAGCTTATTAGTGGTGAGACCTGTGCTAACCCACTATCCCAGAAGGCAGGGATATGCATGGATCTGTGTTCAGGGGACAGAGGACCTATTTGAAAAAACAATAGAGCTGGGCAATGGTGGCGCATGCCTTTAATCCCAGCACTCGGGAGGCAGAGGCAGGAGGATCTCTGTGAGTTCAAGGCCAGCCCGGTCTACAGCACGAGATCCAGGAAAGGCAAAAAGCTACACAGAGAAACCCTGTCTCGAAAAAAAGACCAATGTCTTGATGGAGGCAGTGCTGGAACGGAGGCTTTCTAGGCCAAGAAGCAGATTTTAAAGATAAACCATTGGTGGAGGAAGAGATAGAATCAGCTAAGGATTTCTAGGCAGTGGCATTGGCCTGAGCAAAAAGCAGTAGACAAAGGGAAGTATGGTGACCCGGCTCTGCTGACCCTTCATATGACACATGGGACTCAGAGGCTGAGATTTGCCAAGTCTCTCCTCAGCAGCGCTGAGACAGAACCAAAGTCTCTCAACTTCAAATCCAGGATCCTCCTAGGACTGTCCCCCTGCCTGTGAGGGTGACAGCAAGGTGAGGACCCAGCTGGAAAGGCTCCTGAAACCACACTCCAGAGGTGAGTGGGCTGGAGGCCTCCTGAGGTTGTTATCAGGCTTCTGCGCCTGAAGTGCAGTCTGACAGACATGCCAGAGCCATCGTGGGCCATGTGACAGTGAGAATGGCACTGGGGAGGAGGCCAGCGGAAAATCTTCCTTTGAGGTTGATTTTGGTTACGTTGTGGGATTTTGATTTTGTTTGTTTACTGGGGGATTGGGATGGGGATCTCACTATTGCTCACCCTGGCTTCAAATTCACCAGATGTATAGCCCAAGCTGGCTTTGAACTCCCAGTAATCCTCCCTCCTCAGCCTCTCAAATGCTGGGAGTCAGGTGTGTGCCACCAAGCCCAGCTCTTAGAGTCTGCACTTGAAATTCCTTCCCAGAGTAAAGCATATATACTTCATGAGTTAGAAAATTAAAAATGAAGAGGGAGGGGAAAAAATTGGTCAGGATGGTAAATGAAGAAGTGAGCAAACGTTACCGTGTGGTAAAGGAATTCAAGAGTCTCGAACCCAAGTAAGACGTGGTGACCGAAACACCTTTGATTCCAGCATTCAGGAGGTAGAGGCAGGAGGATCTCTGAGTTCGAGGCCAGCCTGGTCTACAAATTGAGTTCCAGGACAACCAGGGAAACCCTGTCTCAAAAAACAAAACAAGTCTCAGAGGCAGAGCTGGGACTGGGTTTGCCTGGCTCATGTGCTTGCCTAGCATTCCTGAAGCCCTATGTTCAAACCCCAGCATGGCATGGGTGCACATGCCTGTAATTCTAGCACTCAGGAAGTGGAGGCAGGAGGATCAGAAGTTCAAGGTCATATTTGGGTATATCAGAAGCTCAAGTCCAACTTGGACTACTTGAGTGAGAACCTGTCTCAATTTAAAAAAAAAAATCTCAAAACCAGCACCATTTCAAGCTATGGTGTAGCCATGCACTGGGGCAGCTGAATGCCTCTAAAGGAAGGTCACATGATTAGAGAAAGGACTTCAACATGAGGTCATGAACTCCGCTCATGAACATGTACGTGAGGCATCCTAGTTAGAAAGGAAAGCTAGGTCTCTGGCACATCTGGTCACCTCTCCAGGATCCACCAACTAGGCCAAGAGCAGAAGCCAGAAGTCACCAGTGTCGTAGGCACAGGGTCCACAGAGAAGTTCAACACGGAAGGTACCTGCTGCAGCCGAGTCTCTGATGCCTCCTGACGAGAGCATCAGCCTCACTTGGCAATGCCAGGCATTCCTCAGGCATATGCTGAGCTCTGTGTCGCATAGCTGGAGTTCTAAACTGGGAAATCAAATCAGCTGTGCTTTAGACGCGTCCCTTCTTCCTTCTCATGAACCATGCGTGCGTGCGTGGATTAGACTTGATCGGGCTCCCTGGGCGGGTTCCGTTAACCAAGCATCAGCTAAGCAGTGCTCAAGAAGGAGAAGGACGTAACCCTGCTATGGAAAGGGACACTAGTCAATGTTACTGAAGTTCAAACAGTCGCATGCTACCAAAAATAAAGCCGTTCCCATAGCACCCGCGATACTTCCTCTTTCCTACCGCACACCTCACTTACTCATCTCCAGACCTCCCACCCCAAGCAAGTCGAGTGACTGCTGGGCCTTCCCCAGTGTCTGCACCCGATCTCAGTGCCTGTTACTGAGCTCACCCAACCATTCACCCATAATAACTGCCATTTGTAGGTAGGAGTATTCTCAACGAAGAATGTGAATGGAAGGGTTAAACTGTGTTTTAAGGAACCGTTCCTTTCTCTTTTTTTAGTCAACAGATTTTTATTTAAGGAATTTTGCATGACGTTCTTTCACTGCCTATTGAGGTCACTTAGCTCCCTCAAAGCAGAATTCAACATTTCAAGACAGCCCTTTTCTAAAAGAACTGGTGCGTAATCCAGGCATGCTGTCAGCCCACATTTCTTCTATTTGAGTCTCTTTTATTTCTACTTGAAGAACAACATATTCATGACTTCAAAGTTCTCCATCTGAGATATTGCAGATCTAAGAAAGCCACCCATGACAGGGCAAAGGGATGGCGGTGTTGATAATAAGGCTCCTCCTTTGAGCATGAGGAGTTGAAGACACGGGCCTTACTGTAAATGGATGAAGTTGGCTTGTTTCGTTTCATTGGTTTTTAATGATTGGCGCACCCTACAGACCTGACTGTGAGATCGCAGGAATGAGTGTGGTGTAGATTCCTTCACGTTAAGACAAGTGTAAGAAACTGAGGGGCAGATCATCTATCCTAAAGTGGGCCATAAAGCAAATTGCTTCGGAAACTATTCTTATCTGCTGACATGAGGAAATGCAACTGTCTCCTACTAGAGAAGTTCCCATAGTGCCCCTGCCTCAATGGCTAGAATAGATCTGGGCTTCATTATTTCCCTCAGTGAGGTCACAAGAATGCTCTTGAGGTGTAGGAATCCTCTGCTCAGTGAATTTTAGAGAATGTAAGAATCTTGCTTAGGAAACAGTGAATAGCCTCATAAGAGAGAGTAGGAGCAAGGAGAGATCCACCCCTTCAAGAATGGGGACTCTGGAGATCTCAGCAGGGGCAGTGAATGGAGATTGCCTGCTGTGGAGCTTGGACTGCGTCCTGGAATGCCCTTCCACTCAGTTAACTTATCTACAGAATCCTTCACAAGCTTGTCCAAGGGCCTACTGCCTAGGTAAGTTTAGATCCTGCTAAATTGATGATGATGATTAACCATCATCAGCAGTGTGGATTTTTGGGTGTATTCTGTATTCCAAATGGCCTCTGGTGTGTGCTCTTAATTCACTTGCCCTGTTGGACAAATTGCTTCTGTGGCACTTGACCCACACAATCCTTTCAGGATTTCGTTCTGTGTGTTTGGACCTATGATACCTGCTCCCTGACTGATGCACTTACCTGCTGTTTGAGGATGGTCTGTGCTAGGACCTGTGGGGGCTGCAAAGTCACCCAGGATAGACCCCAGTCCGAAGAAGACAATGACCTTGTGTTCATGCTCCTCCTTCCATCCTTTGCACACTGGTTCCCTTCCTGGGGAGCCAGCTCAAGGAAGCACCTTGCTGAACCCACCTCCTTCTTGCTCACAATTTCAGGTCTGCCCCAGGTTGTGGAGTTGAGCATCCCCAAGGTAAAGCTAAAGAAAGCACCCTAGGGAGTCCCCTCGTGCAGTGCTCCGTCCTTTGGCTTCTTTTTCCAGAGTACAGAAAATGCAGCACTGTTTGAAACAATCACACTTCACACAGTGCCTGCAATATTATTCAAGGTAGAAGATTCTAGGCATCTTGAGATCAAACTCTTAAGAAGTTCTGAAGTGAGGGGGGGCAGAAGAGGCCTGAGGGGATAGAAAGTAGCCAGGGGGGTTTTAACCGAGTGTGAATGAATAGACTGCTATTTGGATGTAGGCAAAGGCTCTTTGGTCGGAGATAGCCAGGTTGACAAGGGAAATAAAATGATGGAAGAGTCAAGGACTGCTTCAGAATGCAGGGTGATCCATCTTTCATCTGATAGGTCTGGGACACAGTGTGCAAAGCAGAAATGGTCCCTGCCCTGTGAGCTCACAGATTAGTGACAGGGAGACAGGAAACAAGGGAAGAGGCAAAGAACGATCAGTGCTTTGGAAGATGAGAGGGGATTGAAAAGGATCACTGGGACAAGGATGTACTAAAGATGCTAGTGGTCCGTGAAGAGGCTGGGAAGGTTTCAGGAGCTGCAGGGAGGCTGGTGACACAGATGATCTGTAAAGGGTCGGCTCCCAGCATCTTGTCAGCAGTGGTGCTTTGATTATCTTTCTTGTTGCAATGATCTAATACCTGGCTCCATCTGAAGGGATACTTCCATCCTGGCAAGGGAACACTGGTGTTCAGCTCCTTTTCTCCTTTGTGTTCAGTCCAGGACCCCAGTCCATGGATGGAAGGTGCTGCCCACATTTAAGGCAGATCTTTCCACTTCAACTAACTTATCTAGAGAACCCTTCACAAGCTTGTCCAAGGGCCTACTGCCTAGGTAAGTTTAGATCCTACTAAATTGATGATGAAGATTAACCAGCAGCAGCAGTGTGGACTTTGGGTTTTATTCTGTTTTCCAAATGGGGAACAGAAGCAGGATTCAAAGCCACAGAGAGATCACTCACGTTATTTATAGTTTTAAAGGCCACGGTTTCTGCAATGTAAATAGATTGTTGTCTTTCACTGCCCAACCGATCATCAACATACAGCCATTTAAAGAACACACAGCATTAATTCACAGTTCCCACTCATCAGGAATCTAGCCCCAGCTGGATACCTGGGTACCATGGGTACCATGAGGAATGCCTCTCCACAGCCATGTCTTACAGATATCCAAACCAATTTTTTTTTCATTTGCATCTGAAGTTGATTAAGCTAGGTCATTTTGGACAAGTTATGCTAACTCCCTTTAACCTTAGTTTGCCCATCTATAAAGTCGGAATCAAAATACTGAAAGATTATAGCCAGGTGTGAACAACCCAGTGCCCAGGGGATAAGAAGATCGTCATAAACTGTATATTTAGTATTGGAAGGATTGATGTACTAGGAACTTCCGCATTGAGCAGAACACCCATAAAGAAATATACAAAGGACTTGCACCCTGTGCTAGGATATTGTGGCATGTAGTTGACATTTCCCTCCTGGGAAGGAATGTCCACATGGGAAGTTGAAGCGCTGGTGGGAAGTACGCTGAATTGAGAGAAGAGTATCTGGGCAATGCAGCTGGAAAGGGCAGACTGTCAAAACTCCTCTCAAGCCACCTCGTGGCCCAGGGCAGAGAGATGAGACCAGTGCTCACCCTTGGGTGATCTCTGTAGTCTTGCTGTATATCCTTAGGTGGGATATGATTTGGCTGCTTGTGTTCCAGGTCTGAGGATGTTCGAGTTTCATTGACTCATCTCATGGTCCTTGTTGGTCAAGGTTTATACTTCTTGATTCTAATGTCCTCACAGAGTGACTAGATCTCAGTTTGGAATGGGATGAATGCATTTGTGGAAGGATTTGATTTTATGAATTATAACTACAGAATTGTATGAATAAGACAGTTTGACAGATGGGGAAACTGAGGCCTGGTGAGGATTGCCTATTTAAGGATGGAGGCAGAGTTCACCCTTTGTGTTTCCCTGCAGACTCCTCATCTCGTACACTTCACTCACACACGGGTGTTGTTGTTGTTGTTGTTTTGATTGGAGACAGGGTCCAATATCCTAGCCTAGTAACCCATGCTGGCCTGCCACTTAACTGTATATAGCCCAAGCTGGCATCGAACTTGCAGCTGTCTTCCTGCCTCAGTCTCTTGAGTGCCACCACACCCAGCTTCCAAAGGTCCCTTTTATGGAATGCTTTTTTTCTGTCTGACCCACCAACTCTTCCAAAGCTTTATGTATAATTCAAATCCACACAAAAAAAGAGGGCTTTAAAAGACAAACAAAAACCTTGTGTCTCCCCATCAATGTGAGATCTCTGTCCAAACAAGCCCTTGAGTGCCTGTACCTAGAGGTCCTCTCCAGCTGGGCTTTCCAGGTAACTCCTACCTTGAGCCTTGAACTTCCCTCCCCAGCACTGCTCGAAGCCTTCCCCCACCTCGTCCTTTGTAATGCACTGCCCTTTTTGAGATCCCCAAAGGGCTGGCTGCGCCCCTACTCTTGTCTCAGCTGAGAGCTCCTCTAATGCTCCGAGTCCACGGGTCTCACTCAACTCCCCTGCCGCGGAGTCCTCCGAAGCCGCGCCACAAGCTAAGTGCCCCGGAGCCTGACGTGCCGGCGATCAGCTGGAGGCAAGCACCCAAGCGCAGCCTGAAGGAGTCGAGCCGAAGGGACCATCGAGCAGCTGTCTCCACCCGCCCTCCTCCTCTTCCCTCCCCGCGCGGGTGACGCGCCAGCCCCCGCGTGCGCGCCTCCCCACCGCCCGCTCCGCCGCCGCGCTCGCTCCACGCTCCGCCACCGCGCGTCCGCTGGCCCCGCAACTTCACCCGGCGCCGCGGCAGCTGGAGCGACGCCCGAGCGCTGGGGCCACGACTGTCACCCGCGGCCCTTCCCCTGTCGCCTGGAGGAGCCGGCGAGCAGCGGCTGTCGGCGGAGCCGGAGGTACAGGGCAGCGAGGGGCGGCGCGAGGGTGCCGAGGTGGTACATGCCACCCGGCACTAAGCGTCTCCGGGCACCGGGAGCGTTCTTTGCAAGTAGGTGCATGCGCCTCTTAAAGACATTCTCGGCGTCTGATTTCGCTTTCACCTCGACGAGGTGGGTGTGTGGAGGGCTGTCCTGGGCTTGAATGCGCCTGGCGTGTTAAGAAGCACCCTTGGGTGCCCGGGCTGGCGAATTGGGGAGTCTGATGCGGGCGGGGAGGAGAAGGGGGGCCAAGCACTTAAGCGCAGGCAGACCCGAAGGGTGTCCCGGGCCGTGGAGGGACTGGTTGAGAAGGTTAGAGAAGCCTGTGGCTACCCAGAGCTGGGGTTTGTCAGGGATCACTGTGGCCTGAGAGAGAGGAGATAGGACCCCGACTGTGAGAATCCGCGGGTGAGATCGTGGGTGAACCTCTGGCTGCCGAGAGACATCTGGGCACCCCACAGAGATGGGTGATCCAGCTCAGAGGAAAGATTTCCATTTCCAAGGGCTTCGTGTGCCTCCAGACTGAGCAATCGAGCTTGGCTGGGACCCAGCCGCTTCAAATTGGCCACGTGAAGCCGGGCGGTGAGAATGGGGAAGAGGCGCCAGCCAGAAGACATGTGTCGCTTTTGATACTAACCTGTTTGGAAAGACTGGGGGACCGGGTCACACCTGGGGATATTCCAGCCCTAGCAGGTGCCTGTGCTACGGAACGTGGCGGCAAAGGCCGGTTTCTGTAGCCCTCCTGCTTCAGGCTGTTTATTACCTCATAGCTCCCTCCCGCAGGTTCGTGGGCAGCGGTACCGACCCCTCGCTGTCCAAGGGAGCAGGCGTTGAAATTCGCTAAGCAGAGCCATTCAGGTGTGAGAGTGACAGGACTGTGGAGAGTCACAGCTCCTGAGTGAGAAAACAAGGCAAAATCTCAGAGAGCTGGCGGGTTGTGTGGGGTGGGGGTGGGGCAGAGTAGGCTCCACAGCCTGGTCTAGGGAAGCTGGTCTACGGGGACACCTATATGTTGCATGAGTGACTTTGAAGAAATGTCAGCACTTTAGCCAGGGAAACAATGTGGTTGTCTTTAAACAACAACAACAAAAATCAGCTGCCTTTCCTCCAGACTTCCCTTGCAAATATGAGCACCCGCCCATTGTTTCCTGACACAGTCATTTCTTCCTTTTTGGTTTTGTTGTTTTTGTTGGTGGTTGGTTGGTTGTGTTTGGGGAGAATTTTTCTGTTTGTTTTCTTGGGGTTTTTTGGGGGGAGGGGTGTCAGATTTGCCTAGCTCCTCCTTCCGACCCTCATCCCAGTATTCCTACTAGCCTACTTCTCTTGGAGCAGCCTCTGAGACTCCCATTCATAAGGTTTAGCTCCACCAGAGCCTCCTATCTGCTATTACAGCAGGAGAGGTCAGGGCACAACTCCCGCAGAGAACCAGCATCCTCAATCTAAGTCTCCAGCAATTCACTGCAAAGCAGCCAGCAGCCACCCTCCCTCCCTCCCACTCTGGGAATAAATGACCGGGGCTTATGTGCTTGGGGTGGCAGTCGTTTGAGGAAAAGACCTCCCCCTTTCTCTGTCTGCTGCTCAATCCAGGCTTCAGCACCAGAGCTCCTGCATTCTGAGGTCCCATCTGGTGGAGATACCGCCACAGGCTGGCTCTTGCCCTGGAAGTTAATACATTTGCCCGTCCAAAAGTTCACTACACCCAACCATCTGAAAAGGAATATTGGAGAATCTGTTTAGTCAAAACATATCGTATGTGTTGCTTTTCCAAAAGCCCCCTGAGGGGTGTTGTTGTTCTCTTCCTCTGACATTCTGGTGTGAGATGTTTTTGCTATGGATATTTTGTCCTCAGTATAAATATAAAGAAATGCCCAGCTAGAGAGAGGGAACGCTGAAAGTGTGGCCAGAGGACTTGCCTGGCCTCCTGATTATCCAAACACAGGTTCCATAAATGGCTCCCTTCCTTTTGTTAATTACAAAGTAGAGTTATTTCCAGCAGAGAAGGGACCTGTGCTCTTTCAGGGGTGAAATGTACCAAGCGGGCTAGGAGGAGGTTTTGGCGTCTGTTATTTAGATCTTGGGAGCTATACCTGTAATAGCATCCAGGCTTCAGTCTTTGGAGTGAGGTCCTGACAGGTGTGATAACTAAATCTTCCTTCACTAACATGAGACTACCCCTACTAGGATAGAACCCAGGGCTCAACTACAGTATCAACCATGGACCTCCTAAACATAACCAAGCCCTTCTGTTATCTCTTTCTCCCTCTCTTCCTGCCCCCTCACTCCACCGTGTGTGTGTGTGTGTGTGTGTGTGTGTGTGTGTGTGTGTGTGTGTGTGTGTGTTCAGGTGTCTTCCTCTGCCAGTCTTCACTTTATTATTTAAGACAGTCTCATTGAACCTGGAGCTCACCAGTTCAGCAAGATTAACTGGCCAGGGAGCTCCAGGGATTTCCCTGTCTCTTCGTTCTTGGTCCTAAGGTTACAGTTATGCATCACCATGCCAAGCACTGGGAATTAAATGCAGGTCTTCATGCTTGTATGGCAAGTACTTTACTGAATGAGCTATCTCCCCAGCCCCTCTCTGTTACATTTTGAGCTCGTGTATACCCACCTCTGTTAAGAGAATCAAACACACAGAAGGGCAGCCGTGGAGAGTGGACAATATGGCTTTCCGATTTCCCGTTTAATGATCAGAGCTTTCTTACAATGGTCCTTTGGGTTACGTTTGCAAACAAGTGATTTATTTTAACAGCCATGCATTCAATAGGTTGGAAAAATTGAAATGCAGTCTTATTTTTATTCTGAAGAGAAGCAAGAAGTCTGAAAACAGTCTCTTGCTTTCCTTGAGAGGAAGTGGGAGTGGAAGCGAAAGTCGTTTTATCTACACAATGGGTGATCCTCGGGCAATGGCAGACTTCGGTTTTCCATCTGGGCTTCCTGTCCCTAGCACTGAACAGGGCTTCATGCTTGCAAACAAATCTTTTACCAGGGTTATTCTCATGTACCAAGAAAAGCTTCGGGAGCGGGGGAGCGGGGTGTGGAGCCAGCTTGTGTTTAAGGCCATTCAACCAAAAAAGAATACCAACTGAAATCAGACAATGAGTTAAGGGAGTTGGGTGGGGGTGGGGTGAGGAGATACAGATAGGCAAGTAATTGGTTCCCCAAAGACAGCCCTCAGCGTGGAATGGTGTCTTAGAGCAGTTGTCATGTAAACAGCCCACAATGTGATTATTAGGAAGATTTGTTCAGAAAAGTGGGGGAGGTTATGAGGCTGCACCTCTGTGTCCCCGAGGAGCCCTGCTTTGAGCTTCATTCCTCTCAGCTGTCTAACTGCATTGAGTTTCTCAGGACAGCATCCTCCCTCTGAAAACCTCACTGGGGCAAGCATGGGAGCCTTCGTGGGGACTCCATGGAAAGGCCCATCCTGTATCTTGAGTGAGCTAGTTCAGAAATACCCAGGAGTCCTGGTGGCTCTTGTGCGCCTCCGCTCTGAAGCCACACGCTTCCTCTCTGGGCTAACGGTCTTTGTTTGGTTGATTTGGTCACAGTAGACTCATCCCACTTGGGTTGGACACATTCCCTGGAAATAATCGATGTTTTTCCGAGTGTGGCATCAATCTAGTAAAGAGCTGTTCACTTATCACTCCTCGAGGGTTTTCCCGCCTTCTAAGGAAAGCCAGCAAGAGAGCAAGTTCAGTTTGTTTTATTGTTCTTTGTTTAGGTGACACTGCCGAGCACAGGGTGGGGGCTGGTTGGAATGCTTTCACATTCATTACGCTAATGAAAAAGGAAATTGCAATTTTTTTTTTCACAGTGAAATGGGATGCAGTATTTCCATGTTGTCTTCCATAAGACCAAAATGAGCTACCAGCCAGGGCCAGAAGTGACCCCTAAACAAAGGGAACAGCTTTCACACTCTTTTAAAACAGTGGAAAAAGATTTTTACACTGTCCTAAAATACAAATAAAAATTGATTACCAGTCACTTTTAATTCTGGAGTGGATTTTTTAAGCCCATTGTTAAGTAATTTAGGGGAACACTATTTTTTTTTTCTCTTGCTTATGCATGTGTTCCCTGAGCAAGTACTTGGGATCTTGCCAGAGTGAGATTTCCCCTTCAATATAAACTCATAAAGTCTCAATTATAACTCCCAGGGACTGCAATCCAGCAGAGAAGGAAGAAACAATTGGGTGACTATATAGCTTGGTTTGTCCCATGTGTTCATTCTTTGTCATAACAAAATATCTGATATAGGGTGCTTATGAAGTAAGGAAAGACTTATGTATTTAGCTCACTGCTTAGAAGGCTAAAAGTCCAGATGTCCGTTTAGAGGGTGTGGTAAGGGCCACCTCTTGACTGTATCACCTCAGGGCAGAGTTCTCAGATAAGCAAGTATTAAGAAATGGAGACATCTTGAGCCAGAGATAGGGAGAGCCTAGAATGCCGCACTCCCTTCAGAGAGCATGCGGCCAGTTAACCTAGGGACCTCCCACTAGGTCCCGACCTGGACAAGTTCCACCACTTTCCAATAGTGACATTCTGGGATTTTTGAAGGACTCAGTGACCACACTCAAATTGTAGCCGTGCATGTACACATGTTGTTGTAAGAATGCTATTGACGGCAAACACATCCCTTCACTCAGAAACATTTGGGGTTTGGACAGGAAGAGGGGGATCACCCTACCAGAGAGCTAAGTTAGGTCACTTAGGAAAGACGAATGACAGGGGAAAGAAAACCTACAAGATAAAAAGACCAGTGAGCTCCCTGGGGCTCTGAGAGGGTGTTTGGTTTGCTCCTGCGCCCTTGTGGTTTGTACCCAGCCAATGGAAGACATCAACACAAGCTAGCAACTTGTGAACCTGAATTTAAGACTGTGAACCTAGAAGAAGACAGTGAGGTCAGGGCAGTGAGCAGCAGGCCTGGGAGGGAAGGTCACCTGGGAACAGCTGTGAAATGGGCTGTTACTAATGACATGGATATCAGAGCAAGGTTGGGCCGTGGCCACACTACAAAACACCTTACAGATAGACAATGTCTCTGAACACTTCCTTGTGTTTGTGTCTCCCTTTGGGCTTAATGCTACTGGCTTTCCCTCGCATCCCTGGGAGTGCTCTGTTCCTTCACAAGCTGATTGTTCTGAAAGGAAGCTAAGGAACAATGACTATATTCTCTTCTGCTTGTCTGTGTAGGGCTTCATCCCTCTGTAGCACTCCTGGAACGGAGGCAAGGGAAGGAGGGAACAGGGCAATGGGAATCAATACATAGAGCCCAGGACAGATTCCTGGAGCTAGACCAATTCCCAAGAGGTTAATCCTCACATGGCATTTGATTTCTTTGCTCATTGCAACACATGGAGTTCTAGAATGACCTTGACCTTAACAGTTTCCCTTCTAATTAATGTGTTCCCACGCTGGGTGCGCTGTTGGTAGACAGGCTCAAGGCTGATCCTTGAATGGCAGGACCATACCACACTATTCATTCATAAGGTTACTGGTAACATTAGCCATGTGGATATGATCCATATTCTTCATTAGCTGTAGTCTAACTTAGAATTGTCTTGGTGATACTTCATCCTCGAGGACAAGAGGGAGCTTGGGAAAGGGAGAGGCTGGATTCCACGTAACAGACAAACACACAGGGAATCCAGCATTCACCAGGGTTCAGTTGGAGAGAGGAGAATCCAATCTGCAGAAAGGTCATAAAGTCAGGATGGCTTGCAGAATTGTCTGGACAGGAAAGCCAAGGCAATACACACAGGTTACGCTTTGTAAGCCGCACTTGTAACTGAGCTATAAATGTCCCTCCTGTCTGATTTTGTATCAAGAAGCTGCCTGTTGATTTGAGTGAGAGGCTATTGGCATGGCCGGCAAACAGCTACCAGGAAGCCACCACAGGAAAAAACAGATTAGCATGGTGGCTGGTCCAGAATAGCATGCAAAGTAATGACTTTCTCTCTTTCAAGATGTCCGTGCCAACTCTCTGGGACCTACAAATCCAATTCCCTACATGACAAAGCCGACTTTCCATGTGATTAAGTCAAGGATTCAGCCATATCAGTCATATCATTCAGTCATCTAGTAAGACCCATTTCAGACCTCAGTCCCCTAGTGTGTGGTGGTGTTTGATGCCACTAGCTTTGGTATCACGGTCATTGGTTACAACAGACACAGAAAAGCAACACCCACACCCTCCCACTCACATCCACCTTCAGAGTTCACAAGAGTCAAACGGAGGCTCCTCCTGCACAGGAAGGATTTAGCTGCAGAGGATTCTGGGAAATAGTATTTCCAGTTTCCAAACTTCAATACAAGTAGGCACCCTAAAGGCCGGGGGCAGTGGCCATTGTGACATTAAATGCCAACCAAGCATAACCCCTACAGCTGCCACAGGAAGTTGGGAGGCTCTTAAGAGCCACTGGTGGCTGTGTCCAGCACTCTAACCACCCTTCAGTGAGGGATGGCGGCATTTGGCAGAACACAAGTGGATGCCTGAGATTTTTAGGAAATTTAACAAATGTTGCGAAGCCATGAAGGTAGAAGGGGAGTGGGAAGGAAAGAGGAGGCTTTCAATAGCTGCCCGCTTCACCAGGCAGAAGTTACTGTCCAGAGAGTAAGCACATTGCACAAAAACATCATCATTAGGGCCGGGCGCTGACTTCCTGCAGCTCTGCCCTGAGCCACACGGTGCAGAGGCCTCCTCATTATGTCCTTTCCCATAAGATCTTCCTACAAGGGAGCGCGCTGACGTTCCTCTGATGGCGAGATGAGGGTCTGTGTCTGTCCCTTCAATATTGCAGCATCCCTGATCAATAGAGAAAATGACCTTTTCAGTGTCTGTTGTTGTTGTTGTCTGAAGTCTCCCTGAGCATCCCAGGGTAGCCTAGAACTTGTTCAAGGCCTTGACCTCACCATCATCTTGCCAGCCACCTGCCAGCTGGAATAATAGGAATAGACTCATGCCTGATTTAAGAGTATGTCTTCTAGAACTGGAGAGATGGCTCTGTGGTTAGGTCCTCTTCCAGAGGACTCAGGTTCAATTCCCAGCACCCACATGGCAGCTTCCAACTGTCTGTAACCCCAGTTCCAGGGTACTTGACACCCTCACACAGACATATATGCAGGCAAAACACTAATGCATATGAAATAAAAATAAATAAAAATTTTAAAAAAGAATATATCTTCTAAACCAGATTACAGAATGCAATTTTGCTTGTTTGTTTTTTGACAGAGTATCTTACTATGTAGCTAGCCCAGGCTGGCCTTGAGCTCACTCTGTAGCCTGTTGACCTCACACATGAGGCAGCCCTCCTGTTTCAGCCTCCTGAGTGCTGGGATTACAAATGGCACCGCACCTCTCCCTAAGAGATAATTCAATTCTCACTCTGTCGACTGGAACAACAGCTCGTGAAACTGGGAGCCAGCATGTGAACTCGCTCAACTGAGGCTGCCATGCTGTGAGGAAGCCCAAGCCAGCTGACCATGTAGACAGACCTGAGACTTTGAGAAGAGAGGATGGGATCCCAGTCAGCCACAGCAACCCTGGTTCTTAATGTCCCATGACCTACTGCCATCTGACTGGTGGGACCTGGATCCAGAGCTGTCTGAAGTTCATGACTCATTGTGGTTGTTTCAGGCCACTGCGTGTGTGGAATGACTGGTCACCTAACAATAAATAACCCACGTAGTTCTACAGATGCAGAATGAGGTCAGTGAAGACCATAGCCTTTTGCTGTTCTCAGATGTCTTTCCTGAGGTAGATAACAGGACAGTGGTCTATGGTAGAACCACCCATCTCTTCCTCCAGTTCAGTGTTGGCTAAGAAACTCTTTTTTTTTTTTTTTTCCCTTTGACAAGATTTTACTCTAGAGTCCAGACTGGTCTCAAACTCACAACAGTCCTCATGCCTCAGCCTCCAAAGTGCTGAGATTACAGGTATGAGCCAGGATTCCGGAAATTCATTCTTGAATTTTCCGTGAGGAACAGATAGTGTGCTTTGTGGTTGGTTTGCTGGGGAGGAGCTGTTAGGAAGATATTGGCCTGGAGGAAGAGTTTCCGACCAGCCAGTCCAACATTGCATCAGCAGATTCCAGAGACCTTCCTGGAGGTCAGCTTCCCCTACCTTCCTGGAGTTCAGCTTCCCCTATGTAGGAAATATAGAGGCTGTAAATGTTTGCTTTGGGGAGCATCTCCTCGGAGGAGATGGAGAAAAAGAGGCAAGAGAGGGACAGGAAGTTACTTAGCCCCAGAGGCACACTGGTGCTTCTGCCCCATCAGACTCCATTTTTCCCCTTTTCTGTGGCTTCTGTTTGTGCCTCCTTCCTTGATGCCTGAAGTTTGGTGTTGCCCCACATTAAATCCAAGGTATGCTGTTTAGAGGAGTACATAATAGTCTGAGTGAAGAGACTTTCTGCTAATAAACTGAATAACAGTTTTTTTACACTTTATAATTTTACCTCTATTGTTCCATTTATTTTGTGTGACGTGTATGTGTGTGTGTGTGTGTATGTGTGTGTGTGTATGTGTGTATGTATTTGTGTGTGTGTGTGAACATGCAAACATATGTGTGGAAGTATTATGGAAGCCAAAGGTCAATGTCAGGCATCTGCCTCATCACTTCTCCAGCTTGTTTTTTGAGACAGGGTCTTGCACTGGCCCGGCGCTCACGACTGAGCTGGCCGGCCTACAAGACCAGGGATCTTCCTGTCTCTGCCTCCTCATTGCTGGGATTGCAGGCACAGAACACCACACATGTGACTGCTGGGGATCCGAACTCAGGTCTTCATTCTTGAACAGCAAACACTTTACCAACTGAACCATGTCTTCATCATTCATCTAAACATAGGACAATCCAGTGATGTCATATCTATCAGTGCCTCCGATTTCACAAATTGAAAAGTGTAAACCACATGTGGTGGTTCACACACACAATCCCAGTACTTAGGAAGTAAAAGCAGGGGAATCAGGAATGCAATGGCATCCTCAGCTAGTGAGGGCATTGGAGGGGGTTGGAGGCTGGCCTGGGGTATATGAGACCCGGCCTCAAAAGAAAAGTAAAAGGTAAACTGTTTTGTTCAAGATCTGAATGTGTGTGTGTAGAAAAGGATGTGTGGGCACCCACTCTAAGTGCTCCCTGAGGTCCCACTACCTAGGCCTGCCCACCTCACTCGGTTGGGTAGCGAAAGCCTGGCTGAGCTGGAAAGAGGAGGCTGATTTGTTCTGCCCGCCTTTCCTCCTCAATAACTCAACTAAGGCCAAGCGTTCAGTGTGCATCTGAGATAACTGGTTTTCTATCTGATGCTTTGCAATTTAAAACGATGGAAGAGGGGTCAGGAATTGCTCCTCTTCAGGCTCCCATGACATTCAAAAATAAAAGTTTGTCCTTTGAATCATGTCATCTTGCTCTTTGCCCTAAAATAGGACAGCGACAACATGTGATGTCCTTTTCGTTTGAGGGTCACTTTCTTTTTTGGGATCTTCGTCTTCGGTGTATGTTTCTCCACAGTGAGATGTTTCCCAGATGTTTTCTAAGTTATTTATTTTGCTTTCTGTTGCAAAAAAAAAATGGCTCTTCCCTCCTGATGGAAGAAAATAGCCCAAGAAGAAGCTAAAGGGTGACATCAAGATGTTTCCCTGAGTGTGACTGCCGAGTGTGACTGCCATCGCCAAGCTGGAGGGGCTGAATGAATGACAGAGCAAGGGGCTGGCACTTCTCCTTCAGGGGACCAGTCTCACTCCTCTGTGATCTAGCTGTGGAGAATAAATATGACTAAGCCATGCCTATAAGTTTTTATTTAAAAAATATTTTTTGTATTAAGTTATGTGTATGTGTGTGTGTGTGTGTGTGTGTATGTGTGTGTGTGTGTGTGTGTGGCGGAGGGGTATGTTAACGTGAGTGCAGATGCCCTTGGAGAGGTGGACGATCTCCCTGGAGCTGGAGTTACAGGGTATTGTGAGCCACCCCATGGTGTTGCTGAGAACCTCTGGTCCTCTCAAAAGCAGTGTGTACTCCTAACTGTTGTGCCATCTCTCTGACCCCCTTATAAGTTTCTATACACGGTAAAAACAACCACTCAGGAGGCAGAGGCAGTAGGATCACTGCAGATTTGATGGTCAGCCTGGGCTACATAGCAAAGCCTTACCTGAAAATACACCCCCTCAACAAAAAGGAAAGAGAGAGAGGGAAGAAGAGGAAGAGAAGAAAAGAAATGGGGGAGCAATAAATACAAATCCTGAGTGACAGCTTCATGCATACATATTTCATGTTGAATGTTGACACAAATCTTCTTCCATGTTGAAACAGCCAATCTAAATAAAAAACCTCATCTATAATACCAATAATAATAGCTATCATTCAATAGCATTTCTGATGCTCTAGACATGTGTATTAACTCATCAAGTCTTCATGATAACCTGCAGGAATTGCTTTCACCACCTGATAGATGATAAAATTATGGCTTTGCAAAACTATTAAAATGCAAGCAGCCCGGCTTTAAACCTAGGCCAGGTGGGATCCAAGTCCAGGCGATGGCAATGAGTATAAATATACAAAGACTCCAACAGCATAGATCTACGGTTCCCACAGCAACTAGCAGTCAGCAGCAAGCTGAGAAAGCCAGAGTTCTCCCACGTAACTCAGCTGGGTTGTGGCTGTCAGGTCTTTTGGCTCGGCAACTCAAATCTCAGACTGTCCATGTGGGCTGAGGTTCTCTGGCTCTTCTAGAGTCTATTGCAACCACGGAGAAGCTTTTCCACCTTATCCAGGGGATAAGTGCCTGCAAAGGTACCCCCACTGGGGTGAAACGGGCACTTTCTCTGCTGCATCATTGACAGTGTATCCTGAGAAACAATGCCACACTGGTAGCAGCTGACTGACAGTCTCTCAGATGAGCCTCAGAGATCTGAACCAGTGCAGAGCAGGAGAGGGTAATGGAGAAAAAAAAAATAGAAGAAAAGGAATCATTCCTTTCCTTTGATGAGGAGGTTTATTATTGGCTCCATGTCCACATGTAAAATATCCCTTGATCAATTTTGTCTTAATTACTGAATGTAGGGAAACAAGACCATTGTTAATTTATGTGGCTTTAATTTATGCATCAGAGAATTACACAGGATAATTACCGGCAGTTGAGGAAAAATGAATACTGTCAAATCTGGTTAATACACGCTCAATTTACCCTTCTGTGTCTTTATCCAAAAAGACTTAAAGCGATAACCAACCTAAATGATATGTAAAACAACATGGGTTTGTGAAGCAGAAGGATCTTCTAGTATATACCCTTTGATTTGCATCACAAATAGAGTTCTCCAGTTGAGAATGACTAGATTTGAATATTATTTCTAGAACAATAGCCATGATTCACCAATTAAATGTGTATTTGATCTTTTCCAGAAGTTCCCATTTTTCAAATCAGCACAAGAGAAGTTATCTTCATGGGCTCCATGTTAGCCTGAGTATAATTTCTCTTCTGAGAATAACTTGGTGGGATTGATGATGATTTCCCTTATCAAAATTCATGGGGTATTTCCAGTTACGATCAGTAACCACTTCCCACATTGTCCCAGAACCTCCACGAAGCAGTGGCTTCCAAAAATCTAAAACTCAAACAAGCAGCTGGAACAAATTATAGGTCCATAAAAGAACACAGATGGAAATTTCCTGATGACTTGAGTCAGGCTAGGAAAGCCTCTGTGAACTCACTCGTGGTATTGAGAGGAGACTAAGGCTTGGATAGAGTTGACTTAAAAACTGGGGTTACACACCTGTCATCGCAACACCCAGCAGTGGGAGAGGAATGACTGTGATTTGAGGCCAGCCCCCTCTATATTGCAAGTTCCTGACCAGCTACAGCGACCGAGTCTCTATAAATCAAGTAGCAAAGAGCCGATAAGCTGCAGAGGTAGCTTGGGATAGAGCGCTGTGGGGCTGGTTTGATCCCCAGCACCAAATTAAATAAGTAACAAAAATCTTGCTCTGATTCAGTGGCAGGCTCTGCTCTGAGCTTCCTTCCAGCCAGGCAAAAGGGCAACGTAGTAGGTTGTTACTTAAGTAGTTGCTACCAGTACCAGAAAGGTGTGTGTACACACACACACACACACACACACACACACACACACACACACACACACACACACATATATATATATGTCAGTTCCTTAGAGGACAAACCTTTCTAATGATGAATTGTGGAAGAAGTGTCTTAACGGAGGAAATGGTGGAGCCAGGTACCCAAAAGCATTGCAGCAAGGTTCAAAGACAATGGCCCTGTACTTGCTGGTCTTCACTCTTGTTTTCTTATCTCTCCCTAAGGCTCTCTCCCAAGATCTAAAAATGGCAAAGGAAAGAAATATTATAAAAAGAAAAAGAAACATCTATATTTGGCTATCAATTGCCCTTTTTTGGAAAAAGCGATATAATTTCATCTAAGCCAAAATTACTCACCATAATCAGATCAGCAAATATTAGCAGGAGGCATTAAAGACAGTTGACCCTAGCCCCACAGACCCTCACAGGGAGCCCTGCCTGAACTGTGTGGCCACAGCTGCTCAATAGTCTCAGGACGGCCAGAATTCACTTGAGACTTTAAGTTCTGGGAAGACAAATGGATTATTAGCAAAACATAGAGAAGTGTCAAAGCTGACAATTATCATGGCTAGGCCAGGTCCTTTGTCTCGGCAGCCTGGACTTTGGTGATGGCAATGATGTGAACAGCAGGCACTGGTTTATCTGAGCATCTATTTCATGCCTAGCTTTCCACTTGGCAGGTCTGATGTCTTTGTAATCCTCAGAAATTAGAATGCAAATGTTACGATCAACATCTTACGGAAGAGGAAGCCAAGTAGAGGCACTCTTCCAAAGAAAGGACTCACAGCAACAGTGTGACTGCAAACTGATGACCCACATACTGTGTGTGTGTTCTTAGCCTTGCAGATCCGGTGACTTTCTTGTTTTCTCTCTCTACCTGTTATTAAGGGCATTGCTGGGACCATCTCTAAGTCTAGGCACTCACGACCTCTATTAGTGAGAGCTGTGGTTATTCAGGAGAGAGGTACCGGACACATGTGTAAAGCCACGCTGTTTTTACATACTCTGAGACTAGTGTTCTGATTCAACACTTTATGCTGATTCTGGAGGTGCTAAGGAAAGCGTAGTTGGCGAATGCAATACTTGCCCTTTCCTGCTGCGAATATTGATTGTGTCACACAGTGACCCCATCCCCATCCCACCCCCAGTGCTACTCTAGAGGATGACAGAAGGGGGAGGGGTGCAGTGACTGGCTGTGTCCAGCCACCTGTCCAAGCGGTGGCCTCTTCTCTCTTGGCCCTGAATACCCAAGTCTGAACAGTTGGAGGGCATCTGCTCTCGGAGCTGGAACACCCGCACTGCTGATTCAAAAACAATAGGCCCCGCCTGCCAAATAATATATTTTTGGTACAGAGAAGAATCCTATCCCTCCTAGGGATCAAAATACATTCTTAGGAGAATGTGTGTCATTTTTTAAAGAAGTTGCCTGGTTCCCATTCTCAATTCTGCTCAGCCCATTTGGCTGTCTTCAACGCCTACATTCAACGCCTTCAGTACTTTCAATTCCAAAGTCTGGGGTGAGGTTTCAGAAGCATGCAACATGAATGTGTCCTTTGAAAAAGAAAATGTTCAAGCCAGCTGACTGCCTGAGGGTGTTCATTGAAAACCTGACAAATGGTACTGTAGAACAGGGAGTCTGAAAGTTTCCCACTCACAATCCTCTTCACCAGAGAAATATTTATGTGCTCCCAGGCATATAGGTATACAAAATAAGAACAGGGATCAGACATTCACTAATAAGAAACCATAAAGAAATAATTTTAAAACAATCCCTTTTGGGACTGGAGAAATGACTCAGTGGTTAAGAGCACATGTTGCTCTTGCAAAGGACCTTAGTTCCATTCTCAGCACCCACATCTGACCAGTCACAACCACCTGTAACTCCAGCTCCAGCAGATCTAACACCTCTGGCCTATACGGGCACCTGCACTCATGTGTACATACCCCCCCACACATACACACAAGTATACACAATTGAAAATAATCAAAACTAAATCTAGAAAAAATCCCTTTATATACATATATTTTGCCATTTCTTGGTGAAAACAAACTTGCATACTAAGAATATGGATGTACTTACTTGGTCAAAAAGGAATTAAACATTGGCAGAATATTTGATTATAGATCTGTAAGACCGAGCATCTTCAGCAGCTCTGAGTGGACCACAATTTTGATTTTATGATCATGAGTGCTGAGAATGCCACTTTTCATACTTACGTAGTACAGAAGGGCAGTAGTGTGTTTAGGGCCATTTCAGAAATTGCTAGAAGTGTAGTGAAGACTTGCAAATCCTTTACAAATATCTTACAATGATGTTGGCATCAGATGACCAGAGACCATTAAGGACTCAGAGGTCAAAGGTGACTCTGCTTACTACAGCCTGTGTGCATGAAGAAAATCTAAGCCCTAGGAAGATATTTAAAAGTCTTATGCCTGAGTCCCAGTCCAGATCAGCTAAGTTGGACATTATATGAATGAGTCTCAAACTACAATGTTTTAAAAAGAATCACCCCAGGGAATTCTACCAGCTGGTTTAGAGAATACACCTTTGGCTCTTGAGTTTGCTCGTAACATCAAGAGACAGAGGTTGAGGCATGGGGTCCTTATTTTAGTGCAGGTAGACCCACTAATTCAGTTCCTAAGAATGCTGGACTTAACCACAAGAGATAAGGTACAAAGCATTGCCCCTTGAGCAGCAGAGATAGCCTATCTATTTTTGCTGGATCTAAAATGTTGTTAGCGGCACACTGGGCCATTCACACTTAATAGGTATTCTCATGGTGGGGAATGGTTAGAGTCGCTTTAAGAAATGGAAAAAGAAAACAAGGCATGGTGGTATACACCTATAATCCCAGCTCTCCAGAGGTGTAGACAGGAAGATTGGGAGTTCAAGGTCATCTTTGGCTGCATAGGAAATTCAAAGCCAGCTTGGACTACAGGAGACCCTTCCTGAAGAAGAAGAAGAAGAAGAAGAAGAAGAAGAAGAAGAAGAAGAAGAAGAAGAAGAAGAAGAAGAGGAGGAGGAGGAGGAGGAGGAGGAGGAGGAGGAGGAGGAGGAGGAGGAGGAGGAGGAGGAGGAGGAGGAGGAGGGGAGGAGGAGGAGGAGGGGGAGGAGGAGGAGGAAGAGGAAGAGGAAGCAGCAGCAGCAGTGGGGTGGGGAGAGAAGAAACAATGAAAACGTGAAAGTTGTAGTAGAATTTATATATCTCAGCTAAGGGACAGTGGAGATGAAGGGTAACAGGACCATGGCTGATTCCAGTTTTGCCATCCATCTTCTTGGAACAGTTGCCTGAAGGCCAGTTTCTTTATGTGTGGGAGAATGCTAATAACCATTCCTGGTAATTCACAGGCTTCTGTGATGCCAAAGTATTTGGGAACATGCAGGCTATGGTGAATATATGAGCTATGGTGAAGAACTGAGCTCATCACTGAGGCCCTTTACTGGTGTGTGAGATATGAACAGTCATGTAGCCAAGACAGAAACCTTTCTTTCTGTTGATTTTGATATCCACTGCGCTGCCTACTCCAGAAAGGATTTGGTCCCAGACTCTTTAGACTAAATATGAAGCCGGACCATGGTGGCGCACACCCTTAAACCCAGCACTCTGGAGACAAAGGCAGGTGAATCTCTATGAATTTGAGGCCAACCTGGGCTAGAGGGTGAGTTCCAGGAAAGGCTCCAAAGCTACACAGAGAAACCCTATCTCAAAAAAAAACAACAACAACAACAACAAAAAAAGGAAACTCAGTATGGTGGAGCATACCTCAGTCAGGTAGCCTGAGCGACTTCCTTACACAGAAGCTACATCTTCAGTTCAGTTTTGCAGAACTGATAAGACCTAGCTCAATACAGCCAGCTTGCTCAAAGCACATGTGTTTCTGAAAGTCCTGTGAACATGAGACCTCTGTGTTCTCTTATCTGTGACTAAAGTCCTAGAAAATTCCCACATGCTTCTGGAGGACAGGAGCGGTGTCGGCGCCTCCCTAACAGCGTGCCCAACTCTGCTGGTCTGTTCCAAGTCTAAGAGCAATGGTCCCAAGTTTTGGGCTTTCTATGTTTATACAGATGTCAGCCCATGTAGAGTGGGAAATTACACAGACATGGAATTCATTAAAGTCAACTAATTTAACCCCCACTGTGGCGTCTTGTTTTCTTTGAAGTTCTATAGAGTAGATCCATCAATCTACAATGCCCAACCAATTCTCATTCCTTCTCTAGAGAAAATAGACAAATTCCCCTTCACTGTGAACTCACCTTCATTTGCTTCACATCTGAGGGGTGCAACAGGTTTTCCTGTGTTACCTTCATCTTTGGCCCTCTACTCTTACGCTCACTATGCCCTGATGAGCTCATAAGAATGATAAAGGTTAACAACTGTGGCGTAGAGGAGATATAACTTAGGTTGGTGGCTCCTGAAAAGTGACACAGAGTTAGACCTCTGGTCCTCACATACACCCACAGGTGCACGCGCACACACAGGAGCACACACATGATTGAATAAGTAAAATTAACTATTCGAACATACATGTAAGTAGAACGTAGAGGGCAAATCCCCGAATATCCATTATATAAGATTCTTTTATATTTACCCCAGAGATCTCTTTAGTTTTTGTGACTGTAGAAGCCAAAAACAGACCTCATCCATTTCCCTGGTACACACTTCAGTGTGCAGCTTGAAGCTGTGGATGTTTATCGGATAATTCCAATGTCATTTTGTGCCCAATGAAATAAGTAAACTTTCCTTCCTGTTGTCTACTTTCAAACCATATTAGACGTCCCAGGCATCTCAAAAGTGGCTCCTCGTAAACTTGTCACCATGATGAAGAGAAGGGACAAGCATTGCAGAGTGAGGGCTGAGTCCCCAAAAAGCAAAGCAGCCTTCACATGACCTTGTGTGGTCCAGTGACGAGGGCATGCTGTGACGGTGGCATGGGTGTAGGAGAGAGCAGCCTTTGAAGACAGCGATAGGGAGGTAATCAGGCTGCCCACAGGACTTCCAGAAGCCTTAGGAAAAGGCATCCAACCCCTCAATTTCCTACTCCATAAAAATGGATGTGGCTCCCATCTAGGTAAATAGGCTAAAGACAATATCCAGGCAAGCCAGGCATCTCAATGCTTGAGAGGCTGAGACAGGAGGATCACTGCAAGTTCTAAACCAGCCTGAGCTACATAGCAGATCCTCTCTGTCTCTGTCTATCTGTGTCTCTGTCTGTCTTTGTCTCTGTCTCTGTGTGTGTGTGTGTGTGTGTGTGTGTGTGTGTGTGTGTGTGTGTTATAAGCATGAAAGAAAGAGAAGAAAGAAGCTTATTCTAGCCCAGATGTCAGGCTGGTGTGACTGTAGGACATTGTGGACTCAAGAGGGACAATGTGACAAGGCCTTCTTAAGCTCAACTTACAAGCAATATGGCTTCCACGTGTGCGCCAATTAACCTCTAATGTATTCTTTGTTTGTGGTGCTGGGGATTTTCCCTGTGTCATTAAATCCAGTGCTGGGTTCATAAACTATGTTCGTCCTTTACTCTCCACTGTTCTTAAAGCCTAAGAAAGAGATGGGTTTTTGTCTTCTTACTGTTTTATAGCTTCGTAACCTTTGGACCAAACATAGGATCTAAGAAATCACTGGAAACCCTCAGTGTCCAGTGGGAAGGCACATTATTCTGCTTGTGAATCATCTGTGCTCTTGCACATAGCTGCTCTGCATTCTGATGATAAATAATTTGGCTTTGACAGCCAAGAATAACTGCAGATGTTCTGCACCCAGCCACCTCTTGGTATGCAGCAGCAAGGACCAGCAGAAACCACCCCAATTATAGCAGATTAATGTGCTAAAATTACCACAAAGAGAGCATGTGTACAAGCCTATGGGAAGCCACTTAACTTTGAACCTGCTGGCACATGACGGCATGCGCGCGCGCTGCGCGCGCGCGCATGCGCGCGCGGCGCGCGCGCACACACAGCCTTGCCTCAGACTAACTAGCTGGGCATAGAGGCACACACCTTTAATCCCAATTTTCAGGAGGCAGAAGCAGGTGGATTTCTGTGAGTTCAAGGTCAGCCTGGTTTATATAGTGAGTTCCAGGAGAGCCAGAGCTACACAGTGAGACCCTGTCTTAAAAAAAAAAAAAAAAAAAAAAAAAAAAAAAAAAAAAAAAAAAGGACTAATTCTGAAGCTAGGTTATTCTTCAATTAAGCAGTTTGTTAGTATTTTCTTCCATCTTTTTTTTTCTTTTTTTCTTTTTTGGTCTGCTGTTCTTCATTTAGTAATAGTTAACATGACTTCAAATAATCCACCACAGATTTTAGAAGATCAAGGTAAGGTTATCATCCAGATTTCTTTCAAGACAGAAAATTAGTTAAATGCAGCAGATGTATCTGCTTCTTTTAATGTATAGTGACTGGAAGAGTAAACATTCAAGTGACTCATTCCCTTAGTGGAAACATAATCCTGTTTGTGTGGTACTAAGAGAAATTGAAATACTAAAGCTGGGTGTGGTGGCTTACACCTGCAATCCAGGGACTTAGGAGACTAAGGCAGGAGGATTGCCATAAGTTTAGAGTCAGTCTAAACTCCGAAGCAAATTCCAGGCCATCCCTGAGCTGAAAAGAGAAACCATTGTCTCGAAAGAAAGAAAGAGAGAAAGAATTAAAACGTTAAAGTAAACAAGCATTTATGTGTGTCTATCCAATTGTAGTAAGAACACAAGTGGGCATTGTTCGAGTCACACGCCAACACTAACATCCCTTTGTCGGCTACTACCTTTCATAATAGTTCCTAGTGTCAACAGGCCTTGATTACTATAAATAAGATTTACATAGGCAGATCACTCCAAGAATACTGCAATCAATCAGAACACGCCGATTTACTGACTCCCAGAACCTACCTGCTGTAATCAAGAGAATAAATGGAGTCAGAGAGCTGGCTCAGCCCCTAAGAGTGCCTTCTGCTCTTGTGGAGCCAAGTTTAGTGCCCAGCACCCACATCAGGCAGCTCACAACTGCCTGGAACTCCAGCTTCAGGGGACCCAATGCCTTTTTCTGACCTCCAGGGGCACCTGCATATACATAAAAAAAAATCATAAACTATATTTTTAAAAGAAAATTAAATAAATTAGGTTATGAGAGAATTTCTTGTTCACAAACAGCCAAAGAGTAAGGTGAGAATAATTAGTGTCTTCCCACATGAGTTCTCAAGGCTTCCCTCTCCTGGGTGGGCCCTCACTTTCTTTCTTTTTTTTTTTAATTTATTCTTCTCTCACACAATACATCCCAACCACAGTTTCCCCTCCCTCCACTCTTCAAGCCCTCACTTTCTTGAGGGTAGAAAAATAAAGGGAAGTCCTGTGGCCAAAGCCAAGAAAGGAATCCAGGTTTTAAACTCCTTCTCATGAT
Source organism: Peromyscus californicus insignis (assembly GCF_007827085.1). Taxonomy (NCBI): domain Eukaryota; kingdom Metazoa; phylum Chordata; class Mammalia; order Rodentia; family Cricetidae; genus Peromyscus; species Peromyscus californicus. The sequence goes on along the minus strand of NW_026294606.1, from coordinate 39,335,756 downwards.
GCTCTTCAGCCCCCACCCTCACCCCCACCCCCTCCCACCCCACCCCTAGGAACTGAGAAGTGAAGCCAGGGCCTCACACATGCTAAGCAAGCAGTGTTCAGCGGAGCTACCCCCCCAGCCCTCCAGGCACATATTTAAGCCCCACTCAGCAGCGCTGCGTATGCACGCATATTACTGTCAAATCTATAATAAGACGGCTGAACGCTAAGCATTGAGATACTGCTTTGGCTAAGCATTGAGATACTGCTTTTGAAGTGTTGTCATAACAACAGGAATAAAATGATGAATTAACCCCAGTTTGAAAGGAGCGGCCTTATTTCTAAGAGGATGGCAGTTGTTCCTGTTGCTAGAGTTGACGATGGAAGACTGACTCAGACACAGGCCATTATCAGTCATTGTGACTGTGTCCACAGTTGTAACTGTATTTACATCACAGCATTGCCAGTCTCTCCTCTGTCAATTCAGTTTACTTAAGACTCGTTAACACAGCTCCACACAGCTGACGGCTTTTGGGCAAGGGAGAGTCTTGACCTTGGAGGGTGAGGAGGTGTGGCTACTGGTAAGTTGCCCATGCACCAGTGAATGACCCACATCCATGCACTAACGGAACGCAGTGGGTGAACAGTGGAGGAGGAGGAAGAGGTGGAGGAGGAGGGAGCTGGAGAGATGGGTCAGCAATTAAGAGCTCTTGATGCTCAACGTTGAGGACCAGAGGTTTAGATCCCAGCACCCATGTCAGGTACCTCACAAATGCCTGTAACACCAGCTCCAAGGGACCTGATGTCCTCTTCTGATTTTCATGGGCACCTGCAAATATGTGCTTGTACACTCACATACATAAATAAAATACTAAATATTCAAAAAAATGAGGATAATGAAGTTGTGAGGAGGACGTATTGTGGCATGGCTGAGGCAATCAGGGAGGGGACTGGATACGATCTCAATATATTTCTACACATATATAAAATTCTCAGGGAGTAAATAAATAACATAAGATAAAAAATAAGAGGACATGGAAAAAAATATGGCCACAGAGAGTTAATGGGCCCTATGAAAAATCTATCAGTTTGATTCTATGCACCTTCTCTAAAAAGATTTTTACTAAAGATAATTTCCTGTCCATTCTCTAACACAAAGGGCAACATATAGCTTTATGGATGGATAAGACCCAGACTCATTTTCTACCTGACTCTTGTACCCATTAATGGATGCCAGTCTTTGTCAAGCCCATTATATAAATTGCACCTCTCAGCACACTGTTTGGCATGTTCTCCTAGAACCCAACAGCTGTTTCTGCTTAAGGTTTCCAAGATGGAGCTCAGTTCTGGTGAGAACCATAAAACATAGGCACTTGTAAAAAAAAAAAAAAAAAATCGTAATTTTACAGAAGTCAAATGCAATGGAAGAGAACATGTATCATTTTGAGGTTGTTATAATGAAGCCACAATCTAAAGGAGTTGCCAGGTCCTGGGGATCATCAGGCTGCATGCAGATACACTGGGAGTTGCTGATTTTCTTCTACACCAGAATGTTGTTTTTCAATCTGATGATCAAAAAAAATAAGGGTTCATGGTGGGTGTGTTTTTCTCTCAGCGGGATCAGCCAAGCTGTCTCCAAAACCATGTTCCCAAGACACGTTCCCCTTTTGATACCCACAGCTTTAAAAAAAATATAGACAAAATTACTTCTTATTACAAAGAGCCTGAGTCTCATTTAAGTGCAAACCACCCTTGTCTCCTGCGCTGCTTTGATGTGTAGTGTGCACTCGGTGAAGTCCTATGAGTGTTCCACGCTTTGCATTGTCAAATGAGTGATGACAGCATTAGTCCAAATCAACCCAACCCCCTCCAGAGATTTAAGCGGGTTGTGTGTCCTGAATCATTTCTCTTCTAATTATCGTGAGGCCAGCTGCTACTCCCTGCATTTATTTAATCCACCAGAACGGAAGAAGGAGCAGAATTTTCATTTTCCCCAGGGCTGAAGCACTGTCAATTATCCAGAAGTCCCTACAGTTGACTAACCCAGTGAGTAGACGGGCTGTTAACATTTCTTCTCTACTCTTCACATGACTCAGGCAGACACTTAAAATAGCTTCCATGTACTGCACTGTGCTGCCACCTTTGGGGAGGGGATTTAGGAGAGAGAAAGGGGCTGGAGCTCACTTCTCACTGTGCATTTTCTTGGCTGTGAAATGCTCATGGGCTTATAAGGGGCGTGCGCCACCTGATTGGTGAAACTCAGATGGCTCTCCAAATTGCAACTCGAGGTAATGGGAAAGACAGTTGCCCCACACTAGGCCATGCACTTTTTTCCTTGAAGTAACCTTGGTAACAGGACAAGAATGAGCAGGCCTTACAGAACTAAAACTGAGAGAAACTGGCCCACCTGGCCCCAAAGCCAAGATCTTTTTATTTGTTTGTTTGTTTGTTTGTTTGTTTGTTTGTGGGGTTTTGTTTGTTTCTTTGGTCTTGCCCTTTACTGAGTATCAAAGATAGCTCAAAAGACATCTGATAATGACTCAAAAGGGTGGGGCTTGATTAAAGACGTAAGACACTTAAGAAAAATAATTATGATACAGGGGAGTCCCTAAAGATGACAATTTCTGGCTGGGGCCGCTCAGAAAATGCTTCAAGAAACGGCTGATCCAGGCATGGTGGCACATGTCTGTAATTTCTGCATTTGGGATCAAAAGCAGAAGGACCGCAAGTTCAAGACCAGCCTGGGCTACATAGTGAGAGCCTGTCTCAAAAAAACCCATTAAAGAAAGAAAAAAACAAACAAACAAACAACTTGGCTCTTCCTTAAAATGATAGTAATAGATTATAACCCATTGAAAATGAGAATCCATTAGTCCGTGTTACCAGTTAACTAGCTGATTAATGAATACAAGGAGTAGAGAAAGCCCTTTCTTACATACCAAGGAATGATGGCATTCCATTATGAGTGCCATTATGCCACCATTGTGGTTATAACTTACTGGGGCAAGAATCAGCAATAAATGCTGAAACTCCTGAGGCATTACTGTGGCCTCAAAGTACCTCCCTACCAGGTTCATACCAAACACAATGTCAAAAAATGGTAAGTAAACAAAAAACAAACTGGCCAGCAAAACTTGGCCAAAGTGTCAAAGCCAATAACACCAATAATGGGATCGATGACTCCTTGTGCCTCTGCTACACTCTTGGGGTATATTCTGTTGGGTGTGAAAATACTAGATAACCCCAGAGTAGGAATATCCTGTAAAACAGCTGATCTGGATTCTATTCAAAGGTCAGTGTCACAAAGCACAGCCAAGGAATTGTCCCAGATTGAGAGAAACTAAAGACACATAACAAGAGAAACACTGTATGGTCCTAAATGCATTCCTGGAGTAAAGGGTAAGAGAGACAATATACAGACTATTAATGGGACAATTGGTGGGATTTGGATAACATTTATAGATTAGATAATACTATAGAGTTGATGTTAAATTTCCTGGTATTAATCACTGGGTTATGATTATTTAAGTGGGTAATTGTGCCCTTAGAAAATATGAATTAAGCCAGGCGGTGGTGGCGCACTCCTTTAATCCCAGCACTTGGGAGGCAGAGCCAGACGGATCTCTATGAGTTCAAGGCAAGCCTGAAGAGTGAGATCCAGACAGGTGCAAAGCTACACAGAGAAACCCTGTCTTGAAAAAACAAAAAAAAAAAAAAGAAAGAAAATATGAATTAAAGTACTGAATGCTGAATTTGCACCATACTACAAACTGGCCAGTGAAGAGGCAGACATTTGTATATGAAGCTATGTCTATACAAATTACTGTGGAAAAAAAGTCAGAAAAAATAGTGTGTGTGTGTGTTATGGAGAAGAAATTACAGAGAAAATTGTGATATTGCAAATGGTGCATCTCGGGGGAAGACAGGCTGGACCTTTTGTACTTTTCTTGCAACTTATTTATAAGAATCACACAATTTCAAAATGGAATTTTTTTTTTAAGTTGACTTTTGGGGATGCCAGGATAGCTCAGAGATCACAATCACAGAGGACCCAGGTTTGGTACCAAGCACCCTTATCAGGCAGTTCACAACCACTTTTAACTGTAGCTCCAAGGGATTTGACACCCTGTGCTGGCCTCTGAGGGTACTAGCACACACATGGCATTCACACACAGAGACATATACACATACACATAAATAAAAACAAATCTTTAAAAAACTGACTTTTGAACTAGATTTCTAAAATGCCTGCATTCTTAGTTTGTCTCAGTCACTGTTGTTGACTGATACAGACTATCTAAAAGTTGCAGATTTCCCAGGGAGCTGGTTCTAACTCTGTAGACTTCCTCTAGTCTGTCCACACTCAGTGTCCTGGAGGAAGCTTTTTAAAAAAAAATGTGTTTTGTTTGTAATGAAATGGCCTGGCTGTTCCTGTCTCATTTATCTCTCTTTCTTCTGGAAGGACTCAGTGTTTTAAAGTATTACTAAAAACTAGTTTTTATCAAGCACCTGTTCATACCAGGTCTTGCTTGTATTATCTCATTGCCATTTCACAAAAATCATCTAAATTGTGTGTCTTGTGCAAATAGGTGACCAGGGTACAGAGAAGCTGAGTAGCCAGGTAAAATTAGAACAGTCAACTGCAGAAATAACTTGAGCTCTGACTCATCCTGCCTGAGTCCACCCTCTTATCAGCACTGGCCTGATGCTCCCCTGGGAGCACGGAGAAAAAGCACCTCAAATCTTCCTTATGTTGTTTATTATTTCCAAAATTGATTCCCAACTGCTTTGTATATAGTCACAGTATCTTTTCCAATGAAATTATTTTTAAAGCAAACCCCAGTCATAGACAATATATAGCACCCTGCCAGTATAATACATATAACACAGTCAATAATTTCATGTTTATGGATAGAATCTTAGGGGACAAGAAATATGGCTCAATGGTTGGGAGCATTTGTTGTTATTGTAGAGGACCCGGGTTCGAGTCCCAGAACCCACCCACATGATGACTCACAACCATCTATAACTCCAGTTCCAGGAAATCCAATATCCCCTTCAGGTCTCTGTGGGCACATCACACATTCAGGAAAAACACTCATACATATAAAATAAAACCAATCTAAAAAGAAAATCATCTCTATCAATTTCCAGCAAGTCTAAATATTAGTTTCTTTCTCATTCTGTTTTTGTCAAGTTGGTTGAGAACAAGATCTTTATTATGATAGTCTTTGTGTTTTAATTCTCATAAAAATACTTCCTCGTTTTCTATCTGTTTTGGTGGGTGTGAGTGTCCGAATGTGTGGAGGTACCATGTGAGTGGAAGCCAGAGGTTAGCCTCTGCTGCTACTCCTCAGGAGCTGTCCACCTGGAGTTTTGAGACAGTCTGTCACTGGCCTAGGTAGACTGAGAGTGAGCCTCAGGAATCCACCTCCCTCTGTCTCCCCAGTGCTGTGATGATAAGTGTTGGACACTGTGGCTGGCTTTCTATGTGGGTTCGTGAGTGAAACTCGCCTTCTCAAGCTCGCACCTCAAGCACTGTTCCCACTGAGTTTTCCCTCTGCACTCTTTCTCTGGGTTTTCTCTCTGCCCTCTCTGTGTTTTCTCTCTTCTCTCCTCTCTCTCTCTCTCTCTCTCTCTCTCTCTCTCTCTCTCTCTCTCTCTCTCTCTCTCTCTCTCTCTCTCTCTCTCTGTTTTCTGTAGCTGGAGAACTTCTCTCCAGCTCCCGCCAAGCGCAGCCCACATATGAAATAAACACACAGACTTTTATATTATTTAAACTGTTTGACCTAATGGCTCAGGCATCTAGCTATCTAGTTCTTACATCTTAAATTAACCCATTTCTATAAACCTATACCTTGCCGCATGGCTCGTGGCTTACCGGTATCTTACATGTTGGTACTCATGGCGGCGGCTGGCAGCATCTCCTGACTCAGCCTTCCTGTTCCCAGAATTCTCTTCTCTGCTTGTCCCGCCTATACTTCCTGCCTGGCTACTGGCCAGTCAGCATTTTATTTATACAGAGCGATATCCACAGCAGCTTTCTCTTTGCCCTCTCTCTCTGTGTTTTCTCTCTGCCCTCTCTCTCTCTCTCTCTCTCTCTCTCTCTCTCTCTCTCTCTCTCTCCCTCCCCCCTCTCTTTTTCTCCCTTTTCTCTTTGCTCTCTCTCTGTTTTCTCTCTGCCCTCTCTCTCTCTGTTTTCTCTCTGCTCTCTCTCTCTTTTCTCTTTGCCCTCTCTCTGTTTTCTCTCTGCCCTCTCTCTCTCTCTGTTTAAACAGAAGCTCTCCATTGCTGGGGATGACTAATAATTTAGAAAAGACCCAAGTAGTCTTTTGATTGATTTCAAGATTGGAGGATGTTTCATTGCCAGTAGAGATTCATAATGCTTACATTAAAATAGAGACTACGGACTAACAAGATGGCTCAGATGGACACTTGCTGCAAAGCCTGAGGGACCTCAGTTTGATTCCTAGGACCATATGGTGAAAGGAGAAAATCTACTCCCACGAGTTGTCCTCTGGCCTTGCCACACGTGTACCATGGAAAGTGCATACATATGAGAGAGAGTGCTCGCGCCCATGTGCACACACAACCCCCCCCCCACACACACATAAACCAATGAATGAATGTGAAAAATAAAATGGAGAAGAATTGCTTTCTCTGTTTTACAAACAGAATCTGTATTTGCTCAAGTGTGGCGCTTGCTTAAGAGGCCTATGGGACCTACCTTGGTCCCTCCATCTGTTTGCTGAGGAGTGAAGTTATAGAAAGTTGTTTATAATTTTTCCATCCATTTGTACCATTTATCTTAGTTGGAATTTGTCATTTGTTTGACAGTGTTGACATCTGAGAGGCAAATATTGGCACTGCCTTGGTTTATTTTAGAGCATCAATACTTTTTTTAAAAAGTAAGCAATGGGGGCTGGAGAAATGTCTGCTCTTCCAGACCGACCCAGGTTCAATTCCCACGACCCACATGAAATCTCTCAACCATCTATAACTCTAATTTTAGGGGATCTGAAACCTGCTTATGTCCTCTGAGGGCACTGCATGCACATGCTGCAGACACATTCAGGCAAAACACCCAAACACATAATAAAAATAAAATAAATCTAAAAAAGTAAGCAATGACTTAAATACATCTCCTTAAAAAAAAAAACATTAGTCAACTCTATAATGGGTGCCTTGTAGATATATAATAAGCAGACATCTATTTTTAGGATTCATCTCAAATAATCATTTGGTGTAGCAGACTATTTACATCTGGCTCCCGTGCTCATTGAGACAAGTGAATTATACTTCTGCTCCCGAGTGAGATGTGGAGGTGCATAAACAGAAGGGCACGCTGTTAGGAAAGGAGGGGCCCATCCAGCATGAAGAAATGACTCAGATAGTGGGCCCAGTGTGCTGCCTGTGACTTGGACTTCCTAAGAAAAAGATCAGCTTAGTAGGGTCATTCGTGCTCAGGCCGGGGAGGGAGACATCTCACCCCAGTGTTTCCTTTCCTTCTCCCAATTTCTTGGGTCTTGCTCTTGTAGAAGGAATAATGACTCTTTTTCTGGAAGCTGATGGTGATTTTTAAATCAGCTTTATTGATATGAAATTCCTCAACCATAATATTTACTCATCCTGTGTGTCCAGTGTGAGTCTTAGTAAATGTACATCATCCCATATTTTAAATTTTTTGTTCATTTACTTAATTATTTATGTTTATCTTTATTTACATTTCCTTGTGGTGTAGGGTGTGGAACCTGAGGCTTTGAACATCCTAGGCAAGAGCTCTATGATCGGCCACACTCCAGCATATAACAATAGAATTCTAGCTCTTGTTACACCCCAGAAGTTCTCTGGGCTTCCTTGCGCGCTTCTAGCCCTGGCCTCCAGAAAGCGCTTGAAATGATCACAGAATTGTTTACCGCTGTTAGCACGTCAGCTGTGTGGTCTCCAAGGGCTGGTCTCAGTCTGATGTGGAGCTAGCCTAGCTCAGAACTTTGACAGTTCTTGGTTTCTTAGTGGACCTTTGCCCCAGGAGCTATGCTTTAGCAGGAGCAGTGATGTCCCTCCTCCTGTCACTTGGACATCATAGATGGATGTTTTCTGTTATCAGCAGGGATATTTCGCAATTACCTGCTTATGTTTCTAAGGTATTTGCTTACACAGGAAAAGGAAAACCCCACAAGGGTCAAGGTGATCCCGTTTAGACTTGCCACTGTTAGATTTCAGGATGTGCTATCTCACAGCTGGAGTGCATACCAATGTGATGGACTCTTACCCAAGCAAGCCTTTGCCTTTGGGCAAACCCTCCTCATCTTAAAGTCAGAAATAGAAACGTAAGTAATGCAGTCTGGGTGGGTTTCCTTTTACTAACCAAAGGAGAACGTGGAATGTAGGGGTTAACCTGTGTATCCTTTTAAGATGGTGTAAGACAAAAGTTAATGTATGAAACCTGGCCCCCAAAGAGCTTTTTTTTTTTTTTTAAAAAAAGAGCTTGCTAAGGAAAAGCAACATGCAAAACTGAATGCAGTCTGCACCACGGTTATGCTCTGCAGGGCAAGGGGAGAGTTGAAGCATAAATAAATTCCACTGTGGTCCTGTGGGTGATGGGAACAGCGGGGTTCTTCTTTCTCTTTCCCTTCCCTGCCTTCTTTCTGCTCCTCTCTAGTTTCCTGATGTTGGAGACAGTTTTGATGCCTATGAAACTTTAAAAAACAAAAACCGAACAATCCCTGTTTTCCTTCCCGAATCGCACTCAGTGTTGTTACCCCAGCAAAGCCTTCCTTCTGGCTGCCTGGGTGGTGTGCTACTTGCTTTCATTCAGTAAAGCCTCTAAGCACCTCTGCCTTGAACTCCTCAGTGTGAAGATCCATGCCTAGCAGGTGTGAGCAAGCCTGTTGGAGATCTGCCCCTTGTCATACCTAACCCTGTTAGTCCTGGAGGAGCTGTTGACATTGGAAGAGAGAAATATGTAAACATAAGCTAACCCAACCGCAGCGTGTTTTGTAAATCGGAATGCCAGCTAGTCAGAGCATAATACAAAGTAGAACTGTCACCTAGACTAATTCCCAGGCATCTTCTCATCACTTCTGTGAATTCTGGTGGTATTAATGAGCTACATTCTTCATAGTCAGTCTCCAAGCAGTCAGACTGCCAAGGTGATTCCCATCACTGGCTCTTCAGCATCAGGTTATCTCGAAGTTCTCTGGGTAGCCCTGATTTGCAGCGCTGTTCTTACCTGTCCTTTCTGGACCAGTCGCAGTGTGAGACTACGTGTGGTGAGGGAGAAACAGAAAGTCACCTTAATCTCTTTCCATCTGCCTCAACCTCTCCCTCACCTGGCTCAGTGCTCTTGTGTCAACCCTGCCTTCTGATTCAGCAGATTCTCATCTCATCATTCTAATTTCAAAAGATCTGGTGTGTGCGTGCATGCGTGTGTGTGTGTGTGTGTGTGTGTGTGTGTGTGTGTGTGTGTGTGTGTCGATACCAAAAGAGAGCACCAGATACCCTGGAGCTGTGTTATATACAGGTGGATGTAAGCCACCTAGTGTGGGTGCTGGAAACCAAACTAAGGTCCTCTAGAAGAGAAGCAATTGCCCTTAGCTACTGAGCCTTCTCTCCACACATACAACCCCCTTTCTGGGTTTTAATGCATAAAGGTGAATATTGATTCAGCTGTAATTTTCAGAAAGACCAGAGTCTTTTAAATATATATGCATGCAGTGACAAAGGAGCCAGAAGAGGGAATCGGATCCCTGGTACTGGAGTTATTGGCTGTGAGCTACCATGTGGGTGCTGCTGGGGCTCAAACCCTGGACCTCTGGAAGAGTAGCCAGTGTTCTTAATATCCGAGGCATCCCTCCAGCTCTAAGAAGTCTTTTTTGCAAAGCTCCAGCAGTCCTGAAGATGAGTCACAGCATCCAGAACTGGGTCTGCAGTTTTATATGGAACTCTGCTTATTGGAAACGCTTTGCCATGAAGCAGAGCAATGTAGATCTGGTGTAATCTCTAATGGGTTTTTGAATGAAAGTCAGGAAGTTGTTACATAGCTCAAAATTCAAAATAAGGGCATTATGGGGGATTGTGACTTGCTTGAATCTAGTCAAAATTTATGAAATCTACTACATTGTTTCTTGGAAATCATATTTCTTCTCTGCAAGACTTATAAATAAAAAACAAGGTTGGCACCCAACAGCTGTCTTACATGATTTCTGATATAAGTTATCTTCTCTCCACTCCCCAATCGAAGGGTCTGGAATCTCAAGAAAAGGAATTTTGCATCCATGAATAATACACGTATTAATCTCTGTAAGGACAACAGTCAGAAAATGCTACACTGTTGCTGACCACCACTCAGTCGCACCTTTCCATAGACAACTGTCTATGCTTCCCCAACTTTTCCAGCTGTGTACATCGGTCTATGTACGTGGTTTTGTTTTTACTATTCCTGGTATTGTACTGCTGCCCAATAGACCCTAGGGTTCTTTCTTTAAGAAAATTATATGACAGCTTAGTATTATTATTTACTGCTATTGCTAGATTTCTGAGACAGGATCTTACCATATAGCCCCAGACAGCCCTGAAGTCACTCTTTCCTCTTTAGCCTCCCGAGCGCTGCGATGACATACACACACCGCTCCGCCTACCATTGTCTTCACTATGATACAGTTTCCCACCTTAGTGATTATGCCACAATGCACTAACCACTTCTGTAATCATTTGTGTGAACGTATGGTGCTGGGCATTGAACCCAGGGTCTTGTGAATGATGGGCAAGCATTCCACCAGGCCTGGTAACATGGATACTACTTCTCAGTATTGGAAACATAGCCTGTAATGAATGTCTCTTATGTGCCTCTCTGTGCTCTTAGGTGCCTTCCTGAAGACACACCAAAGGATGCGTGTGTTTTACATGTCCTCACCACCATGTGTCCCTTCCAACAGTGGCAGTGCAAATCTTTAAGTTAAGACATTTGGTATAATGGAGTACCTGCTATCAGGATGCAAATTCCTCAGGGGTGGGTAATTAAATGCTCGAAACCTTACACTATGTTGGATAGTATGAATGTGTGTGTGTGTGTGTGTGTGTGTGTGTGTGTGTGTGTGTGTGTGCGTGTGTGCGTGTGTGTGCGTGTGTGCGTGTGTGTATGGTGAGGCAGCTATAGTAACTGAGTAATGTGGCACTTCCTTGGAAGGCAGCCAGCTGTCTGAAGAGAGAGCACACTGAAGAGTAGATAGAACTAAAAAGTAGATGGACTAGTCACTTTTCTTCTTGCTGTGACCAGCTACCTGACACAAAGCCACTTACAGAAGCATGGTAGTTGTTGGTTTGTAGTGCAAAGAAATACCATTCATCATGACAGGGTAGAGGCATCGTGACAGGTCACAGGTGTCTGGTGTCTGGAAGCAGAGAGACAGAGAGGAAGAGGAGAGCCAAGCTATGATGTCCCAAGGCCCTCCTCTCCCAGTGACCCACTTCCTCCAGTGAAGTGCCACCCCCTGAAAGTTCAGCACTCTTCCAAAACAAACAAGTGTCAAACACGTTTGTCTAGGGGGACATTTCACATTCCAATTGCCAGAATAGGTGTGGGTGACAAAAAGATGCCCAAAAATGCAGCATTGCAAGATGATTTCCACCCACTGAAGGCTACAGAAGCCGGAAGAGCCAAAGCAAAGAACTGTCACCCTAGCCAGGCATGGTAATTGGTGCACATCTGTAATCCCAGCATTGGGGGGTAGGCGCAGAAGGAGCAGGGGTTTTCAGTCAGCCTCCACGACATAGCAAGTTTGAGGCCCTCTCTCAAAAACTGAGAAAAAAAGATTTGTCAGCCTTCCTTCTGAGTCTGGAGACCTGCAGAGTTGGGGGAGGGTGTTCTCTACACTCCCCACGGGTCAACTGTGCCCCACCCTGTAAAACCCACTCCTTCATGTCTCCAAGAGTTCTCTTTCTCTTTCTCTGTGTGTGTGTGGGAACTGATGGAAGGATAGAGATTTCAGTGTAAACCACCTCTCAAATTCTTTCCTGGTAGATAACAATCATTGTCAGGATGGAGAGATGAATTGAAGTCAAACTCCTCACTCCAGCCATGCTCCTAACAGTCACCTACTCCCCATGGGAAGTTAATAAAATGTTTCTGAGTAATGTTTCGCCCTCCAAAGCATGTACATCCTAAAACCCTGCACAAACACCTACTCTTAGATGCTTTCGTGCCCGTGACAGACAGGAGAAATGAGCAGATTGCACAGTCTGGGACACAGGTTTTGTCATACAGCATTTCATTCAGCTAATGTGTCACTGGAACTTTGCAGACAGGAGCTTAAGACTGAAGAACAAGCCAGGCATGGTGGACAGTAATCCTAGCACTCAGGAGACTGAGGCCAAGCCTGGGCCACATAGTGAGCTCCGGGCCAGCCTGAGTTGTATAGCAACCAACCTCAAAATAAATAAAGGAATACAAAATAAAAATAAAAGGAAGACTAAGATTTAAGAAAACATTTGGACTTGTTAAACTGTAATGTTCCTGGAAGTTTTACGTTTTACCCAACATGTCAGGTTCTCCTCCGCTCTTTTCTTCTCTTTTGTTTCAAGTCTACCATTAGCGCAACCGATTGCGTAATGGAATTTCTAAGGCAGTGTCTTCCCAACTCCGCTCAGCATCCAAATCACCTGAGGGGCCTTTTGAACAGCTGTATAAACAGGTCATTGCCTATATTAATTATCCTAGAATGCCTGAGGCTTAGAGCCAGGCCACTGCAGCTTAATCTACTGATGAAAAGAATAAGAAAGGAAAAAATAATCTTTTGGGTTAAACACACTCATACACACACACACACACACACACACACACACACACACACACACACACACACAGTTTCAGCACACTTCTATGTTAGCACACAGCCTCATCACAAGTGTGAGACCAGCCTTCTCCTTGCAGCAAGTTCCAGGCCAGCCAGTACTGCATGGTGAGACCCTGCCTCCAATGCCAGCTGTTTGAAGACGAAGGCAGGAGAATTGGTATGAGTTCAAAGTCAGACTGGGCTGCTTGATGAGTTCCAAAATAGTTAGGGCTACACAGTGAAACTCCATCTCAAAACACCCAGACCAAAAGGAAACAAAGAAATATATACACATAATATCTAGAAAGTGTGAAACAGTTCACTATTTTAAACAGCTTTAAAGTTTGCTATTCATTTTCAATCAAATATCTGTGCTTCATTGGATCTGCTGAACAATTTACAAAATGAGATACAATACTAATAAGATTCATCAAGTTGGGGCTGCAGAGAAGACTGTTAGGAGCCCTGGCTGCTCTTCCAGAAAGCCTGAGTTCAATTCCCAGCACGCTGCTTGGCCGTTCACAACCCCCTGTAACTCCAGTTCCAGGGGATCTGATGCCCTCTTCTGGCCTCAGCAAGCACTTCGCGCTTGTGTGCACAGACACCCTTGCAGGCAAGAGAACCATACACATGAAATAATAACATAGCATTTCAAAGATGTGTAAAGTTGAGACTTGATGAGATGAGTGTTTGGCTGTGAATTATTGGATACAAGTGTGGGAGTGTAGCTCAGCAGTAGAGTCCCTGACTAGCATGTGGGCGGCCCTGGGTTCAATCCCCGGCACCGGAGGAAAATAAACAAAAACCGATGAGGTGAAAAAGGCACACAAGCCATCACGCCTTCTTGATGACTTTTAGAAGTTTGCAGGTGACGTCATGGTGCGTGGGGCCAGCTCTGTGAGCCCAAGGACCACGTCCTCAGCAAAATGTAGACACTTGAGGGTCAGAGAGAGCCATTGTGAGAACTTGCTGAGGAACTGACAAACTGGGCTTCTGTATGGAGTCCCCAGGAGCAGTTCCATTGTGCCTGGTGACTGCACAGTCTATTACCTTTACGTATTTCTATCTTATTACAATTAAAGTTCTAGACAATCCCTTCTGTCTTTGGCAGCTGTGAGGCTTTGTCCCACCCCACAGAAAAGCCAGCTTGCTGTCCAGACTGACCTTTCAGTGCGTGAGCACCTTGTCCCCTGCAATAAGGCATGCTTTCCCCAGAAGGGTAGGGATTTAAAGCCCTGTGGCAGTGTGGACGGGAGTCTGCTCTCTGAGGGTTTAGCTTTCCCCTCTTTCTCCTAGGTTCCTTAAAGAACAATGGGTGGTGCTGATTGCTGTGTGTCCACTTTGGGGGTTTCAGTGTGGACACTCACCTTTTCCTACCAGCTCAGCCCCTGCCTGGGCTGACAGCTGCTGAGACAATGCTACATGTTTTGAGGCTGCCTGGTTGACCGTGGGTAGGGTTACCTCAGTTCTAGGACAGTCCCTTGGGGGACTAACCTTGGGCTTCCGTCCTGCTGAAGTTGTGCTTTGACACCACACCGTGGTCTGTCATGGGGAGTCTTCACAAAGCCAAACAAACAGCCAAAGAAAGGATCCAAAGGAATTGGGCGCCCTGTGGCCGCCTACCTCTCGCCTTCTTATCTAACCAGATGATCACTTCCTTTGTGAGCACTCCTTCTACCCTTCCTTATGTGCCCAGCCAACTCAGTGACAGTCTCATCTATCAGAATAAGGAGAGAAAAGTGGGAAGAGTTTAAGTAAGTTCATCTTTAAAGAAACCGCGTGTTTTCAGCCTTACCCATAAAATCCCACCTGTAGGCCTGACTACGTTTTGAATTTCAGGTTGTTGGACTATCTGAAAATTTAATGGTGGCTCCTTTGTACAGTGTTGTTGTAGTTACTGAATGGACTGAACCATTACAAATGTTCTTATCTTTGGTAGACCCCAGTTGAGCCTGAGAACGAAGGGGGGTGAGGGGAAGGAGAAGGAAGGGCAGAGGGGAGGGGAAGAGGGAGAAAAGAGCAAAGAAGGGAGGAAGGGAGGGAAGGAGGGAGGGAGGGAGGGAGGGAGGGAGGGAGGAAGGACGGACGGGCACTCCTAAGGAAACATATGCCAGTTAGGAAGATGGGGGTGGCTCAGTGAATAAAGTATGCAGGCTTGAGGACCAAGTGCCAGTTGTCAGAACTCACACAAGTTCTGGGCAGGCAGAGCAGCTGGCCTGTGATTCCAACGCTGTGAAGTTGAAGGCAGGGGATCCCCAGAGCAAGCTAGCTAAGTAAACCAGTCATAGTGTCGATTTCTGCATTCTGTTGAGAGACTCTGCCACAATGAGTAAGATGAGCACTATCTAGAAGAGTCTTACCATCAACCTCAAGTCTCCACGTGCATATGCACACATGTCCATATACATGCAAACACACATAAACACATGTGCATCACATACATATGCCCCCCACAAGGGAAACCTAAGTGGCAGTAATTTTGTGTATTCATATTTATTTTGGTATAAGTGGATGAGTCTCCTTTTAGGAAAGCCTAGAAGCAGTCCATGGCCCTCATGACCAGGACCTCATGAGTCACTTCACCTTGTCACACCTGTGAATGTTGACAAGCTCAGTGCTTCTGTGTGAACCTGCCGACCGTCACCGTGACCTTCCATCTGTCTTACAGGACTGCCAACCAGACTCCCAGAAATCATGCTGGTGGGATCCCAGTCCTTCTCACCTGGAGGGCCCAACGGCATCATCCGGAGCCAGTCCTTCGCGGGTTTTAGCGGCCTGCAGGAGAGGCGGTCCAGGCAAGTGCTGGGTGCTCCTCCTGGGGTGTGGCAGAAAGAGGCAGGGGCGCCGATGTGTGTGCCTCACCAACGTGCATGTGTGTGGCAGTTAATGTCTTCTTCATGGAGAAGATAACACACCCAGAATTAAGTACTCTCATTTTTATCACTTAGAATTCCTTGTGCAAAGACGTCTAAGGGTTTAGAATAAGCTAGCCGTCTACGCGTATACAGACACATACATAAGTGGCTAGCTTATCCTAGCTATTATGAGTGGTCATGTCCTTACTTTGGGGGACATGACCACTCCAAGGTGTGATTGAGGGGAAGGTTTTCAATGTAGATATGAGAGAGAGGACAGCCAGTGGCATGTGGAAGCGTCCAGAGCTTAGAAAGAAAGTCGTACACTGAACATGGCCAGCAGGGTGAACTGGGCCGTGGGGCATGTGTGTGGTCAGGGGAGTGAGAGAGGAGGCCAAGAAAGGGGCAAAAGGAGGACCGAGAGGGTGCATGGCTGAAACGGCAGGGCTATGTAGGAATCAGAAGCTAGGGGAAGGGAAGCCCATGAGATGGAGAAGTTTAGGACTGGGAGCTGGTGAGAAGAGCCAGGGTGCCAGTGTGGACTCTGTTAGCAGGTACTTTGTGCTGAGAGCCTGGAGGTCAGCATGCACTTTGGTCTGTGATAGGTACCACAGTTAGCCATGGACCTGAGAGTGTAGACTTACTTGCCCCTGCCTCACTCCCAACCCCCTTTAAAGCACACTTTCCTTTACCTTCCTGTTTGGGAGACTGTATCTGGTATGAAATTATGCAGTGGATAAAGACGATGCCTCACAGAGTGACTCTGGGGAGGTGATATTATCCAGGTGGGGGTTGGGACATTAGCTCCTCCTTTGCCTGGAATCTCCCCTCTCATAACCCTGAGGAAGTGCAGAGAGTGAATGGGTAATAAGCAAGGAAAGTCATCTTTGGTTTGGCTGCTGGATGACTCTCTCCCTTTCCAAGGGAGCTCCAGGTTTAAAGGCAGGCTCTGTCTCAAAAAAAAAAAAAAAAATGAAGAATGATAAAGAATGATACTCAAAAGTCAGCTTCCGGCTTCTGTGCACCTGTACACACACATGCACTAACACCTGCACACACACTCACAGACCCCACATGCAAAAAACAAAATGAAAAAATTAAAGTAAAATCAGATAAATAATACTTCAAGGAGAGCTCTGAGTACATGCTACATGTGTTTTTATTTAATGCCCTAGAAAATTAGCTATTTGTCATGTTTTGGCACTTTACCCAAAAAGGTGTCATTCATATCCTACTGAGGTACATAAGTTTGTATCTGTTACTATGAAAAAAAAAAATTTTCCCTTTGGTTGGATATAACTTCTACCTGTTCATTGTTTCCACCCGGAACCATTTATCCCTGGCTCCCTGTGAGCTAAACTACAAGGGCACCCTCAAAAGGCACACAACCCAAAGCTAGGCTATGCCTCCAGGGTAGCCTCTGCTCAGCGAAGCTTTCAACAAACATCAAGAAGCTGAAATGTGGCCAGTTGGGATCTGTTGCTGTCTAGGGCCATGTTACCTTCCTCCAGCGCACTAGGATGAGGGCAGGAAGATTTCAAAGGCAGTTCCCTGGTGGGTCTCTTTGATGTCTGCGACTCACAGTCTTCTTTCTCTTTCTTTAGATGTAACTCCTTCATTGAAAATGCCTCTGCTCTCAAGAAGCCTCAGGCCAAGCTGAAGAAAATGCACAATTTAGGACACAAAAATAACAACACTCCCAAAGAGCCTCAGCCGAAGAGAGTAGAGGAGGTCTACAGGGCCTTGAAAAATGGACTCGAGTAAGAACAATGGACTTGACAGTGCACTTGGGGCAAGGGGACCTTTTTTCTTCCTAAAATAACCCTTTTCCTTCCTACAAGCTAGTAGTAGTCTTAGGAAAGCAGTTCTGAAAACGGCCGTGTGTGCCACTGCTATTTTATTCTGTTTGTTTTTGAGGCAGAGTCTAATGCAGTTCAGGCTGGCCTTGAACTCGCTATGTAGACAACGATGACCTTGCAGTTCTGATCCCGTCTCCACTTGTCAAGTGATGGATGGGGTCGCAGAAAGAAAAAAGCACATCAGCATACTTTGCTGGGTGTTTCCTTCTTGTTCTATAATTGAGGCAGCTTTTAGTAAGTCCCACGGATGTGAGATGGGTTGGGATGGCACGTCGTATCCATGACATTGAAGCAGGCTTGACACAGTGATGTGTTTATAACTAACTCCCTCCAGGGTTGGACTTCACTTAAACAATAGTGGACAGCCATAGCTGCACTAAAGATTGCCAAGAAAGGGTTCTCAGCCTGGTGGAGTAGATCACACCTGTAATTCTACCCAGCACTCAGGAGGCCAAGGCAGGAGGATTATCCAAAGGTCAAAGTCAGCCTGGATGGCAGAGTATACAACCTGCCTCAAACATACACACATGCAAACACTCTGTAAAGGGGTCTGAAACCTTCCTGAATGTGCTATAAGAACAGTTTGTCCAGAAGATAACTTGCCTAGCATTTGGTAAGGCACCTGCAGTCACTACTAGGTGACAAGACTGTGTGACCCTGGTCCTGTCTAACTTTTCCCTCCCAGGTGACTTTTCATTTCTGGATTTTCACCCTCCCAGGGGCACTCCCCTCATCTCTCTCCCCCTCTTCAAACTAGACAAGATCAAATGCAGCTACTAGTGCTTCCAGATGCTCCCCAGCCACTGAGCAAAGTTTTGATTCTTTTTTCAAGAGGAGAGAGAGGCTGGTGTCTCACTCTGTAACCTAGGCTAGCCTGGGAGATACTACGAAGCCCAGGCTGGCCTAGAATACATAATAGTCTTGCTTCAGTTTCCCATGCACTGAGATTATTAGTGTGAGCCACCCCTTGACTCCCTCTCAGAAGGTAAAGGTCAGCAACTTCTCAAATCCCTCCTAGAGTGAGAGCTCACCATGATGTCTTCCCTTCGCAGTGAGTACCTGGAGTTTCACCAGACAGAGCTGGACAAGCTGACCACTCAGTTAAAGGATATGAAGAGAAACTCTCGCCTGGTAGGTCCCTCTGACCATGAGGATGCTGACACAGGTGGAGGGTGGGAGTTTCCTCTCCTTGATTACCAGAGGTGGGGAGGAGAGGGGAGGAGAGGAAGGCTTAAGAAAAACAGATACAAGTAGCAAAGCCAGTGCCTCCTGGCCTACGATTTGGAAGGAAGAAGAGCTGAGCTTGGTGGCTCCCACCTGTAACCGGAGCATGAGGAAGGCTGAGGCAGGAAGAGGGCCAGCCTGGGCTATCATATGGGGAGACCTTGTCTCACAAAAACAGCAATCATAATAA
Organism: Peromyscus californicus insignis; assembly: GCF_007827085.1. Lineage (NCBI taxonomy): Eukaryota > Metazoa > Chordata > Mammalia > Rodentia > Cricetidae > Peromyscus > Peromyscus californicus. Next base: position 39,316,817 of record NW_026294606.1, on the reverse strand, counting down.
AAGGGAAAAGCTGATTTTCTTTTAAATGCTTTATTCTTAATACTTCTGAGTATGCTCTACGTGTTAGTGTAGATATACTTCATAATGAAATAAAGATGATAAAGATGGTTTTTGAAAATTCCCCTACATGGTGCTGGAGCGGTTGAGCGCACTGGCTGCTCTTTCAGAGGTCCTGAGTTTAATTCCCAGCACCCACATGGCGGCTCATGATCCGATACCCTTCTTCTGGTGTAACAGACATGCTTGTAGACAAAGCACCTGTCTACATAAAATACATAAATAAATCTTTAGAAGAAAACTCTAAGCAATATAACAAAATGATGTGTTGCTGTTTTCCTAGCACCTCCTTAATACATTCCGAATTCAGAAACAAGAACGTCTATTTGCTTTATCTCCAGCTTGTAAATATAGGTCAGTGTCCTAGTTCTCTTCCTACGGCTAGGACGAACACCACAGCCAAACGCAGCTCGCAGGGGAGCTTGTTTCCGCTGACAGGCTCTCCTCCATCGGAGAGAAGTCAGGACAGGAACCTGGAGGCAAAAACGGAAGCAGAGCCGTGGAGGAACTCTGCTTTACTGCCTTCCTCCTCGAGGCTTGCTCAGCCTGCCTTCTTATAGTACTCAGGACCACATGTTCAAGAGGGGCACCGCCCACAATGGGCGGCACCGCCCACAATGGGCGGGACCGGGACCGCCCACAATGGGCGGGACCGGGACCGCCCACAATGGGCGGGACCCTCCCCACACCAATCATTAATTAAGAAAATGCCCCACAGACTTGCCTACATGCCAACCTGATTGTATTTTTTTCAACTGACGTTCCCACTTCTCAGATGACCCTGACTTGTGTCAAAAACTAACCAGCTCAGCCAGTGGCAGGGAAGGAAGGGAAGAAGGTCACTAAGCAGCCAGAGTGAGAGCACCTTTGAGCCCCATTAGAATCCAGGCTGGATGGTGAACATCCTCTATTCCGATGAATTTGTGAGGGCTGATTTCGTTCATACCAAAGTGTTATTTATCACACCTTAACCTTTCAAGGCAGCAGAGAACCCCAGGCGAGTCTGCATTGGTAGACCTGGCAGCTGTGTGAGAGCATGTTTATCTTCTGCTTCGTTGGCAGGTAGACTTTGCTGGGTTTTCCTTATGAACCCTTAAGCCGCTGAGAGGCCACAAGAGCAGGGTGCAGTTGTAGGGTCACAGAGGTCAGGCGACGGTGGCTCCTGAGAGTACTCCAAATAACCCTGAGTTTTACTCATTAAAAGCAAATACAAAAAAATCCAATAGCATTTGGTGGGGCTGGTGATTCCTTCAGGCAATGTGGAAATGTGAGCTGAGCCGCTTATTAAAGCGGACAGCATTTCTCCGGACGATGTGTTGTAACCAGGGGCTCTTCTTTTCATTTCAGGGTGTGCTGTATGACCTAGACAAGGTAGGCTATCTGTGTTGGGGTGCTGCTGAAAGATGAAACTCTGTGCTCTGAGCAGATGTCAGTAAGAGGCCCTTTGGGGGTCAGTATAGTTCCAGATAAAGGATAATTTTCTCATCTTGGGAAGAAAAATCCATTTTGGTTTTTTGTTCCATGAAGAGGATGAGTGAGCACCAGGCTCTGTGTAGCCAAAGGGCATCAGCTCGAGGGAGGACAAGGCCTCCGGGTGGTGTGTCGCTCTGGTTTCTGGGAGTCGGAAACTCGGATTGAGAGGTCCTCACCATGTGGTCTTTGAGTAGTAGCTGCCGTTTCCATCAACCATGAGACGCCTCTGATTGGAAAACGCTACAATTGTTTATGGGCCACTAAAATATATATTTTTCCACTATATATTCCATATATAATGTAATGTTTCAAAAAATATATTATAAAATAGAAAGAAATTATTCCAATTGAATCTAGTTCTTTCTTTTCATATAAAATGTATATATTCTTACTGACAAAATTCCTTCAGGCCTTTTAGAAGTGATTTTTTTTGTGTGTCTTCCTTTAGCTGTCACAATGTCACTCTCCATGCCGTTCTATATACGTAGCTTTATTTCAATGCCAGTCATGGTATATTCTTCCATGAGGCTATTTTAAAGGGCAATTAACTCAAGTGAATGTTACAACAATATTTAGAACTCACAGGGCTGGTGTGAGCAGCTGTGTCTGTGAACCCACGCCGATGGCTATCTGCCGCCGCAGGGGCAAACAACGATTACAAAATGTACCCCAGTTTCAGATACAACTCAGTGTGCAAAAGGCTTAGTTTAGAACAAACAAATAATGAGACTGCTCCACCAGAAACGGAGTGGATTGGCCACCCCGGTGTTAAACTCGGGGTGACTATAATTAGTTCAAGCTCATCTCTCGTGACAGCCAGTGTTTTGAAAAATATTTTCAAAATTAGCATTAGAGCAACCCTAAAATAGTGGCCAGGGTGGAGGAAAGAGGAAGTGGTAAGAACTGCATTTCCGGGACTTGTGCAGAGGAGGACATGCTAATGAGACTGCTCTCGCAAGCCTAATCAATTGCACTGTGAATGGCTGCACTTTTTTCAAGCTTCTCTTTTCAATTCCAGCAAATTAAAACGATTGAGAGATACATGCGACGGCTGGAGTTCCACATCAGTAAGGTAACCGATGTTGTCTTTGCGTCCGTGTTTCTGCTCTCAGTTACTTCCCGGGGCAAGCCCATCCGGAGTCCAGCGGGCCCAGTGAACCTTTAACATTTAATAGATACCTAAGCTGAACATAGAAATGAAAGCCTTGGGGATGAGAAATGACTCGGTGGTTAAGAGCACTGGCTGCTCTTGCAGAGGACCCAGGTTCAGTTCCCAACCTCCACATGGTGGCTCACAGTCAATTGTAACTCCAGTCCCAAGGAATCCAACACCTTCTGGCTTCCATGGGTACCAGGCATGAATGTGGTGCACAGACATGCATGCGTGCAAAACACCCATTCACATAAAATATAAATAAATAAATAAAATCCCAAAGAAAGACAGGAACTAAGTAAGGAGGGACGGAGGGAGAGAGGGAGGGGGGAGGGAGGGAGGGAGGGGGAGGGAGGGAGGGAGGGGGGAGGGGGAGGGAGGGAGATGGGGAGAAATAAGAATGTAAAGCCTGATCATTTGTCGCTGTTGGGACTGCACTGTGATAAATTTGAACAACTTAATTTCAGTTTCTCTGCTATTGACCCATGACTTCACAAAATTGTTTTCAGTAAATATCCTCATTTTTAATTTTTAAATGCTTAATCCTGGGGCTAGAGAGATGTCACAGTGGTTAAGAGCACACGCTGCTCTTGCAGAGTTCAAGTCCCAGCACCCACATCCCTTGGCTCACAACTACCTATAACTGCACCTCCAGGGGATCTGATGCCCTCTTCCGGCTTCCAAGGGCACCTACACTCAAGTACACATGCCCACACATCACACAGTATATCGTCACATAATTAAAAATAAAAATTAAAAAAAAAAGGCTGAATCCAGGCCTATGGAGAGAGTTTGGTGGTTAAGAGTACTTGCTATGTAATCACGCAATCATGAGGAGCAGAGTTTGGAACCCAGCACCCATGCCACAAGCTGAGTACCCCCCAAATGCCTGTAACCCCAGTTCCAAATGGGGCAAAGACAGGGAGGTGGCTGGGGCTTGCTGGCCTTCAATTTAGCTGAGAAAACCTGAGCTACACATTCAGGGAGCGACCCCTCTTGCTTCAAAGGAATACGTTGAGAGTGATAGAAGAAGACAGCTGGCGCCATCTGCTGGTGCCTTCTGCACATGCGCGCGCGCGCGCGCGCGCACACACACACACACACACACACACACACACACACACACACACATGAATAAAATATCAACTCCAAAATTTGTAGGTATCATCTGTTGACAGTGCTTCTTAAAGTGATAATAGCTTTGCATTCTACAAGTTTTTTTCTTTAATGGAAAACCAGGACCTCTCCCAATGCTTATTCCACATGCAGAGGACTCCTGTGTTCATTGTCTAACTCCACAGTCCAGCACAGACCTACAAATTTACCCAAGTGTGACCCCACTTCTCTGTCTCCCCTCCACCCCTACACCTCCCTTTACCTTTTGTTTTGTTTTGTTTTGGGGGGCTTGTTTGTTTGTTTGTCTGTTTGAGGCAGGACCTCAATGGCCTGGAACCCACAACCCTCCTACCTCAGCCTCCCAAGTGCTGGGACTGTAGGCATGTGCCACTATGTCCAGCTACCTGAGTCTGTGGAAACAATCCCAGTGGTAGCCTCAAAGACACAAAAGGGCCTTTTCAGCTTATGTAATTTGGAAACATGATTCAAGCAAAATCTGCTTTGAAACAAACAAACAAACGTGTCACATAATGCTGAAAGTAAGTGACTGGTCTAAAGGACTCACCCTTGGCAAGATTCTGCTTCTTGGAGACAGAAATACAGTGTATCTTTAAGGGCATGACAACGGCCTGTGGGACTTCTCTCAAGCATGACAGTTATTTATCTTTTTCCTGTTTGGGCTCTGGCAGGTAGACGAGCTTTATGAAGCCTATTGTATCCAACGGCGCCTCCAAGATGGTGCCAGCAAAATGAAGCAAGCATTCGCGGCGTCCCCCGCCAGCAAGGCTGCCCGGGAGAGTCTGTCGGAGATTAACCGCAGCTATAAGGAGTACACGGAGGTAAACCCGGCAGTCTCTTCCCATGACTGGATCTGACCTGTTAGTCACTGCCAGAGAAAGGGGAGCAGCGGCACACAAGCCCATTGCACACTCTAGAAGATACACACAAATGCAGCCAGGCCTGCTGGCACAGGCCTGTAATCCCAGCTACGCAGGAAGTTGAGGCAGGGGCATTGCAAGTTCAAGGCTAACTTGGACTACAGTGTGAGTTCAAAGCCAAGCTGGGCAGTTCAGTGAGACCATGGCTCAAAATGCAAACTAGAACAAGAAAGAAAAAGTAAAAAGAGAGCTAGGAAGAGCTAGGTCAGAGGTAGAGCATTTAGTTACCTGGAAGACACGAGGCTCCTCTCCTAGTATGGGGGGTGGGGGGAGCTGCAAGCAAGCAAGACAGTGGTGGAATTGTCTAAACTAAGCCATGAGGCCTAACATTTCATCATTTAAATTCACTTCCAAATAACATAGTGTGCCCTGAAGGAAGAGTAAACCCCATGTTAAGATGTCAAAGAACCATGAACAGAAATGCATCTTCCTGGTTTCTGACAGTCCCTGGGGCCCAAGCATCGGACAGGGAGGTTTTCACCCCTCTAGGGGTGAACTAACACTAATGCATGCCCTTGATGAACGGGCTGAATTATTAAAGCTGCATGTCTCACTGTTCCTGGAGACTTTCTTCAGAGATCAAATGTCATCCGTGGAGTCATGGATCGAGCAGGCAGGCTCTGGTGGACAACCGTAGAGCCAAGCGCCTGTCTTAGGGTCAGTTCCTTTATGCCGGAACCATAGGGCTGCCCCTTGTCTGAACCAAGTCTTGCTCCTTTCACGATTTAACATTAGACTCTTCTTTGCCTAAATCCCCTTTTCAGAAGAATATGTTTAATTCATAAAATAAGCTGAGCATAGTGTAATCACAACACTTGGAGGCTAAAACAGGAGCATTGCTCCAAGTTTGCGACCACCCTGGGCTGCATAATGACTACCAGGCCAGCTAGGTCTACATAGCAAGAACTTGTCTCAAATAAATAAGTAAGGGCTATGGAGATAGCTTGGTCATTGTTGGAAGAGGGCACTGGATCCCCTGTAGCTGGAGTTACAGGTCGTTATGAGTCACAATGTAGATGCTGGGAACTGAACCTGGATCCTCTAGAAGAACAGCCTGTGCTGTTAACCACTGAACCATCTCTCCAGCTCTGTGACCTGCTTTTTGAGCACACCAAAATTACAGGATCCAACAATAGCTCTAATAAGCACTACAGTTTCAAAGCAGGGAAATCATGAGTGATTTCAGCACACCCATAATTGCCACAGCACGTCTCGGAGTATTTTCACATATGTAACAGTGTTCATCCCTGGCTGCATGCATGGGAAGTTCTGACCATGGGTGACTTCGGTTGTTAACCTAGTGGCCTCTGGGTTCTTGAGACAGTGGTAGCAGTCCCAATGTGCCTGATGACACATCTGTTATGTCTAGTAACTGTCCCTTTGTAGAGAGGTCTCAGACTCTGAGGAAGCAAGCTGTTTGCAGTGCTGAGATTTTTTTTTTTCAAAGCTTTCAAGCTACTCTGAGCTCAGACCTGAGGAAATGCTTCTCAGCTTTGCTAAGCTCTCTGAAGTACTGAGACCTTGCGACAGGACGGGTAAAGCCATTTTCTCCGTGTCCCACAAGAGTGAAGGGGCCGAGCAGAACAAAGAAACAACTAGGAAATGGAGCCTCAGACCTTCCTAATGCTCCCTGAAGCCCTGCTTGTACCTGCGCTCACATGGGGGCCTTGCTTTTATCAGAACAGCAACTTGCACAGGCTGAGCCTCAGGGAAGCTGGCCGTGAGGAAGAAGCTTGCAGAAACAGTGGACACTGCTGCTTACCCCAATAGAGAGGCTTCCAAATCTTGCCCCAGCTGAGCTGCAGGAGACCCTCACTGGTGACAGATACGGGCTGTGGCACTTTAAATACACCTCTAACTGTTCCCATGAGGTCCTCAGATACTGGGGCAGTAGGATGGGTGTGGTTAGGCATTGTAACCTTCAACCTCTCTTTCCTTTGGCACCACAGTGAGGAGGGGAACACCTACTAGGTCCAGGGGGGCATTCTGGGCTTCATGACATCGCATTAGGAAGTCTGCCTCACTTGAGCAGAATCCAACTCCTATGCTACCCCACCCCCAAAATGTTTGTATGCATGTGTGTGTGTGTGTGTGTGTGTGTGTGTGTGTGTGTGTGTGTGTGTGTTGTAAAGAGGCAGGTGTGGAGACCAGACGAATACCTCATCCATTTTGTTAGGTTTTGTTTGTTTGGAGACAGAACTTCTCACTGGCCTGGAACTCTCTCAGTAGGCTGGGCTGGCAAGCCCACAAGCCCCATCGGTCAGCCTCTCTGCCTTCCTTGTACTGGGATTACAAGCACATACCACTATGCCTGGTTGCTTTTTTCTTTCTTTCTTTCTTTTTTTTCTTAATTTAGCAAATAAAAGATATGTGGGGTGGGGGGTAGTATATAACATGTTGTTATGAAACAGGCACACACTATAGCATGGCTGACCCAGCTCATTTAACCTGGAGTATGGATCTCTTCCTATACATTGGGTATGGCTGATTCCTCCATCACAATAATACTGCTTTGTTTTTTCGTACAGTCTGAGTCTGTTCTTATGGAACATCCCATATTCTCTATTTGTCTGACTCTTTTGATATCATCTAACTTGTTCACCTAAGCTCCAACTATCCCGTGCACCGGAAGCCCTGCTTAGCCGTGTCTCGGAGGCTGTACTGTGTTACTCACGGCAAACAGGAAAATGCCTTCTGTTCATGCTGTCACTGTTGAAATGCCTTATGCTTTGAGCTGCGGTGTGGAGGGTGGGGGATCTAACACCATCTCCTCTGCTCTTCCAGAACATGTGCACCATTGAAGCGGAGCTGGAGAGTCTGCTGGGAGAATTCTCCGTCAAGATGAAAGGTAAGCTTGTTTAGAGAGAGACAAGGTGCTGCCGTCTTCACAGAACTTCCTGAGAAGGCATGCTGTCTGTGTTTTCTTTGCAGGGACATAGGATCACCCCCACCCCGCCCTCCCCCTCACGTTGGTTTGTTGATGAGACTCTTGAATCTTGCCTTCACACTTGAAAATGGTGTTTACTGTAGGACCGTGTCAAATGGGCACAAGAGTAGAGCGAGCCAAACGGCAAACCCTCCCAGTCCATCCCCCAGAGCCAGTAATCGTCAAGACTCTGCCGAGTTTTCTTTTCCCTCTGATGAACTAGAAAACTCCAGAGGAGTGAAACCCAAGTGTGTCAGCCAGTGCCTGTAAACTTCAGTGAGCAGTTCGGAGAGAATAGGGCCACTTCTTATGTAACGGCAGTGCCGTGTCCTGTTGTCCCGTTATCGCATCTAACAACATTAACAAGCCTCTGTTACTAACCTAGTTCGTTTGCAGATACCCCAGCTGTCTCAAAAATGCTTCCTACAGTTGCTTTGCTTTAATTAGGACTCACACGAGGTCTGTGTGTTATAACTAGTTGTCAGACGGATCCCTTTCATCTAAAGCAAAACCCCTTTCTACACGCTAGACGGGCCTGTGGGCTTCTTTGCACCGCCGTTTATTCATCTGTTGATTTATCTACTCAGGATATTTTCTTTTTGTTTCTAAGACAAAAGTTTTCTCCGTAATTCAGGCTGGTCTCAAACCCAAGGCCATCCTCCTGCCGCAGCCTGCCGTGCCCCAGGAATACCTGGCTTGCTGCCACATAAATCATTTCATTTGTTCTCTCTCGCCCATGTTTCTGTGAGCCTGTGATGTTTAGTACAGAATGTTCTCATCTAAAGGCATCGTTGGTTTAGACTATAGCATCTTCAGTGTAAAAGGGAAGCCTGGTTTCAGAAGAGAGCTCCACTTAAATGTGGTCGGACTTACATGGCAGTGTCCACAGTGGCCCTCAGGGCTGTGGGACACCACCGTCACGGCCAGTCCTTTGCTCTCCCGTGGTTTGGTCCATTAGACTGTAGCTGAGCGGGCCGGGCCCTGAAGTCCTTCCTGGGTTTGGCTGCTTGGTCAACAGTTTCACCCCTGGATTGCTAAGGAGGATTATTACCTTACCTACTTTCTGCAACAAGGAGAGTGGAAAGGGGAGACTCCCGTTCAAAGGGCCTCAGGGTGGGGCTAGAGAGATGGCACAGTAGTAAGAACACTAGTGGTTCTTGAAGAGGACCTGGGTTCGGTTCCCAGTGCCTACATGGCAGCTTACAGCCATTGGTAACTCCAGTTCCGGGGATCTGATGCCCTCTCCCGACCTCCTCAGGCAGCAGGCACACATGTGGTACACAGACATATATGTAGCCAAACATCTTGCCTATGCTGGATACCTTCACCTTTCCAACTCTTTAGGTCCGTTTGCTTCCACTCGGGTCTCCACCTGAGTCAGGGGTTCAAAACCACTCTGGACCCACCCCACTCGCCCTCTTAGCAGTTCAAAATCTATACAGCCAGGACGGGGATTCTAAAGGTCTCTTTAAACTTTGGGGGTGATTCTGTCAGCAGTCTGGTTCCTTGCAGGCTAGCATACAGAGTGAAGTGACTTAGTCACTGTTAACATGAGGACTGCCCATGTCCCATGGCATACAGAGAGGGAGGTCACCTACCACTGTTAACACGTGGACTCCCCATGTCCTGTTTCTGGCGTTCATTCCTATCAGGTGTTTCCGTTCTTGATTAGAGGAATAATTTCATATGTGGAAGCTAGCAGCCGAGAGATGTTAAATGACTTCTCACAGGTCACGCAGTAAGCTGATGTCAGACTTGAAACTAGATTCCGGGTCCTGACTCCGAGGTTACTCTTCTCATCTCTGTAACAAGTACCTGACAGAAAGCAGCTTTGGGGAGAAGGGTTTACTGTGGTTTGTGGTTTGAAGGGTAAAAGTTGGCCATGGCGGGGAGGGTGGAAAAGAGCCCGTGGCTTTGGGGCCCTGCAGCTGAGACTCCTTGAATTCCCCAGGACCAGGAAGCAGAGAAAGGACAGTGCTGGTGCTCAGCTCACCTCCCTGTCCTTGTTGTTGTTGTTGTTGTTGTTGTTTTAGTTCAGTCCAAACCCCCAGACTGCAGGATGTGGCCACCCACATTCAGGGCGGCTCTTACCTTCTAAATGTATAGACCCTGGAAGCACCCTCACAGACACACCCGAAGGGTTATGCCTCACTAATTCTCAGGGCCCTTGCCTGCCTGCCTGCCTGCCTATCCTTCTTGTTTGCTTCCTTTTCTCCTTCCCTCCCTCCCTCCCTCACCCCGCCTTCCTTCCTTCCTTCCTCCTTTCCTGACAGGGTCTCATGTATGTAGTATTTGCTATACAGCTGAGGCTGACCTTGAACTCTTGATAGTCTTACCACTCCCTACCCACTAAATGCTAGGATTATAGTCACCCACCACCATCCCCAGCCCTCTAAGCATTTTTTTATTCAAGCAATTTGACCATGGAAATTAACCGTCGCAGCTGCCAGTATATGGCCACCTTAATGCCACCTTATGAAGAAGTTGTAACAATTGAGGAAACCCTATCAACCATTGCTCAAATGCTGATTTTTCCCTAGAGAAGGAATCCCCTTCACCCTAAAACACAGGCACCCAAAGGCTCGGCAGGGGAAAGGGACCACCCACTATCCATATGATCTAAATCTCAGGCCTGGAGGTAATAAGGAGATGATATTGAGATCCTGCCATGGGTAGAGCTATCCTGGCCACCAGCAGTGAACTGGGTGCCTTGGGCTGAGGCAGTGAATGCCAAAGCTGTCTGCTCTCCTCCCTCTGCCCACTTTTCTCATCTGCTTCCTTGGTTGCCCTAAACTCTAGTTCTATCTCCTCCACTCTCTTAACGTTAAAACCCAGAAACTGCATCTGTGTTTACACACACACACACACACACACACACACACACACACACACACACACACAACATCCTCTTCTCCCTCCACAAGAGAAGACCTCCCTGATGCCAAGACATCCTAGATTCCCATGAGCCACTGCCGTCCATTATGTTTGATCAGGATATACCCGTACAGCCTCTACCCTCTCTGCCACAAGCATCATAGTCTCAGATGGGGCAGCCCCTAACTTCCTCCTGACAGGCCCTCCACACTTCCCTTTTGCTCAACCCCACAACTCCCTACAACATGAAGGACAGCTGTCCTGGTGATGGTGGTAAAGACACAGGGACAGGAGCTGCTGAGCCGTAGCGCCTGCCTTTGCCTGAGCCATACGCGCCTGCCTTTGCCGCCTCATCACCCCTGGCCTGGGCGCCACAGCGGTTGGGGTGGGGAGGGAGACCTCTGAGTAGCACGTCCTCACTCAGTGGGCATACATGGACGATTGAACCAATCAAAGGAGCAGACTGCTGTGGAAGCCTGAGCCCATGATGGGGGCAGGGGCGGGGGGTTTGCTGAGGGCAGAGGCAGGAGGATCTGAGCACAAAGCCAGCTTGGCCTACCTAGTAAAGTGTCTCAGAAAGGAAAATTAAGACAGGTTTGGTGGTTCATGCCTATAATCTCAGCACTCTTGAGACTGAGGCAGGAGGACTGTTGTGAGTTTGAGACCAGCCTGGGCTTCAGAGTGAGACACTGTCTTTAAAAAAAAAAAAAAAATTTGTTTGTTTTAAAGAGGTTTTCACTGAGGGGAGGCTTACTGGGCTGGGGTGGAGGGGGCTTCCTAGAGTTACCTTAGGCTTAGGACAAATAAGCGGAAAGCCCTCCCTGAAGGCGGGGAAGCTGCCCAAAGATGACAGGGAGAGTGCCGTGGCCTGCGTGCTCTGCAGAAGTGCTGTGGGGAGCTATTAGGTCAGATTCTGACAACTCCTGGGTGCCAGATGAGGAGAACTCGATTCAGGACCATGAACCAGGAAGGAAGCTAAGAATTGCAGCCTCTTTCAGAAAACTGGTTCTCTTCCCAATTATTACGTCACTGAAAGTGAGTTCCAGGAGCACACATGTCCAAAGGTCAGAGCTAGCTAGGTGCCATGGCTTGTAGGGCAAGGCCAGTCTCCGGTGAGTTAAAAACCTGCCCATAGGGCAGGAAGGCCTGCCCATAGGGCAGGAAGGTCTGTGTTAAGACACACAGCTGTTAGGTACTTGGCTATTTGCCTTGAAGTAGGAGGTAACACTCTTAGGAAGGTCATGGCAGAAATAGGAAACAGTGGAGGACGCCTATGACCAAACCATGTCTGAGCAAAGGGAACTGTGGACTGTATAGCCGTGTGGCTGTATAACTGTATGAGTGTTTAGCTGTGTGGCTGCATAGCTGCGTGACTGTATAATCAGCAACTTTTCTCCACTTGATAAACTCTCTGAAAGCAGCAACTAGCTTAAGAGGAAAGGATTCAATCCACTGGGGGAGGGGTATTCAATCCTGGTAGCCAGAGGGGCTTGTGCTGAGGCAAGGGTTTGTTCACATCCAAGTGGACCAGGAAGCCAAGCAGGGGCTGGAAGTGAGCAGAGCTATAAACCTCAAGACCCACCCTCCAGTATCTGGTTCCCTCCAGTTAGGCCCCAACTCTTGAAGACTCCATAACGTCTCAAAACAGTGCTACCAGCTGTTTGGCTGAATGTTCAAACATGAGCTGGGGACATTTCCTATTCATATAGTCACACTGGGACAGCACCCTTCCCTCCATTCAGGTTGTGGAAGAGCTGCCACATCAGTAACATGGGAGCATGTTATAAAAACGGAAAAGATGGAAGACCCATGTGAATACACAAGTCTCCTAGTTCCTGGCCTCCCGGGTGCACCATTAGAGGGAACCCAGGGGTGGTTTCTGAGTGACCATAATGAAAACTTCTTAGCTGGTGTAACAGTTACTATCAAGCAGCTGAGAAAATATTGAGCTTTCTACAGCTGTAGAAATGCCAGCAGGGCCTCAAGCCAGAATCGAAAGAACCCTGCCAGGCCCCAGAGACAGGCTGTCACTGCCACTGCCTCGGCATAGGCGCTCACTCTGGAGCCTGTACCATGACCACCACCACCTGGGGGGCTTCCAGCAGCATCCCCTGGAACTGGGTCCTTCCTTCTGCTGTCATCATGTCACCGGAGGATGAGAGATGCCTTGCAAATAATGCCATGAAAATGCTTTCATTACATGGTCAGTGAGGCCCCAAATCCATCATGGCCACAGCCTTCCCTCTCACATGACTCTCTTCACATAGGAAATCTCTGGTCATTTTGAGAAGGAGGGGGATCTTCAAAGGACTTCTCCCCCTTTTCTCACCTGATCTAGCATGGTACATGGTCCGCTTCTTTTAAGCAGTGCCCCTATTGACACTGCATGAATAAACAGGCAGCAGATTTACCCCAAGCTAATTATCTGTAGGTTTGCAAAGGATGAATTGGGTTGTGTTAGAATTAGCACATCAGGCTTTGGATTCCTAAGAGCCAGCCAGCGATGCTTTTTTCCAGATGTGTTTTTGTGGAGGGGAACTATTCATGAAAATAGCTTCCTCCAATCCTGCTTTTGTTACAGTGAGTCCTCCTAAGTGGCTCATTGGCTTCCAATCATTAGTGAGAGCTGGTCCTGGATGAATGGGCTCGCCCAATAAAAGGCATGCCAAGTTGGTGAACTGCTGCCATCTACTGACGAATGATGGTAAAGGGTGGGTCCATTTTGAAGCTTCCCTATACTTACAGATCTTATTCATAACCATGCCCATAGGCCAATGGGAAGCAGATTCCTTCATTCCAGATTCTCACAGTCTATTAATTGAGACATTCATTGAAGGTAAAACACACAGTGTGGCATCATCCTTGTTATGTTTCATGAGTAAAATGAGGTTTGCCAGAAACACCACCCAGGGCGGGGAATACAGCATGAAGCAAGCATCCGAGTTTGGATCTGCAGAATCCACATAAAAAGCTGAGCATAGTGTCGTGCACTTATTTATATCCCAACTTGGTGGTGGGGGCGGGCAGGGCAGGAGGCAGGGGGAGTTGAGACAGCTGGCCCGCCAATCTAACCAAACAGCAACCTCCAGTTTCAATAAGAGACCCTGTCTCAACAAAGAAGGTGGACTAAGCAATCAAGGAAGACAGTTTGAGTATCGGCATCGAACCCTGGCCTCCACACAAACAGTACACCTGTGCACGTGTACACACAGACAAGCATATACAAACACACAGGAAACAACCTTCCAGGACTCAACGGTTATAAATGAAAAACATCGGTGCTAAATTTTTTCACTAGAATTTTTGTCATACATTTTTTTCTGAGAAAATTAAAATGTAAATAAATATTCACATAGTAGGTTTTCAGTAAATATCTATAGGAAGAAGAAAGGGTGACCAAAACTGGAACTCCTGAGCTGCCCCAAGATGATGACAATCTATTCTGACAAGCTGTTCTTGCTGCTGAACCAGACGGGTGCATAGTAGACCTCAAGGAGAGCGATCCATTTCAAACTGACTTGCAGGTGCCACAGGAGAAGGAAAGCCACCTCCTGCTGGCTAGTTCTGTGGCAACTTGATACAGGCTAGAGTCATCTGAAAGGAGGGACCCTCAACTGAGAAAATGCCTCCGTAAGACCCAGCTGTAGCGCATTTTCTTAATTAGTGACTGATGTGGGAGGGCCCAAGCTATTGTGGGTGGTGCCATCCCTGGCCTGGTGGTCCTGGGTGCTACAAGAACGCAGAGTGAGCAAGCCATGGGGAGCAAGCCAGTAAGCAGCACTCCTCCATGGCCTCTGCATCAGCTGCTGGCTCCAAGTTCCTGCCCTGACTTCCTTCAGTGAGAACAGGGACATGCAAGCTTCAGCCAAATAAACCTTTTCCTTCCCAAGTTGTTTTGATCATGGTGTTTATCACACCAATGATAACCCTCAGGCATACCTCTTCTGTTGAGTGTGTAGGCTGTTGGCGGTTGGTTGGTTGGTTAGTTGGATTTGGTTTGTTATCTTTTTCTTAACTTATTTATTTTTTATTTTATGTACATTGGTGTTTTGCCTGCATGTATGTCTGTGTGAGAGTGTCAGATCCTGGAGTTACAGACAATTGTGACCTGCCATGTAGGTGCTGGGAATTGAACCTAGGTCCTCTGGAGGAACTGAGGTCCCCTCAACCAGCCATCTCTCCAGCCCCTTAGTTTATTTTCTTAATCACCAGTTTTGTGTACATTATAGTCTATTTCTAGCAGTTTTGTAACCGTAAACAGTGGCATCATTATGCTGTATAAAAAGAATGAGAAAAGCAGAGCAACGAGTGTGTTCAGTCAAGTCATGGGCGTGAGGACAAGGACTCACAAGGGAGGTATCTAGTGTCACAGATCTCGGGACAGAAGGAAAAACAAGAGGCCAGTTTATTTTCATGAGAATATTTTGGTCAGTGAAAGAATAGATCTTTCTGCTGCCCTGACCCTGCAATCTGCCAGAGGTACACAGAGTTCTAACCACCCAACATTGTCCCCAACCACCCTATCAAGGAATGTCCCCTCTAGCTTTGATGGATGGAATCCCTCTACATCCCCTGCAAAGTCTATGCTCCTAAGATGCTCCCAAATCTGTTACCTGAATTTTCTCCAGTTTCACCTATTACTTGAGGTTTTTTTTTAATCTTTTTTTTTTAATTTTATTTATTTATTATGTATACAGTGTTCTGCCTACACATATCCCTGCAGGCCAGAAAAGGGCACGAGATCTCATTACAGATGGTTGTGAGCCACCATGTGGTTGCTGGGAATTGAGCTCAGTACCTCTGGGAAAGCAGCCAGTGCTCTTAACCTCTGAGCCATCTCTCCAGCCCTACTTGAGGTTTTAATCGGTGACAAATCCCTCTCTAAAGAAGGGAAATGTGTTCTCTATCTCACAGCCCAATAATCTCTTGCTTACAGGTCTGGCTGGCTTTGCTCGCCTCTGTCCCGGAGACCAATATGAAGTAAGTAACATGTGGGTCTACGTGATGGCACTGAGGGCTTGAAGGGCAGGGGCTGGCTACAGTTTTGTTTTTGTTTTTGTTGCTGCGGCTGCTACTGTTTTGGTACTAGGAACTGAACCCAAGACCTTGTGCGCACTAAGCAAGTGCTCTGCCATTGAACTACATCTTCAGTCAATGTTTCACTTTAAAAAAAAAAATAGTGTGTGTGTGTGTCTGTCTGTCTGTCTGTCTGTGTCGTCTGTGTAGGTATATGCACAGGAGTGCAGGTCCTGCAGAGACCAGAGCTTGAATTGCAGGCAGTTGTGAGCCTCCTGGTGTGGGTGCTGGGAACTGAACTCATGTCCTCTGCAAGAGCACCATGTGCTCTTAATGATCAAGCCATTTCTCCACCCCTACTTTTTGTTTTTGAAACAGCATTTCCTAAGTTGCTGAGGCTAGCCTTAAACTTGGGATCCTCCTGCCTCAGCTAGGATGTCAGGCACACACTACCAGGCCTGGGTGCGGTTATTTTTGCTTAATTTGTCTTTGAACACTTTGAGCCAGTGAGAAAGTTTGGAGGGTCTCTCAGAGCTCTCACATATGGAACATGACAGTCCCATATACCCCATCATTACCATGCTGTCACTCTGCTCACCGCCAGTCCCAGCCCTTCATCCCTAAGCTCTTCTCTCAACATTGAAAGGACAATCTTCACACAAGCGCTGGACAATCCTTAACACTTACAAATTTAGCATGGCGGCAGGGAGCTGGTGCTCACACCTTTAATCCCAGCACTGGGGAGGCAGAGGCAGGAGGATCTCTGTGAGTTCGAGGCCAGCCTGGTCTACAGAATGAATTCCAGGACAGGCTCCAAAGCTATACAGAGAAACCCTTTCTCGAAAAACAAGCAAACAAACAAACCACAAATTTAGCATTGCCTCTTCAGCAAATGCCTTCTGATAGTCTACAGTCATAGTCTCCCAAGTGCTCCAAAAGTTTACATTGTAGCAGTTTTTCTTTCTGATCTAAGATCTATTCTAGGATCAAGACTGATTCAAAGTCTTACGATTGTAAAAGAAATGCAGCTACCAGGCACGTCCAGCTCATGACCTGTGGACGGCATGCAGCCAAGGATACGAATGTGGCCTGACACAAAATCATAAACGTCAGACATTAGGAGATAGTTGTGCGTGTGTGGAAATTTTTGATAACTCAATTGCACAGTTCTTGAGTGTGAACTTTGTGTATGACGGTATCATCCGACCATGTCCAAAGGTTGGACATGACCAACACCTGATTAGAGTTTTCTTTATTAAAAAAAAAGAAGTGCACGGTAGCTTATACCTGAAGAGACTGCCAGTTTGAGATAGCCTGAGCCTTGCCAGGCAGTGGTGGCACACGCCTTTCATCTCAGCACTCGGGAGGCAGAGGCAGGTGGATCTCTGTGAGTTCTAGACCAGTCTAGTCTACAAAGAGAGTTCCAGGACAGCCGGGGCTTCCTAGAGAAGCCCTATCTCAAAAAACCAGAGAGAGGGACAGAGAGCCTGAGACACACAGAAGACTATGTCTCAAAACCAAAACAACCCAAACCTTCATGAAGTGAAAAGACCTTTGTCTTTTCCTTCTTCAAAAGAGCACATACACGATACTTTGATCATCTCCTGGCAGAGGCCCTAAGGTCCTTTCACGCCAGCTGCCCTCCTCCGCCAGAGAATGGAAGGTCATCAGAGGAAGAGGTCTTTATTTCTCCCTGCTGGCTGCACATGGAAGTGGAGATGGTTCTTGTCTCTCTAAAGGAGCTGGTGTCAGCAGAAAGCAAGTTCTTAGGGCTGATATCATGATGCAGGATGGACAAAGACAAGTTGCACATGCCTGGGCAGACTGACACAGGGCGATGACCTCTTTTTATTTATTTTATTTTATTTTATCTTTTTGTTTTTCAAAACAAGGTTTCTCTATGTAATCCTAGCTGTCCTGGAACTCAGTCTGTAGACCAGGCTGGCCTTGAACTCAGAGATCCACCTGTCTCTGCCTCCCAAGTGCTGGGAACAAAGGCATGAACCACCAACGCCCAGTTATGAGCGCTTTTTAAAATACCTGTGTAGATTTATTTTTATTTTGTGTGTATGAGTGCTTGCTTACATGTATGTCTGTACACCATGTGTGTGACTGGTGCCTGCAGAGGCCAGAAGACGGTGTTGGATCCTTTGGAACTGGAATAAAGGTAGTTATAAACCATAATGTGTATGCTGGGAACCAAACCTCAGCCCTCTGCAAGAGCAGCGAGTGCTCTTAGCCACAGAGCCGAGTCTCCAGCCGCTGCTATGATCTCTTACTAAAGAAACCTCCATACCCTCAGCTAGAGAAGCAGAATTCACCCCTTGACTAGGCCAGATGTGCCGACAGTATGCCTATAACAATAAAGCCCAAGAGTCGGAGGCAGGTGGAGTTCTGTGAGTTTGCAAGCCAGCCTGGTCTACTTAGTGAGTTCCAGGCTAACCAGAGCTACATAGTGAGACCCTGTTTCAAGTAAATAAACAAATCAATTAAATTAAACCTCCTCCAAACTCCTCCTGGGCTCCACTGAGAACCCAGCCTAGGGGGTGGGAAGAGGAATGAAGGGCGGGTGCCTATTTCCTGGCCCTTGGATCTTGGCGACTGGGAGAGAGAGTGGAGTCTGGTGGAACATGAGGCTGCCTAATGTCTTCACCCCAGATTTTCATGAAGTATGGCCGGCAGAGGTGGAAACTAAAGGGCAAAATAGAAGTGAACGGTAAACAGAGCTGGGATGGAGAAGAAACGGTCTTCTTGCCCCTCATAGTTGGGCTCATTTCCATCAAGGTACAGTGGCATTGTTGGTGTCTTTCCTGGTGTGGTGGCCCAGTGATCCCTGGGTGGGGACCCTCCATCCCATACACATACACAGTCTGTGCAAATCCTCTTATACTTGAACTGCTCTCAAAGACAGGGGACAAAGTAACTGTAACAGAGTAATATTTTTTAAAATACCTGTCAGATGTATTTCTGAAATAAGCAATCAATTGACTACGGAAAAAGGAAAATAATAGACTATTCCTCCTTGTCTCCTCCCGCCCTCTCTACCAGGTCACAGAACTCAAAGGACTGGCAACTCACATCCTGGTAGGCAGTGTGACCTGCGAGACCAAAGAGCTGTTTGCAGCCCGACCCCAGGTGGTGGCTGTTGACATCAATGACCTCGGTACCATCAAGCTGAACCTGGAAATCACCTGGTAGTAAGTTTCTCGTAGAAAAGCAGATACTGACAGCTAAAGCTGTTCGGGGCTGGTGTGTGAACCACAGTATCAGCATGGAGCCGTGGCCACACCCAAACTGCATTTTCTCTTTCTATTTTCTGACAACCTAGTTTGATCCAAACCAGCCCCGTTCCCACTGGCCTGAGCTGATGTTGTCACAATGAGAAGCCATCTTCCACCATCCCGTGATGATAGGCGATTGTAACAGCTATGCTGACCTAAGAATCTACTGTTTTACAGCCCCTTTGATGTGGAGGACACAACCCCATCATCGGGCCCCGGGAACAAGACAGCCGCTCTCCAGCGGAGGATGTCCATGTACAGCCAAGGCACCCCGGAAACACCTACCTTCAAAGACCACTCCTTCTTTGTAAGTTCAATGTGACTTCTGGCATAGAAATGATAAGGCTGGGGAGTTGTGGAGAATTTGAAATGTTTCACACTCACAGCAGAGCTTTTCCAGAATAGGGGAGGTGGCTTAGAGTTCAAATGTTTTATCTGCTAGCATGAGGACCAGAGTTTGGATGGCCAAAACATACATAAATGCTGGGTGGGTGTGACGGCCCACCTGTAATTCCAACCTGGAAAAGCTGAGATGGGATGTCCAGAGCAGGCTGGCTTGTGAGGCTAGCCATATCCTAGAGCTCTGGGTTTGATGGAGAGAACTTGCCTTGGGGAATAAGGTGAGAAAGTGATCAAGAAAGATTCCTGATATCAACCTTGGGCCTCCTCACCCATGCATATAAACACGCACATACACCTATACCCACATGCGTACCACACATAAACACATGAAAAGAAGGAAAGTGATTCCTAGAGGTCACCCAAGTTGTGTGGTGACTGAGGACGCCATGTGCTGAGACACACTGGCCCTCTGAGTCCAGGGCTGGCTTCTTCTGCCTGTCTCTCCCTCACTCTACTTCACCTTTGGCTGGGAAATGGCACATAGGTTTTCTAGGCATTCTTTGACGTTAATCTTTTCAAGTGTATATGAATAACACCTGCTTGACTTCATTGATAACTAACTACTGCTAACTACTGAGGGAGACCCGTTAACCTGCTGCTTCCCCCTAACTTCCCCATCTCGCCCTGATTTCTGAAGAGATGGTTGCGGCTGTCTGTCTTGAGTGCCTTGCGAGACACTTTCTTTGCTACGCTGCACCACAACCACTCTGTCGGTGACCTGCCTTCCCTCAGCCTGAACCCCAAGGCCCTGCTAGAATTCTATGTGAGTGCGGGCTGCCTGGAGTGCTGTGCTTGACTTCAGAGAGCCTGTGCATGCAGCCCAGCATGACTCTTGTGTCCTATCTGTCTTGCTTGCCGGGTGATGGTAACTGTCCTGTCCTTGGGGTGGGAAGCATGGTCATGCATGCAACTTTGTTGCCCTTCTTTTCCAACAATTCCTGGGTTTATGCTGTGATTTTTCTCTGTGGTAACAAGACTTTCACTTTTACAAACGAACAGTAGTATTGGGCTGGGGATGTAGCCCAGCTGGTAGAGTGCTTGAGTCCTGGAGTCTAAACTCAGTACCACATGACCAGATGAGGTGGTACACCTATAACCCCATCACTCAGAAAGCAGAAGCAAGGGGGTTAGAAGTTGAGCACCAGGGGCTGAGTTCCTATGAGGGCAGGGAAAAATTGTTATGTCCAGAGGTAACTGGTTTACCACAAGATTCAGACTTCCAAAAGCCGGCACTCAAGGACTCAGGAGGATTTAAGCCAACTTCGTCATAGCTACTTCTATTTAGCTATCTGTCTTCAGTTGTTGCAGTATTTGTTCATTCTATCCTAGTAAAAGAAACCCTGGAATTCATAGAAACATAATAGGTAACCTATTTTCATGAATTACATATTATTTTTTAAGAGAATACATGGACAGGTACACATACATATGAGAAATGTTTTGCTCTTTGTCTGAAGAATAAATGTCACCTTTAATTATCCTGAAAGGAGATTAAAGGACTTCTGGCTAATAATAATAACAGCAATAATTATATCTCTTTCATTGAAAGATGAAAATGAAGAACAACATAAGTGCTCATAGAGTTTCAGAGGAAAATAGGAAGACCATATGGCAAATGTAAAAAAGTAATACCAAAAGCCACTAGGCTGATACACTTGTACATATTCATGACTATGTGATATGCCTTGGAGGGCTACAGGAATGTTGAAGTTACTTAACCACTCACGACAAAATACCTGATGAGAAGCAGCTTAAGGCAGGAAGAGTTTATTTGGACCCACAGTTTAAGGGGCACATGGTGGAGAAGGTACAGTGGCAGGCATAAGATCTAGCTGACCAAATTTTGTTAGCCATCAAGAAAGAGATGAACATTGGTGCTCAACTCACTGTCTCCTTTTATTCCGTCTGAAACCCTGTCCCATGGAATGCTGCCGCCCACATTCGGGGAGGGGGGGAGCAGTCTTCCCGACTCAAACCTTTCTGGAAACACTCCCATAGTCATACCCAAAGGTATGTTTCCACAGTGATTCTAATTTACTCGAGTTGACAATGAAGATTAGCCATTGTGGGAGAGTTGGTAGAAGGTGAACAGCATAATTTAAGCAAGATTAGAAACACTAGATCACTTCCTATAGCATTTGGGAAAATACAGAGGTCCTCGGGACAACCATTTGCTACTGTTCACAGCCCACCACACTGTCTGGACCATTTCTCCCTCTCCACTCTGCCCCTTCTGCATGTTCCACAGTTCTTCAAGTGTCCCACATTCTCTCCAGAACTCATGTCTGTCTCTTTCTCCTATCCTCTGCCTCATCAGTCTCCATGGCTGGGTTCTAGAACCATCTTTTCCCCGGCTAGGACCTTGATCTCATAACATACTTCCCAATGTATCTTTTGTCAACCAAGGTAAAATCAATCTAGTCAAGAGCTAAGAAGGAATTCCATGTCCCTGTCTATGAGGACCATGATCCCTGGAGACCAGTGTGCAAGGTGTAAGGAGACGGTAGCTGTTTGTAGTTTAAGCTTCAAGAAGGGTTATAACTGTGTGCCTCAAGAACTGTGATTGGTGCATGAGAGCCAAACTGTTTTGGGGGGGCGAGCAGTCTTGGGAAGCAAGGGGAATGGTTTTGCAGTTACACAGGCTAGTGTATTTCCTTCAGAGCAGTGTGGGTAGTTTGCAAGGTCCTTAAGTAGACGTTAGATATGGAGAGTTTGGCTGTGTGCAAATCCTCCTGCCACTTCTAGAGTCCTGAGGCCACAGTACTCCACTTTTGATTTCCTTCCTGTGTGGTGCCTGTTGGTAGGTGCGTGTCCTTCATAAACCATAAGTCCCTATGAGCAGAGCACCCGAACTTAGGACAACTCAGTATTTGATGCTTAATAAGTCCAAATTGCCCACGGCTACTCAGCCCTGTGCTCTAGCCAGCGGATGCAGCCAGGGGGTGTATACACAGAAGTTCAGGAGAGGCTGTACAGGCCTTCTTGAAGAACACGAGCCTTGAGTGAAGAGCCTTAGGGGATTTTGAAGAAGGCCCAGCAGTTAGGACTTGGATCCTTCACCCATCTGTTCCCCAGGCTTTCCCTTTTACCTTTACTAGAGGTATAAAGGTGTAGCAGCAGACTGTGAATGCAGAGGGAGCACCTCAGATTAGCGAGGGGGGAGAAGTGCACAGGAGCCTCTGAGGGCTCCGAGGAGGACAGCCTCTCTCCTGCTTGAGTTAGCTTGCTGATGTCACTGTCCACTGGGATCATTCCGAGCATGACTGTGAAAATTCTTGATTTTATACATAATTAAAATAGACATTAGCTTAACACTTATTCCATGTAGCTATCCTTAGTTTCTACAGGGAACTGATACTAGGACCCCATCAGATACCCAAATCCACAGAGGCTCAAGCCCCTTACATCAAATGGCATAGCGATCAGACAGACCCTCCGTGCACCCCCTTGTACTTCAAATCATCTCCTCATGAGCTAGCATGTGACTCCGAATACAGTGTAACCGATGGGGAAATAGTTACCCGACTGTAGTGAGTAATGGCAAGGAAAGGTTTGTACATGTTCCAAATATGTCCCATCTGCGGTTGCTTGACTCTGCAGGTTTAGAGTCGGTGGATACGGAGAGGAATAGCTAGCTGTTCTTTAAAAGCCCAATCTGAAGGACCAGGGAGGTACTCAGTGGGTAAAAGTGCTTCTCCACACAAGCCTGACGAGGTCAGTCGCTGGTGGCGAGGGAACCAACTCCACGAGGCTGTCCCTTAACCTCCACGCGTGTACCTTGACACACACACACTCATGCCAATTATGAATAAACAACTCTTCAGGCCAATTTGGAGCCAGGGTGATGATTCAGTGGATAAAGCACTTTGCCATGAAGGCATGAGGACCTGGGTTTGGAGATCCAGAACTCACAGAAAGCGGGGTATGGTGGCACGGACGTCTGTCACCCCAGTGCTTCTACAGTGAGATGGGAGGTGAGAGGACAACTGGGAGGCGCTCACAGGCCGGCTCCCCCGCCACACTCAGTGGTGAGCTGGAGACCCTGTCTCAAACAAAGCAGGAGATGAGGACCACTACCTGACCTCCACACGCATGCTCATGCTCACATATGCATGCGCGCACACAAAAGACAATAAAATCAATTTTAAAACTCCAACCTGGAATGTAAGAAAAGAAACCCATGTCTAAGAAGCTGGTCTCAAATACCTAGTGAGCCTTTTCTGCAGGCAACCTGCCTATGAACACAGCCCAACACAAAATTATAAACTTAGTTAAGGCGCTATGAGATTTTTCTTTTTTGTAATTTTTAACACTCAGCTGTGGCATTCTTGGTGTGAATTTTGTTAATTTTGTAAAAGACGACGTCATATCGTGATGTCAAAAGTTCGGGCAGACCAGCCTGAGGGAAGACAGTGCTGACTTTGAACTTGCTCTGCTGGCAGAAGCCAGCTAGCTGTCTTCTCTGGAAATCTCTTCCTGGGTGAGGACCAAACCCAGGGCCTCACACACGCTGAGCCGACCTTCTACCCAGGGAGCTGCAGCCGCAGCTCCATTGCCTGGTTATCTCTGGCCTCTCTCCAGAGCTTCCTGAAGCCTGATGCAGGGCATGCTTGACAGAGAACTGTTCCCAGAGACTCCATGAGCCCCAGGGTTTGCCTTCTGAGAGACAGATGCCCCACCCGGTAGTCTCTCTTGTTTCTACAGAAGCCAAACAAATGTATTTCCAAAGTTTGGAATTTGTCGGCAGATATTTTTCAAAACACAATTGTTGAGAACTGAAGCAGAGCAAATATCTCTGGAGTAAAAGAACATGGGAGTGCAAAGTCTTTTAAGACACACACCCACATCCACACCCACACATACACTGCCTTCACACCAAAAATAATAAATAAAAACATGGGTAGTGCTATTCATAATGATGGCTGCCAAGCACTGTGAGATCCTGCAATTTATAAAAACAAGCAACATCCCCACTCACCCTCAAAGTGCATGTGAAAAATGTCAAACCTAAGAACAGCACCATGAACTTTCACCTAGATCCAGCAATGGAAGCAGTTTTTAATGGTGTGTTTTCCTTTGCCTGCATACACACACATATCAAATAAGTGGTCAACGTTACAGAGTTTTCGTCTTAATTGCCTCCTCTCTTGTCTGGAGATGAATCATGCCAAATATATCATGTCGTATCTTTCTCCACAGTCGAATCTGCCAGATGACATCTTCGAAAGTGGAAAGGCAGCAGAGGAGAAAAGGCCACTGTCCCTCAGCTTTAGTGATCTGCAGGATGGAGACTGTGTCTTCACCTCCAGCTCAGCCACCTCACCCTCCAGCTCACACTCAGCCCATCCAGAGATCACCATCACCCCTGCTGAGCTCACCCGTGGCAGCCTGTCCTCACAGAATGAAGGTACGGAGGACAGCAGCTCAGCATCTTCCAGGAATTCCCTGGGGGAGGACCAGGAGCCGAAGTCCCATGCCAAGAGTGATATGGTAGAGCTCAGGAAGTCCAGTGTGGCTGCAGGGTCCCGGGCAGAGAGCCTGTTCCTGGAGAATAGTGTTGCCGAGGCTCTCCTGCAGGAATCAGATGAGGCCTCTGAGCTCAAGCCAGTGGAGCTGGACACTTTTGAAGGAAACATCACAAAGCAACTAGTGAAGAGGCTCACCTCAGCCGAGGGGCCCATCGCCACGGAGAAGCTGGTCTTTGAAGGCTCTGTCGGTAGCGAGTCTGAGGCTGGCCGGTCCTTTCTCGATGGCAGCCTGGAAGATGCCTTCCATGGACTCTTCCTGGCATTAGACCCACACAAGGAGCAGTACAAAGAGTTCCGGGATCTGAACCAAGAAGTCACGCACTTGGATGATGTCCTCAAAGTAAGTGCCTTCCTGGAAGGTCTGATTCCGTTTGGGAAAAGGCGTCCTAAACCAGTGCTGTATTTACAATAGCAGGTCTTGTCCTGTCACGGAACCCATGTGTAACTGCTACCTAAGTGGAGGTGATTTTTTTTTTCAATTCCATTCCCACCTATCCATTTTTATTTTCCTGACAACAAATCAGCTTAGCTAAATTGATTAGGAATTGGGTTAAAAACTCTACAGAAGGTCTAGGAATAGAGACATGGCTAAGATCAGGTGGCCTAGACCAACAAGTCATTCTTAGAGACAGGTTCCAGAAAGGAAGAACCTGGGGAGGAGAAGATAAAGAAGACAGGAAAAGTTAGGGTCAGGAGTTCTTGTGCCAAGCAATTTTATTAAGAAGTACAGCATTTTATATATAATTTTCAGTGAAAAAATGGGACAGAATCAACAGAAAACTAATGCAATGAGACGAAGTCGGCGGGAAGCTATTCAACAATATTACACACAGGATATCTCAAGTATATCACAGACTGAGCACACGGTAGCCTTGGGACTGATAACCATAGCCCTTTAGTAGGGAAGTGTTGGGTTCTCAGGATCTGAAGTCACAGTTCCCCCAAGGCCTAGGTCCCAGGCCATCAATGGCCATGCCAAGCACATTCCTCATTTTAAACAGGGAACTGTATTTCTTCTCCATACATCAGGGCCTCAGAGAAAGCCTTGGATCAGCCTGGCCCCCAACAGCAAAGTGTTTGCCATGAAAGCAGGGGACCATCCCCAAAACCCACATAGAAAAAGCTGAGCATGGCTTGAAATCCCAACAATCCCAGAAGCAGGTGGACCCCTGCAGTTTGCCAGCCAGCCAGTCTAGTCTACTCGGTGAGTTCCATGGCAGAGACCCTGACTCAAAACAAGACAGCACTCAAAAACAATGCTAGAGGCTGACCTCTGACCCACCTATGCACACCCTCATGCGTGTGTACACACACGTCCCCCACTGCCTCCACACGCACATCAAGTCTAACTGTGAACTACTGGTGTTCGTTCATCACGGTCCCAAAGATGCTATCAGTTAGGGTCTTTCCAGGGGTGCCAGGGAAACTGGGGAAGTTAAGCCCGAGGTGTGGAGCCATCCTCTCTTCTCACAGTGCCATTTGCTGAGGGTAGTCCCACCTGAACTTGACCCAAATCAGCAAGCTGAGATCTCAAAGGAATCAGTAACAGTTCACCTTTGTTCATGTACTAGAAGCCAGAGAACCACACATTCCAACAAAGACACTTTCATCCAGCTCTAGTTCTCAAACAGGGTCAAGGTGTGAAGGCAGGAGGGAGGGAGCGATGTGCTCCTCCGACAGGGTATCTTAGTGATGATGTCATCACAGCTACATCAGAATGACTCTGTGCCTGGCGTGCTGGTGAGAATTCTTTCTAAATGCAGCATAGGAAGGCAAGACTACATGGCCACTTGTTGAACTTTTGTTCCCCTGCTCTGGTTATATGGTCACATAGGATTCCTCCAATAAATAAACTTGGAATTCACTGCAGCAAGCTGAAAGCCAGCCCATAGGAGGCCCCCTGCCCCCCTGTTAAGATGGTTTCATGTGGTCTTTGCAATGATATCAGGACTTAAGACTTTCTGACCATCTTTCTCTCCATTTGCTCATATTGACCTAGCTCCAGACAAGATTTGTGCCTAGGGCAAATGATAATTTAGGCCTCTGACACTCCAGGTCCTCTGGTTTCACTACAGTTCCATTATAGAAAGAACCTCTGAGAAGCAGGGAAGGACACGTAGAATCTGCTCTCTGTAGGACACATCTCAAAAATATGCACTCAGAGCTCAAGCATGGAGGACACCTGGGTGGTACTCCCCCTTGCCTCCCATCTGCATGATTGACCAGCTTGGCCTCGTAAACAAGAGGTGCTCATTTCAAAGAGCTGAGGCACACGCTGGCCCCACTAAAGAAGGTGCCTGGAAGAAAGACAGTGATGGGCTTTACTCTTCAGTGAGAAGGGTAAGGGTCCAACAGCCTGCCTAAGGCACCGATTAGACGCAGCCCATCAGGATACACTGGGCTCATTATCTGTCCATCTTATAAAACCTTGGTGATCTCAGAATCCTTTCTGGCTCAGCCTGCTCTTGTCCAGTACTGTCCCAACATTGTCTAGTGAAATCCTCATCCACCTGTCTTTTTGCTGGGACCCATGTTCGAAGCCATCATCTTGCTACACAGATGGCTGGCTTAGGAAAGAAGACTCGAAAGACAGGCCAAGTCCACAGCAGTTCCGCTTTTCTCCCTGAGATCAACAGCCTCGTTGGGAGCATAGGTGTGGGGCGAGTGGCTTCCGCAGGACAAAGCTCTCTCTTTTTCTTCCTCCTTCACATTCCTAGGATGCTAAACATCTTGAGGATCAGAGACTCAATGATGCTGCTTTCCCGGACGGAGATCACTGAGGGTGAATGAGACAACCGTGATTTAAAAGACTGAAAGACATTTCCCATGTGCTTCTGTGCCATCCCAAGTGTCTGGGACAGATTCCTGAAAGGCCCTTCCTACCTTGTGCTAAGAATCAGCAAGGGGATCCTCCTAGCTGGACAGAGGACATTTAGTGGATCTTCTTTGCAGGGCTTGTCCTGGTCTGCCCACCTCAAGTCCTCTTGAATATGTGGATATGCTTCTCTCTGTCTCCAGGCCTAGCCACTGGCATTGCCAGACAGCTGTGCTTCCAGTTACATCCTGCAACCTGCTGTAGAAGGAACTTGTCCCCACAATTCCAGGGCCTGGCCAGAGGGGTGATGGGACTTGTTCCTTTCAAGGCAGATGTCCAGGAAACCAGGGCTATTTTCCCATCATGACCAAGTCACTCATTTGTTCCTCTTTGTGCTCAGTGCTCAAGAAAAAAGCATCTTTGAATGGAACATGGCAATTTTCCATGTTTTCTTCCTAGTCAGCCTGGGGCAGGTGTATTTGAGCAGTTTCCTTTTCTGGAATTGGTTTTGTCAGTTCTTTACAGCATACTTTAGACACAGAGCTCCAGGCATGGCACTCTGTGGCAGACACTGTACTCGGCAGCAGAGGCCCGTTCTGGTTAACAGTCAGCAGTGACTCAGTGGCTTTTAAAATTTGTCTGCTGGATTGATTTAAAAATAAAATGTTTTTGAGACCGTCTCACTATATTTAGGCTGGTCTTGAATGCATGAGCTCAAATGGTGCCCTCAGCCCAGCCTCCTGAGTGCCTGGGGCTGCAGGTAAATGCTATGGTGCCTGGTTTGCTCATTCTGTTTTATTTGGTCATGAACACTACACCAAAGGAATATATCACTTCTGTTTCCCAAGATTTTCAGGTTGTCATTTTTTAAAGTTGTGATTGTAGTAATACAACTTAAACATAGTTAGATTCTGCCAATTACCCAGTGACCCCCAGTGACCCAGTGACCCCCCAGTGGCTGACTTACTATTCTTCCTGTGTACTTCTCTCTGGATTCTTTTAGACCAAATCACAACTGTTGTGCCATTTTCTCTGTGGTTGTATTTCTTTTTCTCAAGATAAAGATTTTAAATGCCAACCAAAAATAAAGGCTTGGAAAACTATGAGAAAGTGTCACGTTTCCCACGGCTGCCCCGAGTCCTGCCGGTCCCCCTGGTGTGTTGATGGTCTCCTTGGTACCTTCTACCTTTGCAGTGCAAGCCGGCAGGCGGCCGCAGCAGATCCTCCAGCCTCAGTCTGACGGTTGAGAGTGCGTTAGAAAGCTTTGATTTCCTCAACACCTCTGACTTTGATGAAGAGGAAGAGGACGGGGATGAGGCCTGCCACGTCGGAGGAGGAGCAGACTCCGTGTTTTCAGACACTGAGACTGAGAAAACTGGGTGAGTATGGAGACCACCTGCACTTTCGTTTCTCACATCACAGCTGATACAGTCACCTTCCGTTACTGTCAGGGGCGACCTGGTACACAGCTCCAGGATGACACCATCCTTGCCGTCATGTCCAACCTAACAGGCCACGTGCAACCACATGTGGCCCAGGACAGCAGGAGTGCAGCCCAACACAAAAATCATAAACTTACTGAAGGCATGGCATTATTTTGTGACTTTTGTTAGTATCTAGATTGCATGGTTCTTGAGCATGGACTTTTGTAGATGACAATATTATGCCAAAATGTCAAAAGGTTGGGCTCACCTGCGGGATGACTTGACTTGCGGTTCCTTTTGATTGTCAAATACAGCTTCTAAATATTGTTGACTGATTGGAGGTTGCATAGGGAACACAAGTCCCTTTTATTCCTTAGAAGGAGAAGTATCTGGGTGAGTGTGTGTACATGGGCAAGTGTCGTGTAGAATGACCACACATAGGACATTCTAAATTAGCCAAACCAGGCGGCACCAGACTTGAACCCACCGTCCTGCTGTGCCTCATCCTTCCAAAGCCTTTGATTTGCTGAGCTGTTTTCTCAGAGCCCTTCTCTCTTTCCTTCAGCTCCATCTCCGCATGAGGTGAAAATCACTGGTGTGCCTCCCAAAGCCAGGCTTAAGTTCTCCTAGAATGCAAAGGTGGATGCCTGGCACTCCATTAGATCTGTGTCCCTCCAGGTAGAAAATGTGACACCTTCTGCATCAGGTGTCCTCCCTCAGCCAAGCCAATGTTCTCAGAGCCAAGTCCTGGGCCCACTGTGTGATTCAAATGAAACAAGAGAAACTTAATGGCCAGTAGTCACCTGCTAGGAAAGAGTCCACCAACATGTAACAGAGGAAGGGGTGGTCTCCTCTGGCTTTACCTTCGGTACAACAGAGGACGTAAGAAGGTTTCCAAATTACAGCAAATCTGGCTGCCCAACCTTACAGAGCTGTCAGTGAAGTACTATTATTTTTGGTTTCTATTGTTGCTGAGAGGTTTCCTTTTCCAAAATAAGACCAAGTTTATAGATAGATAAGAACAAAAATTTATTCCTTGAGCAAACTGGGAATAAAAGGAAATAAAATGTAGAAAATATGGTGTTTAATTTATAGTTCTTCATGCTACATTGAAATTTCTTTGGCTTGACTGAATTTGCAAAATATTTCTTCACTTAAACTTTTCTATACACCTGCTAGCTTTTGCTGTTGTATATAAAGATCAGGTAAAGCTCTAAACTGCAGCATTTTAACAAATATATCACCTCTTTCTTACATTCTACAGAACATTGATTTTAAACCCATGTAGTCAAATTGGTCTTGCTGTATGTTATCAGAAGCACTAGGAAGAGGTGTGTGTGTGTGTGTGTGTGTGTGTGTGTGTGTGTGTGTGTGTTTAGGAGAGAGTGCACACCCATTAGAGTGCATGCATGTACATGTATGTGCACATATGTATGAAAGTGTATATGTATATATAGACTGTGTGTGCCTGTATAGTGTGTGCATTGAGAGTGTACATGCATGTACATGCACAAGTGTGTGTGTGAGTGGTGTACATGTGTAGCTGGAGTTTTCCTGCCTGGCCCACAGTCAGGATAAATCTCTGCCACCCGCCAGTCCCACAACTGCTCAAACCTGATCAAGTAAACACAGACACTTATATTGGTTTCAAACTGTATGGCCGTGGCAGGCTTCTTGCTAACTGTTCTTACAGCTTAAATTAATCCATTTCTATTAATCTATACCTTGCCATGTGGCTTGTGACTTACCGGTACTTTACATCTTCCTTGTCCTGATGGCGGCTGGCAGTGTCTCTCTCACCCAGCTTCCTGTTCTCTCAATTCTCCTCTCTGTTAGTCCCGCCTATACTTCCTGCCTGGCCACTGACCAATCAGTGATTTATTCATTGACCAATCAGCAACACATTTGACATACAGACCATCCCACAGCATACATGTTTTAAATATGCGTTGGCTGCCAGTATGCAAGCAAGCTGAGCATGGTTCTTATGTGGAACATGTGCACAGAGGCAAGCATTCAAAACTCCTAAGTTTTCTGTGTGGTTTGTTACCATTGTGGACACTGCAGAGTGTAAGGCAAAAGGCCAAAACCTCTGCCACTGTGTACCTGTGTGCACCAGGCACTCTTAACCGCTGAGCCATCTCTCCAGCCCCCAACCTAGGGATTCACCAGGCACTCTTATCAGCATCCTTGCTACTCAAGCCTTCCATGTATGAAATGACACAATCACCCCTCCCACCTGCGCATATAAAAAATAAAATTGGGGGACAGAGAGGGGGCACAGGGAAAGGGAATGAATGAAAACAAAGTATAATGACACACAGATATGGAGATGCCACAGTGATCCCATTTTTTATATGCTAATCTAAAGAAATTAAATTCAAAAAAAGCAGAAAAATATTTCAAGATATTATTAGGCCAAAATATATACATAATTTAAATGCTAAATTTTGACACAGTTATGAAAAGGATGGTTAGCTATTATAAAGTTTCTGGGTCTTTCTGGGGCTCCCATGATGCCTACCAAAACTTCAGCAGACACCAGCAAGATATCTCAGTGGGCAAAGTTCTTGCTGTATGAGCTTGGCAGTCTGAGTAGACTCCCCGGTACCCACATGTGGATAGACAGATCCAGCTGGACGAAGTTGTCCTCTGACCTCCAAGTGCACACCAGAGCACAGTAACACAGCTTCACAGAGTTAAATGAATGCAACATAAAAGAATGCAACACATCTTTGCATCATTAAACAAATATTCCGCAGTGTAAACAAATTAACAAATCTTAATATTGTACAACAAAGAAGTTCATGGAGATTCATAGACTTTGGGTCTGGTTAATTTTGGTGTATAACAGTTTTGATTTATAAGGATTCTTACAATGAAGGTTATGTTCTAAAAAATCATTTTTAAAAAGAAAAGTCTATATATTCAGAACATAAAATAATCAAATAACCCAGATAAATATAAGACTTATTTGTAAACTTAAAAACTGTAAAATATGGCCAGCCATGGTGGTGCATGCCTTTAATCCCAGTAGTCAGGAGGCAGAGGCAGGTGAGTTTGAGGCTAGCCTAGTCTACAGAATGAGATCCAGGACAGCCAGGACTACACAATGAAACCTTGTCTTGAAAAACCAAAAATAAAGAAATAAAAATAAAACCCATAAAATAAAACAAAATGTACGTCCACTGAAAAAGAATAAACTGCCATAGTGAAATCCACCTGTAATCCCAGCACTTAGGAGGTAGAGACAGGAAATCAGGAACTGGAACTCAAGGCCAACATCAGCTACATGGCAAGTCAGGGCTATGTGAGACCATGTCTCAAAAAGAGCAGGGAAGGAAGAAAATTACTTAACACATGAAATCAAACTTTTTAATGTGTTTCCACGATGATATAACCTCAGATAGTGTGAGCGGGCTTTAAATAGAGCCTGAGAAACAGGACTGAGTTGAGATCTGCATAGCCAGACTCCCCTTCTAGCATCTGACTGTTCACAGCACTGTGTCTGCTCATGGCAGCTTTTCTTTCTTCTTGTCTTCAAGTGGCAATTGGCATGAGGCCAGGTCAAGGCCTGCGAGATCACTCTTTAATGGAATCACTCACAGGAAACCACAAACACAGGACTGTTGAATCCCAGAGAAACTGGCAGACCCCCAGTCTGCAGAGTGGGCAAGTGAGGCGTGTGCAGGATGAGGGCATGGTTCAAAGACTTCCCAGGGAAACTGCTTCACAGAGAGCTCACTGTGCTCAGAAAGCAAGCGGCAGCCTACGTTTGCATACCTGGCGAATGGGCAACGTGGCTGAAATAAGTTGTTCTCAAAGGTATCTCTGCTTTTGAGAGCAACCCAGGGAAGGACAGTGATAAGAACTGAAACCCTGGTTGCTGGGTTCCTCCACCGCTGATGCAATAAACCAAATTAATAAATCCAGATTTAATAAACAGGGCAATGCAAAGCAGAGCACTCCCGGGTGGCTCTCAGGAAGGCAGGAGGCAGAATATGAGAGCACACGTGGCAGATCTATGGGCCGATCTTAAACAGCCGGTAGGCGTGGTCCCGGGCATCTGCGGGGGAGGACCCGCAGATGGGGAGTTTTCTGGAATGGGGCAGGGTCCTGGGAGAGAGAGAGGTAGGACTTCCACCTAATCATCCCAGACTCTTTGAGTAGATGGATGCCAGGGGCTCAGGTGGAGCTTCCACCAGAACGGACAATTTCAGTGGGGACCACATAAACTTGGCCTGCGGTTTGTGCACAGAAAGAAAGAGCTTGTGTTTCACTCACTTTCCTGCTTCACAGTTACAGGTCGGTTCACCCGGAAGCCAGGGGCCACCTTAGCGAAGCTCTGACTGAAGACACAGGCGTAGGGACCAGTGTGGCAGGGAGCCCGCTCCCACTGACCACAGGAAACGAGAGTCTGGACCTCACCATTGTTAAACATCTACAGTACTGCACCCAGCTCGTTCAGGTAGGATGCTTGGCGTGTGGGAGATGGGGGTGCTGACGTGCCAGGAAGGTATACATGGTCTGTGTTTTAGCTTCGCCAAAGAAATGAGAGTCCAGAGGTTAGAGAATGTCCCTGTTTTGATTTGAAGCAAGTCAAAAACTTGACAGACATGTCCATCTTTTTTTTTTTTTCAAGACAGGCTTTCACTGTGTAACAAACAGCCTTGCCTGTCCTAGAATTAGCTCTGTAGACCAGGCTGGCCTTGAACTCACGGAGATCCACCTGCCTCTGCCTCCCGAGTGCTGGGATTAAAGGTGTACACCACCACCATGCTTGTTCACCCTTTCTTAAGCCTGGGTTTTCAATTTCAAGTTAAACCTAGATCTGAAGACTTTAGTGGGTGCCAGGCAGAATATGGTCAATGCTCTCATCCTGAAGGAGAGGGATTGGACAAAGGGAGGCAAAGGTGCCATCTACAGGCGGAGTTGGAAAACAGCGTTAATTAAATAGATATTCATGTGATGTCGAGTTCACTTCCCACCACATATAGCCCTAAGAACAGTGTACTACAGAAGCAGGTCATGTTTCCCCAAATAGCGAATGAGAAAGTTTCTTTTTCTTTAAAACGGTATCATGCAAGCCAGGCTGTCCTCAAGCCCACTACATAGCTGAGACTAGTCTTGAACTCCTGGTCGTCCTGCCACCAGCTCCCCAGTCTGGGATTGCAGGCTGGCTCAGACTAGTAATTCTTGTGAGCAGTGGGAAGGAGCATTCCTCCAGACCATCTCCTCACCACTTAGCTCTCACACTGGACCACCACAGGGCCTTCTTCCTTCTC
Source organism: Peromyscus californicus insignis (assembly GCF_007827085.1). NCBI lineage: Eukaryota > Metazoa > Chordata > Mammalia > Rodentia > Cricetidae > Peromyscus > Peromyscus californicus. Next base: position 39,282,529 of record NW_026294606.1, on the reverse strand, counting down.
ATTCTCCATTTCAACAGAAATCGAAATGTTTACACCTGAGGTATTGCAGTCCCAAAGCAAATGCTCTGAGGTCTTTTGAAGCAGGAAGGCTGTCAGCTGTCCTGAACAGGACACGTTCCCAGAGGCCTGGATTGAAATACTTCCTCCTTGCCTGGCTGTTTTGCTTCTCACTGCCTTGATCTTCTCCCAGATTGCTTGGGTGTGTGTGGAACAGGATAAGAACACAGAAACAATTGTAATCATAGCTTTACAGAAATCAGCCACTCAGGCTGCAGAAGGAAGAGTGGCATGTCCCTGAGCCAGCTAAAACCAAGTAGCAAGGAGCAGAGTGAGGGAAGGCCAGGAGCTGGGCGGTGCTGGTCACACATTTATGTGAAATATAGAAGAATATGATTTTCCACCATGAATAAAGACACTATCGGAGCATAGAGGCGCACGCCTGTAATCCCAGCACTGGGGGGAGATACATGCAGGAGGATCCGAGTTCAAAACAAGCCTGGGCTACATATCCAAGAAAAGAACCGCCTGATGGGGCAACTGAAACACAGAGGTGATGCCTGCATGTGCCAGGGGAAATGGGCTACCTGTCAAAAGCCTGGCGTCTGGCAGACCTGCACTCTGTTTGAAGATCTGTTGAGTGTAGAGGCTCTTGCTGTAACATGGACAACCAGCCTCACAGAGGCCCTGTTTTCCCTGCTGAGTAAATGTGAATAAATTGAACTAGATATGGTGCTCAGGCCTATGATCCCAGCATTTGGGAGCCTGAGAAAGGAGGATTGCTGCAAGTTTGAGAACAGCCTGGACTACAGAGTCAGACCCCATCTCAAAAAAAAAACAAAACCATAAATCCTTTTTTTTGTTTTGTTTTTTGTTTGTTTTTTGTTTGTTTGTTTGTTTCCTTCTAGCTACTCACTATTCACCAACTGCCGCTATTTACCTGATTAAGATTCTTCCGGGTCTCTAATTACCTTCTCTGACTCCAATAATGTGCTAGGCACACCACCAGCCAGCCTTTGAGAGGTGAAGTGCTCTATGAAACGTAAAAGAGGTCTCTTCCACGGAGGGGTCACATTTTCTCCCAAAGGTTGACTGACACACAGCAGTCAGTGCACTGTCCTCTCTGGCAGGGCCATGAGGGACAGTCCACGTCTCCTGTGGAGCAGATCTGTGCCAGAGAAGCAGTGGGGGTTCATGTTGCACAGGCTGAAAACAAACATACAAGTCGTATTATACAGGCAGAGCAGGTTGTACTTAGGAATATATATGCATATACATATATGTATGTGACCGTTGATGAAAAAAGAGTCATGAATTTGAGAGAACAGAGGGGTATATTGGAGAGTTTGGAAAGAGAAAAGGGAAGGGGAAAATAATGTAATTATAATCTCAAAAGACACAAACACATACACACACACACACACAAAAAGACATGGACTGAAGGAACGAGAATTAGAAACCCCATTTCCCATGTGCTATCATTCCAGAATCAGTTTCCTTATCACTTGGTGTATGATGGAAGAGTTAAAAATTCACATTCTGTGAGTCCATTATAACTTTACTTCGAGGTGTGTGCCCTGCACTTGCTCACAAGGGAGACTTTAGTGTGTAATTGATAGACTTTTGTCTCATTTTGTTTTGTAGCCCAGGCAGCTTTTGAGCTTACCGTGTAGCTGAGGCTGGCCTTGACCTAATCTTCATGCCTCTACTTCCCAGGTATTGGGATTACAGGTGTGCACCACCACACGTGACTAATTGCTAGACCCTGAAGTTTGAGAGTGCCACTTATTTTAGGGTTCAGATGCTCTAGACAGCATGGCATGGCAGTATTATTCTCACCCATAAGCCATGGCCACCGTCTCTGTCGACCAGGTAACCTGGGCAGGTCCCCAAGGGACAAAGAAGGAGCAGAGCCATCAAGCAGCAAGTCACTGAGGTCCTTCCTGTCTCAGACCTTCCTTTCCTGGGACCCTGCACACAAGTGAAATCAATGCCTGCTTATGTGGCCTTAGGCCCGTTCCTTGACCTCTGTTTGCCTCAGGCACACAGAGTTTCCTGTCAACAAAATGGAGATGTCAATAGGAGGCTCCTCATTAGGTCATTGTGAGCTTGTGTGAGCTCACACATGTGCAGAGCTCAGAGTGGCAATGGAGATGTCAATAGGAGGCTCCTCATTAGGTCATTGTGAGCTTGTGTGAGCTCACACATGTGCAGAGCTCAGAGTGGCAATGGAGATGTTAATAGGAGTCTCCTCATTAGGTCACTGTGAGCTTGTGTGAGCTCACACATGTGCAGAGCTCAGTGTGGCTCCAGGTACATAGACAATGCTCTTGGATTACACAGGAAAGGTCTGACTACGAGAATGACTACATAATATGCTCTCAATTTTCAGTTTGGAAAGTCAAGGAGATTGAGATTTACATAGAAGGGCAGAGCTGAGCGTGGAATTTATACCAAAAACCCCAGCACTTGGGGAGCCAAGGCCTGGGGATTATGAGTTTGAGGACAGCCCGAGCTAATCGTCCAGGCCAGTCTGAAACACATGGTAGACCCTGCCTGAAACAAGGAAGGAAGAAAAGTGGGAAATTCACAATAATTAGAAACTCTGCCACTGAGAAAATTCCAGAACATATACATAAGTGAAAAGGGTTGAAAGTGACAAAAACAGGTATCATTTCATGAACTGCAGAGACAGAGGAACATTGTCCGGCTGGGACTAAAGTGTTGCAGAGGTCAGCCTGGGCAACCTCTTTGGGAAGGGCGCAGAGGACAAGGTCACTGCCCTCGACATCATTGAAAGGGCTTTTATTTGTCTTGTCAGCAAATCGTCTTCTCCAGCAAAACCCCCTTTGTGGCACGAAGTCTGCTGGAGAAGCTAGCGAGGCAGGTCCTCGTGATGGAGAAGCTGGCTGCCGTGAGCGATGAGAACCTGGGGAACATCACCTCTGTGGTGGAAGGTAAGTGCGCCACCTGCAGGCCGTCCCTGGAACCAGAGCACCCAGACCCGCGCCGGCTCCCTGGAAGGCAGAGGAGCAGCCTTGTCAGGCAAGCCAGAGGCACACAGCTTTGTCTGTCAAAAGCAGACGAAACGCACACACCGAAATGGCACCCACCTCCAGGCAGAGCTTCTCAGACATTTTCTGTGCCCAAGATGGCCTTTAGGCCAGGTAATCTGGATTGTTCTAAGTAGCACACACGGAGTTGGTAAATCCGACCCCCATGGTGGATGCTGTTGCACCAGAGGTGGAAGAGAATCGGCAAGGACTCCGTAACCTGCAAGGCAGTCTGGCTCTGAGAGCGTCTCAGGCCGAATTCTGGGGGAGCGTGCAAAGTGTGTGAAGACCAGAGGTCAACTTCAGATATCATTCTCTCTCTCCTTTTAAAAAAAGATTTATTTATTTATCATGTACACAGTGTTCTGTCTGCATACATTCCGGCACACCAGCAGAGGGCACCAGATCTCATTTTAGGTGGCTGTGAGCCACCCTGTGGTTGCTGGGAATTGAACTCAGGAAGTCTGGAAGGGCTGCCAGTGCTCTTCACCTCTGAGCCATCTCTCCATATATCATTCTTTAGGAGCCATCCACCTTGGTTTTTGAAACGGGATCTCTCGCTGCCCTGGAGCTCACCAAGTAGCCTAGGCTAGCTGGCCAGCAAACAGCAGAGCTCCTCCTGTCTCTCCCTCCCCAGGACTGCGGTTCCCAGCACTATGTCACCAGCTTTTTAAATGTGGGTCCTGGGGCTCAAACTCGGGTCCTTGTGCTTTCAAGGCAAGCACTTTACCAATTGAGCCGTTCCTCAGCTACAAAAGCAGAACTTGGCATGGGGAAGATGCCCTTGACTTTTTGTGATCTGACCACTGGGCTCTTTTATAAAGGCAAGGGCTTGTCTTTTTCACATCAGCTATAAATGGAAATACAGACTTCTGGGTCATCTGTGACTGAGCCTAAAACTCCCCTGAGGGTCTCCCTGTGGATCTCGGCCTCTACTGTCTATTCCTGCTACAAAAGGCGACCTTGGCAGACGTCTAAAAGGTGGGAGAATGGCAGATACTCGGGCCGCAAGCGACTCGTGTCCCAGGCTCCTCCTGATCACAGCCACCCAGGAGTGTGACTGTGAGCATGCACCATCCACTGCTATATGGTTTGCTCATTCTGGCCTGAGAGCCACAGGGCAGGGAAAAGGCTCCTCCAGCAAACACTGCTGTGTTCCAGCCCTTCCAAGGGCTTCTCCTGAAATCTGCACCGCTGATCCTGTGTGGTTTTGCTATAAAGTCACAGACGATAAGTGTGCTCTCCCCAAGACAGAGCAGCCTTCTGTCTTTGAGAGCAAACAGCTGATCATTCACTGTATTCTCTTTGCTAGCCAGGGTAGAAGGTTTTCCTTTGCACCACCTGCCAATCCCCGAAGAGTCTTGTAGTAGTTCCAACTGAAAACTACAGTCTTCATGGCTGTGGTGATATATCTAATCTCAACTACTCAGGAAACTGAGGCAGGAGGATGGCCAGTTCAAGGCCAGCCTGTGTTATAGAGTGAGATCAAAGCTATCCTGGGCAAGACCATTTTTCAAAATCAATAGTAAAGTGATGGCTGGAGATATAAGTCAGTAGTAGAGCATTCATGGGATCCTAGGATCAATCCCTAGTAACACACACACACACACACACACACACACACACACACACACACACACACACTGGTATGCACCCATGTGCTTGAAGAATGAAAGAAAGAAGGAAGAAAGAAAAGTTGCCTGGGGTTAGACCAGAAGATAGGGAGTTCAAGGTTATCCTTTGTTTGAGGGCCAAACTGGGTTACACAAGACCTAGTCTTTGATAATTAATTAATTATATTAATTAAATATTTAAAAAATAAAAAATACAGTCTGTAAAAAACACAAAAGAAAAGCTACAATGTCCCAGGGGACACCTTGCCCACCCTACCCAAGCAGCCACCTTCACCTGTTCATCAGCATCCCTCTTTTCCAGCCATCCCAGAATTCCACAAAAAGCTGTCCTTACTGTCTTTCTGGACCAAGTGCTGCAGCCCGATCGGGGTCTACCACAGCTCTGCCGACAGAGTGATCAAGCAGCTGGAGGCCAGCTTCGCCCAAACTGTCAACAAAGAATATCCAGGACTGGCAGAACCAGGTACAGACTGCAGTGAGAAGGCTTCCTCCTCCTCCTCCTCCCCTGCAACCTGGGTAGTGGGGGGCACACAAAAAGGCCAGCCTCGAAAAAGAAATACATGCTCTCCAGGGAAGAGATCAGCGAGTCAGCTAGACTACAGAAAGGTGCCAAGCATGCAGGATGCCAGCGGTGACTTTTTTTTTTAAAGGACTGTATTCATTATTTTTTTCTCCTGCTGTGACAAAACGCCAGACAGAAGCTGCTTGTAAAGGAGAGGTATATTCTGGTCCCATCTCAGCAGGTACAGTCCATCCTGGCAGGGAACGCATGGCAATGGAAGCAGGTTGGTCTCAGGTGGAGGGAGCATGTGGCTGGTAACAGATTGGAAGCAGAAATGGGCCGAGTTATAACCCCAAGGCCATGGCAACCAGTTAACCCCTAGGTTCCAATGCTCCCACAGCCTCCCAAACAGCACCACCAGCTGAGGGAGGGCCAAGTTACACTTGAGCCTGAGGGAGCCATTTCACATCCAGTCCACAAGTACTCCATGTCTGTTTTGCTGCTCATGTTTGTACAGTTGTCCCTTGGTGTCTGTGGGTGAATGGTGCTGGAACCTGCCATGCATGACTGAATCTGTGTTTGCTTGCTACATCCCTTGCTTATACCAGTATGGGTTTGTATATGACCTCCACGCTTCCTACTGTATATTCCAGATGACTTATAACACTTGGCTAGGCAAACACCAAGTAAATGGTTGTTAGTTGCATTGCTTGGGGAGTGAGTGCATTTCGAAGTCTCTACATGTTCAGCATAGATGTGCTTTTCCCTGGGTGTTCTTGGTCTGCAGTGGCTTAGGTTCATAGATGTGGGACCCATAGGCACAGAGGTCTGAAAGTAAGCTCTTTCCATGAAAGTGCCTCCGATGCAAAAGTGTCGGATGGTACAATGACTTTTGAAGAGTAGGAGGTTTCTATGGACTCCTAGTCTGTGCCTACAACATGAGCCAGCAATTCTACTCTTAAATACATGAAGAGAAATGGGTTTTTCTAAGCACTCCTGTCTGTGTAAGATATGCATAACAAGACTCACAGCTTTGATCACAACAGTCAGAATTTGGTGCCAACTTAAATGCCATGTGAAAATGGAGATACTATAATATCATAGAGAATCATGTAGCACTTCTCGGAGACTCTATTGCTGTTACAGGCTATATGTTACAGGCAACCTAGTCTCTCTACAGGTGAGTCTCATAGAGATTATATTGAGTAAAATAGACAAGACATAGAAAGTACATACTGTATATACTGTTGACATGAGAGGTCAAGAACAGGAAAAGCTCACTTATGTTGGTAAAACTCAAGTTCTGAAGCTGGGCATGATGATGAACATCTGTAATTATAACACCTGGGAGACGGAGGCAAGAAAATCAAGAGCCTAAGGCCAGCCTTGGATACATGGCAAACTGGACATCAACCTGGGCTATGATGCCTCAAAAAAAAAAAAAAGAAAAGAAAAGAAAATGGAATTCAGGTTATTTGTTACCTTTTGGGGAGGCTGAGTAGCTACCAAAAGGAAGGACCCCAAGAATACCTGAAGGGATACTGGTAATCTTTCACATCCTGATTTGAGTGGTATCATGTGAATATGGAAAATGGGGAGGCTATCTGGCTATACACTGAAGATTGTCTCACTTTAAGTACTTTACCTTATACTACTACGATAAAAGATGAATGAATAAATTAATGGATGTAAGTGTCACATGACAAGTGTGATAAAAAGTGAACAAATAAATGAATGAATGTGAGTACCATAATAAAAGGTGAATGAGGGGCTGGAGTAATGGCTTAGCAGTTAAAATCATTTGCTGCTCTTTCAGAGGACCCCAGTTCAATCCCAGTACTCACATGACAGCTCACAACTGTCTGTAACTCCAATCCCAAGGGATACATTTACCTTTCCTAGCCTCCTTGGGCACTGAACACACACATAGTCCACAGACATACATGCAGGCAAGACAGCCATACACATAAAAGTAAATAAATAATAAATAGTTTAAGTGAATGCATGAATAACAAGTACCATGTTAAAGATGAATGTAAGTACCATGATAAAAGGTTAAGGAATATTAGTACCATGATAAATGATATTCACATTTTCCATAGTGTAGTGGTTTATCACAGTCATCACGAAATACCTTGATAAAAGATGAATGAATGGATGAGTGAACTAATGGACGAATGAATGGCCATGTTCCTTAAGCCACTTTGTCTCTTCCTTCCCAGTGTTTAGAACCCTGGTGTCCCAAATCCTGGACTGCTCGGAGCCTCTGCTTTCCTCCTCAGAAGTCATCACTGTGTTTCAGTATTACAGCTTCTTTACCAGCCATGGTGTGAGTGACCTGGAGACTTATCTGAGCCAGCTGGCCAGGCAAGGTAGGATGTGGTCTCCTGTCATGTCGCCGCCGGTAGTGTCTCGGTCTGGCATCAGCTCTGGTCTTGCTAGTCAGGATTATTAGTGATGCTCGCCCTCCACGGTTGAGCTGAGACTTGCCTTTTCAGTGACTTCTGGACCTTAAGTTTTAGCAAACTTCCTGGTATTGGAACAGGATCTCACTGAGCACACTGGTCCCCAGCAGGGGTTCACCAAACAGGAAGTTGGCAGGGGATTGGAGATCCCATTGCTCTCCTTCTTTCTCAGCCTGTTTACAATGCTATTTCATACTGCCTTCTGTGGTGGAATCCTTACTCAGAGTAGACAGAAACGGACTCCCAACGAAGGCTGGCATGAGACAGTGGGAAGGGAAAATGAGAAAAGGTAGAAAGTACGAGGCTGCCCATTCAAGGAAGGTGAAGGGGTGATGAGGGGTATGGCAAGCTCGGTCCAACCCTTTCACAGGGCACTTCAAATATTGTATATGTTGTCTCTGAGTAGAGGACCACACTCTTCGGGAAAGCAGAAAATATCAGGCAGGGACTGGTTTCTGGCTCTCAGGTCTATACTCAATAAAGCCATGGAGATTTAGCAACCCAGGCTAAAGGGACAGGAGGGAATAGGGTGTGTTTTCTGGGACCAGGTAGCGTCTGGTCCAGCACCACACAGCAGCAACTTGTCGGGCTCAGATCCAGGTTAGCTCTCCTCTTTCCAGAACATTAAATCCTGCAGCAATGTGGGTGTTGTTTGGCATCCTGAAGGAGGAGACATTTCTGTCTAGCATGGAACACATATGCTCTAGAGAAAGCCTTGTGGGTGGTATGTCGGGCACAGAAGACCAGGTCAGGGAGACCTTGTCTTACAGATGCAAAGCCTCCTGGCATACGTGTGATCCTGGCTTGCCAAGGGTAGATCAGTTTTCTAATCAGACATCTGAATTACTCAGGGGTTAGTGTGGCAGTTCATATTCCTGAGTCTCTTAGTGATAGACCTTGAAAAAAACCTACTCATTCAGCAGTAGGAATGAGGAATAACGGTGGGAAAAAAATACCCTTTAACTTTTGGGAAATTTTGTGGTTGTTTTTGGTTTTGCTTTTTTGTTTGGTTTGGTTTGGTTTTGGGGGGGTTGTCTTTGGTTTGTTTTGTTTAAACTTTTATTTTTATCTTAAATTATGCATATATGTGTCAAGTGTGGCTTTGTGCATACAGTGTATGCACAAAGAGTGTATGCTTTGTGTGTAGTGCCCATAGAGACCAGAAGAGGGAATTGTATGACCCCCCACCCTCCCACCCACCCCACCACTTCACCCCCCACCCACCCCCACCCCTGCTAAAGCTAGTGTTTAAAGGGTTGTGAGCCATTCTACCTGGGTGCTGAGAATGAAATTCTCTGATCCTCTGCAAAAGTAGTATGTGTTTGTAAATGCTGATTCACCTCTCCAGTCACTTGTTTTTGTTTTTGTTATTAGACAGGGTCTCTAGCCCAGACTGGTCTCAAGCTTACTATGTAGCCAAGGATGATCTTGAACTTCTGACCCTCCTGCCTCTACCTCCCAGGTTCTAAGATTACAGGTGTGTGCCACCATGCCCGGTTTATAGGATGTTGGAGATTGAACCCATTCATTTTGTGTATGTGAGGCTCTACCAACTGGGCTACGTCCCCGGCCCTTCCCTCATTTTTAAATGTCTTTTTTTTTCTTTCATTATAAAATAGATAATTTTTGTATTGCAGAAAGTTTGGGAAATAGAAAATATGTATTCAAATCTCTTTTCCTACTTGTTAACTGTAATTTTTCATTTGAACATGCAAGGTTTTAGATTTCAAAATTGTATTTGTTTAGACTGGGGTTTGTTTGTTTGTTTGTTTGTGTTCTTGTTTGTTCTTGCAGTACTGGGGGATTAAACCCAGGATCCTCCACACTGGACAAGCATTGTACTCTGAGCTAATGTCCCCGGTGTGATTATTCCTTATAAAGTATTATATCTCGTTTTTAATTAATATACCTCGTGCTGTTAATATCAACTATGTTAAAGAATTTTGTTAGTTTTATATTGCCCTTATATTTGGATGTATCCTGTGTATTTGTATTGCCAAATGTTTTCTGTGATTTGTTTAACTGTTATTTAATACTCCCTTGGGGATTTTTATTGGTGTGCTTATGTATAAAGCAGTGGAACTAACAGGCATCCTCAGCAAAGAAATCAGGAAATTAAAGCAAAAATATCTAAATTATTCTCACCTTTATTCACTATGGGAAAGGTGTGACTCTGTTACAGGAGGTGAACTTTGGCTTTTCCTTTCCTGTCTGTTTCCCACGTATTTCCCATGTTTCCCATGTATTTCCCATCTATTTCCCACGTATTTCCCATCTGTTTCCCATGTATTTCCCATTACTGAATAGACACAATCTCATTATTATATTTTAGAGACAAAGAGATATCCTTGCTGGATATCTAGTTAGGGGTTAGAATCTATTCCATATTCACAGAATACAGCCAGTTTGTCCCAGTGGAACTCAAAATCCTATAGTTCATCATATTGTCTCTAGATCCCTATCAATTAAATGACATTCCCTTCCAGTCCTGACCCTTCACCTAAGATTAGGGTTTTGGCATATAGTTTTGGCTGAAAGACAGTGTTTACCTATGAATATTAAGAAGGTGGCAGATAATGTTTATTTTTATTTTCTTCATTGTATATTTTTACATTTGACTGTTTAGTTCATCTATATGGTACTGTGTGATGAATGCCTATAACCATAGCATTTGGGAATAAGAAGCAGGAGGATCAGAAGTTTCAGGTCATCTTTTATGGAAAGTTCAAGGCTGGCCTAGGCTATATGAAATCCTATCTTTAAAAAAAAAATCTATATATTTTTGCCACCATTTCAACTTTACATTTTTCCTACAACTTGCCCTCAGCTCATCATAATTATTGAAATTATTGACCTTTTCTCACTAAGTTGAAACACCACCCTTATCATAGACTAAGTTTTTATATACACTTGTGTCTGTTATGCATATGCTTTTACTGAAGACATAAATGAAATGCTTGCGTTCTCGACAAACTTGCCACTGCACTATCAGAACTTGAGCTCTGGCTCCTCACCTTCCAGTTGCCATGGTTCAGACTCTGCAGTCCCTGAGAGATGAGAAACTGCTGCAGACAATGAGCGACTTCACACCCAGCAGCCTCCCTGCCCAACAAGAAGTCCTCAGGACCCTGGCTCTGCTGCTCACCAGAGATGACAATGAGGTCAGCGAGGCTGTGACACTCTACTTGGCAGCAGCCTCCAAAAACGAGCACTTCAGAGAAAAGGTAGGACACTAAACCTCGGGTGTCAAGCCACAGGCTTAACTGTCAGTTACCATTAACATACAGCTGGGCTCTGATCCCGGCACTCATCCTTAAGGCTGAAGCAGGAGCATTACTGAGAATTCAAGATAGGCCTGGAATGAAGCTACCAAACTATGTTACTAGGGTTACTAGCATCACATCAATTTTTAATATATTTCAAAATGACTGCAAAGGAAGAATTCAAAGTTTCCCAATCCATAGAAATGGTGAGTGTGTGAGGAGGTGTGAACACAGGAGGCAGATCTCAGCATCACACATTCATTATAGAAATGGTGAGTGTGTGAAGAGGTGTGAACATAGGAGGCAGATCTCAGCATCACACATTGTCATAGAAATGGTGAGTGTGAGGAGGTGTGAACACTGGAGGCAGATCTCAGCATCACACCTTGTCTTCAGTTATTGCCCTCTGCCCCAGAAATTCACATAATTCTGTCAATTAAAGCAAAAATGGTATGGTTTTAAAATAAAAACCAACAAAGGAAAAAACTGACACTAAAATAAAACCTATAATCATTATTTCATATCTTCCAACCCTGAGTCTACGATCTGGTAGAATATACCAATCAACTCTTTGAATAAACTTGTGAGATTTTGTGATTTTTTTTTTTTACCCTGAAAACTGTGAAAGACCATGCTACAGTTTATCTCAGGTGGTAACTTTTATATTTATTTATACACATATATATTTTAACTAATATCTTTCTGTACTTTTCATTATTTTTAGAATACAAAAATGGGTAACATATTTTCATTTTTATTGTTAAATTTGTTCTTTGATAACTTAGTGCACACATACAGTACATTCTATGTACCCCCACCTTCTTTTAACTCCTCTTACCTCTGTCATATCTACCTCCTCCCACAGGTCTCTTTCCCACATTGTTTCCTTCTCTAATCCATTGAGTTTCACCAGGGCTATGTGCCCATGGGTTTGGACCTGCCCATTGCAAGCTAGTGGATGCACCATTCAGAAAACAGCTAAAGATAATAACTCTCCCCCAGAATCCATCAGCAACCATTAGTCAGGAGGTAGCGTCCCCACGAGCCGCGCCCTGATCCACACCTGGCAGGTCCAGTCTTGTTCAGGCCTAAGTACAGGCACCCAGCTGCTGCCAGATCATTAGCTGTGCCATAGCTGTGCCGTGCCCTGAAGAGAGCATTTTGCAGCCTTCTCCCTGTCTTCCTGCTCTTCCATTCTTTTCTGCTTCCCTTTTCATGATATTCCCTGGTCCTCTGGTGGGGGGCATTGGATCCCTTGGGACTGAAGTTACAGCCAATTGTGAACTGCTATGTGGGTGGTTGGAATCAAACCTGGGTCCCCTGGAAGAGCAACCCATGTTCTTAACCTTTGAGTCATCTCTCCAGCCCTAGACTTCTAAATGTTTGAGACAGATTCTCACTATATAACCTTGCCTAGTTTGGAACTTTTGATGCAGACCATGCTGGCTTGAAACTCATCATGCAGACCAGGTTGGCCTCAAATTTGCCTCAGTCTTCCTGTCTGTGCGTGTACATTATGCACAGACATACAGGGAAAGTACCCATGCACGTAAAACAAAAGAAAAGGGGATTTTTAAAATTTATATATCACATAGGAGAGAAGATATTCTATGTCCCCCTATTGCTGCTGCAAGGTCCCGCCTTTTCCAGCTCAGGGATTGAGGGGGATCCACGGAGTCAGAGAACTAATCACTCAACTTGACTTTTTTAACTGAGGGAGTAAAACTTAATTCTCTGGGGACAGCAATGGGGGCAAAACTCTCTGGGGCTGGCAAAAAAGAGAAACACCACACACACACACACACACACACACACACACACACACACACACACACACCCCTCCAACATGTCAGAATCTCACCTAGGTTGCTGATGAACGGCAAGCCTTCAGCAGGCCAGAGACACTGAAGAGGAGATGCAGAGCAGGTGAACCACTGGACAGACAGACAGACAGACGCACGAGGACTCTTCTGAGGGCCAGGGTTTAGTTCTTCGATTTATTATTCTTTCTGTTGCTTGTTCTACTCGATTCTTCTGATGTTTCCCTTCTGTCTCTCCTGAGGTCTCCCTTCCTCCTAGCTACGGCCTGATGTCTTCCTTCTACATCTTTCCTTCTTCATCTTTCCTGGTATTTTTCTTCTCCCCCGTCTTTATTTTTCCCTTACAGCTTATGTATCCCAATGAACACAAGTAAAGACAACACGCTTCCCATATCCCTCACATGATTACACAGTAAGGTGAAAAACAACTTGTCCCAAGAACCCACATACATTCATACCCAAGCAACTTGTTAACAGAGTGTAAGCAAGCAAGGCCTTTTTCTCAGCCAGTTCTTTTGCTGGTAAGCTGTATTTTGCAGTTACAAAAAAAGGACCAATCATTTTCTTATTTATCTCAAAAGGTAACTTTATAAAAAAAAATCTCAAAGTAACCACAAATATAAAAATGAAAAACAATCAGGCAGCTCTACTTTGAATCTGCAGGGTGCATACCCATCAACAGTTTTTATATTAGGAAGCTGAGGGCAGAAATGGGTACAAGGAATTAATTATCACCTTTGATCGCCAACCTAGCCTAGCAAGAAAGGTTTATCAGCCAGCAATAGCCAGACCAGGCTGTCATTGTTCTTGTTTCTTTTTTCTTTTTCTTTTTCTTTTTTTTTGGAGCTGAGGACCGAACCCAGGGCCTTGTGGTTGCTAGGCAAGTGCTCAAGTCCCTCACTCAACTATGTGCCTTTCTAAACTTTAAATTGTTCCCCAAGATTTTCTACCTCAAAGCTATTAGCAAAAACACCTTAACCTAACCTTGCTAACAATTCTACATGTCTAAATTCTTTCTAAGGGTGGTGATTGAATCATTAATCTGCTCTAGCAGCAATGCTTGGAAAAAGTCAATCACTATTATTGTAAGTATCAGTAATACTGCCCAGTGAGGGGCTAGAAACCCCCTGAGAGTTTTCATACAACCCACAGATGATGAGGAATGTGGTGACCCTGAGGGCAACAATCAGAGCTATGCTCAGTAACAGCATGAAGTCCTCAGGACACATAGTCCTCGGGCTCTGCCTCTCCAAGGCTCACTCAGCTGTGGCTTTGCCAACTGCCCAGCCATGTTCCATGAGTCCCAGTGCTGCCTGTGGTCCCCTCGCATGGCCTCCAACATTGCCCCACCCCAATTACCCTCCCTTGTTCCCTGGTCTCACATACTGTTTGAATGACAAACCATTTAAAATGTCTCACAGCATCTCTTCTTCCTTTACAGGCCTTGCTCTATTATTGTGAAGCATTAACAAAGACCAATCTCCAGCTACAGAAGGCAGCCTGCCTGGCACTAAAGAGCCTGGAGGTAAAGCCCAGTCCCAAAGCCCTCCAGTCCCACACTTCCAAAATCAAAGCCCCTCAGCCCCTCAGTCCAGACTCAGAGACCCCATCTCTGGTCAACCCTAGAACAACTCAGTCCGTTAAGCTTAGAGGCAAGCCATGCCACATGGACATATCGGGTTCCTTCCATATCCAAAGCCCTTCTTGTGACAGTGTCTCTTATCTCCTTGGAGCTGCATAATCAGGGTCCTTTTTCTCCTTGTACAAGGACTGCACAGGATTTTGTTAAAGTCACCAAGTAGAGAATAATTGCAGTTTCCCACTGACCACAAGAGCCAGAGTGACTTTGAGTCAATGTTAGAAAAATATCTTAACCCCCAAAAGAGATGATATGGTGATTTCCCCAATGTTTACTGGGTACAAATTGGCATAAAAAAATAAAGCCTGCACTGAAGTGTCTCAACTCAGTTTGCCACTGAGTTCCCAGATCCTTTCTCCTGAAATTAGTTTGCAGGCCTGTGCAGCCTTTGATATCATGACATTATGTCATCATCTACAAAGTTCACAGTCAAGTTACAAAAAAAAAAAAAAAAAAAAAAAATCACACGCTGTTTTAAGTCTATGATTTTGTGTCAGGCTATACTGTTAGCCTCAGCCACACGTGGACTGCAGGCTGCATGCTGGATGCAACTGACTGCTGAGCAATGGTAATGTGCTAGAGGAGGCATTGGTGAGCAGGGAGACAGCTAAATGCAAAGGCTGCAGATTTCCAATGGAAGGCTAGATTTCATGTGGGACCCGCCTTTACCACAAAAGCATTGGGGTGGGGGGGGATGAGAGGGCCACACCTTAGTGCTTACTAAAACCCTAGATGGGCACATGGGACAAGGAGCAGGCCTGGAGGGACGTGAAAACAAGGGATTAATGCCATAAAAGGAAATGTTAATGATCTGTGAAGGAAAACAGCCGTGGGAAATTTTGCCTTCCTTGTTACATGGTCAGAAAATTACCTTCAAGTGACCCAACCCCCACCAAAAAAATGTTCCATTGGTTAAGTATTTATTTGGGCACTCTCCTGGCGTGCTGTGACTCATCATAGCTGAGTGTCTCTGCTCCAGACTTCCCACAGATAGACACATAGGGTACAGCAACAGTCTATGTGGGCAATACCGGGCTTGTTCTAACCCAGGCATATCCCCAGCTGAGAAGACCGTGCCGCTGCTCTATTCCTTTTCTCCCAGAAGACCCAATCCCTTCTGGGAACAGAAGCCCTCTTTCCAAACCACCCCCAACTCATGAAAAGAATTCCACACAACACGTGGTTTCAATACAAGCACGAGAGTTCTAAAATGAGGGTCATTTTGGAATCAGTGGGCTACAGCTTCAAGAATTCGCCGTTTAGTCTCCTGGAAGACTGCGTCTAAGGGTCAGGCACTAATCTATTTTCCCTGGCAGGCCACAGAAAGCATTAAAATGCTAGTGACACTGTGTCAGTCTGACACTGAAGAAATCAGAACCGTGGCCTCGGAAACCCTCCTGTCTCTTGGTGAGTTTGTCTGTGTTTGCTACTCCGGATAGTCTCTTGGGAACTGGAAGGAAGTGTCTTGTCCCTGCTCCGTCCACTTCCCCTTGGCCCTGCACCCACTGCTCCTGACATAGGAGAGATCAACTGTGTCCAGATCCTGCCCCGTCCCTTGTTCTCTCTGCACAAGAACCAGGGTTTTTCTCCCTTGCTATCTCAAGGCTTCATCATCAGTCTATGCCCTATTCAGAATGAAGACTATGATTTGAGAGTGTTGGCTCATACCTGTACTCCCAGCACTGAAGAGGCTGAGGCAGGAGAATCTCCTCAAGTTCAAGGACAGCTTAGGCTACACAGTGAGACTGTCCCATAAAAGCAAAAATGGTAGAACCTGGAACACAGAAGCCAGATAGGAACTCTAGAAATCCTGGCTACCGGTGTGAGGATGGCACACCAAAGTCAATGTCCCCGACCTCTCCAGTGAATGCTGTGAACCCCAGTCGCCTCAGCCTCACGGTGACCTATGATTACCCGGCTGTCCTAGTCTTACCTGGCATTATTTCATTCTGGAATGCCAGGCAAGCTCCCCGCCTTCACTTTGTGAAGGTTTGTTCCCTTTTGGTTCCTTTTGGGTAGACTTGGGAGGATGAGAATGACAACGATTGTTTTTTCTTTCTCCTTTTTTTTTTTTAAAGATTTATTTATTATGTATACAGTGTTCTGTCTGCATGCATCCCTGCAGGCCAGAAGAGGGCACCAGATCTCACCACAGATGGTTGTAAGCCACCATGTGGCTGCTGGGAATTGAACTCAGGACCTTTAGGAAGAGCAAGCAGTGCTCTTAACCTCTGAGCTATCTCTCCAGCCCTCTTTCTCCTTTTTTTAAGGCAAGGTCTCACATGTCCCAGATTAGCCTTGAACTCACTATGTACCCTAAAAATGACCTTGAACTCCTGATCCTCCTGCCTCAACTCCCAAGAGCCAGCATTACAGGTCTGTGACACAACCTCTGATTTATTTGGTGCTAATGATCAAATCCAGGATTTTGTGCGTGTTAGGCCAGTACTCTGCCAACTGAGCCACCCACCATCCGCAGCCGACAAGAAAACCTTTCCCAACACCGCACAAAATGGACAATTGTTACTGCTAGCTCACACCTGTGATCCAAGCACTTCAGAGGTTTAGGCAGGAGGCTTGCCACAAGTTTGGGGCTAGCCTGGACTACACATTGAGTCCCAAGCCAGTGTAGGCTACAAAGTCCCTCACATTGAGTCCCAAGCCAGTGTAGGTTACAAAGTCCCTATCTACACATATACACACAGAGAGGACGAGGAAGAGGGAGGGAGAAAGAGAGAGAAAGGGAGAGAGAGCTATAGAAAACTTTACTGTGGTCACATACTCTAAAGTCTAAAAGTGCTCCTCTAAAAGTCTTTAAGCCTAATCCTGCCAATGTCTCCAGGAAAAAAGCCACCGGTTTGACAATACATCTTAATCATGTAAAGAAGACTCATGGTTATTATAACCACCATGAAAATCCCATTTATTTTGAGACCTTTCTTACAGGTATGGGATTAATAAGAATTGGCGCTGCTGTTGAATACACCATTATTTGAGAGGAAGCTTAGCCTGTATTTGCTTAAAGGATAAAATAGTTATTCTGTATGGCTGTTTTAGATATAGAAATTATTTAATTCCCTAAAAACGTACCCAGGGTATTAGTGGCTTAAAGTCTTTTATCCCTCAAGGTTCTGAAATAACAATGAAGGTTTAAAACAATAAACAATAGCCAGATGTTTGGAAAGCGCAGCCAGCGTCTCTCTTTCCGTGGTAAACCGAGGAGGGGTATCCCGTGGCCTGTGCCCCAAGACTCCCTCAACTGCCCTCCCTGTTACATCTCCAAGGGTGATCCCCACATCTGCTTCCCCACCAGCCTTTCCAGGCTGCTCACACCACCCAGGCCTCACCGGCAGGGTTCAGGCTTCTCCACTTACTGCGCGCCCAAGTCTCCACTGCGCCTCTGCTCCCTGAGGCTGCTCCCCGAGGTCTTCAGGTTGCCCCGCACTAGGATTTTAGGGCCTTCTGGGGGGTTATAATATGCAGTAGAGTTGGAAGGCCCCACCCCCGAACTCAGTGTTGTCACTCTTCCTTGACCCTGATGCACAAATCGTGGTGCACTGTGCTCACGCACGAGCCTAAATTCATAAGGTGTTCCAGTATTCCCAATGGCAGTAGGTAAGACACCCTGTGGCAAAGGGCTCGAGTCATGATGAGCACTGAGAGCACCAAGCAACAGCTCCTCACCAACTGGTGTGCACTCCCTTCAACCTTGTAACCTTTGCTGTCTAGAGACCCTCTCTTTTAACATTGATTTGTAAATTTATTTTGTATGTGAGAGTGTGTATGTGTTGGGGACATCCTGTCAGGACACCTATGTGAAGGTCTTTCCAGTATATAAGTCAAAGGGATTGAACTCAAGTCACCAAGCTTGATGGCCAACATCTTTACCTTGCCTATGCCAGACGAGCCAGTGGGGCCTATGACTCCCCAAATCCAGACGTTTGTCCTCCAAAGCTCTGCCTGTATCTCAAGGCTAGCAGACAACTGACACTCGAGAGCCAAGCTCACCGGCAGCTAGGTATAAGCAAGATGTCCTGAGGGCCAGCTCGGGTTGCCGTCACTCTAACAATGAGCGCTGAACGTCCCTCATCCCAAATGATTTTGACCAAGAATGTTTCAGATTTGTTGCCTTTTATTTTTAATTTGGGATATTTGCATATACGTGAGATATCTTAGGAGCGAAGTGCAAGTTTAAAGATGAAAACTGTGCGTTATATATACATTGTTATGCCTATCTTTTTTTTTTTTTTTTTTTTTTTTTTTTTTTTTTTTTTTCGAGACAGGGTTTCTCTGTGTAGCTTTGCGCCTTTCCTGGATCTCGCTCTGTAGACCAGGCTGGCCTCGAACTCACAAAGATCCGCCTGGCTCTGCCTCCCGAGTGCTGGGATTAAAGGCGTGCGCCACCACCGCCCGGCTTGTTATGCCTATCTTAAAGGCAAGTTTATGTAACATTTTAAATTCACATACATATGACTACAACCCATCATGTCCAAGGGCTCCCACTTGTGGAGTCCTAACAACAGTGCTCACAGATTTGGACACTGAAGCATTTTGGATTTGGATTTTTGGATTACGGATGCTTACTCTGAGCTGGATGGCATTCACAGAGAACTTCCGCTCTATTTAGAGGATCTGTCCTTCTCCGAAACCACTCGTATTTGTATATTCCCAATGTTTTGTTAACCTCTGTCCTTCACACGGAGTTCTAGTGCACAGCTGATCAAGTCACACTTTGTCTCACTAAGAAAGCTGCATCCTGTCTGTCTCTATGCTTCATTTTCTCCTTTCATCCAAGAAAACATTGAATATTTATTGTTCTAAGATACTGGGCTATGCCAACTTTTTTTTTTTTTTTTTTTTTTTTTTTTTTTTTTTTTTTTTTTTTTTTTTTAAGAGAATTAGGGATTGAACCACGGTCTCCTGCTTGCTAGGCAAGTACCCTACAACTGGGCTAGATAAAACATCTCCCTTTAAAACATTTTATTCTGAGACAGGATTTCACTAAGTTGTCCAGGTTTTGCTTGAACTGGTAGTGATCCTCCTGCCTCAGGTTCTTGTGTAGGTAGGCTTACAGGCCTACACTGCCACACCTGCCCTTTATTTATTTTCTTATGACAGCCTCTCAACATAGCCAAGGCAGTCTTTTGACTCATTCTGTAATACGAACATTATCTCTGGCTCATCCCCAGCCCTCATATCCCTATACTTTAATCAGTTTTTTAAACAGTAACAAATTTTATTTTCAAAATGTTAGCTATGTAAGATGTTGCTGTGAGGGCCTGAGGGATGGCTCAGTAGGAAAATGCTAGCTGCACACGTCTGACAACATGAGTTTAGTCCTCAGAACCCATTTAAAAAGATAGAGGCACACACATCTGTAATCACAGCATCCCTACAGTGAGATAGATGGGAGGTGGATGCAAGAGACTCACTCAGAAGCTCAAGGACCAGCTAGTGTGGAGTATGTAGTGCAGCAGACACAAGAGGGATCTTGTCTCCGAGTGGAAGAAGAGACCTGACTCCAGGATGTTGTCTCTGACCTCCACACGCATGTGGTGCTGCACGAGCACCCACTTGCATAATAAGTAAATAAAAGATGTGGCTATAAACAAGACTGAATGAGCCATTGCCTGGAGGAGCACTGTGTGTTTAGGGGACTGTCTTAGTTAGGGTTTCAATTGCTGTCAAGAGACACCATGATCGTGGCAACTCTTATAAAGGAAAACATTTAACTGAGGTGACGGTTTATAGTTTCAGAGGTTTAGTTCATTATCATCATGGCAGGGGGCGCGGCAGCTGGGAGTGTGGTGAGACATGGTGCTGGAGAAGGAGCTGAGAGTTCTACATCTTGGTCCAAAGGCAACAGGAAGTGAACTGAGACACTGGGCATGGCTTGAGCATATATGCGACCTCAAAGCCCACCTCCACACTGACACACTTCCTCCAACAATACCACATCTACTCCAACAAAGCCACACCTAGTAGTGCCGTTCCCTGTGAGCTTATGGGGCCAATTACACTCAAACTTATCAGAAATTATTATGGTCCAGCCTTAATAATCTTCTTCCCAGGGGCCCAGAAGAGAAGCTACAAATGGTGTGAATGATTTTTGGGGAAAAGAATCTAAGAACACTGAGCTCTTTCATCTGTCTACTTTATTCCTCTAGGATAAAATTCTATCTACACAGCTTCAGTTCTGTTCTCATGCCTAGCTCCTTTCTTGCCTGATTTCTCTCCACATTTATCTGCTGTCCCCTCTAAGTTCTACCTTAATTCTCTCATCTTAGTTCTGCCCCATCTTGGTCTTTCTCATCTCGTTCTTCCCCATCTGGCTCTTCCTCATCTTCCATCTCATTCTTCTAGTTCTCCATCTAGTTCTCCAGTCAAAATCCTCCTCAGCTCTGAGGTTTACAGTTATATACCCATGCAATAGCAGTGCTCTAGCCAAAGCAAGGTCACCAGGCTTGAATTCTTACAGGGTCATAAAGGCAGACAAGAGTTTCCCTTAGGCAGTGCCTGGCAGGCTTTCTTTTACAACCCAAAAGGGGCGTGGTAAAGGAGGAGGTCAACTAAGAGCTAAAATCAGTTAATATATCAAAAAAAGGGAATTTATGTGCTCAAACTACATTCCTAGAGGTGGTTAGGTAAATGTTAGGAGTCTATGTTAGTATAAATACCACTAAGGCTGTATAAGAAAGGAGGGTCTGAGCTTAATTTACCTTAATTCAGGAGATCATTTGGCCTTGGATGCTTGATAGGTATTTCAAATAAAATATACTGTTAAGAGTTCTTGGAAGCATATATAGCATACAAGAAAATCATTGCAGGAATTGGCTAATAGATATACAAAAGCTAAAATATCACCCAGGCTCCTTAAGCCACGGCTTGACCTTCAGAAAAGACCTTTCCAAGTGGTAGCTTTTGTGATAATAGCTGGATTCCATTACATTTTCCTGCAACACAAACTACCACAAGAGTAAAGACTAACTTTTAGCTAAAACTTGAAAGCCTAACTTTTAAAAATTAACTTTTGTTTTGTTTTGTTTTGGGGGGTTTTTTTTGTTTTGTTTTGTTTGTTTGTTTTTCAAGACAGGGTTTCTCTGTGTAGCTTTGGAGCCTGTCCTAGAACTCACTCTGTAGCCCAGGCTGGCCTCGAACTCACAGAGATCCGCCTGCCTCTGCCTCTTGAATGCTGGGATTAAAGGCGTGCGCTACCACTGCCCGGCTAAAAATTAACTTTTACCATTAGTCATGTAGATGTACATAATGATATGATGTATAATGATGCATATATATGACATAATGCAACTAAATTAATATAGAATGTTCTCAAGTTACATAGAGATTCAATACACTGAGGTCATGGATAAGACTTACTGAAATCACTAATGCACTAAACGAAAACCAATCTGTCATGTGCAGTTGGCAGCAGATGGCCAGGGCTTGGGCTTGGTTTTGTGCCTTGCTGTTCATCTAGTCTCTTAACATTAACTCAAAAGTTCCTGGTTGTTCTAAGCATTGCCTAGAAATCTGTAACACAATTAAGAAAAACAAAACAACTTTTTCTTATCATAGTAACTAGCTAAGGCAGCAAGACAAGGCTGAGGGTGTAGTTCAGTGGGAAAGTGCTTGGTCTAATATGCATGAGGCCCTGGGTCCAATCCCCAGGAACTGTGTGATGCATAACGAAGTTAAATTCTAAGTGGTATTCATGTTTAATGCTCCCTATCCAGGAGAAGATGGGCGGCTGGCATATGAACAGTTAGACAAATTCCCACGAGACTGTGTTAAAGTCGGAGGTCGTCATGGAACCGAAGTTGCCACAGCCTTTTAAAGTTCACTTCAGCACTGCCTGACTGCTGTCCTGATACCTGGCCCTGTCATCAAGAGGGTGCTGTGGTGTGGCCAGACGGCCCCCGGAACTTGCTGCTGGTGCCGGCAGAGGGATCTCAAAGTCCAATCACGCTGTACCATCTACTTTTCCTTGGCCCCCACAACAGGGCCGTGTGTAACTCACCAGACCACATCATAGTTGGGTCTAACAGCACTTCAACGTCCACCTTACTTTACTGTGGAATTTGAAAATAGCCATTTTTGTACCCGTGTGGAAGTTCATCTGTAAGCGTGAACTCTTCGTGCATTGTTTGGATAAGTATCATATGCTTTGTCGCTTCCCTGCTGTGGTCTCAGGGTTGAGTGGCCCTTTAGCTACCTACTTCTACTTTAAAAACAGAGCACAAAAAGAAAGTTCCTCAAATGAAGGTGTTCTTAGAGAACCTGACAAAACGATCAATTGTAAGAGACTAAGTTTTAGAGCTGAGGCTGGAGCTCCCTTGGAAGAGTGTTTGCCCAGCGTGCACGAAGCTTGGGTTCATCTCCAGCTCTGCAGAGGCTGGGTGTGCTGTTCATGTAAGCTCAGTGCTCAAAAAGTGGATCAGAAGTTCAAGGTCAACTTCAGCTACCTAAGAAGTCCCCAGGGCAACCTGGGATGCAGGAAGCTGGGGGGGGGGGGGATCCTAAGTTTTATATTTTATATCCTAATTTTTTATAGTTCCTACTACTTGTTTCATTTTTCCATCCTGAGAAATTCCATATCATCTCTCCACATGGTTTAAGAGATTAATTGAAAAATACTGCTTAAGATTGGACCTATGCTATTAAAAGTAAATGAAAAACTTGAAGCTTATAAGCTTTTGTTCTTTAACAAAAACCATCTTTAGCACTCTTGGTTTTTCACTGTTGTTTGGTTTTTGTTTTATCTTGAGATAGTTTCCCTCTTGCAGTCCCAACTGGCCTGGAACTCGATATATAGACCAGCCTGACCTTGAACTTGCAACAGTTCCCCAGCCTCTGCCTCCAGAGCTGGGATTAGGCACACACCACTAGGCCTGGTCCCATATAATAATTTTTTTCCCCAAGACAAATACAAACCCTAAAGTTGTAGGTTCAGAAAGATGTTCTTTCAGGTGGGAACCTGGACTTTGGATGAGTCCTAACCTGGTAGAATAGTGGGGTACTGAAAGTGCTCCCTGCTTCTATAAAATTGGCCATGAGACTAGGAAGCGCCTGGCCTTGAGAGATGGAAACCACCCCACAGTTTCAACAGCAACTCAGAACCGGCGTGGAGACTCAGCCAGTTACTAAGTGTGGAAGGGGTGGGTATGCTGAGACGGGACAACAGTATGTGTGAGTGCAATTTGAACTGTATTCTGGATGTGTTTGTATCAAATACCAATTAGATATTACACAGTTACACTTTTTAGCAAGCCTTTAAAAGGGTTCATTTCATTTTAAAGTGAAGTTTGTTTGCTAGGTTTCTGGCAACATATTCTTTCAACTGTGAAGTTCCGCTGTACATATTTGTATATTTGTAAATATTATATATATGCATATATCCCTCATTTTAAAGGTACACTGTACAGTCATAGTATGTATAGGCTATAATCTTTGTTAAATGGTTGAAATGTCTCTTTTATAGAAAGTCAAATCACAGCTATTCCAGGGATTTTGTTTGGTTTGTTTGAGATTTGAAACTTTTTGACTATTGCATGGATAATTAATTTCACGTCTTTTGTATTCACCTCTGTGTTTTAGTTTTAGTTGGGGAAGTGCTTTTCATTTTGTGGTATTTGTATTCATCACTCTTTCCATCATGTAAGTCAAAATAAAAATTATTTTTAATTACTAGTCTAATGTAGAATCCGATATATAGTTCTAATTTTTTATCTATTATTATGTGTGTGTGCGTACTGTGGCATGTTGGGGCATGCATGCCATGGCACTCCTGTGGAGGTCAGAGGACAGCTCTGTAGTGTTCATTCTCTCCTTCCACCTTCACATAGGTTCCCAGAATGGAGCTCAGCTCGTGAGGCTTGCCTAGCAAGGACCTGTACTCAGTGAGCCATCTCACGGTCCTTAGCTGTTTTCCACATCCCCTTCTTGGCTTAGTATTTATACAACACCCTACTCCTCACTGTCCACTTGAGTTTATTATCTTGAAGTGAAAATCCCAGGGGAATTCTGTATCCTGAGGTAAGTAGTAGACTAGAGTACACAAGAGGAAAGCCACTGTTTAAAACATCTTCCCAGCATTCAGGAGGCAGAGGCAGGCAGATGTCTGGGTTCGAGGCCAGCCTGGTCTACAAAGTGAGTGCCTGGGCTGCACAGAGAAACTCTTCTCAAAAAACAACAACAAAAACAAACAAACAGGAAACAAATAAATCTTCAGACTGAACCAGCAGACCTCCTGCTTTTCCTGAGTGATAAAGATACTGCACCAAAGCCACACTGTTTCTGCTCTTGAAACCAGCCATTCCGTAAGTATCGAGGTCTTAACTTACAAATGTCCTAGCCAGGGCTTTGCTCACTTTGCATTGTTCGGCCCTCTTAGCTGTACTAAGTACAAGTTCACTGTATATATTTGGAGTTTCTTCTCCCAGTTTTTAAAAAGATTTATTCATTTATTTGTGTGTGTATGTGTGTGTGTGTGTGTGTGTGTGTGTGTGTGTGTGTGTGTGTGTTGAGCTTTGCACTTGTGCGCACATGGAAGTCAGGATAAGTCAGATGTCCTCTGTCATTCTCCATCTATTAGTTTAAGGGTCTGTCTGAATCTGGGGTGTGTATTCATGTCTAAGCTAGAAGCCAGAACTTGGGAGGCTAAGTCAGGTGAATTTCTATGGGTTTGAGGCGAGTCAGGGATACACAGTGAGACCCTGTACCAAAACAAACAAACAAACAAAAAATATTCCCAATGTTCATGCCCTATATTAATATAAATAACAAACATAGAGCAAAAAAGACAAGCTTTCATCTAAAAGGGGACAAGAGAGAGTTTATGCTGAGATTAAAAATGTGCACCAACACGTCCAGTCAGTTGGTATCTTAAATACCACACACCCCCCCCCCCCCCAAAGGCTCATGTCCTCAACCTACGGTGCTATTGGAAGGTAACAGAAGTGGAAGCAGGGCCTACTAGGAAGATGTTAGGTCACTGAGTGGCTCATGCCTTGAAGAAGTCCTGGGACCTTGCTCCTTCCTGCCTCTCTTTGCTTCCTAGCCACCATGAAATGAACAGCTTCACCCCATCACATGCTCCCTGCCATGGTCTACCTTTCTATAGAGTCAAAAAGGGGGCAGGGCATGATAGCCCACACTTTTAATTCCAGAGTTCAAGAGGCAGAGGCAAACAGATCTCTATGAGTTTGAGGCCAGCCTGATCTACATAGTGAGTTCCAGAACAGTCAGGACTATGTAAAGAGACCCTGTCTCAAAAACACTAAAGGCAAGCGAGCCCACTGACTCAGCGGACTGTAGACTTAGCCTCTCCAACTGTGAGGTAGCATTTCCTCCTTGTAAACTGTTCACCTCAGATGTGTTGTCATAGCAAGCGAGGAACACTTACAAGGAGCTTAAAATCCAGATCCTCTAACTTCTCACATACTCAATAGCACCTGCTGCACAGTTGCCATGACTGGCCTATAAGCCAGGGACTGGGCACCAGATGAGTATTAAGATCAGTCCACATGAGTCTATTTAATGGGTAATAGGGATTTATTAAGATGCAAATTGAGGCCACGCGACGGTGGCGCACGGCTTTAATGCCAGCACTTGGGAGGCAGAGGCAGGTGGATCTCTGTGAGTTCAAGGTCAAGCTGGGCTACAGAGTGAGTTCCAGGATGTAGCTAGTTTTCCTGCCTGGCCCACAGTCAGGACAAATCTCTCTCACCTGCCAGTCCCACAGCCGCTCAAACCCGACCAAGTAAACACAGAGACTTATATTGGTTACAAACTGTATGGCTGTGGCAGGCTTCTTGCTAACTGTTCTTACAGCTTAAATTAATCCATTTCCATTAATCTATACCTTGCCACATGGCTCATGGCTTACCGGCATCTTCACATGCTGTTTGTCATCATGGCGGCTGGCAGTGTCTCTGACTCAGCCTTCCACTTCCTAGCTTTATTCTCCTCCTTGTCCCGCCTATTCTTCCTGCCTGGCCACTGGCCAATCAGTGATTTATTTATTGACCAATCAGCAATACACTTGACATACAGACCATCCCACAGCACCAGGACAGGCACCAAAACTACACAGAGAAACCCTGTCTCAAAAAAAAAACAAAAAAAGAGATATAAATTGAGGAAATACACTCACGAATACAGAGCAGAGTAGACAGCTGAAGTCATCCTCTGATCTGACCCAGGAGCAAATCCATCTCGCAAGCAGCAAGGAGAAGGGGCATGTGACCCATCTCCCTTTCCTTATAAGAGGTCACCTACAATGGCAGGAAGCACCACCTCCTTCCAGTCCTATAGCCCAAGTCATGGGCAGAGCAAATACCACTACATTTCCCCTTTTGTCTAAATAAGAAGGTTCTAAACTTAATGCAAACTATATACAATAAGAATGATTATCAAGCATTGTCAAGGAGAAACAAAGGGTAATAACATAAACAAAAATGGAACTACAACCAACAAGAACATCAAACAAGAATGACATGCTAAATGTCCAGAAATGTCCAGAACATGGGTAAATGGCAAATTACTGAGATTACTCCAATAGCTATTCTATCTTAAAGATTCTGACTCTAGTACTAATATGTTCTAGCTAAGATATGAGAAGATTGTAGCTGTAACTATCTAGTCTGAACTGAACAGAGAAATCATGTAGATTATCTCTGGAAAGAATATTTCAGGGGGCTGGAGAGGTGGCTCAGTGGTTAAGAGTCCCACTGCTCTTCCATAGGACCTGGGTTCAATTCCCAGTGCCCACATAGCAACTCACAAGTGTCTAATGTCCTCTTCTGGCCTCTGTGGGTATCAGGCACACACATGCTACAGACACCCTTTCTATATATAAATTAAAACACATAAAACAAAAATAAATTTTTTAAAGAAATGTTCCAGATTTTAAAGAGGCAGGCAGGCGGAGGCGGCGGGCAGAGGCCAAGACGCAGTTGTAATAAAGACCAGAAACTGAGCTATTACCACTGAAGAGTTAGTGAAAACAAGCTCTTAATCAAGAGCTTGGAACAGGGACGCCTTTAATCCCAGCACCCGTGGAAGGAGCCGTCTCCGTGGGACAAGACCAAAACGGATCTGAACACTCTGTCTGAGGCCAACCCAGGGCCCAACTGCTGAGCCTGCGAAACACAACAACTTGGAGGTGTTGGTGAGATTACCCTACTAAACAACCAGCTCAGCTGAGATCCATTCGGGAGAGGATTCAGAATCCTACAGTTTGAAGTCTGAGGAAACAAGATCAGCTGAGGAGTTGATGAATGAGCAAAACGTGACCTGAGAACACAAAAGAAGGCACCGCCCAGCCACAGAACCAGATCACCAGAATCGTAAGTATACACTTCACCAACTGAGAACAGGTAAGCTCCCATCCCCAGACCGACAGATCAGGTCTCTAACCCCTAGGCCCTACCCATCGGAGTCCCAGCAACCAGACAGCTACCTTTCCCTGTTCCCCCACCAAAATTCCCCCAAAAAACAAAAAACAAACAAAAAAACTAACCCCTACAAACCTAACAACCACTGAAACCATAAGCACACCCTACACCAACTCGGAACAACTGCTCCCAGAGACAGAACCCCCTAACACTGATTTGACTAAGCTGCTCCCAAAGAAACAGAGCCCAACAGCAACAATTTAACCAAGAACTCCTAGTGAACCAAGACTAAAAATTAGAACATGAGAGGCACCTTCAGACACAGACACCGTCTGCACGGAGCAGAGGAAGAGATGAGTAGACGCCAGTGCAAAAATACAGGCAACAACATAAAGACCTATATGACAACATCAGGACCTAGTGATTCTACACCTGCAAGACCTGAACATACCAAGGCAGAAGAAATCAATCCTAAAAATGACTTTAAGAAGATGATAGAGACCCTTAAAGGGGAAATAAAAAATTCCCTTAAGGAGGAAATGAAAAACTCCATTAAAGAGGAAATGAAAAACTCCCTTAAAGAGGAAATGAAAAATTCCCTTAAAGAGGAAATAAAAAATTCCCTTAAAGAGGAAATGGAAATCTCCATTAAAGAGGAAATAAAAAATTCCCATAAAGAGGAAATGAAAAACTCCATTAAAGAGAAAATGAAAAACTCCCTTAAAGAGGAAATGAAAAATTCCCTTAAAGAGGAAATAAAAAATTCCCTTAAAGAGGAAATGAAAAATCTCCATTAAAGAGGAAATGAAAAATTCCCTTAAAGAGGAAATGAAAAACTCCATTAAAGAGGAAATGAAAAACTCCATTAAAGAGGAAATAAAAAATTCCCTTAAAGAAATGGAAGAAAAAGCAAACAAAAAATTAGAAGAAATCAAAGAAAGCCAAGAAAAAGTAATTAAACAGATGAAAGAAACATTCCAAGATCCGAAAAATGAAATTGAAACAATAAAGAAAACACAAGCTGAGGGAATGCTGGAAATAAAAATCCTTACTAAACAAACAGGAGCTACAGAACAAACAAGCATAACCAACTGAATACAAGAGATGGAACAGAGAATCTCTGACACTGAAGACACAATAGAGAAAATAGATTCGTTAGTCAAAGAAAACACTAAAGACAAAAATGTCATAACACAAAACGTCCAAGAAATTTGGGACACCATGAAAAGACCAAACCTAAGAATAATAGGGATAGAAGAAGGAGAAGAATACCAACTCAAAGGCACAGAAAATATATTTAACAAAATCATAGAAGAAAACTTTCCTAACCTAAAGAAAGAAATGCCTATGAAGATACAAGAAGCTTACAGAACACCAAATAGGCTGAATCCAAAAAAAAAAGTCCCCTCACCACATAATAATCAAAACACTAAACATACAGAACAAAGAAAAAATATTAAGAGCCGCAAAGGAAAAAGACCAAGTAACATATAAAGGCAAACCCATCAGAATAACACCAGTCTTCTCAATAGAGACTATGAAAGCTAGAAGGTCCTGGACAAATGTTATGCAGACACTAAGAGACCACAGATGCCAACCCAGACTATTATACCCAGCAAAACTCTCAATCACCATAGGCGGAGTAAACAAAATATTCCATGATAAAACCAGATTTAATCAATACCTGTCCACAAACCCAGCCCTACAGAATGCACTAGAAGGAAAAATCCAACCCAAAGAAGCTAAACACACCCATGAAAACTCAGGCAATAGATAATCCCACACCAACAAACACCAAAGAAGGACAACACAACACGACCACAAAAAATAACAGGAATTAACAATCACTGGTCATTAATATCCATCAATATCAATGGTCTCAACTCACCTATAAAAAGACACAGACTAACACAATGGATAAGAAAACAGGATCCATCCATCTGCTGCATACAAGAAACACATCTTAACTTCAAAGACAGACACTACCTCAGAGTAAAGGCCTAGGAAAAGGCTTTCCAAGCAAATGGACCTAAAAAACAAGCTGGTGTAGCTATCCTAATATCTAATAAAATAGACTCCAAACTAAAATCAGTTGAAAGAGATCAGGATGAACATTACATATTTATCACAGGAAAAATCCACCAAGATGAAGTCTCGATTCTGAACATTTATGCCCCAAATACAAAGGCACCCACATTCATAAAAGAAACATTACTAAAACTTAAATTGCACATCAAACCCCACACATTAGTAGTGGGAGACTTCAACACACCACTCTCACCAAAAGACAGATCTACCAGACTGAAACTTAACAAAGAAATAAAGGACATAACAGATGTTATCACTCAAATGGACTTAATAGATATCCACAGGACATTCCATCCTAACACAAAAGAATATACCTTCTTCTCAGCACCCCATGGAACCTTCTCAAAAATCGACCACATGCTTGGTCACAAAACAAATCTCAACAGATACAAAAAAATTGGAATAACCTCCTGTATCTTATCGGACCACCATGCCTTAAAGTTAGATTACAACAACAACAAAAATTATAGAAAGCCTACAATCTCATGGAAACTGAATAATGCCCACCTGAAACATCAATGGGTCAAGGAAGAAATAAAGAAATTAAAGATTTCCTAGAATTCAATGAAAATGAAAGTACAACATACCCAAACTTATGGGACACTATGAAAGCAGTGCTAAGAGGGAAATTCATGGCTCTAAATGCACACATAAAGAAGATGAAGAAATCCCATACCAATGAATTAACAGCACAACTGAAAGCTCTAGAACAAAAAGAAAAAAACTCACCCAGGAGAAATAGACACCAGGAAATAATCAAATTGAGGGCTGAAATCAACAAAATAGAAACCAAGAGAACAATACAAAGAATCAATGAAACAAAGAGTTGGTTCTTTGAAAAAATCAACAAGATAGACAAACCCCTAGCCAAATTAACCAAAAGGCAAAGAGAGAGCACCCAAATTAACAAAATCAGAAACAAAAAGGGAGACATAACAACAAACAATGAGGAAATCCAGAGAATCATCAGGTCATACTTCAAAAACCTGTACTCCACAAAATTGGAAAATCTGGAAGAAATGGACAATTTTCTGGATAGATACCACATACCAAAATTAAATCAAGACCAGATAAACCATTTAAATAGACCAAGAACCCCTAAAGAAATAGAAACAGTCATCAAAAGTCTCCCAACCAAAAACAGCCCAGGACCAGATGGTTTCAGTGCAGAATTCTACCAGACTTTCAAAGAAGAACTAATACCAATACTCTCCAAATTGTTCCACACAATAAGAAACAGAAGGAACACTACCAAATGCTTTTTATGAGGCTACAATTACCCTGCTACCCAAACCACACAAAGATGCAACAAAGAAAGAGAATTACAGACAAATCTCCCTCATGAACATTGATGCAAAAATACTCAACAAAATATTGGCAAACAGAATCCAAGAATACGTCAAAAAAATTATCCATCACGACCAAGTAGGTTTCATCCCAGGGATGCAAGGATGGTTCAACATATGAAAATCTGTCAATGTAATACACCATATAAACAAACTGAAAGAAAAAAACCACATAATCATCTCATTAGATGCTGAAAAAGCCTTTGACAAAATCCAACACCCCTTCATGATAAAGGTCTTAGAGAGATCAGGAATACAAGGAACATTCCTAAACATAATAAAGGCAATTTACAGCAAGCCAACAGCCAACATCAAATTAAATGGAGAGACACTCAAAGCAATTCCACTAAAATCAGGAACAAGACAAGGCTGTCCACTCTCCCCATATTTATTCAATATAGTACTAGAAGTTCTAGCTAGAGCAATAAGACAATAAAAGGAGATCAAAAGGATATAAATTGGAAAGGAAGAAGTCAAACTCTCACTATTTGCAGATGATATGATAGTATACATAAGTGACCCCAAAAATTCTACCAGGGAACTCCTACAGCTGATAAACTCCTTCAGTAAACTGGCAGGATACAAGATCAACTCAAAAAAATCAGGAGCCCTCCTAAACACAAATGATAAAAGGGCTGAGAAAGAAGTCAGAGAAACATCACCCTTTACAATAGCCACAAATAATATAAAATACCTTGGGATAACACTAACTAAACAAGTGAAGGACCTTTTTGATAAGAACTTTAATCTAAAGAAAGAAATTGAAGAAGACATCAGAAAATGGAAGGATCACCCATGCTCATGGATAGGTAGGATTAACATAGTAAAAATGGCAATCTTACCAAAAGCAATATACAGATTCAATGCAATCCCCATCAAAATCCCAACACAATTCTTCACAGACTTGGAAAGAAAAATACTCAACTTCATATGGAAAAACAAAAGACCCAGGATAGCTAAAAGAATCCTATATGATAAAGCAACCTCTGGAGGCATCACCATCCCTGACCTCAAGCTCTACTATAGAGCTATAGTAACAAAAACAGCTCAGTACTGGTATAAAAACCGACATATGGACCAATGGAATCGAATTGAAGACCCTGACATTAATCCATGCACATATGAACACCTGATTTTTGACAAAGAGGCCAAAACTATACAATGGAAAAAAGAAAGTATCTTCAACAGATGGTTCTGGCATAACTGGATGTCAATATGTAAAAGATTACAAATAGATCCACATCTGTCACCATGCACAAAACTCAAGTCCAAGTGGATCAAAGACCTCAACATAAATCCAGTTACACTAAACTTAATAGAAGAGAAAGTAGGAAGTACTCTTGAACGCATTGGCGCTGGAGACCACTTCCTAAATATAACACCAACAGCACAGACACTGAGCACAACAATGAATAAATGGGACCTCTTGAAACTGAGAAGCTTTTGTATGGCAAAAGACATGGTCAATAAGACAAAAAGACAGCCTACAGAATGGGGAAAGATCTTCACCAACCCCACATCTGACAGAGGATTGATCTCCACAGTATATAAGATCTCAAGAAACTAGACATCAAAATACTGTACAATCCAATTAAAAAAATGGACTAAAGAGCTAAACAGAGAGTTCACAAAACAAGAATCACAAATGGCTGAAAGACATTTAAAGAAATGCTCGACATCCTTAATCATCAGAGAAATGCAAATCAAAACAACTCTGAGATAACACCTTACACCTGTCAGAATGGCTATGATCAAAAATACTAATGATAGTAAATGTTGGAGAGGATGTGGAACAAAGAGAACACTCCTCCACTGTTGGTGGGAATGCAAGCTTGTACAACCACTGTGGAAATCTGTATGGCAGTTTCTCAGAAAATTAGGAATCGAACTACCTCAAGACCCAGCCATACTACTCTTGGGCATATACCCAAGGAATGCTGATTCATACCACAAAGATACATGCTCAATTATGTTCATAGCAGCACTATTTGTAATAGCCAGAACCTGGAAACAACCTAGATGCCCGTCAACAACTGAAGAATGGATTAAGAAAATGTGGTACATATACACAATGGAGTACTACTCAGCAGAGAAAAACAATGACAGCATGAAATTTGCAGGCAAATGGATGGAACTAAAAAAAAAATCATCCTGAATGAGGTAACCCAAACCCAGAAGGACAAACATGGTAATGTACTCACTCATAAGTGGATTCTAGATATAAAGCAAAGAACAATCAGACTGCAACCCACAGAACCATGGAGGCTATATATATAGCATAGGGGACCCTAGGATGACTATGGCTTATAATAAGTTTTGCTTTTACTCAGTTACTGAGCAAGCCTCAATGAAACATTTCACTATTAAGATAAGAATTTATACTGAATCAAGCTGATAAAAGAAAAAAAATAATTAATTAATTTAAAAAAAGAAAAGAAAAATTTGAACTATTAAAAAACATATTATGCTAAAGTAAAAAGGGGGAACTAGGGACTCATCATTCCTCTCCACATTCTATTCTTTCCCTTGTTTTATATATTTTAAATTTTTTACCAGTGGATTCTGCTGGAGTATCTGCTGCAGATAAGCACTGGAGGGCTCCTGTTGAAAATCACCCTCTGGAGCGATGGAAGGATCTTTCTACTGGCACTTGGAGGACACCCGATCTGGTACTGGTGTGGGCCCGGGGTTCTGTTTATGTCTTTCCTCAGGACAATGAGGTTCCTCTTTGGATTCCTGAGTTCTGTGTGCGTCCTGTGGCTGCTGCTGAAGCCCAACATGGCAGAGACCTACTGGGCCTTCGTGAAAAACTCTCCCCTTCTGATGCCAATGGGGATTGAGAGCCCAATATGGCCAGCCTTGGCAAGCATTAACATAAGCCTAGGAACTGTAGCCATGCAGTTAGATTCTACAGAAGAGTTACCAGCTTAAGTTGTGCTGGGATCAAGAAAAATGGGCCTTGGCAGTTCGTGTTCCTGGAGTTGTATCCATGCCAGTGGATGCTCACATGCTCCAGAAGAGAATTTGACATTGCTGCTGCCGTTGTTGCTGTTATAGCAGTGGCAGCCACCGCTGCTACTGTTTCTGGGATTACCATTTCATAATTGCTTACTACAGCTAGCACAGTGGAGACCCTGGCAGCAAAAGTAGCTACCACAGTTAGTTAATTTTTCATTCTATTGGGCATGATAAATTTAATTCAATAGTTATATACATTTTGATTGGCTTTGAAAATTATAAATTTATAAACTCAAGTTCCATTTGCTTTTGGGATACCATCTTACAAGGAGTCCAGTTTGCAGTAAGGCTCGTTAAGGAAGGGAGCGGCTCAGTTGCCTTTAGCCTACTGGCTATGGGTGAGTTAGGACTTCTGTTGGTCTTTTCTGTGTTGAACATACAGATTGCAAGCCCAGTGCCACTTTGAGATCTTTGGCAGCAGTTAACTCTGCAGCTCACACAAGATTGAGCCTGTATGATAATGAGTATTCAGAGACAGGTAATACCTGGGGGGCACTCACCAACCTAAAACAGAGCGCCTGTGTGGCCTGGGCAGGCGTCTCCATGACGGGTAAAGTGACCTGCTGATGTCCCATGCAACCTAAGTCAGAAGCTCATTTTCTAGTACAAGGGGGACCTGTAGGTCCCTGGCCCCCGTTTTGGGTAACTGTTGCTTTGCTTGCTGACCTTGACCTTGATATTTTCCCTATGCTAATTCCCTGCTGGGTCCCACCCTCCTGAATGCTTAAGGGAAGTTCCTTGTCTGTGTATCCTGCATAATGGGCGTTAATAGCTTAGATGTAATATTATAAAACATCGGTAGCGAACTTCTGTCCTCTGGGGTTCTCCCATTATGCTGTAAGCCTGTATTTAAGACCTCCTCCCCTCTTCAATAAACAGCATTGGTGGGGGGGGGATATTCCAGAGGTAAGAAATACAAGGCCTTGAAAAAGTACCATGTTTTGTTTTGAATTTTCTGTGCTCTTTACATCCTTACTTTTACAAGTTCATATAACTGAAGTACACAGTGAGGGATTTTTCTGATGTATGGGATATGTTTTGAAAATAGAATCAAGAAAATTTGTTAGGAAGTTGGAAATAGAATAGTAAACAGGCAAGGATGAGTTCAAATATTTTAGGCTGAACAACAATGAAATATTGACAGAAAACCCTACAGCAAGGAGGAAACCCAGGAACTATTTTAGACATGATAAAGTTTATATCCAAAGATCAAGTTGGTGATTTAATATGAGTCTGGAATTCAAGTGAGAAGTCCTATTAAAAATGTAAAATTGAGGGAGGCTAAGGCAAGTGGACAAGCAGATCTCTATGTGTTCAAGGCCTGCCTGCTCTACTTAGCAAGTAGAGCTAACAGTAAACTATACAACTATAACAAGTAAACTATACACACACACACACACACACACACACACACACACACACACACACACACACAAGACTGAGCACCAGAGCATAATCACAGTACTTGGTGCACTGAGACAGTAAAATCAAGGTCTCAAGGGGTTGAGCTGTAGAGATGACTCAGTAGTTAAGAGAACATACGGGCTTCCAGAGGACCCCAGTCGGTTCCCAGCACCCAAGTCAAGCAGCTCACAATCACCTGTAAATTCTAGGTCCAGGGGAATCCAGTGTCCTCTTTTAGCCTTCAAAAGCACTTATACTCCTATGTGGACACACACACATGCACACACCCAAACACATATCCACCGCACTGCACACACCACACTGCACACACCTTACTGTGTCAGGATCAATTACACAAGGACATACCCTTGTAACCCACAGCCACCTACCCCCATCAACAGATGAAGAATGGGTTTGTGGTTGTTTTGTTTCGTGGGGTTTTGTGTTGTTGTTTGTTTGTTTGGGTTTGTTGTTTTGTTTTTGTTTTCTGAGACAGGGTTTCTTCATGTAGTTTGGTGCCTTTCCTGGAACTCACTTGGTAGCCCAGGCTGGCCTCGAACTCACAGAGATCCGCCTGCCTCTGCCTCCCAAGTGCTAGGATTAAAGGCGTGCTCCACCGCTGCCGCCGCCACCCAGCTGGTTTTTTGGGGTTTTTTTGGTTTTTTTTTTAAGACAATGTCTCATATAGCTCAATCTGCTTCAAAGTCACTATTTTGGCAGTATATACTTCAAAGACTTAGTTAACTTTTAATTATGTGTATGTGTGTGGGTGTGGGGTAGAATTTATGTGCATGCTCCTGTGAATGCCTGCAGAGTTTTAAAACAAACAAACAAAACACAATCTTTAGGGGCTGGAGAGACAGCTCAGTGGTTAAGAGCACTCCTTGTTCTTACAGAGGACCTGGATTCAATTCATAGAACCCACATGGCAGCTCACAATCATCCGTAACTCCAGAGAATCCAATGCCCTCTTCTGACTTCCAAGGGCACCAGGCACACCCATGGTGTACAGACATACATACTGGCAAAACAGTTATGCACATAAAACAAATCCATCTTTAAAAAATTAGATGGGAGCTGGGCGGTGGTGGCTCAACGCCTTTAATCCCAGCACTGGGAGGCAGAGCCAGGCGGATCTCTGTGAGTTCGAGGCCAGCCTGGGCTACCAAGTGAGTTCCAGGAAAGGCACAAAGCTACACAGAGAAACCCTGTCTCAAAAAAACAAAATAAATAAATAAATAATTAGATGGGGATTGACTGAAGAGTCCCAACATCATCCTCTGGCCCAGTACCTCTGGGATCCAATGACTCTGGCCTCTACAGGCACCTGCACACACATGTATATAACCCTCACCCCACACCTACACACATACAGGTAAGTAAAAGAAAACTAAGTCTTTGAAATATATATTGCAAAGACAGTGAATGAGACAGACTGAACTATATGAGACCTTGTCTCAAAATATGTGCGTGTGTGTGTGTGTGTGTGTGTGTGTGTGTGTGTGTGTGTGTGTACTAGGGGTGAGGGAGTATGTCCTTGCATGATCTTGATGCAGCGGCGTGCACTTGTGGGAGCCTGACACTGGCGAATCACTTGAGCTCAGGAGTTAAGGTGATTCTAGGCAAAAGGGCAACAACCTGTCTGAAAACAACCCAAGCATATAAAATTGAGTGTGTTCAGGATGCAGAAGTCATTTAAAGCCAGGGTATCGACTTAGCTGGCCTATACAGAGGAAAGATGGAGTACATAGAATCAAGAGTTATTTGTTTTGGTTTTTTTAGGACAGGTCTTGCTATATAGCCCAGGTTAGCTTCAAATTCAAAAGCCTCCAGCCTTCCAAATGCTCAAATGATAGGTATATGCCACATTTAGCTGAGAGATTTTTGTTTGCTTGGTTTTTTGTTTGTTTGTTTGTTTGGTTGGTTGGTTGGTTGGTTGGTTTGGGGTTTTTTTTTTGGGGGGGGGTGTTGAGACAGGGTTTCTCTGTGTAACAGCCCTAGCTGTCCTGGAACCAGCTCTGTAGACCAGGCTGGCCTCGAACTCAGAGATCCTCCTGCCTTTGCCTTCCAAGTGCTGGGATTAAAGGTGTACGGACTGTGTGCTTGTTATTTAATGAAGCCCAGGTGCTTGTGTGCTAAGATCCAGTTGCCTTGGAAAATGTACTAGGACGGGGGAAGAATTGAAGAGTGGTATCTTTTAGAGGATTAGGAGAAGTTAGTTGAAATGTCCACAAACAGGACACCCACAGGCATAAGAGAATACATGGGCACAGACAGATGGGTAGCTACGATTTGGGGTGACAGACGGTTCTCTTGCTAGCTTCAGCTTTGTTACCCAAACAGGGTAAGTCTATAATGTAAAGAAAAACAAATACCACAGCCTGGAGATAACTGATGCAAGTTCCAGGAGAAGCCACTTAGCGGCTAGGGTGGTAGTCCAAGAGTCCCAGTGAGCCCAGCACAAGACAAGGAGCAAAGACAGGCGTGAGCTATTGTTCGGGGAAACCGCTTACCTTGACGGTTTGTGCCCCCACAAGCGCAACTTGTTTTTGTTCTAGTCCGAAAGGGCCTTGAATGCTAGGCCCAGGAACCTCAGCATTTATTGGTTCTGGTTCCTGCGTTCTGGTTCTACCGTGTTGCGGGGCAGCGCCCTAGGTTCCGTTCTATCTTGTTGCCAGGCAGTGCGCTCCCGCGCTGCGGTGAACTCCAGGCCCGCCTGTGCACACGAGCACCAATGGCCTTCTATAGGAAGTTGAGGATCAGGTCTTTTTGTACTGATTGTAGATGGATTCGCAACCAGACCCGTCGGTCCTTCAGGAAGCTATGTAAGTGCTTCAGGAGGTTCTGGAATACTGTTAAGGGATGGTTTGCAAAGATCAAGGAGGAAGAGCAGCCCATCTCCGCAGCTGACTGCATTTTTCACAGAGAAAAAATTACGGAACTTGGCCACACGCTGAAGAATACAGCTCTATCCCTTGAAAAAAGAGCTCTGGCTGCCCAGAAAATTGGACTACTGGCCTTCACAGGTAACATAGCTGCTTCATAACTTTCTTCTGCTTGTTAGAACACTGCAGTTTAGAAGGGATGATGATGATTATTTATTATTATTATCATCATCATCTTATTATTATATTATTATTATTATTACTATTATTATTATGCCCTGGCTGGCCTGGATCTCTCTCTGTAGACCAGGCTTAGATTCTGTTTTCAATATCAACTCAAGATCTTTCAACTCAAGTTCAGATTCCGACAAGGTACTAACTGAAAGGGGGGCGTGCAGTAAGGTGGAGACTCTAGCCTGGAGCTCTGTTCTTGGACTTCTCTAACTTGTGTGACCCTGGACCTATAACACTAAGAGTATTCCATTTAGTGATAAAGCTTTAGTGGAAGCTGGAGATAAGCCCTTTCCTTGCTTCCCACCAGCACAGCTAAGACTAACATAAAACTAAAGCACTCTGGTCCTTGTATAAAAATAGTTGGCTCTTCCTCCAGAACATGAAACTCTAGGGGACTGAGCCTGCCTCATGTGATCACAGCACAGAGAATTCCTTCACAGGGCTGAGCTATAGCTGAGCTTCCTGCCTCTCTAGTTTTAACCACTCAATGGTATAGAAAAAGATGCCTCCATTTCCCCTCATGGATATCATTCTTTGAAGATTTGACCCTTCAAATTACATCTAAGGAATTCATTTTCCCACTAAAATAAAATTAAAGCACTCAGACCTTCTAGCCAGAAACTTTTTTTGTTTTGAGAAAGGGTCTCATGTAGTCCAGGCTGGCCTCTAAATCTATATAGTCAAGGATGCCCTTACATTTCTGGTCTTTCTGCCTCTATCTGGGATTATAGCTGTTCCTGGGGTAACCAGCCTCAGAACATATTATTTTATTAGAAGATGATCATAAGGATTAAATAAAACTTTATATATATTCCTTAAAATTCATTAGGGGAAAATAGATGGGTGGGACTTGGTCGTCACTGGGGCAGTGTAGCCTTGCCTTTCCCTGGTATATTTACTAGCTTTCTTAGTAACTGTATTTGTTTTGTTCTTTGAGACAGGCTCTCTCTATTATGTAGCTCTGGCTGTCCTGGAACTTGAATGTAGACCAGGCTGGCCTTGAATTCATAGAGATCCATCTGCTTCTGCCTCCTGAGTGCCCAGTTCTTCAGAAGTATTTTAGGAGTATAAGTTCTTACTGATTTTTTTCAGAGACATTTTTCTATGTAATAATGCTTTTTCTTATTTGAAGAAGGGGTTTGAGACAAGAGTCTTTTTTTTGTAGCTGTGGCTGGCCTGCAATCACTGGAATCAGGCTATCCTCAGACCTGCACAGACTTGCCTCCCAAAGTGGGATTACAGATGTGTACTACCACACCTGGCTGCATGACTACAGATGTGTACCACCATGCCTGGCTCTGTGTTATACACTTTATAAACTATAAAAATAAAATATTTGGTGCTTATATTCTTCATCAAAATTCCATCACAAAGCCAGGCATGGTAGCACATGCCTTTAATCCCAGCACTCGGGAGGCAGAGGCAGGCCAATCTCTGAGTTCAAGGGCAGCCTGATCTATAGAGTAAATTCCAGGACATCCAGGGCTACATTAAGAAACCCTGTCTCGCCGGGCGGTGGTGGCGCACGCCTTTAATCCCAGCACTCGGGAGGCGGAGGCAGGCGGATCTCTGCGAGTTCGAGGCCAGCCTGGGCTACAGAGTGAGTTCCAGGAAAGGCACAAAACTACACAGAGAAACCCTGTCTCGAAAAACCTAAAAAAAAAAAAGAAACCCTGTCTCAAAAAAAAAAGGAGAAGAAGAAAGAAAGAAAAGAAAACAATCTATGACTAGGCTGAGTTGATGGCCTAAGGAAGAAAAATCTTATATGGCAACATTGGTCTTGGGTCTGGGAAAGTTGGGAGTAAGAAATGTACAATAACAACTAAGTAATTAATGACTCTCAAACACTTTTCTAGCACAAGGCAGCCGAGGCTTCCTTGCTCAGCTTTTGCATTTCCTCTGTGCTCCGACTCTCTCGGGTCCACAGACTTTCCTCCAGTGCAAAGACAGAACTTATCTAAGCAAACACATCCAGATCACACCACTTGGATACATGCATGCCTCGGCGGGCAGTGACCTTCCCATGCTTCCCCTACAACTCATCAGGTTCTCAACTTCCAGTGACACAGAAAAGGAAAAGTTAACATGTCTAAAATGTCCCCAGTGGTTACCAGAATATGAACCTGGGTCTGGGGTGTAACGAGGCCCTGAATTCAATCCCCAGGACCAAAACAAAGTGACAGAGGGAGTGGAGGCTGAGGAGATAGCTCACTCAGTAAAACGCTTACTTTGTAAACATGAGGCCATGTACTTGAGCCCTAGAACCCACATAAAAAGCTGGATGGAATCTTCAGACTGGAGAGGTGGAGACAGATGGGTTGCCAGTCAGTCAGGCTAGTCTATTTGTAGAGTTCTAGGCCAGAGAGAGACCTGATCACAAAAATGTTAAAGGTATATAGCCCAGTGTGGTGGCACACACCTTTAATCCCACCAAGGAGGCAGAGGCAGGTGGATCCCTGAGTTGGAAGTCAGCCTGATCTACAAAGTGAGTTCTAGGACAGCCAGGGCTACACAGAGAAACCCTGTCTTGGAAAACCAAAATAATAATAATTCAAAAGTGGATGATAGCCAGGCGGTGGTGGCTCACACCTTTAATCCCAGCACTCGGGAGGCAGAACCAGGCAGATCTCTGTGAGTTTGAGGCCAGCCTGGTCTACAGAGTGAGATCCAGGATAGGCACCAAAACTACACAGAGAAACCCTGTCTCAAAAAACAAACAAACAAAAAAAATGGATGATGTCTGAGGCTGTCTCCTAACCTCCTCAAGCATGCACATACATATATGCACAGGCATCCCCGTGTGTGTGTGTGTGTGTGTGTGTGTGTGTGTGTGTGTGTGTGTGTGTGTGTGTGTGTAAGAATAAGAATGCACAGGGGCCTCTGAAGTCTTACCAGCTACATTCACTACATACTTCCGGAAGTGAAAATGCTTGTCTTACAGGAGGCCTGAGTGCGGCACAGTTCGCCAGCGAGTACATGCAAGAAGTGGCTCTCTTGCTGCAGAGTGAGAAGGTGATGTCGTCGAAGACAAAGATCCTCCTGCTCCAGAGTGTGGCGTGTTGGTGCTACTTAAACCCGGCCAGCCAAAAGCGAGCCAAACAACTGCAGTTCATTCCCATCTTCATTGCTTTCTTTGAGACTCCCTTCCACTCCACCATCAAGAGTGAAGTCAACAGCCACCGTCTTGTTCAGTTCTGGATATGCTATGCCCTCTCCGCCATGACCTGTAACAACTTAGCCGTCATGAAGGAGTTGAGATCTTACAGCTCTCTAAAATACCACCTGCAGATACTGGCTATGGAGAACTGGACTGGGTGGTCTGAAAATTTTGCCGAGGTCTTATATTTCCTAGTAGGTTTTCACAGAAATTAATTTTTTTCAGTTCAGTTCCATGATCCAGCTCTCTGTGCCATTGCATTACCCTGGAAACCTGAAATAAAGTCTGAAAGCCGTGTGTTGTTCTACACTCTTGCCTTTTGCAGTTAAAAAGTTCTCTGCACAGGCTGAGGAGACAGATCAGCCGGGAAGGTACTTGCTGTACATGTCTGAGGACAAGTCTAGATC
The DNA here is from genome assembly GCF_007827085.1 of Peromyscus californicus insignis. Classification (NCBI taxonomy): domain Eukaryota; kingdom Metazoa; phylum Chordata; class Mammalia; order Rodentia; family Cricetidae; genus Peromyscus; species Peromyscus californicus. Next base: position 39,240,223 of record NW_026294606.1, on the reverse strand, counting down.
CCCAGAATACACCTAAAAGCTATGTGGGTGTTGGCACCCCCATGTGGTCCCAGCAGTGATGAAGCCTCAGTATAGATGGTGGGCAGTGATGGGGGAAGACACACTAGGTTCACTTCAGACCTATATACACGCACCACACACATACAAACATGTACACACACACACACACACACAATCTATGTAGACATCCGTACAGTCTGTCCCCTGTAATCATAAAACCTCTGAACAGTTCCACTGCTTACTATGAACTTAGAGATACGGGGCTCCTTGAACTCACACAAGTGTAATTGCTCCCATTAGGAAATAAAGATGTTAAATCATCCAGGATTTTAATCCCAGTTCAGCTACTTGGCAGGTAGAGGCAGAAGGGTTGGTTTCACAACTAGCCTGGGTAACACGGTGAGACCTATTCTTCTGGGTTCTGGACCAGCCTGCTCTACAGAGTGAGTTCCAGGACAGCCAGGGCTGCACAGAGAAACCCTGTCTTGAAAAACTAAAAGAGAGACCCTATTCTCAAAAGAAAGAAAAGGAAAAGAAAGAAAGAATAAAAGGGGAAGAGAGAGAAGAAAAAAGAAAAAGGAAGGAAGGAAGGAAGGAAGGAAGGAAGGCAGGCAGGCAGCCCAGGTGTGGTAGAGCAAACATTTAATAACAACACTCAGGAAGCAGAGCTCTGTAGTTTGAAGACAGTCTGTCTGGTCTACATATTGAGTAACAGGCCAGCCAGAGTTATATAGAAAAAAAAGTCGAGGGGTGGCAGAGAGGGCAGCTGGAGAAATGGTTTAGTGTGGATAAAGAGCTTGCCACACAAGTATAAGGACCAGAGTTTGAATCCCCAGAACCCACTTAAAGCTGACCACGGTAGAGTGCCACACTCCTCTGGCACTATGAGAGGCAGAGACAGGAGAATCCCTGAAGACTGTGGATGAGCTAGCCTGGCGTTCATGGCTGTGAACAAGAGACCCTGTCTCAAATAAGGTAGAAGGTGAGGCCTGACACCCAAGGCTGACCTCTGACCTCCACATGCACCCTGCAGCACTCACACACCCATACTCTCGCACATGAACATACACACATCATATACATACACACAAAAAAAATGTTTTTAAAAGTGGAAAGCAAAAAGCAGCTAGACCTGGTGGCACACACCTGTAATCCCAGGTTTAAAGGCAAATACTACAAGGGATAGAGATGACTCAGCAGTGAGGAGTGCTCTTTCAGAGGACTTGGAAGGTAGAGGCAGGAAGACCAGAGTTCAAAGTCATCCTCAGTTACTGACTGAGTCTGAGGTGTGGGAGCCCACAACTGATTCAGTTTCCCAGTTTGAATCTGAAGTCTATTTTGAGTCAATAGAGTTCAAGCTTGTTTGCGCCAAGGCTGTGAGAAAGTTCTGATTAGCCCACAAGAAGGAACACACTATTTAGCTGGATGCAGGCTGCTGATGCCAGCTGGAGGTACATTGAGATAGAAAATGAAACTGCCTGCTCCTTGACTCAAGGACAGGATAGACAGTGGTTGAATGCCTGTGCTGTGCATTGTTCTACCTCTGTCCTTCCAGACTATATATAAACTGGCTGTGAAATAAACTCGGGGCTGTCTGGCATTGACCAGCAGTCCTCTTGACTCTTTTCTGTTTTCTTCATTGTCTCTTCAACCCGCATGCCTCTACCCAGCTACCCAGCTGACTGTCGGCAGGCCCCGACAAGTGGCCCCCAAGGAGGCTGAGGTCAACTTGAACTACATAAAATTCTTTCACACACTCTGTAGCATGCAGTTGCAATTAGATGCAATGGCCTGCGTGCCATTGTTGAATAATGTCGGTGGGAATATTGGTTTTAGCCTTTACACAAAAACCAAAGTGATTGCCTCCAGTGTCTACCATTAAACCATGAACAGTATTTTCTGATAGCTACTTGAAGCTGATTTAGAACAATTACTTCATTACCAATTCCTCACTGAGAAAAAACATACCCTGGGTTCTCATCACACTACATGCTTACCAGGAATAGCAACATATGCCTCTCATCTCAGCACTTGAGAAGTAGGAGCGAAAGATCAGGAGTTCAGTGGCATCTTTAGTTAAGTATTGAGCAAGCATTGAGTGGGTGGGCTTTCCTGTTTCAAAGGCCCACAGCCAATCTCTCTCATCTCTGTCTCTGTCTCCTCTCCTCCTCCCCTCCCCTCCTCTCCTCTCTCTCTCTGCCTGCTGCCTGAGGATCAGGAAATAAAGCTCTCGACTACTTCTCAGCATCATGCCTGCCTACATGCCACCATGCTCCCTGCCATGATAATAAACTAAGCCTCTGAACCTAAGCAAGCACCCAGTTAAATGCTTTCCTTGATAAGAGTTGCCTTGGTCGTGGTGTCTGTTCATCTCAATAAAGCAGTGACTAAGACAGCATATGAACATTTTCTTAGTACACCCATGTGCCCACTCTCAATATAATCGTTATGCAGTTAGGCAACATAATTCTTTCAATACTTTTCTGAGCTGTCAACTAATACAGTGTGATTACATATTCCTTGTACAACTCTTTACCCTGCGGTTGCTTTTCACTTAGCTCCTGGACACCTGTCATTAAGTTCCACATTTTTCTTCTCTATATTCAGCATCTCTTGGAGAGCTCATGATCATCATGGAACCCAGCAAGATAACAGGTATTCTAGGTGTCATGTCCAAGTACCTCCACCACCCCTAGTGATAGGTCCTCCTCCTCCATGTACCCTTGCCTTTCATTGTCCAATGTCTTCGTCTGTTTGGCAGCGTTGACATTCTCAAGGTACTGGAGACTGAAACCAGGGCCTTGCACTTGCTAGGCAAGAACTCTACCACTGAGGTACATACCTAGCCCTTGACTGATAGATTCAACTTCAATCTTTTCCTGAACCCAGAGAAACAGTAGCAAACAGCAATGTTCCGTGCAAGCCAAGTCCCAGGAGGACAGGGAAAGTTGAGCCCATGATGCGGAGTTCATACTTTCTAAAGACAACAAGCCTGTCATGTCACGCCACTCTGCTGGAATCGGGAGTGTTGCGCTACTGGAGTGTCGCGCTACTGGAGTGTCCTATGCCTGGAAGAACACATGTGATACAGAAAAGCACATATGCAGCCAATTAAAAATGTAAAACTGGGAGAGGATGTGACTTAGTGGTAAAGTATTTGCCTAGCCTGCAGGAAGCCCTGGGTTCAATCCTCAACACTGAAGGGAGGAAAAAAATAAAAAGTAGCATAACTCAAACTCCTTTAAAAACATACATTAACATTCTACCTATACTAATGAATGACTTACTCTTCCTCATTGCTTCAGAAGATTCTGCCATGGCCGGAGTGACATTTAGGTTGCTTCCCATCTCAACAGGTCAATGCAGTAATGAATATCATATATTTCACACAAGTGTATCCAAGAGATTTCTAAAAATGAAACTGACTAGTAACAGTGTCTTGTTATCCCTACATGTCACTTCTTCATTGCTGGGCTCTAGCTTTATTGGAGTGGAATTAGCTTTAGGTTTCTTGGGAGGTTAGGGGCAGAAACCATGGCTATGTTCAATTTACATATTTAATCAGAGATGTTGAAAAGCTCTTCTGTGCTTGGGGAACATATTCTCTACAGAATGGATTATAAGGCAGTCTGGCCACCAAGCCTACTTAAGCTCCAAAAGGTGCCTGTCAAGTTGAAGGAGGTAAAATACATGGTTAGGTTATGTGTTACTGTAATGTCTTGTAGCACTGTGATGCTGTCTTGAATGCCAAACTGGATAACTAGTTTTCAAGTCCTTTTGTTTTCCTTTACTAAGCCTTCTTAAATCATCTCTCCAGCATTTGGGTTTTCCCAGAAACAATTCGGAGATATGGATCTGAGTACTAAGACTGTATTTAGGAGTTGATCCCTGGAACCAGCAAAAGGGACAAGAGGGGTATAGGTATTTTTGTTTGGTTTGGTTTTGGTTTTCTGAGACAGAATTTCACTGTGTAACATCCTTGGCTGTGTGAGATCCACCTACCTCTGCCTCCTGAGTGCTGGGATGAAAGGCGCAGGCCACCACAGCCTGGTGGTGTATGGATTTTAAAAATGTGTTTTCAATGGATCTCCCTGGGAAGGGGAAATAGACTAGATTCTGCAGGTAGACTGGAAGTGAGTAGGGAACAAGAGGGATCAGGTGGGGATGGGGTGGAGGGAGTGTGGGAAGAGACAGCTGGAATTAGGGGGCACTTGGGGAGGGGGGGGGAGGGGGACCTAGTGCAGTGGGAAATTACTAGAATCCATGAGGATGACCCTAGTGAGGACTCCTAGTAATGGAGGATACTCAGTCTGAACTGGCCATTTTTTGAAGCCAGGTAAGGCTTCCAGTGGTGAGAGTTGGGTAACATTTGGTCAAATTGCTGGCCTAGGAAGCCTCTGGAGATCCCTAAACAACCCAGACTGAGCCAGGCAGTGGTGGTGCACACCTTTAATCCCAGCACTTGGGAGGGAGAGGCCAGCCTGGCCTATAGAGTGAGGACAGGCTCCAAAGCTACAGACAGTAACGCTGTCTGGAAAGAAAAAACCAAAAACCAAAAAACAAAAACCCAAACTGATACAAGGCCAGAGGTTACTCTCTGAAAACTGAGGGGGCAAAGGGCATTGCCAAGGACTTCCACTCAGCTTATTGAATGGAGAGGTCAAGCTGGTTCCTGCATGGTGCCTTCACCACTACATTCTAGTCTCTTTGGCATGAAAAGGTACTCTACAGGCTACGGAGAAACAAACCTGGGGAGGGGGGGAGGGGAGATGTGTTGGGGTAATGGTGGCACAGAACTTGTGGGAGTGGCCAACCAATGTCTGATTTAACTTGAGGCCCCTCCACAAGAGGGAGCCTATGCCCTGCTCTGCCTGGGACAGCCAGAAACCAGAGACTGGATATCCCAGAGACCCACGGTAGAACCAAACATGATTGGTGCTGCGGAACAATCCAATCTACACTATGAATATGTATTAATCTCATTTTGTTAATAAAAAGCTGACAGGCTGGTAGCCGGGCAGGAAATTAGGTGGGAAAGCCAAACTGAGAATGTTGGGAAGGAGAAGGGCGGAGTCGGGAGTCACCAGCCAGATGCAGAGGAAGCAAGATGAGAATGTTGTACTGAGAAAAGGTACCAAGCCATGTGGCTAAACAACAGATAAGAATTATGGGTTAATTTAAGTGTAAGAGCTAGCTAGTAATAAGCCTGAGCTACTGGATGAGCATTTTATAAGTAACATTAAGCCTCCGAGTCAATTATTTGGGAAGCAGCTGCTTGGTATTTGGGAGTTGCTGGCAGGACAGAAACTTCCAAATACAGATTGGTCTTAAGAAAAAAAAAATCAATGAAATGATTCTTGATATTCTGCTATACTTATAGATCAGTGGCCTGTCCAGTTGCCATCAGAGACTTCTTCCTAGAGCAGATGGGAGCAGGTGCAGAGACCCACAAACAGTATTATACAGTTTAAATTGGAAGTCTCCATCAGACCCTTCCCCTCAGAGCTCCAGGAACCCCGAAGAGGGGGTGAGGAAAGACTGTAGGAGTCAGAGGGGATGGAGGACACCAGGAGAACATGGCCCACTGAATCAACTATGTGGGGCTCACATGGGCTCCCAGAGACTGAAACAGCAAGCACCAGGCCTGCATGGATCCACACCGTATAGAAGAGAACCAACTCCCATGAGTTTTCCTCTGATCTCCATACATGCCTAAAGGCACATGCAGGTGACCCACATACAAATAACAACAACAACAAAAAATTGTTATTCTGTGCTTGCTTGTATGTATGTTTATGCACCACATGATTGCCTGGTGGCTTCAGAAGCCAGCAGATCCCCTGGAACTAGAGCTATAAGCATTTATGAAGCACTAAGTGGGTGTAGGAGACTGAACCCAGGTCCTGTGGAAGAGCAGCAAGTGCTCTTAACCATTGGATAATCTCTCCAGTCTCAATTTTTTAAAAGATATTATATTCTCAGAAATGTTTCCACTGTCTCAAACTACTGCACAGCCATCAAGCTCACCTGGCTTCTCTCGCCTCAGCCAGCACACAGTCCATCACCATCATGCTACATGCTGCTTGCTCTGCTGTTATGCTACAGATAGCACACTACTCTGAGGCGCCTGCACCCTGCCTCCACCTCAACCCTGCCACTATCCAGTTAGCTATGTGCCATTCCCGTGGGTCACATGATAGGTGGAGTTTGAGGTTCACTGGGTGATACACTGCTACAAGCAAACACTGATGATTCATTCAAACTGCATGAATGGATGAGCATGCTACCTCGTGGGTACGCAGATAAGCAGTCACCTGGGAAATGGTGCTCTGGGCATGTCTGTGGGGGATTATCTGGACTGTGTTTCAGCAGTAAGACAACCATACTGGGGATAGTACCTTTCCCTGGATGGGGAACCTCAAGTTAAAGAAAGCTGAGCAGCAACATGCATTTATCACTCTGCTTTCTGATGTCAGTGAATACAACATGACCAGCTGCCACAAGCTCCTACAAGCTTGACTTCCCCATCATGGTATATTGTCCTTGAAGTGTCAGCCAGAATAAATTTCCTTTCTTAAACTATCTTTGCCAAGCTGGAGAGATGGCTCAGTGGTTAAGAACACTGGCTGCTCTTCCAAAGGACCTGGGTTCAATCCCCAGCACCCACATGGCAGCTCACAACTGTCTGTAACTCCTGTTCCAGATATATATATGTAACTCACACAGATATATATGCATGCAAAACACCAATGCACATAAAGTAACAATAAATACATTTTAAAAATTAATAAATAGATTGCCTTTGCCGGAGAATTTTATCATAGCAACAGGAAAAGAAACTGAGATGACATTGCTAAGGACAAAGCAAGCCTCCATAGGAAATCTACCCCTGCATCACCCAGGAATTTGGACCAATTTCACATGAGCCTGGAATCCCCATTCCAGAGGAACCAAGCCCCCCAAAAGTGCCAACACAACAGTAGGTGTATCAGGTATTTGTTGGCATTGCTATCAATTTACCTGGAAATGTTAGTAACATTATTTGAACAAATTCTGCTTTGAGTATCGAAACGATGCAATAGCAATTTGTATTTTAAATCAAAGGGAAGTAAGTTTGAACTGAAAAAAAAAATTACTGTGGGGAAAATGGAAATTTTTTTCTTGGTTTTTCAAGATAGGGTTTCTATGTGTAGTCCTGGCTGTCTAGGATTAAAGGTGTGTGCCATCATTGCCCAGCAAGTAAATGGACTTGTTAATCCTGCTGGGAACTAGGCTGGTATACATACTGTAAGAGCCTGTTACCCTATCCAAAGGACCCAGGTGCTCTGATAGTTATAAATTCCTTGCAGTTCCTTGACCTGTGATTTATTGAGATCTTTGGGGGGTTTGGTTGTTGTTGTTTGGTTGGTTTGGTTTGGTTTTTTGAAGACAGGGTCTTACTATGTAGCCTTGGCTGTCCTAGAACTCACAGAAATCTTCTTGCTTCTGCCTCTAGACTGCTGGAATTAAAGGTGTGTGCCACTGCAGAAGGCTAAATCCAGAGATCTTTTAAAGGAATAGTTACTTAAACAGAATTAAGGGCCCTATGGCAGAACAGTGGTCATGTGCTGCATTGAAATGTACAAGAATGTACTTCTGAAAGCATCTGAATTTCTTTCATCAAAATAGTTTTTGTTGTTTTTTGGTTTTTTGAGACAATTTCTCTATGTAGCCCTTGCTGTCTTAGAATTCACTTTGTAGACCAGGCTGCCCTCAAATGCAAAGATCCTCCTGCCTGCCTCTGCCTCCCTAGTGCTGGGATTAAAGGTATGGGCCACCACACCCAGCTATCAAAATAGCTTTTTAAAAACAATTATATTTAGTGCATGTGAGTGCAGCCACCCACACTCTATGGCCCACACGTGCAGGTCAGAGAACAATTAGGAGTCAGTTTTCACCTATAATCATGGGCTCCAGGGATTGAATTCAGGTGGTCAGATTTTCCCATCTTGTCAGCCTACTGGCAAGATATCTCACCTCTGGTGTACTAAGACTGCCAGTCAAGGGGCTGGAGAGATGGCTCAGAGGTTAAGAGTACAGGCTGGTCTTCCAGAGGTCCTGAGTTCAATTCCCAGCAACCACATGGTGGCTCACAACCACCTGTAATGAGATCTGGTGCCCTCTTGTGACCTGCAGGCAGACATACAGGCAGAACACTATATACACAATAAATAAATCTTAAAAAAAAAAAAAAGACTGCCAGTCAAGCCTCTCCAAGAGCAGCAACATAATACTGAGTCTGAGAGAACCTTATGCAAATGGAGAGAAACATCTCTGAGAAGCTGTGTCTTTTGTCTGTTTTTCAAAGAGAAAGTTCTACTTTTTACAAAGCCTGTTGATGACACAGCTCCAGCTCTCCATGTCCTGTATGAGAAACCTTTGCAAACCTAAATATTGTTAAGGCTTTTTCATTTTAGAAATCTTTCCTGCTCTGGCATTGCCCTAAGAGTTATTATCACAGTGCTTTAAGAATCCTCTTTATAGGCCGGGCAGTGGTGGCGCACGCCTTTAATCCCAGCACTTGGGAGGCAGAGCCAGGCGGATCTCTGAGTTCGAGGCCAGTCTGGGCTACCAAGTGAGTTCCAGGAAAGGCGCAAAGCTACACAGAGAAACCCTGTCTCGAAAAAAACAAAAAATAGAAAACAAAAAAAAAATCCTCTTTATAACAGGGGAGGGGGGGATTTAATGGAATACACGGGACATGAAAGAGAACTATTTCAGAGGGTGGGGGTGGGGGAGCACAAGCAGAGGACAGGAGGAAACGTGGACAGGGCTAAAGACCACAGCACAACATGTAGGAAACGTTACCCTGAAACGTTTAGTTATACCCTTGTATAACTAAACTGAGTCGCACAGCTCCACTCTCCTAATTGTGACATTACCAGGTCCTCCCCCTTGCCCTATCCCCAGTATTTTTAAAAATTAATTTGCCGGTTCTCTAATGCAATCTTTAAGCTAGTGACCCAAATCCAATGCACAGCCACCGTCTGCACCCCGCAGTAGCCACTAGCCTCGAGTAGTCTATAAGACACAAATACATTAAATCTGTTTTCCGTCCACTAACCACATTTTAAATGCTGACCTAGCGGCTCCTTCGTTGTACAACACAGGTATATCACCATCACCTCCAAGTCCTATTGAACCAAGTTATTAGTAACAGCTTCCATTTTTGTTTTTAATATTTATTACTTGAGTATGGCACACACGCCAAGGCACGTGAGTGGTCAGAGGACACCTTTCCTGAGTTGGCTGTCATTTCTGCTGCTCTGCATACACCAGGCCAGATGGCCTGTGGGCTCTCACCTCTGCTTCCTGTCTCCAGAGAAGGGTGCTGGGCCTGCAGACCACCTAGCTTGTCTTAAAAGCGTGAGTTCCATTAACTGGGCATGTTAGCGAAAGCCTTTTAATCCCAGAACTCCAGTGCTCTGGGAGGCAGAGGTAGGTGGATCCCCAGAGTCCGAGGCTAGCCTGGTCTACACAGAGTTGCAGGACAGCCAAAGCTATACAGAGAAACTTTGTCTTTAAAAAAAAAAAAAAAAAAAGAGGGGGTGGCGGAGGACGGGACAGGACTCAAGGGATGCAACTCTGGTCCACCGGCCCTCACAGCAGGTCCTCCTACCTACTGAGCCATCTCCCTGGCCTGTTTGTTTTGCAACAGGGTCTCATGTAGCCCAGGCTGGCCTTGAATTCATTATTTTGTAGCAGAGGACCCTGAACTTCCGATCCTCCTGCCTCCACCTCCCAGAGCACTAGAATCACAAGTGTGCACCAGTACACTTAGCTTGCGCAGCTGGGATAAAGCCAGCCTCTGTGCAGGCTAAGCTCAACTGAGTTATAGCGCCACTCCAATACAGCTTCCTTCTTAAGCACTTAGTTCAGACACAGTAGTCTTTTTCATCACATTAATACTAAAACAGGCTTTTCCTCAATATTGGTGACAGGAAAATTAAAGTTCTAGAAGAAAACGTACCTAAAATAATCTTTTGGGGCTGATGACATGGCTCAACAGGTAGACTCTTGCTGCCAAGCCTGGCAATCCATCTCTGCGACCCACGAAGTGGAAGAACTGACTCCCACAAATTGACCTCTGACATTTATACACAAGTAAGTAAGGGTAATAAAAGTAAAGGTCGATAATGTTCTTTGTTGTCAACCTATATAAAAACACTTACACGCCCGTCAGAGCATACTCCACCCCGATGCTACATGCTTTTCTAGCAACATCTCCTGTCTGGTCTTCTTCTTACTCCTTTGATACACACTTTGTGTATAGTTTCCAAACTTTCAGCTACACTGTGTTTCCTCCTGCACTTCCATTCACCACTTTGCTTCTGAGGACTATCTCTATCACCCACTACCTACTGCTTGGAACATTCAAAAATACTATGACCACATGAGTTAGACAAGCCTTCACCTGGCTAATCAAATTCACTTGGGGAAGCTTTAGGAAAGTAGGCGCTTCACTCAACACATGATTAAAAATATGCAAACACGAAAATCCACAGTGCTCAGTGATTCTGAGATCAGATCAACAGATACTTAGCTCCAGACAGAAGTCCATTTCCCATTTGTGCAAAGTGAAATAATAAAATACTATAGAAACGGATGCATTTTCTACAAACTGGATTCATTGTTCAACAGGAAACTGAAGTTTATTTAATATACACAAGTCACATCTGACACTGAGAAACTGAAAATGCTATTTACATCAAACAGATTAAAATACATACTGTCTGTATTTGAATGTGGTACTAGCCCCAGGCCTCCAACCTGGAGCGCAGCACCTGCATACTGTAGTTCATTTACCAAGAGCTACACAACAGGGCAAAGCTGGCAGTGCCCCTCACACTTCACGTACACGGTTTGGCATCCGTGGAGGAGGACATGGTCTCTTCAGCACATGTGCCAGTTTCTGAGTCTTCCACTTCAGAATCCTCAACAGTTTCCTCTTCGGAATCAAATTCCTGACTCTCTGGTGATTCAAAGCTATCCAGGGGTTCATTACTCAGCCTCTATTAAGGAATAAGCCAGCAATTTATTGTAAAGATCTTGAAACTGAAATACACTGTTAGTCAATATACTTATACAGCAACACACCAATGCTATAATACCCTCAATAAATCCTTTTACAGTGTTATATCAACATCTATACAGTGCTACATCATATTTCAGCAAAATCCAGTTAGTAATTTGCTGTTTTTTTAAAGCACTGATTGAGCTGCTTCCAAAGTACAACTTAAATTGGTACTTCTCTTGAAAACAACAGAACTATGTGTTCTTAACTTCCAACCAGCTGGGGAACCATATTTTTAAAGCCAACAGAGAGGGCTAGTTCGGTACTTTAAAGATTGTCATGGCAGGGCTGGAGAGATGATTCAGTGGTTAAGAGCATGCAGTGTTCCTCTAGAGGACCAGAGTTCTATTCCCAGCACCCACATCAGATGTTACTCTAGCTCTAGGCCATATTTACACATAATTAAAAATAGTTAAAAAGAAATCTTAAAACAATAACAACAATAACACTGTCATGGCTCTAAAATGTTAAGGAAGCAATTTAATGTGCGAAGGTTTGACTTAAAAAGCTTTCTTTCCACCAGGCGGTGGTGGCGCACGCCTTTAATCCCAGCACTCAAGAGGCAGAGGCAGGCAGATCTCTGGAAGTTGAAGGCCAGCCTGGACTACAGAATGAGTTCCAGGAAAGGCACAAAGCTACACAGAGAAACCCTGTCTCAGGGGGGAAAAAAAAAGCTTTCTTTCTTTCCATTGGTAAGATGGATTTGCTTTGTAAATACAAAAAAGGCTGAAAGCGATAAAGACAAGTCTGGCAGTCATAGGAATCAGGCTGACTCTTAAAAACACATTTGCTACTTCCCAAATGTAGAAAGTCAGATAAAGCCTATTTGTTTTATAAATGATAGGTGATAGCATGCTTATAAAAACCAGAACCTGGAAATGTGTCAACTGTGCAATAGAGTAACTTTTCTTATTATCTTTTCCAGATGTGGGCTTCTTATCACCATTTTACAGGTGATAAAAAGGAAAATAACCCTGACAGGATAAACACCCTCACTGACCACTGTCGACGACTCTGAACCCAGTGACTACGGAATCACCTACCTCAATCACCTCTGCCATGTACTGTACGTGCTCTGCTACCTCTGCCAAGTCCTTGTTCTCCTTCCTCAGGCGGGCAATCTCACTGTCCTTTTGTTCAATTTCTTTATGAAGCTATAGAATAAAAATAAAAGCTCAGTACTCCATAAATCTGCTCTTGTCTCGAGCACTCTCCCAGCAGATCACTGACAAACCCACGCAGTAACACAGTGGGCCTCACTCTGCTCATGCAGTCAAACTCCATGAGACCCACATTCAAGCTAGGCTGCACCAGCCAACTCTGCTGAACTGAGGAAGAACTACCAGAGCCTCCAAACGGTGAGAACTGCACACGTACTTTCTCGTTTTCTTTAAGAGCTTCATAGAGGGCTTTCCTCCGCTTTTCTGCCACTTCTTTCCAATACTGAGAGGATGGGTTTTCTGGAATAAATCAATGTTTTACACAACTTTAAAAGTCAGTGCTAAAACCTGATCATGGTGGAGCACATGATCCCAGCACTCAGGAGTCTGAGGCCAGCCTAGACTGCACACCAAGTCCTTATTTAAAAACACAAAACTTATTGCTATAAAAAACTCAGTAATTTATTCTATTGAAAAGTTCTAATCTAATTTTTATTTTTTAAAATATCAAAGCTTTCAATCCCTGAAAAGAATTGCAAAAGAAGGAAAATAAGTGCAGATCTATCACCTACACAGTTGAACATTTTACAAGATTCATTTTGTGTTTGTGGTTTTTATTTAACCTTTATGGGAGACAAGGACTCTACCACCACTGAGCTACACTCTCAGCCCAAATACTGTTACCTTGAAAAGTCTAGACTAGTTAATTTGCATATAGTTCTTAATTTTGAATGTTTCAAGCTCAACACTTTTGGCAGGAATAAATGCATTGTGTCTTCAGTGTATTATCAGGAAGTACATACCAATCTGTTACAATGTTGAATATAAAATTTGATCATTTTATTTGGCTGCCATATACCAAATTTCTCCCTTGTAAAAACTGTTTTTCTTGGTACTTAATAAGAGATCTAGAGAGTAAAACTAGAGTTAGTTAATCTGTTCCCCAACCAGTTTTAAATCTACTGGTAATTCTTGCCTAAATCTTCTATACTCTACAGTGGATGTGATTTTGAAAGGAATTCTCTCTATTCCATTTTCTCTTAAGCTATCATTACAGATTTATATGCTCTTTCCACTCACTGCACCACGAGTGATTCTTTCTCTTTTCACTGTTTTTATTTTGAGACATGTACCCCAGGCTGGCCTTGAACTTGATGCACAGCTGAGAATGACTTTGAAGAGATCCTCCTCTCTTGACCATTTCAGAGTATGCATGACAAGTGTGGCCACCAAGCCAGCTTTAGTAGGAGCCATTCTTGCCAACAGTCAGTTTGATGCTCAAATTTCCACACATTTAATCAGTGTGAATCTCTTCAAAGAGTCTGTCCCTTAAACATGTCCAAAACTTTCCCTTATTTTCTGATATGAGACGTAAGGATCATTCTACAGTCTCCTGGATATTGGAATCCTGGAGTCGGCCATTTCCTGAAGAGCTTTAGTGCAGAATAGTGTTTACAAACCCAGAATTGGATATCTGCTATGTTTCTTGATTTCAGTAGAGGGGTTTTTAATAATCAATTTATAGTAATACTCTCAACCAATTCAACAATTCATCCTTCCCTTCTCCATTCCACATTTGTATTTCCATTCACCCGATTAAGAACTTGCCTCCTGGAGCTGGAGAGATGGCTCAGAGGTTAAGGGCACTGCCTGCTCTTCCAGAGATCCTGAGTTCAATTCCCAGCAACCACATGGTAGCTCACAACCATCTGTAATGAGATCTGGTGCCCTCTTCTGACCTGCAGGCATACATGCAGGCAGAACACTGTATATATAATAAATAAATAAATCTTAAAAAAAAAAAAAAAAAAACTCAGCCGGGCGGTGGTGGCTCACGCCTTTAATCCCAGCACTCGGGAGGCAGAGCCAGGCGGATCTCTGTGAGTTCGAGGCCAGCCTGGGCTACCAAGTGAGTTCCAGGAAAGGCGCAAAGCTACACAGAGAAACCCTGTCTCAAAAAAAAAAAAAAAAAAAAAAAAACTTGCCTCCCAACATCATCATATTACTCATTTGCTCCATTCTAAATATATATACAAGATTTTTCTTTAAGAGTACACAGTGCACTACCAACAACAGATTTAACAAAATTCAGGCACTCTGTGTGGGTCTTTTAATTCTAATGATATATCCACTGAAGTTCTCAAGTCATAGTTATACTGGTATTTTCTATGACTAAGAATGTCTATGATCACAGATGACTGTATGAGCGATATTTTTGACATACGTATAGAACTAACCCTTAACTGATTTTAACCTAATCAGGTACCAACATTCCAAGTCCTGTTTCGTATGCACTACAAAGCTGCTGTGGTTCTATCCAGTAGACCAACCATTTGCAATTTCGTCCTCCTGTGAAAGAACTTTCTGCTTCCAAACTTCCTTACAACATCCCAGGCAACTCAGAACAAACCAAACCTTCCTGTGACTGTGACCTTGAGCAAGTCAATGAAGTTCTCTCCACTTAATTTCTCTTGACCTCTGACCAATACAGAGGAAGTCTCCCCAGTGAGCCTGGTGTGGCAGTTCAAGACTGCACTCTTCAGTGAGGCAAGACTGCCTGAGTTCAAAGCTAGGTCGGGGCTACACAGTGAGTTCTAGGACACTCCAGGCTGCAGAGGGAGACCGTCTCACAAAATAAAAAAGCCCACCATGCCGGGCAGTGGTGACTCAGCACTTTAATCCCAGCACTCGGCAGGCAGAGCCAGGTGGATCTCTGTGAGTTCGAGGCCAGCCTGGTCTACAGAGAGAGATCCAGGACAGACACCAAAACTACACAGAGAAACCCTGTTTCGCAAAACCAAAAACAACAACAACAAAAGAGCCCACCACAATTATAAAACATCTTCAGTTTTCTTTTCTCTTCTGATTTCTACTACTCTTCCATTAAAAACTAACACTTATTAAAGTGTATTTCAGGCCGGGCGGTGGTGGCGCACGCCTTTAATCCCAGCACTCGGGAGGCAGAGCCAGGCGGATCTCTGTGAGTTCGAGGCCAGCCTGGTCTACAAAGTGAGTTCCAGGAAAGGCGCAAAACTACAGAGAAACCCTGTCTCGAAAAACCAAAAAACAAAAAAACTAACACTTATTAAAGTGAATTTCAGGCCGGGCAGTGGTGGGACACGCCTTTAATCCCAGCACTCAGGTGGATTTCTCTGAGTCTGAGGTCAGAGTGAGTTCCAGGACAGCCAGGGCTGTTACACAGAGAAACACTTTCCCAAAAAAAACAAAAGGAAAAAAAAAGTGTATTTCAGCCAAGAGGTGGTGACTCACGCCTTTAATCCCAGCACTAAGAGGCAGAAGCAGGTGGATCTCTGAGTTCAAGATCAGCTGGGTTCCAAAAAAAAGAAAGTGTATTTCTCATTTACCTTTATCCGCTTCCCAGTGAGGTTCCTACTGGCCCTATTACTTTCTGTTCTCTTGGAATATTCACATCCTTTCTCTATCACCACTTTTCTTCTGAAGAGCCCAGTTCCAGGTCTTGTAAAATCCCGGTGCAATCTACTCTCACAGATGCCAATTTAGTCACTGTCCTATTCCTTAATAATATCTCACCCACATTGAAGTCTTGCCAAAAAATGGTTCCATGTGTCCAAATTTAGAATATTTGCCTATTTATAACACAAAATTTTAAATTACCAAACAGTAACCCCACCAAATAATACACCTTCATCAAAATTTAAACTTTCAAGACAAGGCTATGTTCTTTTTTTCGTACCTTTAATCATAAGATCAAATGCTTCCTGGGTGACATCTCCAACATCTTTATTTTCACCAGCCTCTGGACCAGAGCTCGAAGTCTTAGATGTTAACTGGTCATTCCAGTGCTTCCTTTTGGACAAGCCTTTTGGCAACTGTGATGGAAACGCTTATTAGATTTAATGAACAAGAAAGCTACACTGTTCAGTTATTTATGCACTTAAGAATCTTTTTAAGTTATACAATTCAAAACTACCATACTAGGGCTGGTGAGATGGCTCACCAGATAATGGTACTTGCTGTCAACCTGCATTCAATCCCTGGGACCCACAGTGACAGAAGCAGATTCCTGAAAGCTTTCCTGACTTCAATTGTGTATTGGGGCACTTACATGAGCCAAAGTCCATGCAAACACATACATACCCACATGGGTGTGTGCACACCCAAAATAAATAGTTGTAATTTTTTTTTAGACTTTATTTATAATTATACTTTAATGTCTGTGTGTGGGTTTATGGATTTGAGTGCAGTCCTTGGCCAGAAAAGGGTGTCCCATCCCTTTAAGGAAGAGTTACAGGCAGTTGTGAGCTGCCTGACTGACATGGGTACTAGGGACGGAACTCAGGTCCTCTGAAGAGTAGTGTATGCTCTTAACCACAGAGCTGTCTTTTCAGCCTATAAATATAACTTCAAAAAACCTACCAGGATGTATATTATTTTAGGAATTTTACTTGCAGGAACTATTTTGATTAGAATTTAGGAAAATCTGGGAACTGTTTAATGCTGATTGACCATTTCCCCACTCTAGGCCTGGACACATACCTCATTTTCTCTGCCAACAAGAGATCCATCTGCAGAAGGCTGAATCATCTTCAGCGTTCTCCTTGGAACAGGACTATTCTAAAAGTCAAGATGATTCATTATCTGGATACTGCTATATGATTACTTTCCAAGTTTCTATATAGTTAGACTTAGTCTTACTATAATTTGAGTTAAAGAAAAGAAAAAAGAAATCACTAAGAACACAAGATTTGCCCTGATGCTGTATCAGAATAAGATGTTGGCTTAATCAACTAGCAAACTTACCTCCCAAGTTATAATAAAGTTTGAAGAAATGTTAAGAATGGGTGGGCCAGCCAGACGGCAGTGTGCATGCCTTTAATCCCAACACTGGGAGGCAGAGCCAGGCGGATCTTTGTGAGTTCGAGGCCAGCCTGGTCTACAGAGAGAGATCTGGGACAAACACCAAAACTACACAGAGAAACCCTGTCTCGAACCCCCCCCCCAAAAAAAGAATGGGTGGGTCATACCACCCAACCAGACACATACAGGTAACTTTTCTCATTCTAATACATATTCTTGCTGTAAGTCAATCCATTTTATTTTAATTAAAACACACATAATACACTTTCTATAATAGCACTGATAGTTCAAATGATGTCTGACAAATTTTCAATGAAAAAAAAATGACTGACTGTATTCTTTAAAAAAAAAAATCTTCTGAAATGGGAACTTACACTCTACTTACAAAAGAGGTAAACACTGAGAGAAAAGATTACTCCTCAAAATACTTTTCTCTAATCAAAAAGATTCATCTCAGAACTCTAAATATTCCCAAACATTATGGACATTTGTGAAAAAAACTGGTTGGTTTTTGTCAAAAACCAGGACATATCTGGGAAGAGGGAATCTGACCTGATGAAGGAATGGCCTATAAGCAGGGAAGGGGGGGGTTGGGAGGGGCGTTTTCTTGGTTGAGGATTGATGTGAAGGGCTCAGCTGTTGCCAGTGCTATCCTTGGGCAGGTAGCTGGGGTGCATAAGAAAGAAAACTGAGCAAGCAAGCAGGTAAGGAGCATTCTTCAGTTCCTGCCTTGAGTTCTTGTCCTGACCTCCCTCAGTGTTGGACTGTGACCTGAGAGCTGGAAGTTAAAATACACTTTCCTCTCTGGGTGGTTTTTGATGTTTTGGCTTTTTTGAGACAGGGTCTCCCTGTGTAGCCCTGGATGTCCTAGAACTCACTTTGTAGACCAGGCTGGCCTCCAACTTGGAGATCCGCCTTCCTCTGCTTCCTCAGTGCTGGGGTTAAAGCTATACACCACAACCACCTGGCTTGGTCATAGTGTTTTTTTCACAGAAATACAAACCCTAATACAGAAATATAGTTTAAAATATTGTATTACACTTACACACACACACACACACACACACACACACACACACACACACACACACACGTAGAGATCAGAAGACAACTTGCCAATCAGTTCTCTTCTTTCACTTATATAGTCCAGTGGGTCATCAGGCCAGGCAACAAGCATCTCACAGTCCCAGGAATATAATTTTTACTTATTTATTTATTAATTTATTGGAGGCAGGGTCTTTCTATATAGCCCTGGCTGGCCTTAAACTCACAGAGATCCACCTGCTTCTATATCCCGAGTGCTGGAACCAAAGGCTTGCACTACTACGTCTGGCACCAGGAATATAATTTTGAGGAACACATTGTAGGTGGAAGCAAGTGCATGAGTATGCCATGGACAGCCCCTCCTGAACTATCATCTGAAAACAGAAGCAGTTTTGTTACAAGTTCATTCATTAGGACATTGATACAATGTCTGTACTTTAGACAAATTAAAACACTCTGGCCCAGGTGTAGCACAAACCTGTAATCCCAGCGCTTGGTAGGTAGAAACTCTTTGAGTTCAAGGTCAGCCTGAGGTCTACAGAGTGAGTGCCACACTAGCCATGGCTGCATACTGAGATCCTATCTCAAAAAACCACCAAACAACAACAAAAACAAGCCATGCATGGCGGTACACACATTTAATCCCAGTACTCAGGAGGCAGAGGCAGACAGATTTCTATGAGTTTCAGGATAGCCAAGGCTACATAGTGAGATCTTGTCTCAAAACAATCCCCTCCCCCAAAAAACCCTCTAAAATCCCCAAGATAGTGCTTTAAAAACAAAATTTTGCCGGGCAGTGGTGGTGCATGCCTTTAATCCCAGAATTGGCAGGCAGAGGCAGGTGGATCTCTGTGAGTTCAAGGCCAGCCTGGTCTACAGAGCTAGTTCCAGGATAGTCAGGGTTGTTACACAGAGAAACCTTGTCTCGAAAAAACCAAAAGATAAAATAAATAAAAATAAAAAAAGTTGCCTTCTTTATAATATGTAAGCCACTATATATTTCCTGATTTATAAGTTCTATTTTGGGAAGGAAAAAAAAAAAGAATCATTAGTTATATCGCCACCATGGGATAGCAAACAATGGTGAATACTCAAACAAGGTTAGCAAGAACATGATACCACACCGGCGTGAGAAAGTTACTGTACTTCACATGACAAAGTTCACCTTTCCCACGGTAAAGTTTCTACTGTTGATTATTATCTCACTATTTAACTGAGGGACAAATGCCAACTACCATGAGAACAAATACTACAACAACAATTCAGATATAATTTAGATTACAGATTAATCAAGTCTCTAAACAGAAGAAAATAAAACTAAATGTTTGATCTTGATAATGGTCCAAGAAGCCAACTAAGGTGCTGTCATTTGCACACTTACAAAGACCACTTCCAAGATTTACACTTTATACATGTAAGCTTTATAAAATATAACTCAAGAAATGTACACTACTATAAAATTCCTTTCTCTATACACATAGTACATTGGAATAACAGACTTCTAGACTCCAAGTTTGATTCATATATTTAAATCTTAACCTGTTCGGAAAATAATTTGATATTCTCCAAACCCTCTCCCCAAAAATATCTGCAAGCGTGCACTCAGTTTCCCCTTCTGATAATGAGTCCTGAATTTAAACTCACTCTGGGGGTTGAGGAAAATGGTGTCGACCCAGGAGTTTGGGGCCAGCCTGGGCAACACAGCAAGACCTCACCTCTTATTAAAACAAACAAATTCGAGCACATTTCAGAGGTTCCATTACATACCTTCACATTCTCTTGGGCTTCTTCCTGTTTCTGCTTCATACTGGGATTCATTTTTCAGCTGGCAACACAAACAAGCAATTTTTTAAAAAATTTTAAAAATTTAAAAACAGTGTGGTTTGTAACTGAGGGTAGAGTCTAGATTCTTTTTTAATTATTTACACGACAAAAATCTTTCTACTTTATGGTAGAACCACTATCTGACAAAATGACGCGGTGTCCTGTACAAAATACAGAGATCTCAAAGAATCTGAGAAAGGGGCACCGGGAAAAGAGAAACAGGCACTTAAGCACGCTCAGATCTACCCTAAAGAATACCATCCTGCCTGTCACAGTGGCACATTCTGGACTGCAGTGGCAGAGATAAGAACATATCAAGTCAGAGATCAGCCTAGGCTATACAACCAAGATCCTGTCTCAAAATTAAAAAAAAAAAAAAAAAAATCCAAGAACTTTTGGCTCAGTAGGTAGAATGCCTAACTAGTATGTTCAAAGGCATGCTTTCTTAGCACAGCATAAACCAGGCCTAGTGGCATCAGTTGGGAAGCAGGAGAAACAGAATTCAAGATCATTCTCAGCTACATAGCAAACGTAAGACCAACTCCCCTCTTACTTACATGTAATTAATAATTTACATTGTGTCCTAGGCACCCACACATGTATGCAAATACAAACAGCTTATAACCTAGTGTGGAGTTCTGCTATTTTCTACTCTATTTCACGTTAATAAAACCTTATCGGAAACCCACTCGAGGGAATCTAGATGTGTTTCTTCTTTTCTTTTGAGACGGCTAAGTAGGCAAAGTTGGCCCAAAACTCCTGAACCTCCGGCCTCGGCCTCCTGAGTGCTGGAGATTGAGCACTACCACGCCCAGGCTTGGGCAATGTTTCCTAAAGCGTAGGTAATGGCCCAAGATCGTGTTATCATTAGTCAGGCGCATAGGACAGGGTCCGAGGAGAACCCACCGTCACCTACACCGGCATCTCTGGAGTTGGAGACGCAGGATTCAATGCCCTCGTCCCAGGAGCAGCGTTTGCACTACCCATGAGCTGGCCGGAGGTACCCAGCTCGTCTAGACCCCTGCCACGCCGGCCCTGAGACTCAGCGGCCGCACACCTTCCCCGGCGCGCCGGCCCCGCCCAGCGCGGCGTGCGCCAGCCAATAGGAAGCGCGGACGCCAGAGCGCGCCAAAACCGACCCCACCTATGGCGCAGCCCCTCGTCTCAGCTCGCCCACCTTTGCCTTGCAGCCGGGCCGGGACTACGGGCCGAGACTACAGGCCGAGACTCGGGTTCCCTCAAGTCCTCGCCTCCCCCGGCCGGTTCCCCGCGGCTGTCGAGGCAGGCCTGGCTTCGGGCCAGACGGAAGACACCGCTGCCGGAGTTGCGCTCGCCCCCCGCCCCGGCGCCCTCGGACTCACAGACTACGGTGCTCCGTTCCCAGCGAGCGTAAGAGCGGGACGAACCCCTGGCAGCACGCCGGTCCCAACCGCACCAGAACGACCCGAACATGCGGACTGACCCGCCGACCGGGTAGCTGACGTAATGAGGGGCGGGGCCTCGGCATCCAGCCAATGACCTCTTACCGCGCCCACGGACTCCGTGCGCCTGCGCAGTCGGCCACGGCGCCTGTAGTCTTTGGGTGAGGTCTCCAGGTTCCTCCTGGCTTAGAGGTCTATTCCCCCCACCTTCCCCTCTGACCCTCTGCTGGGAGCTCAGAGCTTCAGCACTCTATGGGTAGTCTGCTGGCGAGGACAAAGGACCTACTCCCACTAGCGGCAAACCGGAATATACACATATTTTTTAAAGTTACTTTATATATTTGTGTATTGTCTGTTTAGCCTTTTGTTTGTTTTCGAGACAGGGTTTCTCTGTATAACCCTGGCTGTCCTGGAACTCGCTCTGTAGACCAGGCTGGCCTGGAATTCACGGGGAACCGCCTGCCTCTGCCTCCACCGCCCAGCTGCTACTCAGCAGCTCAAAAGTTTTAAAGGAAATTTTTCCTAAAGAATGTAATATGAATCTGGATGTGATAGCTCACACCTATAATCCCAATACTAGGGAGGCTGAAGCAGGAGGATCTTGAATTTGAAGTCAGTTTGAGCTATGTAGGGAGACCCTATTTCAAAATGCCAAAAAAGAGAGTCTAAGAGGACTAAAAACATGACTCAGCAAATGGAGTGCTTACTACCGAGACTGACTATGTGAGTTCCTTCCCCGGGATCCACACGGTAGGAGGGAACTAACTTGCAGGTTGTCCTCCGATCTATACACACACACACACACACACACACACACACACACACACACACACACACACAAAATAACAAATAGGTAAATGTAAAACAGAAAAGAAAAGACATAAGGAACGTTAAATGTGAGACCCAGACCTTGGAGAAACCGCATACCCTATGCGACTCCACCCATGGAACTTTCTGGAAGTATATACTCTGTAGAACTTAACAATAACCTTTCAGGGTACCAGAGAAAGCTCTTCACAGGGAGGATCTTAGAAGAAGCGTTCTATTACAAAGCTCCCCGGGGCTAGGGTGGCCAGGAGCTGCTGACTGCTGCCGGCTATTAGTAATCTCAATTAGTTGTAGTCCTTGTGCTCGACCAGGGCAGAAATCCAAGACGTTCTTTGGGTTCCAAGCTCTGGCAGCTTTTGTTTCCCTCAGTGTTTTGCAGCAGCTGAGCAGAAGGGGATAGCAGCAAGGCATGCCCTGTAAAGCTGCAGTCCTGCACAGACCTCAGTACCCAGCCTTAACCCAACAGGCGCTACAGCTCTTGTGAGTCTAGGAAACTCGGCTGTGGCGGGCATTACAGCTTCCATTTAGGCCCATGTTTGGGGAGTCCTTAGTGTTCAACACTGGCTGGTGTTAAGAGCTGTTAGTCCAGGATCTGAAGCAGGGGAATCACTGCAAGTTCAAGTCCTGCCTGTCTACATATCAAGCTTCAAGCCAGACCTGATCTCAAAATAAGCAAATAAAAGTCAGGCATGGTGGCTCATGCCTGTAATTGTAGAACCTAAGAGACAGGAGGATCACTGCAAGTTTAAGGCCTGCATTGACTACATGGTGAATTACAAGCAAGCCTAAGCTACAGAGAAGTCCTGCCTCAAAAAAAAAAAAAAAAAAAAAATCCAGGCATGTTAACACACATCTTTAATCTTAGCACTCGAGAGGCAGAGGTAGGTTGATGTCTGTGAGTTCCAGGACAGCCAGGGCTATGTAGAGAGATCCTGTCTCAAACAAACAAACCAACCAGCTGCAGCTCTGTCTTGGACAGCTGCACCTTTAGAAGCCGGGGCTATTAACTGTGAAGATTGTTGTGTTGCTGTCTCCAGGCTTCAGCTTGTGCCGGTCTAAGAGCGCTAGCTGTTTGAGTGACAGTCCTTTTGCTGAAGCTGGCCTTGTTGGTTTTAAATGCGGCGCTTGTTACCCATGTGAGAAAGGTCATGAGGCACAACAAAACCCAGTATCAGAGCTTTATGGAGCGGGGTTGGGGGTTGGGGGGTGGACACAGAAGAGAGTGACCAGGCCTGTGAAAGACACATACAGGGAGAGAGAGAGAGTAGAGAGGAGGAGAGAGCAGAAAAGAAAGGAGTCTGTAACCGGATTTCCCTGCACATGCACATGGGGGTTTACGGAGCTACGCCACACATGTGTAGATTGCTTGACCACGCTGCGCACAGATGAGATAAGACGTAAAGGCCCCTTACTTGGCTACTGAACTGCGTATGTGCGGTCATGCAGCTGGAGGGGTGGCAGAATTCTAGCAGGTCTGAGTAGCAAGGGAGATAGCAATAGATGCCAGTTAGGGAATCAATTGCTCCGCCCCCCTCACCCCCCCAACATGTTTGTTTATTTACAGAAACAAGAACATGAGGAATGTGTACAGTGAGATCTTAAGAAGCTGTCATGAACACTAACAATGACTTTAACAGATTCGGTAGTGGGTGAATTACTAGAACTCTGGGCGAGTGCTCTACTAGTGAGCTACATCTCCAGCCCAATGGGGTGTGTATGTCTGTCTCTGTCTCTGTCTGTCCCTTGCTATGTAACTTGTAATCTTCCTACTCAACTTCCTTAGTGCTACCATTACAAGTGGGCATCACCACATCAGGTCCAGTGGGCTTTTAACAGTGTCTTGCCAGTGCTCACCACCTACCCAGGTGCCCAGGGAGAAGTAAATCACTGTCATCTGTCTCAACTGTGGAAGCCTGGTGCGGTTCAGAAGTTGAGCAGAAGCGGGAAGCCATCGCTATCTACTCCTAAAGTGTCTCACCTCTGCCCTCTACTGGCAAAATGTCAGCACTACCAGCAAAGGGAACAGTAAGAATCCAGCCCCCCCCCCCCCCCCGCCCCCCCCCCCCCCCTCTCTCTCTCTCTCTCTGTGGTGTGAGTGAGTCCCACCCAGACCATTTGTTAAAGACCAAGCCAAAATCAGGACTTTGTAGCTGAGAGGCACAGATAGATCGTGTAGCAAAGATGTGAACTGTTCCCTAGGCTCATTTTTTTTCCTTTCTTTTTCAGTTTTGGTTTTTTGAGGTAGGACCTCTCAGTATAGCTCCAGGCCGACCTCCAGGCCACCTGAGTGCTGAACTCATCCTCATTCGCCTGCACACTTAGCAGTCTCTTAAAGAGAAACGTAACTATAAAGAATTTCACCTCCACCCCCCAAAACTAAATCCAAATTGAATATTTACTTCCAATCTAAGAAAATACTAGAGACAAGTTGTCGAGCTACACCATGGGAATGTCAAAAGCCAAAGTGTAAAAACTGTCCAGGGCAAATAACATGGTCCCCAACAAATAAGTGACAAGATAAGGGTTAAAATCAGGAGAGGTAGGCATAGTGCCAGCACTCCCGTTAGCTGTGGTGAAGAGATCAAAAGTACGAGTCTGTGTGACTACGTACTACAACAGCAATGGGTGTGGGGGAAGAGAGGGAAGGAAAAAGCAAGGGGAGAGGAGAGCAGAGAAGAGGAGAGGAGAGAGGGGGGCTGAGTTTGAGTCTCAATATTGAAGAACAGGGCAAAGATTTGTAGAGAACAGCCCTGGTACTTGGAGGCTGGAGAGCTGACTTAGCCACTTGGTGTGCACTGCTCTTACAGAGGATCCACATTCAATTCCCAGCAACTACATCTGGTACCTACAACCACTTGCAACTCCAGCTACAGGGGATCCGATGCCTCTGCCCTCTGTACTATTGCACCTAAGTACAATATGTGGTTCATGATTGAATTCATCAATTCTAAGAATCAAAACCAGGAAAGCCACATGTGTGTGGTAGCTCATGTCTGTAACCCCAGCACTTGGCAGGCTGAGGCAGAAGGATTCCTACAAGTTCCAGGCCAACCTTGGCTACAGAGTAAGACCCTTTCTCAAAAACAAAGGAAGGAAGGGAAAGGCAGAAGGAAGGGAAGGGAGCAAAAGGGCTGAACATGGTGGTGTGTACCTCTAATCACAGCACTGGGGAGATGGAGGCAGGAGGATCAAGGTTTCAAGGCCAGCCTGGGCTACATGACACCCTGTCTCAAGTAAACCAATCAAAAATGAACCAAAGTCAAAAATCGGCACTAGGATGGGTGAGATGGCTCAATGGGTAAAGGCATTTGCCTCCTGTCTTAGTTAGGGTTTCTATTGCTGTGAAGAGATACCATGACCATGACAACCCTTCTAAAGGAAAACATTTAGTTGGGGTGATTCACTTACAGTTTTAGAGGTTCAGTCCATATCATCATGATGGAGAGCATGGCAGTGTGCAGGCAGATGTGATGCTAGAGTAGTAGCTGAGAGCACTACATCTTTTTTTCTTTAATATTTCTCTTTTTTGATTATTTATTTATTTATTTATTTTTTTTTTTTTTTTGGTTTTTCGAGACAGGGTTTCTCTGTGTAGCTTTGCGCCTTTCCTTGGTAGCCCAGGCTGGCCTCGAACTCACAGAGATCCGCCTGGCTCTGCCTCCCGAGTGCTGGGATTAAAGGCGTGCGCCACCACCGCTATTTATTTTTATTTTATTTGCATTGGTGCTTTTGCCTGCATGTATGTCTATGTGAAGGTGTCAGATCTTGGAGTTACAGACAGTTGTGAGCTGCCATGTGGGTGCTGGGAATTGAACCCGTGTCCTCTGGAAGAGCAGTCAGTGCTCTTAACCGCTGAGCCATCTCTCCAGCCCCTACATCTTGCAGGCAACAGGAAATGGACTGAGACACTGGGCAGTATCTTGAGCATAGGAAATCTCAAAGCCTGCCCCCACAGTGACACACTTCCTCCAACAAGGCCTTACCCACCCCAACAAAGCCACACCTCCTAATAACGATACTCCCTATAAGATTATAGAGGCCAATTACATTCAAACTACCACACCTCCTAATCCTGGAGACCTGAATTTGATCTCCAGAACCTATGTAAAGTTAGAAGGAGAAAACCAACTTCACAAAGTTGTTCTCCACACATGTGCCATGGCATGCATACATGTACACACACACACAGTACATACACATACAATAATAAATTAATTTTTGATAAATAGGCATGTCACAGAAAAAGATGTAGAAATGGTCCTTAACCTTGTAGGACCATAATCATCTCTGCTCAGTCAGAGATATGTAAATTAAAACAAACATGTCTCAGGTAGCATATCACCACCAACACAAATTCCTGACACCATGCTGTGACAATCAGACTTCTAAAATGTTCACATTTTCTGTGGCCTTGTGCCCAAGGTTACATTAGGTTATACAGGAACAGCCATGAGATTTTATGAATGTAATTAACGTCTCTAATTAGTAAGTTGCTTTTAATCCACAGGGAGGTTATTCTCATGGCCCTGATTTAATCAATAGGATGCCTGTCAACAGTCTGGGACTTTACAGAGGGCAGAGTCATTCTCTTACTGGTCTTGAAGAAGCAAGCTGCTGTGAGCCTCAGCCTTAAATCAATGAGTTTACAAACCAAATGAAACAAACAAACAAATCCTCCGGTGAAGCTTCCAGAAGCAGCAGGCTACAATGCATTTTCAGCCCTGTAAAACCCTGAGCATTGGCCCAGCTGAACTGTCCTCACAACCCTGGTGCAAAGAATGATAAATGCACTTTGTTTGGGCCTGAAAGATTGTGACAATTTCTACATAGCCCCAGAACCCTAATGACTCCCTCTTGGTGAGGCTGAAAAAAAAAAAAAAACAGGTGCCTGTGCATGCTGGTGAGATGCACATGGTTAAAAGCCTGGTGGAGCCACCCGGCTGGTGCAAGGATCCATTTCTGTAGTCATAGTGCATCAACTCCTGGCCTAGCAACTCTATTTCCAGGCATTTGCTCTGAATATAGAACACCATTGACTCAAAGTAGCATGTATCCAGGGCTCTTACCTTTTTTTGTCTTACTTGTATTTGTCAGGTGAGTTTATAGGTTTGGTTAAGGCAGCTGAACTCTTCGGTGAAGTTAGAAGGGTCTGCAGAAGAAAGAACTAAAGTGCCTTTCTATCTGGGAGAGATCGGCCATAGAAAAGGGGATATGGAGTAGGTCATTAGGACTGCTCCTTCCATGAGGGGATAAAGGCCATCAGTACAGCAGTGGGTGTGAGCCCTGGGAAGTGATGAGGAGAGGGCAGTTGAGGTAGAGTTAGGATGGGGAGAAGGAGCTGGCTGAGAGTGCTGAAGGGTGAGGCTGAAGAGGGTGAGGTTGAGACTGATGCTCTGGTGGGGTAGGCTGAGGAGATGCCCATAGCAGGGCTGCGTCCTCTCTACGGGAGTTGAAAGGGTGAGAGCAGAGGACTCCAGGTCCTGGTCAGCTTTGGGAGGGGATTTGGCTTTTGCCAGGAGAACCTGGTGAACATAGCATGAGGTACAGAGGGCAGAGTGAGAAAGGAGAGCTGAGGAAGCCCACACATAGGTGGACTCAGACCACTCGGCAGCAGTTGGCAGTGTTTATCAAGATTAACCAGGATTTGGTAGTCAAAGGTACCATCTTTTTTTTGTTGCAGTGTTGCAGTAAAAATGAGGCGGCAGTAAGACTTAATGACATTGCTAAGTCTGAGGGTGGATAGAGACTTGAGCAGACAAGGAAGTGGAGTTGAGGGGTTAGGTTTTGAGTGGAAAGAGCCCATGGTCAAGAAAGTGAAAGAGGAAGAGCCAGCTGAAAAGGAGATGTCCTTAGTTAAAGGGCAGCAGGAGCTCTTCAGAAGAGGATTAGGGGCAAAGGACATAGAGAAGGGGACGTGTCATGGTGACAAGAATTTCCATCGGGGCATTCCCAAGTGGACTGGAAGACTTATCGGAGGGAAATGCCCCACATCACAGAGGACAGCATCCCTTTCCGCATGGTGGGGGCCCTGCAGGACAAGAGAACTTCCTGGCACACCGATGTGTCTTCTTTAGTTGACAACAGAGGCAAAGTGAGGAGCTCTGGAGACTACTGCAGTGATTAGCGCAAGCAGAGGGAAAAGCAGCTGAAGAAGTGGACTGGGAAAGGCTTTTGGGGAAAGGGTTGAAAACCGGAACTCCGCCAGAGGGAGCGTCCACTAGAAGGAGAGGGTTACGTATCTTAGAAGAGAGATGCCCGTGTGGGGGGCACCCAGGAGAGCATGGCAGGTCCAGGAGCCAGAGAGACTAAGAGGACACTTACTGAGTGGGCACGGAGAGATGAATGGTCAGAGCAGGTGGAGGGGAAAGTGACTAAAGAGGCTGTCTTAGTCAGTGTTCTATTGCATGAAGAGACACCACGACCACAGCAACTCTTAGGAAATAAAGCGTTTAACTGGGGCTTGCTTACAGTTTCAACGGTTTATTATCATCATGGCCAGGAGCATGGTGGCATGTAGGCAGGCATGGTGCTACAGAAGTGGCTGAGAGCCCTACATCAGGATCCGCAGGCAGCAGGAAGGGGGAGCCACACTGGGCCTAGAATGGTCGTTTGGAACCTCAAAGCCCACTCCAGTGACACACTTCCTCCAAGAAGGTCACCTCTACTCCAACAAGGCCATACCTCCTAACCTTTTAAATACTGCCACAATCCTTGGTAACTAAGCATTCAAATATATGAGCCTATGGGGGGCATTCTTATTCAAACCACAAAAGAGATGAAAACTGGAGTCATATCATCAGTGGTAGAAGCCAGTGTGCGGAAGTGATCTGTACCAGAAGGGCAAAAATCAACAGTTTGATCCAATCAAGACCAAAGGGTCTCTTATCTGCCTGCCCCAGGTTTTGCCACCAGACAAATGCAAGAGGTACAGTTAAATATATATATATATATATATATATATATATATATATATATATATATATATATATGGCTGTTCTGTGGTGGAAAGGGGGAAAGTTTATTTCAAACTGCTAAGGCTATCTTTCAGGGAAAGCAAAGAGAAGCACCAAGGGAGGAAATCTTCAGTGTTATAAGAGAATGGGTACTGGGAGAAAAGGAGTCTGTGAGCTGGGGTGGGAGGCTTTGAAGTGTGTAACGAGAACTTGTGAATAGGGACTGAGGGAGTCTGGGGGCTAGCATGGACCTCATATGGTATGCTGATAGGCATCACAGGCATATGTTAATGGAAGAGCCACATGCTCCTTTTGTTAGAGATAAGGAGAATGACTTCTTTTTTTATTTTTTTATTTTAGATTTATTTATTTATTATGTATACAGTATTCTGCCTGCATGTGTCCCTGCAGGCCAGAAGAGGACACCAGATCTCATTACAAGTGGTTGTGAGCCACCATGTGGTTGCTGGGAATTGAACTCGGGACCTCTGGAAGAGCAGTTGGTCCTCTTAACCACTGAGCCATCTCTCCAGCCCGAATGACTCCTTTCTAAGTCCCTGAGGGAATGATGACTTTTGTTTAAATGCCAAAATTTGGGAAAAGGAGTTTTGTTGTGGCTTATTTGTACATGGTGTGAAAATGTATTGCTGTGATGGATGAAATAAAAAGCTGAATGGCCAATAGCTGGGAAGAGGTTAGGCGGACTTCCAGGGACAGAGAGAACTCTGAAAAGAAGAAGGCAGAGACACCAGGAGACATGGAGAGGAAACAGGAGGTACAAGATGAAAGAGAGGAAATGCCACGAGATAGAGTACAGATTAATATAAATGGGTTAATTTAAGTTATAAGAGCTAGTTAGGAACAAGCCTAAGCTATAGGCCGAACTTTTGTAATTAATAAAAAGTCTCCATGTCATTATTTGGGAACTAGCTGGCATGTCAGAAAATGACTAATCACATATGGTGCCCAATGTGGGGTATCTACACAGAGTCCACTGCGTATGATGTACAGAGGCATGGCTCATTTAAGAGGACCTGCTATGAGCAGCTAATGTGCTACTCTGCAGTGTGAGACTAGATAGAAACACCTGCCACCGCAAGGACACAGCAGCTTCCCAGAGCTAGAATGTTTAGCTACAGCTGGGACCATTAGGCAGACCCAAAGGGGCAGAGCCAGCCACCAGCACCATAAGTCAAAGCCATGCAGTGGAGGCCCTAGCCACCGCCAAACAGTTTAACATTTGTTTCACACGGTCAGAGAACGCTGCAGGAGCTTAGTAAAGCCAGGTCCAGACACAGAAAACCTCTAAAAAGGTACAGTACACTTAAAAAGGTGCTCAGGTGCTAAAGAAAGAAAAGAAAATGGGTATAGACAGTCATAGAAAAAAATAAATAGTTTAAAAATAATAAAGTCTTTAAAGACAAAAATAAAGTAATATAAAAAGAACAAGCCACATAAAGATGGGAAATACACAGGGTGTCTGGATCCTGCATAGTGCTCTGCTGACTTTGAATTTTTTAAAGCTAATGTACAAAAGAACAATAGCTGCTGAGAGGCATTGGATTGGGGAAACTGCCAAATTAAACCAATCTATATAGTTTAGAAATGTCTTAACTTCAAAATGGAAGTCAGAAAATACGTTGTGTTGGGGACGAGGTTATGGCTTTGTTTCTACAGAAAACAAAAAGCTATGGATTTCTTCAAAATTAATAAAGATCATATTTGACTGGGGGAGAGACCTGAAAACCATGACTACAGACATGAAAAAGGAAACCAAGACGACTACAGGTCAGGTGACATATATGCTGATCCCTCTCCTGTGGGAACAGCTCTGAGACTGGATGAGACATGATAAATCTTTTTGACTTCAGAGTCCTCATGACTTATTAGTACATGCCATTCTTTCATATGGCATGGATAGAGGTTTGGTTTTATATAGTCCAAACAAACTTATAAAGTTAACAGAGGCCGTTTACCTGCTCAAACATAAAACAAAAAAATCATCTTTACCTGTCTTGTGCACACCTCACATTCCATACTTGTATTAATGCAGATATATATGCACAAAAGTTTATGTGTTTTCGGGGCCAGGCAGTGGTGGCACACGCCTTTAATCCCAGCACTCGGGAGGCAGAGGCAGGTGGATTTCTGTGAGTTTGAGGCCAGTCTGGCCTACAGAGTGAGTTCCAGGACAGGCTCCAAAGCTACACAGAGAAACTCTGTCTCAAAAAAAAAAAAAAGTTTATGTGTTTTCAGAAAATAAGGACCAGACCTCCTTGTGCACACATGCCCCCTCCCAAGTAATAATATATAAAACCTTTAAAATTATTATTATCATTATCATTATTATTTTGGTTTTTCGAGATAGGGTTTCTAAATAAAACCTTCTTAAGAAGCCAAGTTACAGTTTTTTCAAAATCTGCATCCAAAACAACTTCAAAGCTGCTAGCTGAGATGGGCCAGCCAAAGAAACACACCCTGACCCTAAAACCAGAGCCAGTGAAAGAAACACACTTTGGCTCTGAAACCAGAACCAAAGAAACACATTCTGCCCCTGACCAAGTGAGCATGAAATCAACTGATTCCTGAGCAGGAAAAACGAACCAATAACTGATGACAAAATCTAGCAAATCTCTGAGCTTGTCCAAGCTCAGGGATTGAAATCCAACCAGTTCCTACCCCCACCCCCACCCCACCCTCTGGTACTGGAATTAAAGGCCTGTGCTACTACACCCAGCTTTGGTGTAGTTTGAAATAGAAGAAAAAAAGAGAAAAAAATTCAGGTTATAAAATCCCTCCTCCTAAAAAGTGTTCATATATGATTTTTTAATTCTTTTATAAGAAAGACATATGAGCCAGGTGGTGGTGCTGCACGCCTTTAATCCCGGCACTCAGGAGGCAGAGGCAGGCAGATCTCTGAGTTCGAGGCCAGCCTGGTCTACAGATCGAGTTCCAGGACAGCCAGGGCTACACAGAGAAAGAAACCCTGTCTCAAACAAAACAAAACAAAATTTAAAAAGGCATATGAATATTTGTACGTATTTACTTTTGGGGGTATTAAATGCAGTCCTCTACTACCACAAATTATATAGTCGAGTTTCCTGCATTGGGGGAAATCTTGGGGATCAGCCTCACCCTGGGAAAACCATCTTCATGATCATGGCATCTTCCCTGCCAGGTAAGTGCAAACATCATCAAAAGGAGAAATCATAGGCTATGAGATGGCTCTGTGGGTAAAGTCTTTGCTGAGAAACCTGATGACCTGAGTTCCTAACCCACAAGCCATGGAAAGGTACAAAGTGAGAACTTACTCCACAAAGTTGTTCTCTGACCTCCTTGTGCACACATGCCCCCTCCCAAGTAATAATATATAAAACCTTTAAAATTATTATTATCATTATCATTATTATTTTGGTTTTTCGAGACAGGGTTTCTAAATAAAACCTTCTTAAGAAGCCAAGTTAGAAAATAATAGAACAAAGAAATGGTAACTTTGGGGGTTGGTAGCAGATGGTACAAGAGATGGGTAAAAAACGGAACTGAGAATTCTGAAAACATAATTACCTTAATAAACAATGGGACCAGCAAGATGGCTCAGCTGGTAAAGGCACTTGCTGCCACACCTGACAACCTGAGTCCAATCCCTGGGATCCACATGGTGGAAGAAAAGAACTGACCCCTGAAGTACACACATGTGCTATGCCACACACATTCCTGCCTCACCCCATGCACACAAAGTAAGTCAGTAAAAATGCAATGCCAGTTTTAAAATCTGTCACTGATAGATTATCAT
This sequence comes from Peromyscus californicus insignis, assembly GCF_007827085.1. Lineage (NCBI taxonomy): Eukaryota > Metazoa > Chordata > Mammalia > Rodentia > Cricetidae > Peromyscus > Peromyscus californicus. Next base: position 39,207,248 of record NW_026294606.1, on the reverse strand, counting down.
GTAGTGTATTTAGGAAGAAATGTGACAATATTTTCCCCCCAAAAAAGGAAGGAAAAAAGAAATTCCCACTGACTTCCTAAATTGCTACCCCAAACTCCACGCTAGTACCTATAGAATTCTTCAAACACTGTTTGGATTCAGTTTCAGAATGTCCATCATGAGGGGAGAGAGAGCTCAGCAGTGAAGTGCTCACACTGCTCTTTCAGTGAGTCTCAGTTCCCAGAACCTACAAAAGGTGGTTCACACCCACCTGGAACTCTACTTCAGGAGATCTAATGCCCTCTTCTGGATTTAGTGTATACCTGTACGCACACATGCACAGACGTGAACACATACACACATAATATTTTTTTAACCTCTGTGGGGGCTCACAGAGGCTCCCTAATAAGGCCTTATTCAAGGTCAGAAAGTCTGAGCTTGCTTTGCCCAGCAGGGCTGCATAATGTGATGATTTGGCCAAAGGTATGGGTATGAGGTGTTTTGAAGGGTCTACACTTGTTGGTACTTTATACCTCGACCTTGGAAGGAGGAGGTCTTTTGCCCCTCCCCTTGCTGATGGATAAAGTCTGGGAAGGGGGAGGAGCGGCTGGGTATTGACCTAGCGCCCTCCCAAAGCTATCCTGTGTTTCTGTTTTTCTCTCCATCTACGTCTATATTTCTACCTAATACTTCCTCATTTCTCACTCCTCCCCCCAAGAACCCTTCGATAGGTTGGAGTTGGTTTCCTACAAACCTCTTTTTTGTCGTTTTGAGACAGGCCTCACTACGTAGCCCAAGACTTAGAATTTGCCACGTAGAACAGACTGGCCTCAAACTAACACATAACTGCCTATTTCTGCCTCCTGAATGCTGGGATTAAAGGGCTGCACTACCATGCCTGTTTTAAAAAAAAAAAAGGTAAAATCTTTAAAAAGCGTTTATAAATTTATTCACAATAATTTAATAACATTAATCACAATAATTTCCCCTGCCCACTAGGTGGCAATGCTATCTAAATTAAAAGTAGGTCTTGAATTCGGAAGACTCATCTATTTAGCAGTCTGCATTGAGTTTTTCTCATCTGTTGACCAAACAACGTTTGTTCACAGCTATGCAATGTTCTTTAAAAAATTTTTTAAAGATTTATTTATTTATTATGCATACAGTGTTCTGCCTGTATGTTTGCCTGCAGGCCAGAAGAGGGCACCAGATCTCATTAGAGACGGTTGTGAGCCACCATGTGGGTGCTGGGAATTGAACTCAGGACCGCTGGAAGAACAGCTAGTGTCTTAACCACTGAGCCATCTCTCCAGCCCCCTCAAAAAAATTGTTATGCAGTGTTTCATTATGTAGTCCAGGCTGGCCTCGAATTCCCTAGGCAGCCCATTTTGACTTTTACCTCAATACCCTCCTGCTTCTGCCTCCCATGGGCTAGGATTTCAGACAAGCACCACCATAACCAGCTTGTTCTTTAGAAGTTTAATTAATTAACCAAGATGAATGTATCCTCTCTCCCTACACATGGACTATATTGAAGCAAACAGAATGACCGTATTGGAAGGGTGGACAGAGGCCACCTAGGCTCCTTGTCTACCTCCAAACAGAATAAGGTTTCTATAGGATTTTTTTTCTTTGCTTGAGAAACATAACATTTCTCAGGTATCTATTCCAATATTTAACATGAAGTCAAGTGTTTTATTTATAGCTTGTTTGTAAAGCAAACAAATTCTGAGTAGCAACCATGTGCCAGGTACTGCGGGCCTTCATGGGTATACTGGGGGTCACCTGGCTGTCACCTTCTGAGGAATGGAAGATTTACTGTGGCTCCAGTTGACACAGCTGCGATGGTTAGCTTTAACTGTCTACTTGACACAACTTAGAATCACTTAGGAAGAGAGTTTCAAAGAGAGTGGCCTATGGGCATGTCCATGGGTGATTGGCTTGATTGCTTTAAGTATTGTAAGGCTCAACCTGAAAGCGGGTGGCGCCCGTCCCTTCTTTTGGGTTCTGAAGTGTATAAGAACAGTCATAGATGAGCACGGAGCATGCATGTGTTTACGTCTCCCTGCTCTTGACTGTGGATGTGACGTGACCAGCTGCCTCAAGTTCCTGTCTTGACGTCTTTGCTATGATGAGCTGAAACCTGGAATCAGGAAGTAAAATCAGCCTGCTTTCCCTAAGCTGATTGTTGTCTGGGTGTTTATCACAGCAACAGAAATGCAAATGTTAGCTCTTCTCAGGTTAACTAGAGAGCCTACCTTGTGACTAAGAAAGGAAGGCCTCGTGGGAAGAGAGTGGAGCATCGCAAGGCAGTTTTTGGAAATGAAAGAGGAGAGGAAGAGGGCACATGAGTTACTTTTCTTGTGGTTGTGGCATGAGAAACCCCTGACAACAGCAATGTGAGGAAGGAATGGTTTGCCTCATGGTTTGATGATCCAGTCCACCAAGGTGGGAAGGCACAGTGGCAAGAGCAGCCTCGTCATGTGGCAACAGGCCTGTGAGGAAACTGGTTACATTCTGTCCATGGTCAAGAAACCACAGAAAAGTGAATGCTGGTACCTAGCCTACCAACCTCCAGATCCATGAGCATGTAACTTTCTTGTAGATGTAACCAACGGTCTTATCAAATAAGAAACACAGAGCCGGGCTGGAGAGATGGCTCAGAGCTTAAGAGCACTGACTGCACTTCCAGAGGTCCTGAGTTCAATTCCCAGCAACCACATGGTGACTCACAACCATCTGTAATGAGATCTGGTGCCCTCTTCTGTATACATAATAAATAAATAAATTTAAAAAAAAAAAAAAAAAAAAAAGAAACACAGAGCCAATTCAGAGAAGAAAACCAAGAGGTCAGAGCTAAGAGCCTCACCCTTCCTGATTCAGGGATCCTCTCCAGCCAAGAGAGCTCTGCCAAGAGAGCTCTCCGAAAAGGACCTACTTCCTGTGTGTCTGTCTTTAAAGTCTTCCTGTTCTGCCTTCTCATTGGTTGTAAACCCAAACATGTGACTGCCTCGTCACTGCCTGAATGTACCGCCCTCCAGGTCCTTAAAGGCGTGCGCCACCGCCGCCACGCACTTGCTATGGCTCTAATAGCTCTGACCCCCAGGCAACTTTATTTATTAACATACAATTAAAATCACATTTCAGTATAAGTAAAATACTACCACACTTTCTTTTCTTTATAAAGTGTCCAATCTTGAGTTTCTTCTCACAGCAACAGAAAACGGACTAAGACATTTGGTTGTTCAGCCAAAATTGCAAAAGTCTGCTATTGAACTTGTGCCATGGCTACCAAACTGGAATATGACACAGCTTCTAAAATTAATGGGTCACAGCCCTGTAATGAGTATCACATTACTGAAGTTGGGAGTTGTTGCAAAAGTTATGGTAATAGAAAAAAGTTTTTGAATACACTATGACCAAAAGTTGATTCAAAATCAAAGACGTTATAACTCAGAGGGGTGTGTGGCAGAGCTCGCCCCTGTTCAACTGTGTGTGTTCCTGTAGCCTTGGTCTGGTATTAGTTTCTTTTCTGATATTGTGATGAAATACCATGGCCAAAAGCATCTTATGGGAGAAAGCTTACTATAGTTTAACTGTTCCAGAGGACTCATCCATCATGGTGGGCAGGCAAGGCAGTGGAAGTAGTGAGTGAGCTGGGTTACCACATCGCAACCACATGTGCGGGAAGCAGAGAGAATGACTGAAGATGGGGTAAAGCCACAAACCCCGAAAGCCCATCCCCCAGTGACGTACTTCTTCCAGCAAGGCATCTCTTCTAAAGGGCCCATAACCTCCCTACAGTACCAGCTAGAGACCAACTGTCTAAAGACCTGAGCCTGTTGGGGGCATTTCTCATTTTAAATCCCCACAGTTCTAAACATACCCGTGCACTTTGTGACGTGCGTGCCATCGTGCGATGTAACACCAAGGGATTCTGCCTCAAACACCTCAGCTCAGGTATGAGACTATTACACGTTGGGATATTGGTTTTTTGTTTTGTTTTCGGTTTTTGCTTGTTTTCTTTGGTTTTGGTTTGGGTTTGGGTTTTGGTTTTGGTTTTCAAGACAGGGTTTCTCAGTGTTGCCCTGGAACTAGCTCTGTAGACCAGCCTGGGCTTAAATTCACAGATCCGCCTGCCTCTGTCTTCTAAGTGCTGGGGTTAAAGGCCTGCATCACCACTGCCCAGCAATACTGGATTTTTGTTGTTTTGTTTACATAGTTTTTTGCCCTTATAAAAACATAATAGTTTAATTATGGAAAACTCTTTCAATATTGTTCTACCATCGTTCCTCAGCATGTCTCAAATTAATACACCTTTGGATTGGATTGTGTTAGAATGTCTGAGTTTTTTTAAAATTATTATTATCAACTGTGTGTGTGTGTGTGTGTGTGTGTGTGTGTGTGTGTGTGCGCGTGCGTGCGTGCGCATGTGGAGGTGAGAGGGAAACTTTATGGCATGGCTTCTCTCCTTATGCTTTTACCTAGGTTCTAGGAATCAAACACAGGTAAGGAGCCTTGTGTGGCAAGCATTTTACCATCGGGGCCATCTATCTCATTAGCTCCTAACGGCCCAGTTTTGAAACTGCTGTTTGAGTTTCTGACTTGAGTTTCATTTACAAGAAACAGTGTTCTCAGCACTGACAATTATAAAAAAAAAAATCAAAAAATATGCATCAAAGCCGGGCATGGCAGTGCACTCAGAAGACAGAAACAGGAAGCTCGGGATTTCAAGGTTATCCTTAGCTACGTAGTGAGTTTGGACCAGTCTGGGCTACAGGAGATTTTATCTAAACAGACAAACAAGGCAGCAAACAAAACATACAGTTAAAAATGGTTGCAGGAGGAAAACATTTAAGAGGACCTGTACCTACAGCGACGTGTACTTTAAAGGTCTATCTAAAAATCAAACCAAAAAAAAAGGACAAAAAGCAGTAATAACCCACTAGCACTCTTCATCCTCTTTGTCAAGCCATATGCTTACTATTCTGCAAAATCCTAGCACCAGTGAATGAAGCAGAAGCCCCAAAGACACTGTGGGCTACAGCAGATGCTCTGCAGGAATTCAAGCAGCTGGCAGGAGACAGAGCACATCTTTGAGGCAGTTATCTTGGTTTCTTTTCCTAGTTGCTGTGATAAAATGCTCTGGCAAAAGTGACTTAAAGAAGAACAATTTATTTGTGGCTCACAATTCAAGGTAGAGGCCGTCGTGGAAGTCCAGGCAGCAGGATCTGGTCACATCGCTGGTCACATTTACTGGTCAGAAACACCAGCAAACACAGGCTGCTGCTCATCTCCCTTTCTCTACTTATATTCAAGAACCCCTGCCCATGGAATGGTGCCACCTCTAACTAAGATGGATCTTCACACATCAATTAATGAAACCAAGTCATCGCCCACAGACAAGCCCAGGGGCCCATCTCCCAGGTGACTACAGATTCTGTCAAGTTTACACTGACACTGACCTTCAGCACTGAAGGAACTAGTACTTGTCTCTTGTGTCTCTGCTGCAGCTTCTGTTTAGCTTCCTGTTTCTTTAAATATCACTGCGAGGGGGGCGGGGGCGGGGGAGCCTCCAGCGCACAGGGCTCAGAGGGAAATCCACAGAGTTGGCCTGTACTAGTGTTAGTTTTTCGGCTGCGTTGTGTTCTTACCCTGCAAGGAAATGCCACGAAACACGACAGAATCCGCTAACAAGAGTTTTATTAAAGGGACAAAGAGTGAGCAGGCCTGTGGGAAACACGTGTGTGGAGAGGAAGAAGGAACCGGGAACATGGCGCCTGATTTTAAAGGCTGGGCGTGGACAGATCAGCGTCACTACTACACGCAAGCGCGTAGATCACATGGCCACGTTGCGCGCTTACGTGGCTAGTGGGACGTCATGGATCTTGGTCCCGCGAGATGCCCTGACCCGGAAATGGCTATCTGGACCTGGACCTAGCCAGGCGGAAGTATCCGCCAGGCATAGGCAGACACGCCTGACCGTGGGGGCTTGTTGTAAACCTTTCAACTAGACTTTTTTATCTGAGGGGGGTAAGGAGAAAAAGACACTCACACTCTCCTTTGATAGTTTCCTTTTTTTATTCTCTATTCTTCGTGTTCCTTCTGTGATCATTCATGGTTGGTTGAAGAAAGAAGGCACTCCAAGACGAAATCTTAAGACCCATGTGACAGCAGGAAGCTCCAGCCTCCTCTGATGGACTGAACCCCCGAACAGCACAGGGGTACAAAGGCATATTTATTGATTGTTACAGAAAATATTCCTCATACCAAAGTCCCTAATCTTAATTTACATGTCTTACTGATGGAGAGTATCCCATGCCCCCATGACTCTGGTCCTTTATTATGCAATTAATCGTGTGCAATACACGATAATACAAGAGCCTCAGGTCTTGTGACCAAAGTCATGGGATGGCTGCAAAACCCCTTTAGCAAAACAATCACTGTCTTCCACAAGGATTCTTCAAGGTCAAGGTATTTCTAAACAACAGCTGTTCATTCTAATATCTACCCCATACATTCTGCTAAATTCCTATAGAGTACAGGTAAAAACACATTTTTTTTTTATCTCCCTCACATGATTAAAAACAAAGGCACCCCAATAACCCATATACATTCACATCTAAGTAACTTGTTACATATTAACAGAACATGAGCAAGCAGAAAGTAGTTTTTCATAGCCAACTCTTGTTGGCAGGCGATAGCGGCAGCATACATATAAAGGCACAGCAGAAGCAAAAGATGTTCTGGGGTCTGGGGTCTCAGGGCCTTGCCTAACAGAGATTCACCCATCGGGAGTTGCCTCCTGGTGGGCTGACACCTAGAACTTCAGTTACCGCCTGCTGCTTCTCTGACATGGCCACCAGCATTCAAATTTCCTTTTTTGTTTTATTAGTGATAAGTCTGAAGAAGTACAGGATGACCTTGAACTCCTGATCCTCCTGTGCCAACCAGGTGCGGGGGATTACAGGTGTGTGTCATCACACCCTTTTAGTAAATTATTGTCTTGACTAAATCTTTATCAGTTCTGGTTTGGGAAATGCTGCCCCTCCCCATCAACCCATCAGCTTATCACAATGTTCTTAACAAGACATAAACTAAATCACCTCCTTATTAATCCTGCTGCCAAGAGAAAATAAAAAGGTACCTTTCTAGCTGGGCGTAGTGGCATACACCTTTAATCAGAGCACTCTGGAGGCAGAGGCAGGCGGATCTCTGAGTTCGAGGCCAGCCTGGTCCACAATGGGAGTTCCAGGACAGCCAGGGCTACACAGAGAAACCCTGTCTCAAAAAAAAAAACAAAACCAAACCCTGCACCTTTCATCTTCGTGCACAAATAAGCACACAGGAGGCCCAGTGTTCTGTACTGTTGGCCTTCCTTTCATGTCCTGTGCACCTTGAAGACCTTTTCAAATGGTCTGTGTAGCTGTTCCTTCCAAGCAGTTTAAAGCTGTCTGGAACTCTCTTGTGTAGATGTATTAATACTATGATTTTTTTTTCCTTGGCACCCAGATGTTTTTTTTACATGCCACCACGTTATGAACTTACTTTTAGTTCAGACGATGGAGCCAGACTGACTGGGTTTCAATCTCGTGCTGGGTTTGGTCTGGCTTGGTCTTACACAAGTTTTGTGTGTTGTAGTGAGTGTGCACTCACATGAGTCCAGAAGACGTTTCCTTGTGCTCATGCACTGCCTCTGGCTTTTACACTCTCTCCACCTCCTCTTCTGAAATGATCCTTGAGCCTTGGGAGGGGGTGCATGCGGTATGTGTGTTCCCTTTAGGGTTGAGCCATTCTGGAGTCTCTTACTCTTTGCTCTTTAACCAGTTGTAGGTGTGTGTTAGTTACCGTCTACTGCAAATAGAAGCTCTTCAGGGAGTTGAGAGATACATTGATTTCTATGTGTATTCCAGATGAAACACATATATCTGGAGTTCTTTTTATTTTTAATGTGCTCATGTTTAATGCACATGCCTGCACCGAGGCCGGTCTTGGGTATCATTTCTCAGGAACCATCCACTTTTTAAAATTTTTAGATTACATTCACTTATTTACTGTGGCAGGTGTGGGGTGGAGGAGGGAATGGGCAGAGATTCTTCTGCCTTGCAAATGCTGGGATTAAAGGCATGTGCCACCCTACCCGATTTAGAGTAGTCTTTGTTGTTGTTGTTGGTTTTGTTGTTGTTGTATTTTTTAAAATGATTTATTATGTGTCTTTGTGTAGGTATGTGCACATGAGTGGCCAATGCTATGTAGGTCAGAGGGGTCTCAATGGAGCTGGAGCTGGAGGTGGTTGTGAGCCACCCGAAATGGGTGCTAGAAAACCAACTTAGATCCTCTGCAAATTAAGAGCAGTGTGTGTTCTTTTTTCTTTTTTTTTGGTTTTTCGAGACAGGGTTTCTCTGTGTAGCTTTGCGCCTGTCCTGGAACTCACTTGATAGCCCAGGCTGGCCTCGAACTCACAGAGATCCGCCTGGCTCTGCCTCCCGAGTGCTGGGAGTAAAGGCGTGCGCCACCACCGCCTGGCCAGTGTGTGTTCTTAACAGCTGTCCCATCTCACCAGCCACCAGCCAGCAGCAGGACCTTCTTTTGTTGAGCAGTGAACTTAGTTCCCAGGGATCAGTCACTAAGAACTAGCTACAGCATAACTAGTCTATGTTCATTTCCAGGCGTCTCTCAAATCTAAGAGAAGCTGGTCACATGGCCAGTAAGCTTTGAGGCAGTGTCTACTGTGAAAGGAAAGTGTCCCCAAGAAGAACGGCCCCCAAAGGACTCCTCTCTTCTGCCTTTACCCTGTGATATTAGGAACTGTTGCAGTCATTTCAAAGTCATGAATCACCAAGAAGAAGAACTGAGAGCAGGAGGCAGGAAGGATGCCAGGGTGACTCATGTCCTCACTTCCAACTTTCATTTCTTCCTGCGGTCTGCTCTGCAGAGAAGTCATGACGAATCTGGTTTGGCATAACATTCTTCTGCAAAGCCACTCACCGTCTGTGTAGAGAGTTTAGATATTTCTCTTAGGGCAAAGTGGGTACTTGATTTTGTTCTAAAAAAAACCTTCTAGGCAGAGAACCTTCCAGGCTTCCGTCTCCTTGTGTGAATGACTCCACTGTTGGGTTTGTGGCACAGAATTCCAGACACCGGAAATGGTGATGCAGTGACAGTAAAGTGGTTCTGAAATTCACAGAGTCACAGGTACTTTGTTCAATCACCTGCTGCCAACAATCCTGGATTCTTTGTTCCTGTCCATGCTCCAGCTTCCATTTGTGATCCACTAATTCCGTTCCTTGGCATCTTTTACTGCTTTCTTATGGACTGCTAGAAACTTCTTTTTCTCTCTCTCTCCTAAAGCCTCTCTCTACTTCTTTATCCTTACCTTCATTAATTTCCTCCTTGTATGTCACCGACTCAAATACTCTAATTTCTCCATCCTTGGGTCCTCACAGACATCTTCTTATCTTCCATCCAGGTTGCCTGGCAGCCTTAGGTTCCATTCTACCCCCTTCCTCACCCCCACCCCTTATTTCTTGCCAGTGGTGCTGGAGATCAGCCTAGGGACTCAGGCATGGTAAGTTATCTAGTAGCTCTACTAGGGAGTTGCAACCTCAGCTCTGTACATGCACGCACGGCCCCCCATCCCCCCCCCCCACCCCCCCCCTCCTTTAAAAAAATAAACTCATCCCTGGGGCTCCCAAGCTCCCTTAGGGAACTTCCCATCTGTAAGGCTACTCTATTCATTCATTCTCCATTTATTTTCAACTGTGCAATAGGATCTTGAAGGGCACTCATCCCTGGTCTACGCCACACACATACTCTCTCTGGGGCTAGTATCATTTCAGATGAATGATCTGTGTATCCTGAGTTCCCATTCATCTGTCAATGCTCATACCTGCCGAATTCCGTTTGTTTGTTTCTTTGTTTTTGAGACAGGGTTTCTCTGTTCTCTGTAGCTTTGGAGCTCTCTCTGTAGACCAGGCTGGCCTCAGATTCACGGAGATCCACTTGCCTCTGCCTCCTGAGTGCTGGGATTAAAGGCGTGTGCCACCACCGTCAGGCACCTGCTGCATTTTTGACATCAAGTTTCCATTCCCATAGCTACCCTAAAACTGTTCTCTAAGCAGGCAATAGTGACTTCTGTTTAGCTGAAGCCACCCATCTTTTCCAGATGCTAGTAGTAGTATTGTCGAGATAGGTCTCATATCACTGTTATGCTCAGATCTCAGATCTCGGGGACCCCCAAAAGATCACCACAGAGACCGAATCCCACATGTAAAAGCGAAGAGCCTTTATTATTTCAGGCTTGGAGCTTAGGCCCTCTGCCTGCCACAGAAGTGAAAGCAGAGAGCCCAGAGCCCAGGCAGGGTGGGGTTTTTATCATAGCAGAGGTTGGGGTGAGGAGGATTTCCAGGGTTCAGGATCCTGACTGGCTGACTTTTGTCTAGGGGTATTTGGGAATGTTTGGAATGTCAGGTATTTCCTCTTAGATGCAGGCCCCACTGGGTGGGGTTAGCTTATGGCTCTTCCTGGGTCCAGGTGTTGCCTACCAGAAGCTGTATCTGGGCCTCAGGTATTTTTCCTTAGATGCAGGCCCCACTGGGTGAAGTCTGCCAGAAGCTGTATCTGGGCCTCTAAGACTGTCAGGGCAGCTGTGTGGTCAAGCTATTTTGGGGTCCCTCTACAATATGCTATCACTCTCTCAGACAGAAAAGCTCCAGGGTTGAAATCTGGAGACATGCTGGCGCTGCTGTTTTTGTGACCAAACTTCGCTGTCCACGAACAAGTTAGTCTGTGCAGACTAGACGTGAGTAGATTTTTGTTGTTGTTTTTCTGAAACAGTTTCTCCGTGTAACGGCACTAGCTATCCTGGAACTCACTCTGTAGACCACGCTGGCTTCAGACTCAAGAGATCCGCCTGCCTCTGCCTCCTGAGTGCTGGGATTAAAGGTGTGCGCCAGTGCTACCCAGCTTTTGAGTAGATCTTTATTGCAATGATTTAACTGTTAATCATAAATATGGTCTGTGTTTGATCAACTTCAGATAAAAATTCAGGGACAATGTATTTGTGAGTTCCTCAACAATGTGGTAACTGCTGATCATAAATAGGAAATGGAATGAGAGTATTATGAAACCCAGATTTTGTAACGGGAGAGGAAATATATGCAATCTATGTGTTAAAGGTAACAAGTCTGTAAATACTTTATTGGCTTTTCCCTTTTCTTTTCTTTCCCTTTTATCTCACCTGGGGTGGGGGGCAGCCTCCAAGAGCACAGGGCTAGAAGGAATCCACCGGGACATGTGCGTATACTAGACATTTTTATCTGAGAGGGTTAGGGAAAAAGACACTCACACCCTCTCTTGACGATTTCTTTCTTTATTCTCTGTTCTTCCATGTTCTTTCTGTGTTCTTTCACTGTCAATTGAAGAAAGAAGGTACTCCAAGATGAAATTTTAAGGCCTATGTGGCAGCAGGAATGGCCAGCCTCTTTGGATGGACTGAACTGGACTGGCCCCAGAACAACTGTATAAAGCTGTATTTACTGATTGTTACACAAAGTATTTCCTCATATGAGGCCCTTAACCTTAATCTACATGTCTTACTGAAGGGGAGCACCATATGACTCCATGACTCTAGTCCTTTACTATGCATCATGTGCAATACACAATAATACAAGAACCCCATGTGTGCCTGAGGTGTCTTGTGACCGAAGTCATGAGATGGCTGCAAAGCCCCCTCAGCAAAACAATCATTGTTTCCCACAAGGATTCTTCAAGGTCAAAGTACTTCTGAAAAACAGCTGTTCATTCTAATATTTATCCTATGTAATGAGTCTGCTAAATTCCTACAGAGTACGGGTAAAAACATGTGTTTTTTCACAGCCAACTCTTTTGTCAGCAGGCTGCACATTGCAGTCACAAAGAAAGAATCAATCATTTTACTATTTATCTTGAAAGTTAGTTCTATAAGGACTCACTAACTGTTGTTTGTTTTTACTCTTTAGGGGGCCTGCCACCCAGCTCCCAAATAAATACACACGGAGGCTTATTCTTACTTATAAATGCCCAGCCTTAGCTTGGCTTGTTGCTAGCCAGCGTTCCTTAACTTTAAATTAATTATCTCATTAATTTTTGGCCTTGAGGCTTTTAGCTTTCTCTATTCCTGTATACCTTTCTTCATTTCTTACTCTGTGGCTTGTTTTGTAGCTGGGTGGCTGGCCACTGGGTCCTCTTCCTTCTCTTGCTACTAGATATCGATATCCCTCTCCCAGATTTCTCCTTCTATATCTTCTCTTTGCCTGTCAGCCCCATCTATCCTTTCTCCTGCCTTGCTATTGGCTGTTCAGTTCTTTATTAGACCATCAGGTGTTTTAGACAGGCAAAGTATCACAGCTTCAGAGTTAAACAAATGCAACATAAACAAAAGTATTAAAATAATATTTCCCAACAACAAACCTAAACTTTTATACATAAAAACCATCAGTCAGTTGTACTTTAGATCTTTAGGGTGCATATCCATTCATCAATAGTTTTTTTATATAAAGAGATTGAGGGCAGAAATGGGTACAAGGAATTAATCATCTTTGATCATCAACCAATTCCAGCAATTAGGTAATAACAGTTGGGCTGCTTTGTATTTTTGACACAGCTTAGCTATGTGTCCTAGTGAACTTGATATTGTTTTCTGGGGTTTTTCAGCTTAAAGCTATTATCAAAACTCTTATCTAACCTGAAGTTATTATAAGGCTTTGTTTCTGTTAATGATGCACACAGAAACCTGTGACTGCATCCCTCAGCATTGAGATGAAAGGAATTTGAGCCAGCTCCTCTGACATGGCCACTGGCACCTTTTGTTGTTGGTCTTTGGTTTTTTGCCATTTGAAACAAGTTTTCACTCTGTGGTTCAGAGCTTCAGGCAGTTCTCCCACGTGCTGAATTAGGGTGAGCCGCCATGCCTGCTGTTGGCAGTCTTGCTGTCATATATTTAGTTGATGTAAGCACATGCTTGAGTAACCCTTTCTTAATTTGGTATAAAAGCAGGAGACAGGACAGTGCAGTGCTGGCTTTCTATTGGGGTTAGGAGAGAACCTAGGAGTGCTCTTTTAGATTGGTCTTGATTCTTCCAGAGATGGCTGGTACAGAACCTTTTTACAAGGTGTTACTACAAATGTAACATCTTGAAACCTGGATGTGATGGTGCATGCTTGTATTGCTAGCACTTGGGAAGCTGAAGTAGGAGGTCGCTGAACCCAGGGGTCCCAGGACCCCTTCTAAAAAAGAAAGAGTAATCTCTTTTTGTGATAGTTGCATTTCCATTAAGGAAATTTCACAGTGTATCTGGTGTTGTAATGAAAACTCTGAGGATGTGGCCATATACTCCTTTAATCCCAGCATTAGAGAGGCTGAGGCAGGAGGCTTTCCTAGAGTTAGAGGCTGTCTGGACTTCATAGTAAGACTCTGTTACTTAAAAAAAAAATCTTATTTTATATGTATGTTTGCCTGCATTCAGGTATGTGTCCAGACACTAGAAGAGGGCGTTGGATCCCCTAGAACTGGAATTAAGGATGTCTGTGAGCCACTGTGTAGGAACTGGCTGTAGAACCCAGACAAGCCACCTCTCTAGCCCTGAGACTGTGTTTCAAATACAACGACATCATATTCCTTTGCCTGCCATTTCAGTTTTATAACCTTTGTATAGTTAAATAACACGTGTCATCTTATCTAAAAAAAATTCCAGAAGAAATTAAACAGCTCTTTTTCTTTTCTTTTTTTTTTTTAAATTGTTTTGTTTTTTCAAGACAGGGTTTCTCTGTGTGTATTCCTGGATGTCCTGGAACTCACTCTGTATACCAGGCTGGTCTCAAACTCAAAGAGATCCACCTGCCTCTGCCTCCTGAGTGCTGGCATTAAAGGTGTGTGCTGCTACCACCCAGTTAAACAGATATTTTTAACCAAGGTGCCACCATCTTGGCTCCACCAATCTGGTTGTTTGAAGCATCCTGGCCCAAACTTGGTGATTTCTAACATAATGAAGTATACTTTTTTCCATAGTAGGTGAATCTAAGTCTTTGGTGTTTTTTTAGACCTTGTTAGAAGAGGTGTCTCTCATATAGTCCTCCTGACTTCAAACAAACACATGATGAAGCTGAAGATAACCCTGAACCCTCCTGCCCTTACCTCTCAGTGCCGGAAGTACAGGCTTGAGCGATTCCTACTAAATCTTATTTACTTACTTACTTATTTTATGTGTGTTGGGGTACATGTAAAGTTGCACGTGCTTTGGGTGCCTCAGGGAGGATACTGAGTGTCCTGCTCTGTCAAGTTCTGCTGTATTCCCCTGAGACAGTATTTATCTGCGGCTTGGCTCGAGCACAAGCCCCAGCAATGCCGTTTTAGACCACCATAATGCTAGGGTTACAGGCACACTTAGGCATGCCTATGTGCCCGGGATTTGAACTCAGGACCTTGTGCTTGTACAGAAAGCACTCTATTTGCTGAGCCATCTCTCCAGCTTCCCCCAGAAAAATCTGAGTCTCAGCCTTTTAATTTCACTGGAGAACATTATGGTCAGAGATTTAATTTCTGCCCATTTCCCTTGACCACACTCACTATTTTATTGCCTTTCCAAGTTTCAGAGAAAATGGAGCCAGAACAGTTTTCTCCCTTTGAGGCATATGGTTTCTGTGTTGTGGCGCATTTCACTAAGAGCTGGCCAAGGTGCACAGCACAAATTGTAGGATTTGTTCGGCTTATAACCTGTTACCTTCAATTCTGAAACTAAAACCTAACATTTTCCTTAACACCTCTCCATCCTGATTTTGTTTTGTTTTTGATACAGGGACTCTATATTGACCTCATTTGCCTCAAACTCCTGGGCTTTTTGTGATTCTCCTGTCTCAGATACCTACCACAGCACCCAGCTGGCTCTCCCTGCACATAATTGTTGTAGCAGCATAAAAATTCTTCATTGTTCTTAGATATGACACCAAAAGTACAAACACAAGGAAAAAATAGTAAATTTGATTTTTTTGGTACCAGGAAGGATGTCATCAAAGGGGGGATGGGGAAATGCCGGAGAAAATATTTGCAGTGTATTCCTACACTTCAATAAGAAATTTTAAATAGGCAAATCTCTGAATAGATGTTTCTTTAAAAAAGACAGAAAAATGACCAGTAAGTACATGAAAAGTACATGATTCAGAAATTCTACTCCTTGGTTACTATCCAAGAGAATTTGAAGAGCTATATATGTATTCAGAACTTTTAAGCAAGCGTTACTAACAGCATTATAATAGCAAAAGGCAGAAACAATTTAATGTTTAACAGTTGAAGGGCCGGCAAAAATAGAACACCTGCCTTAGCACGGAGTATTATTCATCAACAAAAATTAAGTATTGGTAAATTATGAGTAGATCTTAAAAACATGTTAACGGGGCCAAGGAGATGGCTCAGGGGAAGAGTGCATACTCTTTTACAGAGGGCCAGAGTTCAATTCCTAGCACCCATGTCTGGGGACTCACAACCACCTATATTTCCAGCTCCAGGGAATAGACATTTCTGGTTTTTTCCATAGGCATTGGTTCTCATGTGCTAGAGTGTGCTCGTGTGTACACACACACACACACACACACACACACACACACGTTTTTAAAAAAACTATTAAGAAACTAATCACAAAACATTACATCACATACTGCATTTCATTTACATAAAATCTAGAAAGGATAAGCCTAAAGAAACAATATAAATTGGTGGTTTCCAAGGGTTGGAAAGGAGAATGACTAATAAATGGGTACGAGGTCTTTTTGCTTTAAGAATGTGATGGTTACTTTACTCTGCAAAAATACTAAACACCATTAGAATGTATACATTAAAGAGATCAATATGTGTGGCATATGTGTTCATTTCTATAAAGGCCATTAAATTCTTCCATGAAAATGATCATGTGTATATATACTTGCTAATATCATTAACTCTGAAATAATTTTACTCATGTTTTTCAGTTTGTGATTGTGAGGATAAATCAGCAAAGGAGTATTCCAAGCTTTATCACATATTTTTTTAATTGAAAATTATGTTTATTACGTGTAGTGGTATGTGTGTTCATGACATGGCCTGTGTGTGGAGGTCATAAGACTTCTGTGTGGGACCTGGGATCGAACTCAAGTAGGGTTTGGCAGCTTGTGCCTTTATTCACGGAGCCATCTCCCAAGTCATTCTTTTGGTTTTTTTTTTTTTTTTTTTTTTTGGTTTTTCGAGACAGGGTTTCTCTGTGTAGCTTTGCGCCTTTCCTGGAACTCACTTGGTAGCCCAGGCTGGCCTCGAACTCACAGAGATCCGCCTGTCTCTGCCTCCCGAGTGCTGGGATTAAAGGCGTGTGCCACCACGGCCCGGCATTCTTTTGGTTTTTTAAAACACTGGGTCCTACCTACTATATAGCCCTGGATGGCCTGGAACATGCTATATAGACTAGGCTGATCTCAAACTTGTAGCAATCCCCATCTGTCAGCCTCCCTAGCTCTGGCGTTACAGACCTGTGCCACCACACTGGTTTTGTTTTTGTTTTTTGTTTGGTGGTGGTGGTGGTGGAGACAGGGTTTCTATGGTATTCCAGGCTGACCTTGAATGTTTGAAGGAGAGTGACCTGGAACTTGCAGCAATCCTCTTGCTTCTGCCTCCTGAGTGTTGGGATGACAGCCACTATAGCCAACTCAAATTTTTTTATTTTCTAAAGTTAGGAATAAGTTGGGAAGATCAGGAATCTCATCCTTGGTTTTGGACAACTTACACTGAAGGATAGGCCCTAGTAATTTCTTTGGCTTATGGATAAAGGGTGATTATAGTTCGTACATCTTGATTTCACCAACTGAAAAGCAGCTATTTAGGAGACTGGACTTCTAAATTTTCATCAGAGTAGCCAGGAATGAAGCACACAGGCTTTGCTCCACGTGGAGTATCGACTTTCGCTGATTAATTATGTAACTTAGTTTTATCACACAATAGCTCCCAGAAACCGAGTCAGCGCTCTTTGGGGTCAAGGACGGCGTGATTCAGCGGTAAACGTTCCAGTGTCCTCTTTACTGTTGAGGACAGAGCCAGAAGGACGGGATGTAGGTCTGAGGTCCTCGGGGATCCCTGTTCTCACCAGGGTGGGGAATTGCACGTCGAGTTCGGCAGCCTCTTCGATGCCAGCAGCAACCCATACAGGACATCTCTGACCTCGCTTAAAGCCTGAGGTCCACTTTCCGTGGTGGCGCGGGAAGCCAGGTGAGGATAGAGCCCTACACGCTAACTCGCTGGGCTGTAAACAAGTTCCATTCCAGGCACTCGAAATGGATTCTCCGTTGTTGCAAGTTACCAACCGGCCGACTCCCGAGAATAATAAAGTAAATCTAACACCATCCCGTAAGCTTCCAAAGCACTACCGGGTTCTTTCCCCACCCTGCCCCTTCCGACGCCCATTTTCCCGCCCACTTCCCCGGCTTTGGCTCTTGGGATTCTCTAGAGCAGTGTTCTCAATCTTCCTAATGCTAATACAGTTCTTCATATTTGGTGATGACCCCCTTCCCCAACCGTAAAATTGTTTCCGTTGCTATTTCCTAACTGTAATTTTGCCACTATTAGGAATCGTAATGTAAGTATCTGTGTTTTCCGGCGCTCTAAGACCCCTGTGAAAGGTCCTTGGGCCCCAAAGGAGCACCGACCACACAGGTTGAGCATCGCTGCTCTGCAGGGGATCAATCAGCCCCCAAGTCCAACCAGAGGCGCCCAGCAGAGCGCGGAGGCAGAGCGACACAACCCCGTGCTTCGTCACGAAGGGCGTGGGGGCGTGCTTTTATGACGTAAAAGAGGGCGGGGCAGAGGCCAACGCCGGAGACCCCGACAGGCTGAAGGAGGGGCGGAGGGAGTGGCGGGAGCCCCTTTCCACGCCTTAGGACTTTCCATCTTGAGGAAGAGGGGAGTACGTGTTCTCAAACTCCCCTTAGGGAAAGAAACACCACAGGGAAATCTTCATTTCCAAGCCGCTCACTATTTACAAAGAGTTTTATGTATGATAGATTATCGATCTTCGGTTCTCTATCTTCGCGATCGTGAGAACCTCCACACTCCCGTCCCTGCCTCCCCCCTCGCCCTTGCACATATGTTAGCGGCCAGAGTGCGCGCAGGCGCAGAGCGCTCGGGGCGGTGCCGCTGAGGGGCGGGTGACGCAGCGGCCGTCGCTGCCATTTTAAGTTGTTTGTTCTTGTTTCTTTTCCTCAAACGCGACTCAGCCCCGGACCCGGGAGGTTCCCGAGGCAGCCGCCGCTTCTGCAGCCACTCCGGTGCGGGGGGAAACGAGGCTGTGGCCCCGCGGACGCTCGCCCTCCTCCACTCCGGCTCGCTCTCTCTTTTTTTTTAACCCCCTTCCTCGGGGCTCTTTGGGACTCTTTCCTTCCTGAACCAGACTGTCGGGCGAAGTAGGCCTAGGCCTCGGGAGCCGACGCTTGAACTGAGATAACTTTGCCGTGCTCACTCCGCGGACAGGCCGTAGCGCAGGGCTTCCTCCCCTCCCCTCCCCGTCCCTCCCGCGCGCTTTCCTCTTTTTCCTCGCCGTTCCCTCCCCCCCCCCGCCCCCGCGCCGCGTCCTTCCCTCCGTCCTCGCCCGGGGCGCCGAGCCCGACTATGGGGCCCAGGTGGGGGCTGAGCGGCGGCAGCAGTGCGCGCGGCCCGGCCACAGAGCGCAGCGCAGCGGGCATGGAGGGGCTCCGTCGGCCCGTCGTGTTCTCTTGACATGGCTCCCGCCCGCGCCACGAGCAGCGCTCCCGCCGCCGCCGCCGCCTCCTCCTCCGCAGCCGCCGCTCCGCCCGCAGGCTGCGGCTAGACGGCCCTCCCGACGGTCGGCCTGCGAGTCCCGCTCGCCTCTCCGCGGGGACCCCGCCCTGCCGCCTCGATCCCGGCCTCTGCCCCCTAGGGAAACCACCCAGCCGCCCCCACTCGGGAAACATGGGCTGTTGAACGGGAAAAGCGAATCCAGAAACCCGGGAACTTCATTCCTTTCTTTTTTTGGGGGGTGGGGTGGGTGGGCTTCTTTTAAGAAGTAATTCTTATTAACACGATTATTTTCTTCTTTTCCCTTCCCAACTGATCCCACTTACTCTCTCTTTCCGCCTCCTCTACCCGGGCGGGAATTGTTTCCACGGTGAAATGAGTGAGAACCCGAGTGATCCAGTGTCTCCCGTGGTGCGAGTGAGTCGCTGCCGCTGAAGGCGAGGGGTGGGGGTGGGACCTGGGGTTCGAAGGCAGGTGATCCCCGGGCCCGGCCTGGGACGTGGGAGAACCCGCCACCATTGCCTCAGCCATGCTCACACGAAGATAATAGAACTCCCCACCATCCCGAACCTGAACGGGGTCAAATTTGTACGGAGGGCTCCCCGGGGAATGTAGAACCCACCTCAGGGCTGAGGGTGCTTGGATCCCGGGCATTAATCAGGGCTAATCACGGAGCCGGAATAACTATTAATATCGTTTAATAGAACCCCCCCTTTCCCTCTGCCATCATGGTTCTCCTTGGCAGCAGCGTTCGCAGCCGCCTGAGGGTGAAAACGTGGGTGATGGGGAAGTTGGTAATGACTCCGCTGTTTTTTCTCATGGCTCCTTTGGGCAACAGCTGTCCGCCCCCGGTATACACTGTAGTTGATTGCAGGGAAACCCTGTACCTCTCCCCTTCTTTCTCTGCTGATTTTGCACTTTTCTCTTTGCTCACCACCAAGTGTAATCAATAGCAAAGCACTGACAGTACATAGCAGTAGTGAAATCTGAAATAACTAAGAATTAATCAGGTACTACAGCCATGGATCTGGCTGGGTAAAATCCAACTGGGGATTTCAGTTTCATTCTCCTACCCTGTTTTGGTGGTTTTTGTTTTTTTTGTTTTGTTTTGTTTTTCCTTTTCTTTATTTGGGAAACAACATCACAATTTCCCCTCCTTTTTCCTTTTCTTAATCCCTTTTCTGAAAAGGGGGAAAATCCGGATGGATTTCAAGGATTGGACTGGTGTCAACTGTGTTTTATTGCACACCTAAATCCTGATGATAGGTTTTTCATTTTCCCCTCAAAGCCTTTTATTTTGGCAGTTTAGCCAAATGTGTTTTCCAGAAAGTTAGTTCGAAGTTTTTTCTCCTCTTTCTTATCCTCCTCGCCTTCCCCTTTCCCATCTCTCCCCCAAACATTATTGTCCAAACATGACTGGACAGCAACTTTTGTTTCTTGACCCTGTGGTATGACAGTCTGCTAATATTGCCAGAAGGTGCAGTTTGGGGGTTACAGTTGTGATTTTAGCTATTCAATCATATTAGCAGGAAAAAAAATGACTTGTTTCTGTTGTACTTGAGTCTTAAGAAAAAGTGCCCATAGTTTAGTGACAATTTCCAAAGGCTTTAGTACCACCTGTATTTCAAAATGGGGGACCCAAACTCCCGGAAGAAACAAGCTCTGAACAGACTACGTGCTCAGCTTAGAAAGAAAAAAGAATCTCTAGCTGACCAGTTTGACTTCAAGATGTATATTGCCTTTGTGTTCAAGGAGAAGGTAATTTAAGTTCCTAACTGATTAGCACAAGTGATTTTTGTAAGTTCATATTATTTGTTACTTGAGTATTTTTATGAATATTAGGCTTAAGAGTGTGTGGAGAAAGACTACTTTGTTTTTTGCCTTTAGGGGGTGATTCTGTGAATTGAGCCCTTGCAGAAAATGAAGGGTTTTTCTTTGAAGTATTTAATTCAGAATACACTTTCAGTTGACATGGTACTGAGTAACTGCGAAACTTTTATGTGGAACAAAAGAGGGAACTTGGTAAAGTTAGAAGTAGGATGTCTTAAGTGTTATATTGGGATCAAATGTTTATATGCTAAATTTAGCCTGTTTCTTTGAATCTTGCGGGTTCAATTCTTATGATACAGTTAATGAAACAATACATTTCAATTTTTAGGAGCAATTAAATATTGAAATGGTAAATTTTTGTTTAGAATTGCTACGTTTTTACAATTAAAAATGACCTAAGGCGTGCGTGCGTGCGTGCGTGCGTGCGAGCGAGAGAGCTCTAGTTCCACAGTTAAATATCAGATGAGTTTGAGTTGTGAAAGTCAAAGAGAATGCCATGAAAGCGATATTTATTCTTTTGCAATTCAAAATGGACATTTATCAGTAGAGCTGTTTGACATAAGATTGGGTTATAAATAAAGTGCAACTTTGACTTTTGCACTAAAAGTAAAAAAAATCAGAAATGAAATCTTAGTGTGATGTCTGTTTAGTATTTTTTGGAAGTTTCCACGGTTATTACCCTAATCTTAAGTTTTTTTGTGTGTTTAAGACCCTTCAGCTGTTAGTAATGAATGCAGAGTGGTTCTAGCGTAGTTTGTATTGAAGTATTCTGAGGATGAGTCATTTTCACAGTTTCTGGTTTTTTTTGTTTGTGTGTGTGTGGGGGGTGTTTGTGTGTTTTCTAACACGTTGATGGCAAATTTGATAAGATCTGATTATATTTTAGTTGAAGGTATTGCAATATAGTTTCTTTGAATCCAAGCCCTTAAATGTTGAGACTAGATAGATCTTTGCACCTAATTCATAGGATGCCCCCGGGCCACCATAGAGTATTACTGATATGCCTTGTGGGGGGGGGGGGGTTATAAGTTAGATTAGAAAGGAGCTCTTGATCTTAACTAGTTTGGAGACAGAATTTACTGTACATTTCCCCTTTTTAAACATTGATAATTGTAGTCAGATAATATCTAGAAAAGATCGTTGGACTTGATACCATTTCAGGGATAAAACAGTTATTGAATACTTGTGTGTTTTAAACTAGTGAGATTTTAATTTAGTTGCTGTAGAGTCAGTTAAGTGAATTTATGTCAGCACTATAAGTGAATTTATATCAGCACTATATCACTAAATTTTCTTCCTTTTAGAAGAAAAAGTCAGCACTTTTTGAAGTGTCTGAGGTTATACCAGTCATGACAAATAATTATGAAGAAAATATTCTGAAAGGTGTGCGAGATTCCAGCTATTCCTTGGAAAGTTCTATAGAGCTTCTGCAGAAGGATGTGGTACAGCTCCATGCTCCTCGATACCAGTCTATGAGAAGGGTAAGTTCTGGAAGTCTTGACTTATGAAATGAGTTTCTATGAGTTAAAGGTTGTAATTTTTCTCTTTGTGCTTAGAGACCTCTGTGTAACAAGTGTAGTTTTTGCCTCAAGACCATTCTTAGCTGGATAAAGCACGTAGAGGTATCCTCCAGTCACTGTTAGGCGTTATGCATATTATGCATAAAATTGTTTTTAAATACCTTGAAATGCCTTTTTTTTAAAGATTGACTTCCAATAAAAACATGGGTCACTTTGCTTAGATGGAATGATATTGATGTATGTGATCACTGAATGATATATTACCGTTCGTTAGATTTCTGAGGGGAGAACTAACACCATGCCCCTTTGTAATGAGAAATCATTAAACAAATTATATTACTGCCAACCTTCAACATTAATCTGGTGTATAACCCAAAATTAGTTAAAGCAGAGGAAGCCTTGAAATAACTATCCTGGTCTGGAAGAAGTGTACTGGTCTTGGGAAACATACATGGAATATGGTGCTGGGAACAAGAATGGAGAAAAGTAGCTGTCGAACAGCACATCAAAATATTTTATGTAATAAGAGTGGGTCCTAGAAGTTTGAGGACATTTTTGCCAAATACATTTGGTTTTGAAAGATGGAAATAAAGGCATAGGCACTAATAACATTAGCTCTTTACCTGGGATTTAGTCATGTACTGAGGAAGTTAGGTCTTTTTTATATGAGGAACATTGGGCTAAATGACTGGATTGATTCTTCAATATAAAAATTAGTATTAGAGCAGGAATTAGATTGCAGGCAGTCTGTTACCCCGAAGGTAGGAGATGATAAATTGTGGCCTTTTACACCGAGGCAGTGAGTCTGTAGTCAGACCCTCCCTGCATTTGTACCTTTTGTCATACCACTTTGCTTCTTTGAAACTTAAAAAAAAAACTTTGTTGTCGTTTTCTAGGATGTAATTGGCTGTACTCAGGAGATGGATTTCATTCTTTGGCCTCGGAATGATATTGAGAAAATTGTTTGTCTCCTGTTTTCTAGGTGGAAGGAATCTGATGAACCTTTTAGGCCTGTTCAGGTATTTTATTCTAAATAAAGTAGTGAGCACTTCAGTAACAACCTCTGTAATAGGGTTTAACTTGAAAATACGTTGGGAATATGCTTCCAATAGTTAATAAATCTTTCTTGTCTTTTTAATATTATATTGTATGAGAACAGAATTTATAGAATCTCTTAACACCTCTGGTTTTTAATTAACTTTTGTTAACATCCTGCAGACTTTTTTCCCTTCCCTGACAAAGTCTCATGTTGCCTAGACTGACCTCCAGTTGCCTATATACCCAGGATGACCTTGAACCTTCTGATCATTCTGGCTCCATGCTTGGTTTATGTAGCTGGATATAGAACACAGGCTTCATGTATCCAAGGCATTCAATCCACAGAGCTATAGCCCCAGTCCTTTTTGCTGAATTCTAACTGCCATTTTAGAATATTAAAGGCATTTATTAGCTGGGCAGTGGTGGCATAGGCCTTGTAATCCCAGCACTTGGGAGGCAGAGGCAGGTGGATCTCTGAATTTGAGGCCAGCCTCTTCTACAGAGTGAGTTCCAGGACACACAGAAACCCTGTCTCAAAACATCAAAAATGGAGGCAGAGCCAGGCGGATCGCTGTGAGTTCGAGGCCAGCCTGGGCTACCAAGTGAGTTCCAGGAAAGGCGCAAAGCTACACAGAGAAACCCTGTCTCGAAAAACCAAAAAAAAAAAAAAAAAAAAAAATCAAAAATGGAGGGCACATTTATCTATGCATTGTTTCTAATTTTGTTCAGAGTGTATTTTAAACACAAGAAAGACAAAGGAAATACGTTAAAATGCTACTTACAGTTGAAGGTCTAATGAATATAGATAATACATACATACACACACACTCATTCATTATTTTAAAATTAGAAAAAATGTATCTGGATCTGGCCCTATTTTAATTAAGCATAGAGAACTAAACTTTGAATACCTTATTGAATATGAAAATTGTCATTCAGAAATTTTCTTAACCCATTATTAGAATTTTGTCTTTCTGTTGCTTTTGTATGTGATGCAGGCTATTAAGTTGGTATTTATGTCCTGCCCAATGGTAATAAAACTGTTAGTAGCTTAAGTAAATTTTTGTTTTTCTAGATGGGTGTGAGAGTAGTTAAATTCTTAAAAAAGAAAAAAATCCATAGATTAAATATAGATACAAGAAGTACTTTTTTTTAAATAGCTAATACCTAACAGCCATGGATGTGCCAGAGCAGCAGTACTCAACCTGTGGGTTATGACACCCACAGGTCACATATCAGATACCCTGCATTATTGTATATGTATAATTCATTCACAGTTATGGAGTAGGAACAAAATAATTTTGTGATGGGGGATCACCACAATGTGAGGAACTGTATTAAAGGGTCAAAGCCTTAGCAAGGTTGAGAACTGTTGTGCTAGAGAATAGAATGTAAAAGCTCAATATAAAAGGAATGAAAATGGGAGTACAAAAGTTCATATACCTTAGTTCAAGTACTGTAATTTGAAATTATTTCTGAAGGTTATTAAAAAGCCAGTATATTAATCTTTCTCCTAAATATTTTACATACACATTTAACCTAAGTACTAGTGATAGCTAGGTATATGTGAACCTATTTTTCCAGAGAAAGAAATGAGACAGTTATAAAAGAGGAATAATAGGTCCAGGGTCGTTTAGTTAAGAGCAGTCAAGACAAACTGTAAGCCGAGATAAACCCTCTTTAAAAGCTAGGGACTAAAAAGCTGGCTTGGGTGAAGAGCACTGACTGCCCTTCCCCTGGATCTGGTTCAATTTCTAGCACCCACATGGTGGTTCACAACCCTCTGTAACCCTCTAGTTCCAGGGAATCCAGTGACTTTTTCTGGCCTCCAAGGGCACCAGGCACATGGTACATGAACATACATGCAGGCCATATTAAAAAACTAATTAAGTGAATAAAAGGAAAAGTAAGGTAAAAGTAAACAAGGTAAAAGCTTATACTCATGACTCGCTGCCTTCTATGAAAAGTTCCCTGAGCTAATTACAGGTTCCTCAATCCTTCAGGACTGATTATAATATACGTGTAATAACTTTGCTAGTTTTATAGCTCACCTGCAATAAAATAAGCTAGTAATGTGATACTTATTTCATTCCCTTAAGTAATTTAAAAACAGTCATCTGTATGTTACATATCTTACGGGGATTGGCTCCAAAACCTCTGCATATGCTCAGTTCATGTAAAACAGTGTAATATTTGCATATAAGTTTCTGTATACTGTGGATCATCTCTAGCTTGCTAATAACACTCAATAAACAGCCACATAAATTGTGTTACACATTGTTTTGGAAATAATGAGGGTGGAGAGTCCATATTTGTTCAGTATTGATAGGGTTTTATTTTTCTAACGTATTTTCAGTCTGGAATATTGAAGATAAGTAGTCGGTGTATCCTAAATGAGGACATGGAGCTGCTGACCTTCCCAGCTGTGGTCCACTCCTTCCTTGGAAATGTTCTCTTAGTAAACTAACTTTGCTTCTCCATTTAAAAAATAGTAGGAATTGAGAGCGCTTAAATATAAAGGCAAATGAAAAAAGAAAAGAAATTTTATTTTATTTTTTTTTTTTGTTTTTTGAGACAGGGTTTCTCTGTGTAGCTTTGCGCCTTTCCTGGGACTCACTTGGTAGTCCAGGCTGGCCTCGAACTCACAGAGATCCGCCTGGCTCTGCCTCCTGAGTGCTGGGATTAAAGGCGTGCGCCACCACTGCCCGGCGAAAAGAAATTTTAACTCAGACTATTTTTAAAAACCAAAAATTTGAAATTTCTAATCTAAGTACATCTATAGTGGTATTTAGTAGGGAGTAAAGACTGTGAATGTGTCCTTGTCATGCTTAGTACAGTGAGGTGCTGGGATGGAGGACTAGAGTGTTTTCATTACTTCAGAGAATCCCGTTATCTCTTCCTTACGCCAGTTGTTTTGTTTGGTGTGGAACATTTCTTCCCTAAGAAGAAATTCAGTAGGATATAATTGAAATGCTATGGAACTGTATGGTGAATCTCAGTTTTGATAGTGGCTGTTTGTAGTAGGATTTTTATTTGTTTTCGGTTGAGATGGGGTCTTACTATGTAGCCTTGGCTCATCTGGGATTCTCAGAAATCCACCTGCTTCTACCTCCTGAAGTGGTGGGATTAAAGGTGTGTGCCACCACACTCTGGCCCTGATTTCCAGATTCATAGCAACAGCTGTTGAGAGAGCTGGAGTTAAGGCTTAGTGGAGCACTCACCATGTACTCTACCATGTACAAGGCTCATCTCTGCTGTCACCGAGAGAAAGAGATGAGTAGTGTAACTCACTGGAAGAGGCCAGCGTTTACAAGGCATCGGGTTCTTTCCCTAGTACTATGGCAGTGGTGGGACTGTTAAAGAATTACCTGACAGTAAAACCTAAATAGCAGCCACTCGTGATTTTACATCTTAATATTGCCTACAGTTCTTGGTAGCAGAAATTGCTCAAGGCAAATGGACTATGAACAGTTTACAATTCTGAATTATTTGAAAGATGTTAAAGGTTTTTTGAATTCTCTATTAAGTCTGGTCTTTCTGCCTGGAATTTGCTTCCTTTTTTTTCTTTTCTTTTTTTCCCCTCTTTTTCAGAGCTGAGGAACGAACCCAGGGCCTTGTACTTGCTAGGCAAGTGCTCTACCACTGAGCTAAATTCCCAACCCCTAAAGGAGTCACATTTTGTTTCTTTCTGGTTTTTCAAGAAAGGGTTTCTTTGTGTAGCTTTGGAGCCTGTCCTGGAACTCACTTGGTAGCCCAGGCTGACCTGGAACTCACAGAGATCCGCCTGCCTCTGCCTCCTGAGTGCTGGGATTAAAGGCATGGCCAGCTTATTTGCTTCCTTCTGCCCTTTGACATGTGGAAGGGTGAAATTGATTTCTTCCATCATAGTAACTTTGTTTCTGTCTTCCATGACAATTTTCTTTTCAGAAGTCCATTTGTAGAAGTAAGACTATGTTACACATTGAAGGCTTTGCATTTCATAGGTGTATTAGGTTTGCATTTCCTCTTTAACTGTCTGGTGCAGTGGGTTAGAACCTTAATGTATGGCAAAGAAGCCCTTGTTTCTGTCTGTCTGTTGTTTGAGACAGGTTGTCTGTCTTGTCCTGCCTCAGTCTCCTGATTGCTGGAATTACAGGCATGTGCAAACTATATCTGGCAAGAACTGTATATATTTTAGTTTGATTTTCTTTAAATGAACTGAGTTTTACGTTGTACATAATTTTAATTAAATCTAAGTACTCCTGTGCATCTCTTGTTTCCATCTTGGTCAGCACAGACATTCATGTGGAAGTAGTAGATGATGGTTAGGCAGTGAGTTGTAATTGTAATTACATAAAATGTTTGTATTTTGTAATTAGGCCAAATTTGAATTTCATCACGGTGACTATGAGAAACAGTTTCTGCATGTACTGAGCCGCAAGGACAAGACAGGAATTGTTGTCAACAATCCTAACCAGTCAGTGTTTCTCTTCATTGACAGACAGCATTTGCAGGTAAGAAATTTTTTTAGAACTAATTTGGGGCTCATTTGAAGTTAAGAAACCTGTCCTAGGCCCCTCCAGAGAAGTTCCCATACTTTGTTCCTTATGAGCACTTTGTGAAGAGCAAGCTTTCTAAGTCCCTGATCAGTGAGTGGGTGACCATCACCTGGGAGCTAATTAAAAATAGACTCAGTTCCTGCTCCACTTCTAGTTGATCAAAGTATGTATTTTAAATGAAATTGCTTGGGAGTGGGTGCATGTTTGCAGGTATATATGCCTATATGTGAGTGTGGTTCTTCAGGCAATGTCCAAACCCTGGGGGTCCATCTGTCTCTGCTTCATGAGAACTGTGCATGCCACTCAGATCCTCATGCTTGCTCTGGCAAGCACTTTACTGACTAAACTGTCTCCCCAGGGTTAGCAGACTTTTTAAATGTGAATCTTAAAACAAAATAAAACAAAACAAAAACAGTTTCTCACTTGAGCAGCAATCCAGGTATTCATCAAAAAAGTTTCAACAGGCATTCTGCAGTAAAAATTCAGGCTGAGAAATTATCTAGGGCTGTTACTTATCAACAATTTATAGCCCAGCAAGACATACCCAAGGTAGGGCTGGAGAGATGGTTCAGAGGTTAAGAGCACCGACTGCTCTTCCAGAGGTCCTTAGTTCAATTCCCAGCAACCACATGGTGGCTTACAACCATCTGTAATGAGATCTGGCTCTCTCTTCTGTGTACATAATAAATCTTAAAAAAAGACATACCCAAGGTAGGGAAGTCAGACATCTAAAGAGACAGTATGTGCTAAGAGGCATTCAGTGCAGCTTTGTGCCCCAAAATTTATAGCCCAGATCTCCCTAGGGAGGGTAGATGTGCTGAATAGATCTTGGCTTATGAGAAGGTTGTTTTTGCTTGGTATTAAATTGTACAAATCATAAAGTTATTGTGACTTGTTTTTTTTTGACATTTTAAATCTTTTCTGGTTTTGAGACAGGGTCTCTACTAGACCAGGCTGGCTTCTAAAATGACTCCCAGATATCTGTCTGCCTCTGCTTCCTGAGTGTTGTACCCCACCACACCAGCTTCCTGTTTCCATGTTTCTGTTATATTTTAAATGAAACTTGGTCTAGCATGGTTAAGGCCTGTGATTGAACTAATGGCTCTGTAAGCATACTGCGAGTCCCTTTCAACTTCTCAGTATCTACTGTATAGAAAAGACTGAGTTAACAAGTCAGTGCTCTTAAAAGGTTTAGGATTCAACTTGATTTCAAAATTGGTGTTTCAGTGACCATCAAGAATAGAGTGGAAAGACAAAGCAGCTTTAAGTAAACTTGGAAATAGATCAAGTTAAATCAATTTATTTTGGTTGCCTCAAAATAAATACATTTTAAAAATTTAAAAAAATTGGTTGTTGAGAAACAGATCTACACACTCCCCATCTGAGAGCAGACAGGAAACTCAGATCTTGATTTCCCACCAGAGGGAACCTGTTGTGTGTTCTTTGTTGGAGCTGGTTCCAGGGCTACAGGACCAGGCACAGTACAGTTCTATTGACTTCCTTAGTGTTTTAATCTTAAATATGCATGTATTCTCTGTGCATTTATTTCAAACATTTCTTATTTTCTCCCATATCCTGCCTGGATAGGAAACATACATCTCTTGCTATGTATACTTTATTGCTGGGTGGTGGTGGTGCCTTTAATCCCAGCACTCAGGAGGCAGGGGCAGGCGGATCTCTGAGTTCAAGGCCAGCCTGGTCTACAGAGTGAGTTCTGGGAGGACCAGGGCTGTTACACAGAGAAACCCTGTCTCAAAAAAACAAACAACAAATAAAACCCACTCTATTAGTGTGACATAGGCTTTAAATTGTGAGGGGATGACAATTTAAAAAACTATTAAAATGATTAAAAATTCATTTTCTTCTAGACTCCAAAAAACAAAGCCACCATCTTCAAGTTATGCAGCATCTGCCTCTACCTGCCACAGGAACAGCTCACCCACTGGGCAGTTGGCACCATAGAGGATCACCTCCGTCCTTATATGCCAGAGTAAATAAGAGCATTGACCAGCAAAATGGAGAAGACCAGAGAATGCAGCAGCGATTTTCTTTTCTTGTTTTCTTACCACTTTTCTTTCAGAGTTTAAAGAAAATGGACTCATGCACAGAACACTATGCATTTTGAAACTTGTTCATCCTGGATTTATTTTAATCATTTGTATCACAGAACTTTAAAAAAAATTAGATGTCTTCTGCACGGACTGTGTGAAAGAAGGTGCTTTGCAGATTGCTGCACTGCATCGGCATCTTACTAAAATGTGAAGGAAGGACTATTGTACACTGAAATGCTTAATGTATCTGAAAGCACAGGTGATGCTCAGTGTTGTGGTCTTCATGTTTGTGCTGGTTTTTGCCTCTGACATCTGTCATCAGTATTGAGGGTGAGAGTGAATGTAACAGGTATAAATAACACTTAAAAACTTAATAGCTTTGCTATAATCACCGTTGTTCCAGAGCACTGTCAGATTCATTCTAATGACCAGAATGGTTGTTACAAAAAGAAATTACAACCAAGGGAAAGAAATCTTAATGAAAAAAGCATCTCATTGAGGTACTTGTACCTCATGTGCACTGGGCCATGTTTGTTTTCTTGGTACTCATTAGTACATGTATTTTTCCCAGATCTCTTTCCCCGAGTTGCTGTTACAGAGTACTCTGCTGTGTGCAGATGCGTTTACACACATTAAAGCAGATGTGGAGTCTGGCGTGGCTAAATGCAGCTATAAAACCAAGGAACATTCATAGCTGCAAAAACCATCATAAGTAGAGGACTTTTTGGTTTTTGTTTTGGTGTTAGAAAATTTAATTACAAATAAAAAAAATCCAGTGAATTTTGCAGAAATACTGGTTTCTACACCATCCTAAAGAAGTTGAGTGTTTGGAATAGAAAAAAAAAATAAAGTGGGGATCTTAACGTTGTAAAAATAACCAGAGTGTCAAGAGTTCTGAAAGCAGAACTCATTTGTGCAATGAACATAAGGAAAGACTACTGTATAGCTTTTTTATTTTTATTTTGTTTCGTTTTGTTTTTTTCTTTGAAATGAAGAAAAGCTTTGCTTAAGGGTTGCATACTTTTATTGGAGTAAATCGGAATGATCCTACTCCACTGGAGTAAAACTAGTGCTTACTGGTTTCCATTTGTATTTAGCTTCTGGTTGGAATTTGGAAAAAAAAAAATGAAACCTAAATAAAATAGGTGAAAGCTTCTTGCCTATTCAGATGAATATACAAAATTTGCAGTGATAACTTTTTTATCCATGGTTTTGGTCACTTTGGTTGGTTTGGACAAAAGAACTGGCAGTTGTAACTGAACAAGAACGGAAGACAGATGATCAGCTTCAATAGTTCTCTGCCTTTTGCTTTGTTTCATGGAAAAGGAAAAGAAAAAGCCATTCTTAATGTAAAAGGGCATTTTACATGTTCTCTGATTAGAGTCAATTTGATAGAACATTTTGAAGGTTTCTTAAGGCCAGACATTTTTCTATAGCTGTCTCTCTAACAGTTTGGAGTGGAAGTAGAAATACAGGTTGAGAAATTTGTCCAAGCTCATATAAGTAGAGGACTTAAGTCACCAGAGGCCAGTGGCTTCTTAAAAACCATTTCATTGTTATACTGTGTTCAACATACTAGGCAATTCAGCAGCCATTTTATCTTGGAATAATTTAGAAAAGTTGGCAAGAACAATATGAGATGTTCTGGTGTAACACATTTAAGATTTTTACATTTTCCCAACATTTTTTTTTCCTCTTTGTACGTACTTACTCAACCATAGCATTTGTTGCACACATGAGTTATATTTTGCCCTTTTGTACTTAGGCCCATGTTACAAATAAGTGCAAGATTTGGTGTGGTGGTGGTGGTGGTGGTGTGTTCCTGGTCACTGTATCTTGTAGTACCATTACCAGGCTTCCAGCATGCCATCCATGTTCTAGTTAACCATCAAAAAATTGGGAGTTTGTTCATGGTTAGATTGACTTTGTACCCTTCTAATATCCAGAAGCACACGACATCTGCTCCTTAAAACTAACTGGTTTCTGCACTATGTGCTTAACTGCTAGTGACTGATGGCAAACAATATGAAAATGGCCTCTTCCCTTGAGTTACAATGAATCTTAGTGCCCAACCAAGCCACTTTTTTGACAATTTTTTTTCAACCTTTATGTGTATAGTGTTTTGCCCTGCTTGTATGTCTGTATCATGTGCATGCAATGCTTGTGGAGGGCAGTACTGGGAATCAAACCCAGGTCCTCTGGAAGAGCAGCCAGTGTTTTTAAATGTGGCATCTCCAGCCCCAACCAATCTTGATGGTTCCAAAAGATTTTCCAAATTACTCTGAACGTGTTTCAGCATTCTGTGAGTCTTGTCACATTTACTGGCCATCAACATGGTATTGAGCCCAACCCACCATAATATTCAAGACTCAGTTTCTTGAGCACTTTCATGGATAAATCACAGAACCTCCCTGAGTCCCAGCCCTGGAACCTGTCAACAGCTGAGGAGTCTGAAGGTCTGGTATCTAATATAGACAACTTCTGACCTCAAATGTTTCAAGTCTCCTGAAAGCTGCTTTCTCTTTCCACTCTAGTTTTGAACCCTGAAAGTGAAGAAAGCAACAGTCCTCTAATTTTTGAGACCTTTGAGAAATGCACTAATTTGCTAATATAGTATAGCAGGCTGGGAGATTTAAAGGGGCTCATGATATGTCCCCTCTACAAAAGATGCCGGGTCCAGATACACAAAATAGCACAGAAAGGTATTTAGGCTATTTCTACTGTCAGGGGCTTCGCTTCAGATTTTTAGGCCATGTATCACAGACTCTTTAGTTTCTCATTATGGCTGTGGTTTATCCATTTGGAAGCTTGATGATCATGTCTCATAAAGGAAATGGAAATATGACAGCATTAGAGTTGGGAAAGACCTAAAATTTCATTAAGGATTGATAATTGCTATGTTGAGATTCCTGTCTCCCTAAACTCTTGGGCCCTCAGGTAATGGTTTTTGGAAGTGAGGGGCCTTTGTGTGTGTGTGTGTGTGTGTGTGCGCGTGCGTGCGCGCGCTAATTCCTCTCCTTTGCCATGTGAAGAAGGCACTATCAACTAAGAAGTGGCCCCATGAAAAAGTATGGTGGAGACTCACCTGCAAGTCATTTCTGAGGTTTATATGCT
This sequence comes from Peromyscus californicus insignis, assembly GCF_007827085.1. Classification (NCBI taxonomy): domain Eukaryota; kingdom Metazoa; phylum Chordata; class Mammalia; order Rodentia; family Cricetidae; genus Peromyscus; species Peromyscus californicus. The sequence continues at coordinate 39,174,374 of NW_026294606.1, read as the reverse complement.
ATCCAGCCTATAGTACTGACTGATATCTATCAACTCTTTCTCCTTTAATACTAGACTTCAGTTTAAGAGTAATCTTAAAGTGTGTCTTCTAGCTGCTTTGCTTTATCTGTTACAAAAACTGAATAAAACTAGTTAGGCAAGGTGTAACATACCTATAATCCCAGCATTCAGGAAGCTGAGGCAGAAGATTGTTAGTTCAATGATCCTGATGGCAAAAAGCCAGACTCAAAACACTGAGCCAAGAACTCCATCCAATTATCATGCACCTGATTTAAACAATTGATGCTTCAAAAGAAAAAAGGCACCCCAGCTAGACTTGGTGGCACACACTATCATAGCACCAGGGAGGCAAAGGAAGGTGGTTCTCTGGTCTGGTCTGGTCCACAGTGAGTTCCAGGGCAGCCAGAGACCCTGTCTGGGAAAGAAGGAAAAAATAAAAAATAAAAAAGACATCCTCCCCCCCCACCCCCGGCCAGCTTTCATACTATATTTTGGTTTTTTAGTTTCTCTTCCCCAAAGAAAATACTTCCTTAGCTACTTTTGATACAGACATTTATTTCAAAAAGTTCATAAATTATATTCTTAATCACTGTTAGGCTTCTTCGGGTTGCCCTGCTGTTCCTCAGTTTCCCAGGTGCTTTGTGTGTCTGCCTTGAGCTATTAATTTTCCCGTGGCCTTGTTGGTCAGATCCACCGAGGCGAATGCAAGTGTTTTTCCTTGCTTCAGAATATGTGCTGTGATCACTATTTCTTCTCCTATTTTAGCAGGTGACATGTACCTTGAAAGAAAACAGATTTAAATACAGTTAGTGTTTAAGTAATTGTTGAAAGAATGTGACAAACTCTTACCAGCTTTCCTGTGTAACTTAACCTACAAATAATTTCAGAATACTATTGGCAAGCTTTTGGTATCAAATTTTAATAGCTGGTCTGCATGATGCTCTTCCTGACCCATCCATCATTCATCCATGTGTTTCTTTTCACATAAAAGTGGGATTTTCTTGCCTTTTTTATTTTTATTCATTTATTTATTGTTTTTTCTTTCTTTTTTTTAAATTTATTTAACTTTTTTTTTTTTTTTTTTTTTAATGTGCATTGGTGTGAAGGTGTCAGATCCCCTGGAAATGAGTTACAGACAGTTGTGAGCTGCCCTGTAGGTGCGGGAATTGAACCCAGGCCCTCTGGAAGAACAGCCAGTGTCCTTAACCGCTGAGCCATCTCTCCAGCCCCTATCCCCCCCACCCCCAACAGGATTTCTCGGTGTAGCTTTGCGCCTTTTCCTGGAACTCATTTGGTAGCCCAGGCTGGCCTCGCACTCACAAAGATCCGCCTGCCTCTGTCTCCCGAGTGCTGGGATTAAAGGCGTGCATCAAAAACAAACGACCGGCCGGCCACCTTGTTTTATTTTTTAAGTTTCCTATTTCATATTTATTTGAAACCACTGAAAGATTACCTGTAGCTTTCATTTAATCTGTTTAGGTTCATAAGTGAAGTATCTGGGTGTCTTTATCTCAAGAGACTTTATTCAACACCAAAGTGACAGTATAAGAACGACAAGGAGTGGCCTGGAGAGATGGCCCAGCAGTTCAGAGCACTGGCTGCTCTAGAAGACCCAGGTTTAATTTCCAGGACTTATATGGCAGCCCACAACCCTTAGTAACTTGTTCCAGGGGATCTGATTCCCAAGCTCTGGCTCCTGTGTTTGTGTGGTGCACATGCATACACTCTGATACATCCACTTACATTTTAAAAAGAAACTACATCCACTTACATTTTAAAAAGAAACTACAAGAAATGAAGGAAATATGAAGTCTTTAGCCATCTTAGTAATGAACTGCATATACAGTTAGTTGTCCCTCTGTATCCATGAGGATTAACATAAATACACCTGTCCACACTAAATCCAGAAATGCTCAAGTCTCTTATATAAAGTAAACATGCAAGTTAAGATCTACTTCACAGGCCGGGCAGTGGTGGCGCACGCCTTTAATCCCAGCATTCGGGAGGCAGAGCCTGGCGGATCTCTGTGAGTTCGAGGCCAGCCTGGACTACCAAGTGAGTTCCAGGAAAGGCGCAAAGCTACACAGAGAAACCCTGTCTCGAATAGGAAGAAGCAAAGTGCTAGAGAGGCCCACAGAAATCCACAAAGATACCCCCACAACAGACTGCTGGCAATGGTCGAGAGACAGCCCGAACTGACCTACTCTGGTGATGGGATGGCCAAACACCCTAATTGTTGTGCTAGAAACCTCATCCAACTACTGAGGGATCTGGATGCAGAGATCCATGACTAGGCCCCGGGTGGATCTCTGGGAGTCCAATTAGCGAGAATGAGGAGGGTTTATATGAGCGAGAATTGTTGAGACCAAGGTTGGATAAAGCACAGGGACAAATAGCCAAATGAATGGAAACACATGAACTATGAACCAATGGCTGAGGGGTCCCCACTGGATCAGGCCCTCTGAATGGGTGAGACAGCTGATTGGCTTGATCTGTTTGGGAGGCATCCAGGCAGTGGGACCAGATCTTGTGCTCATTGCATGAGTTGGCTGTTTGAAACCTGGGGCCTATGCAGGATTGTTTGGCTCGGCCTGGGAGGAGGGGACTAGACCTACCTGGACTGAGTCTACCAGGTTGACCTCAGTCTGTGGGGAAGGCTTTGCCCTGGAGGAGATGGGAATGGGGGGGGGGGGGGGTTGGGGGGAAGGGGAGGGGGACGGGAGGGGGATAACAAGGGAATCCGTGGCTGATATGTAGAACTGAATTGTATTGCAAAATAAATTAAAAAAAAAAAAAGAAAAAAAAAAGATCTACTTCATAAGAAATTATAGTAAGTTTTTAAAAATTACATTTGCATTCATTTTGTTTGCATTCATAGTGTTTGAGTGAAGGTCAACAGAAAACTTGGTGTCAGTTTTTTCCTCCCACTATGTGAGTTCCAGGGGTCAATCTCAAGTCTCAGGATTGGTAAGAAGTACTCTTACCCACCATCTCGCTGGCCCCATAAGTTGTTTTTGATGTTTATCCACCAACCCAGCTCTCCAGCTCCCTCTCTTACTTTAATATGTATATACCTCTGTGTGGATATGTACATGAGTGTCCAAGGAGTCAAGGGATGTCAGGTCTCTCTGCACTGGAGTTACATGCAGCCTGCTTGATGTGGGTGCTGGGAACCAACTCAGGTCCTCTACAAGACTGTTCATGCTCTTAACCACTGAGCCATCTCTCCACTCCTTTTGTCCACTTACAACAAAGTTCTCATGGAAACACAGTCATCAATTGGGCTTGCTCACCACAAGGACCACCAAATATGGCTCATTAGCATAAACAGTCTCTTTTCTGTCCATCTTGTCTTTGACATTTTGTCCTGTGATTTGATTACTAAATTCTCGATTTATTCCCAGGCTTAAGAGAAACTGACAGGGTTCCAGTTTTTTTGGTTTTGTTTTTTGTTTTTTGAAACTGGGTCTTGCTTTGTAGCCTAGAACCTTGAACTGAAGATCCTCGTGCCTCAGCCTCCCAAGTGCTGGGATTAGGGATATGAGCCACCATGCCTAGCTTTAGAGTTCAAGTTTTCCATTTTGGAAAAGTGGCTTCTACGGACATTTTCACAATAGTGAGGGACAGGCTGAGGTCTAGACCACACACTGCTCCCTGATCCTGCCATTTACGCAGTAGTCATAGGAGAGACTGAGGATCCCTTCCTGGCACCTGTGTTCACCTTGTTGCAAGATTTTGGTAATCCATGGGAAATGGTCAACTTTACTCCAAATGTTGCTCACACTTTTCTTTGGGGGTGGGGGTGGGAGAGGGGAACAGAGTTCATATAGCTGAGGCTGGCTTTGAACTCTTCTGACCCTCCAGTTTCTACCAAGTGTTGGGATTATACCACCACATCTGGCTAATTGGTGATACTTTAGTGTTTTGGGTTTTTTGTTTTAAAACAGGGTTTCACTGTGTAGTCCAGGCTGACCTGGAACTCACTAAATAGACCAGACCAGCCTGGATGGAACTCACAGAGGTTTCACTTGCCTCTCCCTCCCAAGTTCTGGGATTAAAGGTAGGTCCCACGATGCCTGGCACAAGTGATACTTTTTTTGTTTTGTTTCTTGAGACAGGGTCTCTGTGTAGCCTTGGCTATTCTGGAATGCACTTTGTAGACAAGGCTGGCCTCGAACTCAAGAGATCTGCCTGCCTCTGCTGGGATCAAAGGGATGTGCCACCGTGCCCAGTTTACAAATGATTCTTTTAAGGACTACATGAAAGTTATAAATCATGAGTTTAAACAACCGTGGATTGAAGATATTTGAAAAACAGGTACACACGTCCCCAAAATGTACAGATTTTTGTCATTATTCCCTAAACAATACAGTGTAAGTTATTTGAAACGATTATTAGTTTTTTAAAAATCACCCGGGATGGCATCTGGATACATACGTTATGTTCATGTCAACACTGACTCCAGGTGCCCCTCTTTCTGTGCACATCAGGGCCACCGTTGATATGCTATCTATCAGGGTTGCTGTCAAGCCTCCATGGAGAGTACCAAACTTATTAGTATGCTGTTCTTCCACTTTCATTTCACAAACTACTTTTTCAGGAGCAGCAGAGACAAGTGTCACCTAAATATTAAGCAGATGTGAAAAAAAAATTGAACATTAATTCCGTGGTATTTGAATAGCTCAAATACAGCACAGCAAGAGCAGTCTTGAAGCTGGAAGCTTGGCACAGAGCCACACCCCTGTAATTCTAGCATGTGGGATGCAGAGGGAGGAGGACATGCATTTCTAGGTACCAGAGCTACAACAGTGACACCCCAAATATGTATTTCATTTTTAAACTATGCTTATATGTGTGTATCTGTAAGTATATGCACATGGCATGCAAGTTGTGAGCCCAGAATAGGATGGAAGGTGTTCAGGAGATGGAGTTACAGGTAGTTGTAAGCCAGTCACCCAACCTGGGTGCTAGGAATCAAACCCAGGTCCTCTGCAAGAGTAGTATGTGGTTTTAACCACAGAGCCATCTCTCTATCCCCCATTGTGAGATTTTTGTCCTTAATTAAAAATGTGTGTGTGTGTGTGTGTGTGTGTGTGTGTGTGTGTGTGTGTGTGTGTATGTGTATTTCTGGGTATTTTGCCTGCATGTATGTCCAGTTCCAAGATCTTGTCTTTAAAAAGTCATTTGAAGAAACAGAATCAGCCTAAAAAGGTGGACTCAGAAATCTAGTTAACTTGCCAGTTCATGGTAGAAATGAACTTTGTACTATTGACTTTCTAGCTTAACCTGCAACAGACTGATTTCCAGAGTAAAGTGGGACAGGAGTGCACCTCTGGATTCATTCCTGCTGCTAGCTGGAGCTTTGAATCTGGGTTCCTGGTCTTAACAAACTTGCTTAGCACTCAGCTGTGATCAGTGTGCCAGGGCTGCAAACTGTTTTGAGACGGGGTGGGAAGGGAGAGAGAGAGAAGAATGTTCAGGAAAAACAATGGTTTTTTTGCTATTCCTTATCTTGCAGAGTTCAGATCATTGAGCTGAGAGATGGCTCAGTAGTTAAGAGTACTTGATGCTCTTGGAGCGGACCCGAGTTTTATTCCTAGCACCCACAGAGCAGCTCATAACCATGTGCAACTCCAGTTCCAGGAGATTCTTTTGGCCTCCACAGGTACCTGCAGGGAAATCACACACATAAAATAAAAATAAATCTTAAAAAAAGAATTCAGGGCTGGAGAGATGGCTCAGTGGTTAAGAGCACTGACTGTTCTTCCAGAGGTCCTGAGTTCAATTCCCAGCAACCACATGGTGGCTCTCAACCATCTGTAATGAGAATATGTATATATAATAAATAGCTAAATCTTTAAAAAAAAAAGAATTCAGAGTGTTGTGTATACCAGAATCTTATTTATCCCCCCCCCCACCTGCTATTTAAGTTTACTATTTTTGTGATTGAGTGTCTTGTGTGTGTCTGTGCATCATGAGTGTGCCTGGTGCCCACAGAAGTTAAGAAAAGGTTAGATCCTCTGCAACTAGGTTATGTATGGATGGTTGTGAGCTACCATGTAAGGCTGGGAACTGAACAAGAACAGTAAATGATCTCAACTGCTAGCGCCTCCTAGCATCTTCTTGAATATTTGTTTTGAAACAGGGCCTTACTTACGTAGCTCTGGTTGGCTTTGAACTCACTGTCCTCTTGCCTCAGTCTGCCAAATGACAGACCACAGGCCTGCATCACCAGGCCTAGCTCTCTTTGGACCTTTTCCATCAACCAACCCCCACAATCTGTCATCTTCTAATCACCAATAAAAAGGTTTAAATTGGGTGTTTTCTAGTTTTTAGACAAGCAGAGTAATTTTCTACATGAATTAATGAACAGTGCAAAACAGCCTAAGAAACAGGTTGGGAGATGTTCAGTCATTCATCCAATTGGTAGGATTGTTAGTAAGCTTTAGTCAGAACCCCATTTAAACAGAAAATAGAAGTGAACTAATATAATCCAGCAATGCCAAATTACCGCTTGACGGCCCCACCCCATTTCTAAGTACAATGAGAAGGACTACATGAAGGTACAAACACAGGAAGCCAGGGTTCCTTCTGAGGTGCTTTCAGAGGTCTGCCTGTGGCGGCAGGCAGGGTTTGTCTCCCTCCATCTCCTGCTGCAGGGCCGGAGGGCTGCGCTACCACTGACAGGCTTTGTCCTCTCTTTCTTTCCTCATAATCGCAGGTTTGCTTGCAAGCAGGCCGTATTCTGTCAACACTCCTCATTAAAATCCTTCACTATTGAGACCTTTGTTTTTCCCAAACAAAATTTGTAACGTTCTCTAACTTCTTCCTGATCTTTTTTTGTTTTGTTTTGTTTTGGTTTTTCGAGACAGGGTTTCTCTGTGTAGCTTCGCACCTTTCCTGGATCTCGCTCTGTAGACCAGGCTGTCCTCGAACTCACAAAGATCCGCCTGCCTCTACCTCCTGAGTGCTGGGATTAAAGGCATGCGCCACCACTGCCCGGCATTCTTCCCGATCTTTCTGCCTCTGTCTTCTGAATGCTGGGATTTCAGCTGTGCCCACCACCTCATTCAGTACTGGGGATTAAACCTAGGGTTGTATGCATGAAAGGCATTCTACCAATTGAGCTATCAATTCCCAGTACATCTCCTCCCCCGTCCCCGTTTTCTCTTTCTAAGGAGTGTGCTGAGAGCTGTAAAATCCTCGACTTCTTTACTGTGAATTGTCTTGGGGGTTCTTTTTCTGCAGTTTTATTCTATTTCTTCAACTATATATTCACTGGACTGCAGGAAATTTTCACCTCTGATAATAAACTCATGGGACTTTTGTAGTACATGTGGCTTGACCAAAATGTCACTATGTAATAATGTATAATTGTTATGTGCCACACAGATAACTCGTATTTTGCTGATATATTCAGTGGTTCACTTCAGGGTCACCTCCTGTGTGACAGAACTGAGACTTTGCTCTAGGTCTGTCACCTCCATGAACTTCCCATCACTCCTATTTTAATTTTTGAGACAGGGTCTCCCGCAGCCCAGGCTGGCTCTATCTCTTGAGAACCCTCTGCCCACCCACCACAGCCTCCACCTCCTGAGTGCTGGGATTATAGGCATACACTACTATGCCTGGCGTTCTAAGCACTGCCATAAAATCGGGAAGTATGGAGAGGCCTTTAGGTTTCTTCCTGAGTCACAGCTACAGTTTTAGTGCTTCTACTAGTTTTTATTCTACAGGAGGCCACGAAGTGGGACAGACAATGCTGTTTTACACAACCAGTAAATCAAAAGGAAAAAAAAAGGTCAGAGTCGCCTGTTTATAGCAATAAACAGTCCAGCCACAAGATGTCCTCACAAACCAATAGGATATAGCAGGGAGGCCCAGATGGTAACCCAGAGCCTTATTTTGTGTGCTAAGCGAGGACACTGAGTCACACCAAACATGACTTTAAATCAAAGGTTGGCAGGGCAAAAGGAATGAGTTTCATTTTTGTTTGGAGATTGGGTCTCAAGTAGTCAGGAGCTGAGGGTAACCTTGAATTCCTGACCTTCTTGTCTACCTCCAATGTGCTACCACCCCAGCCACACGAGTGAGACTTAAAGCGTGCTTTTCGAGAGCTCAGTCTGAAGTCCGGGTACAGCACTAGCAGTGGAGGAGGTTACTGGAGACTGTGAATGTAGGTTTGCCTCTGTTGACTTTTAGAGCAGGTCTTACTATGTGGCTCAGGCTGCCTTCAAACTCAAGATCATCTCTTTCAGCCTCCTGAGTGGGAGATCACAGGTGACTGCCACCATGACCAGTCTGGCACAGGTTTCTTGAAACAGATACTTTTAAAGTAAAGTAAGCCATTATATACTTCCTTAACAGATCTCACTTTCAAAGCCATGTTTTTTTTTTTTTTTTTTTTTTTTTTTGGTTTTTCGAGACAGGGTTTCTCTGTGTAGCTTTGCGCCTTTCCTGGAACTCACTTGGTAGTCCAGGCTGGCCTCGAACTCACAGAGATCCTCCTGGCTCTGCCTCCCGAGTGCTGGGATTAAAGGCGTGCGCCACCACCGCCCGGCTAAAGCCATGTTTTTATAATGAGGGATTAGGCAAGGCTTACAGGGAAATGATACCTCAAGTGGACACCGAAAGTCGTCCTCAGAGGCTTGGTGTTTCCAAGTTACATTTACTCACTTGTGTATGTGCATGTACCGGAATGCCCGTGGATGCAGAGGACAACTTGCAGGTCGGTGTGTCTTTCTACTCCCAGGGCCCTTAACCGCTGAGCCACCTTGCCAGCTCAAAAGCTTAGTCCTCAAAGTTCCCCTTGATTCTGGAACTTTGCTTTGGTTAAGATGACAGAAGCAAAGGGGATGCCAGACTTTCTACTAGAGAACTTAGCTCTGCTCATTCTAAGACATCCTCTGCTGTCTGTTTATTCATTCATTCATCTATTTATTTAGAGACAGGATTTCACGGCGGAGTCCAGTCTGAGCTTGTAACAAACCTCAGCTTGGAGCCCAAGTCTGTTCCATTCCCAATGTTCTAGGAGTTGAGTGACTTCAGCAGGTTGGCATGAACTCAGCCACCTCTGACACACTGGACTCCTCACTTTATCAAACATATTGTTTTAGCTGGGCTTGGCTGTAAACAGCATTAACCCCAGGAGGCAGAGGCAGGTGGAACTGAGTTCATAGCCAGCCTAAACTGCACGGAAGACCTCCGTCTCAAAACAGAAAAAGAAATTGTCTTACACATTTGCACATGTGCTCACAATGTCCTGTTCCTTTCTGTGGCCATCAGTGTGTTGTCGCTTGCCAGCACCTTATACATTCACATGGGTTATGTGTATAGGACTCACACTATCACACCGTTTTTGACCCCTCCCCATATAACCTCAAATGCTATTACAAAGAGCCATGTTCTGGGCGACAAGCACAGCCTTCTTTGCTTATTTACTTTCCCAGTGATCTGCCTAATAACATCAATGCTTGATTCACTGACTTAAAAAAAAAATCACTAAATATGCTGGGCATTTGGAGGTAGAGGCAGGAGGATCAAGAGTTCAAGGTCATCCTCAGCTACACAGCAAGTTCAAGGCCAGGCTGCATGAGACCCTGTCTCAAAAAACTCAAGTAAAAGGCTGGAAAGATGGCTCAGCTGTTAAGACTGTGTATTGTTCTTCCAGAAGACAAGAGTTCAGTTCCCAGCACCCATGTCAGGGCTCACAACTGCCTGTAACTCCAGCTCCAGCGGATCCAATACCCTTTATGGCCTCCATGGGCACCTGAACTCACAAGTACATAAACATACACTGACACACACTAATCCACATAATTACAAAATAAAAATTTTGAAAACCTAAATAAAGCATTATTTGCCTTAAAAAAAAAAAACTCTAGTGTTAGCCGGGCAGTGGTGGCGAATGCCTTTAGTCCCAGCACTCGGGAGGCAGAGGCAGGTGAATTTGAGTTCAAGGCCAGTCTGGTCTATAGAGTGAGTTCCAGGACAGTCTATACAGAGAAACCCTGTCTGGGAAAACAAACAAACAAACAAACAAACAAAAAAACCAAACAAACAGTCTCTAGTGTCACATTTAAATAACCAGAGAGACAACCTTTTTTCATAAAATACTAACATGGTTCAGGGAGTCACATACCAGTTAACAGAGAGAATTTAATGTAAGGATTTATTTATTTTTTGGTACTGGAATTGAACCCATGACCTTATTAATGTACTTTAATCCTGTGTTACATCCCCAGTCCTTAGATAATAATTATTAACCCGAGATTTGGGGAAAGCTACATTCTCTAATGTGCCAACATATGAAGTGTCTCATGTGGTGATATTTTATTTGTATGTTAATAAATAAAGCATGCCTGGAGATCAAGGGGGAAAAGGCCAGCCATTTTTTAAGTAAACATAGAAGTCAGGCAGTGGTAGCACACACCCTTAATCCCGATCACTTAGCAGGCAGGATCTGTGTGTGTGTGTGTGTGTGTGTGTGTGTGTGTGTGTGTGTGTGTGTGTGTTCAAGGTCACACTGGGAACAGAGCCAAGCATGGTGACACACTTTAACCCCAGTACCAACCATAGAGACCCAGAGGTCTGTACAGATAGGCAGTAACAAGGAAGTAAGGTAGCTGGGCTAAGAGTCAATGAGAGGGCAGAACAGCAAGGCAATAAAGGCATGGGTAGATAGGAAGTAGCTCGCATTTGGTAGCTGCAGAGCTGGAGAGGTAAGGTTGGTTGGTGGCTCTCACTATTTCCTTGATCTCTAAGGCTTTCACCCCTATATTTGGCTCTGTGTTTTTTATTTAATAAGACAGTTTAGAAATTCATCTACAGTCTCAAGGTGAACAAACAATTCCAAGTTCAGGGCAAGGGAACAGTATGTATTTTGAAAGGACAGGGTAGCAATTTAACTAGTTTGGATACAAGACAAAGTGTTTAATTAGCAAAACAGTCCAGATTCCTTGGGCTCAGTCTTGCTGCCATGTGGACTGGGTAACCGTGGTGCAAAGTTGTGTACTGTGGGTTACTGATTAACGCCTCTAGTCTCTACCCATTAGATGCCAGAACATCTGTCTCCTATTCTATTAAAACTGTGGTAAAAATGTCTCTAAAGTAAAGGTGTCTTCCTCACATGACAGAGGCCATATACTCATGAACTCAGTAGCTGTGGTTGCCAGAATAAGACCTTCATAGAATGAAGCTGGTTAGCATTCCAGCATGGAGGAAAGCAGCTCATGAGTCCCTACCCCAGCTGAAGAGTTATTGATAGTTGACCTCTTGGGGGGTGGGAAAGAGTCAGTTTTCTTTAAGGGTGTGGCACCTAGTAGTCTGCTACACTCCAGTAGATGGTCCCACACCTGTACTATATGGACAGCACAAACTGACCCAATGGGTAATTAAAAAAAAAAACAAAACCCAACAAACAGAGTGTGGTGGTGCACACCTTTGATCCCAGCACTTGGGAGACAGGGGTAGATCGATCTCTGAGTTGGAGGCCAGCCTGCCAGCCTGTTCTACTCAGGGAGCTCTAGGACAGCCAAGACTAGAGAGAAAAAAACAAAGAGGGGGGTGGGCATTAAGTTAGGAGGCAGCAGGGAGTGGATTTGGGAGGACTGAGGGGAGGACTCGGGAGTAAGATCAAAATACATTGTATGTATATATGAACTTCTCAAAGAATAATCAATATACAAAAAAAGTTCTCAGAAAACATACTGCTTTATAGGATAAAATAGTGTTCAATTCTAGAATTGAAAAGGCCAACTAGAATCTATGAATTATTATAGTTGTGTCCTTGGATAGGTCTGGCAACCAAAAGAGGCAGCCAGAGAAGGCTGGCAAAAATACCCAGGCCTCTGGCAGGAACCTAGGAGACGCACTTCTGGCCCTTTCGAGGGCTCCTGCCTTCCTTATTGGGCCTTGAGAGTTGTAAGCACTTAAAGGTTATTTATTGCAGTACTCTTCATATTTCAAATATCCCTATAAAAAGGATATTTAAATAAAATATGCTAATATCAGCCGGGCGGTGGTGGCGCACGCCTTTAATCCCAGCACTCGGGAGGCAGAGGCCGGCGGATCTCTGTGAGTTCGAGGCCAGCCTGGGCTACCAAGTGAGTTCCAGGAAAGGCGCAAAGCTACACAGAGAAACCCTGTCTCGAAAAACCAAAAAAAAAAAAAAAAAATATGCTAATATCTACACAATGGAACAATCTTAAAAAGAAAGAAAGGCGTAGAGTCCTGTCCTGCAGCTGGCTGGAAGCTCTTTTGCAGGCTCTGGTATGAATGCATTGAGATGTTCACTCACCAAGATGCAGTCGTGTGTTTGAGTCCTACTAACGTGCTATGCAACCTGTGTGCCCTCATAACTGGATTTCCAAAGCTGCCTAACAACTTGAGAATGTATAATGAAGAAAAATTCGAAAGATTCCCTTTTGGAAGCAATCAAAACTCTCAAGGCTAGAGGGAGGACACTTTTGCTAGCCGGGCTGCTTGCAAATATTCAGGGATGCAGCAGTACTGAGTTCCCACTCATGCTGGGGTGGGCTTTTCAGTGAGGCGGCTGCCTGTGTGTCTTCTGTGCTCTAATACACTCACTGGTTCACTCTGTTAGCAGGGCTATTGTTGGTACCCTAACTGGGTGGGCAGACAATTGTCCATTTCTTCCCCAGGAAGGTCACACGAAAGGAAAACATGCATCATGTGGACATACTTTCTTTTCATCTTTTTGAGACAAGGTCTCATGTAGTTCAGGTTGGCTTTGAAGTAGGTATGAAGTTGAGAATGAACTTCTTAACTTTCTGTGTCCACCTCCTGAGTGCGGCTGGGATTACAGGTGTGTACTATCACATCTGGTCTAATGTGGTGCTAGAGATGTAAGCCAGGGCTTTGAGCATGCTAGGCAAGCTTTCTACCAACTGAGCTACATCTCCAGCCTCCGGGAGGACACAGACTTTGAAATGAAGTGGTTTGTTTTTTGTTTGTTTGTTTTTTATGGGATCAATGTAGTTAGACTCAGTCAGGATGTCAAAGTCCTTGCGAAGTTAGTATGTATAACAATCTTTTAGGAATCTCTAAGCAGAAATACATTGGGTATGATGGTATACACCATATGAGTAAAACCAGCACTCAGGAGACAGAGGCAAGGAGGGTCAATTTAAGTTCCAGACCAACCACGAAGCTGTCTCAAAAACAAAACAAAGGAAACCATAGAAACCACATATATACATACACAAACTACTATACATAAACATACTTTCGTCTCAGCTTCTCTGCATACATAAAACATAACCACTTATCTGTTGTAAATCAAGTTACCAATGACACAATGACTATTATCAACCTGTGTGGCTTAACAGCCACTTGCTGCTCCCTATAAATACTGAGCTCTTGCAATATGGCCAGCTCTACTGTAAATGTGAAATCAATGCTGATTTCCAAAGATTAAGTATTTAAAAATCAACTTTTTTTTTTTAAAGAAAGGTTAACTTTTTTTTGGGGGGGGGGAGGAATTTGGTTATGTAACTAGCCTACAAACTCCCCTGCATCAGCCTCCCTTATGCTGAAATTACAGGTAGGCACCACCACACTAGACTAAGGTATGAGAATTTTAACTAATTACTCAACGGCAATCAAACCAATGCCAAAATTATCTCACACAAGATAGTCAGATGTGGTGGCACATACCTTTAATCCCAGCACTCAAGAGGCAGAGGCAGATGGATCTCTGTGAGTCCCAGGCCAGCCTGGTCTACATATCAAGTTCAAGAACAGCTAGTGCTACACAGAGAGATCCTGTTTAAATAGAAAAAGAAAGAAAGCAAAAAAATATGTTACAAAATATTATAATACCCACAAGGGTGATGAAAGCTTAAGGAGAAATGGCTATAAATCCCCAACCATGGAGGGCTCCAATCTGCAAGCATGCTACTAACTACATCCCAATTCTCACAACATATTAAAAAAATAATAATTCAAATTTCTTCTTAGATCAATACCTTCTTTTTTTGGGATAATATTATCTTTTCAAAAGTCACTCAAATGATGTCTTTGGATTTTAAATATTTATTTGAAAACATTAAATACATTTACCTAAGTGTTATTTCCTATTTTTGACAAAAGTCCTGACACTTTATGCACTTTATGCTGAAAGATTTCAACTGCCTGTAGTTGGTCAATATTTAAATCTCATGCTCAAATTCCTTCCAAATTCCCAAGCATTCTTTCTTAATCAGAAAAACAGACATTCATGCATCAAAACACTTATCAACCTATGTTACAGAGTAAAACCCAGTCTCAAAACCAAGAAACACAACATAGGACAAGTTGTCTATCATTCACTTCTATACCTCAAACGTACTTCGCTTTCATACCTTAAAACAATCCCTGTATACTAGTCCTGCAGACTCCAGCGTCCTTTAAATGGTTCACAGACTTTTTTCTTGGCTCACTCCAGCAGTTTGCTGGTTAAAAGACCAAATCTGTCTCCACCGGTGACAGTCATACTTATTTGCGTTTAGATGAGAATCCACGCACTCCCCTCGGCGTTTGAGACGCCACTAAGGTGCACTTACAGGAGCACTCCACCAAACAGAATCTAACTCGGGTGTTTTATTAGGTTCGTCCCCTATGCTTCACCAGATGCTTCGCCTACAATAAATACCTTTTCCAGAACTCTATCAAAACCGGGAACTCTGAACAAGACCTTCATTACTTCCCGTATATTCTGGGTCATGCTGCTCATCGTGGACGCAACTCAAGATTCTGGGCTCTGCCGGAATGAACTCTAGAAGAGAGGATCCTGAATGTACAAGAACGCAGAAGGTCAAATCTGCAAGCCCAACCCGTTCCGCGGCGCGCTCTGGTCGAAAGGTCGCGCGCTCCTGCTGCCCAACTCCGGCAAGCTCCAGCACTACGGTTTGGGACCCGCTAGGGCCCCAGCGCGCATGCGCAGCCGCCCTGCCCTGTCCCCTCCCCACCTCCCCCGCCCGCGTCTGCGCCCCGCTGGCTGCGCAGGCTCCTTTGAGACCTAAGGGGGCGGTCTTCCGGCCGGAAGGTTGATGCGGAAGCACTCGCACGCAGCGCGCCTGCGCAGAGCCCGGCGTTTGTCGCCAGTCGCGCGGAAAGCGTCGTCAGGAGCGGACTGGCTGAGCGGACGCCTTGGCGATGGCGTCCGGGAGCGGTTCAGATGCAGCGGAGCCGGCAGAGCCGGCGGCGGCGCCCGCAGCAGCGGAGGCAGAGGAGGAGGAGGTTGACAACCCGGTGAAGAGGCGGCGGCTTCAGTGCATGGGGTTTGCGTTGGTGGCGAAATGCGACCCCACGATGGCCCACGCCTTCCTGTCCGAGAACGACTGGCAGATGGATGTAGGGTTGCGCTTCTCGCTTCCTCCCCTCTTCCCAGGTGGGCGGGGCGTGCCCTCCACCCTTGTGCCTTTGCCTTTCAGAAAGCGCTGAGCGCCTTCTTCGAACCGCCGGAGAACGACCCCGCGTGGCCACGCCAGCCTCCGACAACCTTCAGATCCGAGGCCTAGTAAGCGCCGGGGCCGCGGGCAGCTTGCTGGGGGGATGCTTGCTGGGGGGCTGCGTTGGGCGTCAGAAGACCCGACCTGGAAATAGAGACCGGCGCCCCCCGGGCTGGGACTATGAGGGAATGCTTTTCTCCGAGGGACCTCGGTCACTTCCAACGTGACTTGCTTTTTTGGGTTGGTTTGTTTGTTGTTTTGAGACCGGGTCTCACGGTGTAGCCCTGGCTGCTCTGGAACTCGCTCTGTGGACCAGGCTGGCCTCAAACTCAGATCCGCCTGTTTCTGCCTCCTTAGTGCTGGGATTAAAGGTGCTTACTATATTCAGGATGCTGAAGGAGACTTTTGAGTTTGATGTCAGCAGGTATACAATGTGAGACCCTGTCTCAAACACTTTATATTTTCTTCAGAATTGGCGTTGAATTAGCCTGGCACCAAGACCTTGGCTTCTGATGTTCTTTACTAAAAAGAACAAGATGACCGATTCTAGAGCAGGAGTAAGTGAGGTAGAGGATGAACATAGAATAATCTACAGTGCTAGAAAGTAAAGGAGTAGCCAGAGAATGTTGGAAATATTCCAGAATAACATAGGAACCAATGTAAAATCAGAGACAATGAACAATTAGAAACAGGTTGTAAGCTGCACAATAAAATATAAATCTGTATTTCATTAAGTACCAGCTGTTCATGGGACAAGT
The DNA here is from genome assembly GCF_007827085.1 of Peromyscus californicus insignis. Taxonomy (NCBI): domain Eukaryota; kingdom Metazoa; phylum Chordata; class Mammalia; order Rodentia; family Cricetidae; genus Peromyscus; species Peromyscus californicus. The sequence goes on along the minus strand of NW_026294606.1, from coordinate 39,158,164 downwards.
GACTATTGCAGTAGAATTCAAACTGCTAAATGGCCAAGGTTTGAGGATTTAGAAAAACCCTTTGAGAACTACCAAATAACAAGTACAATCAATGGATAGTAAAATTGGGATGAAATTTGAGTCATAAACAAGATGCTTCCATCTTCAAAAACCCACACAAAACGTCACTCATGAGAGACTAAAATGTTCCAGTTAAAGGCTATTAAAAGAGATAGCATATTGGTGTAATTTAGTTCACAGTGTGGATTGTAGAGTGTGTAGGTGAGAAAGTCTTCAGGGAAGAATGGAAGTGGTTTGGAAAAGACTAAGGTAAGTAATTGTTAATAAGAAAATGTTAGCATTTGGAGAATTTGGATGCATAGTTGGTTAGGGATTCTTTTTACTGTTGCAGACTCAAAAGTTTTGTGGGTTTTTGTTTGTTTGTTTTTTGTTTTTCGAGATAGGGTTTCCTCTGTGAAACAGCCCTGGCTGTCTTGGAACTCACTTTGTAAACCAGGCTGGCCTTGAACTCACTGAGATCCGCCTGCCTCTGTCTTTCAAGTGCTGGGATTAAAGGCATGCACCACCACCGCCCAACTTGTAGAATCAAAAGTTAACAAAGTGCCTAATGCTGACTTCTTTGAAGAAAGCCATTACTTGTGGCCCTGAGGTGAGTGGATGGTTAGTGTGCTTGTGGGACATCACATTATGAAACAAGCCAGAGTGACCAAGTATTTGAAACAACTCACTCTGTGAGAAAAGTGTTCCCTCTAAGGGCAGACACACACAAGCCAGCATGTGGAGGCAGAGGACAACTTGCAGCTCTCTCCACCATGTGGGCTCTGGAGGTAGAACTTGGGCCACCAGTCTTGGCAGCAAGCACCTTTACCCACTGAGCTCTATCTCCAGCCCAGCTTTTAGGATTCTTCAAAGAAAATTGTTCATAGGACAAGTATCCATTATCTGAAATGTTTGGGACAAAAAACTTTGAACAGAGGCAATTCAGAATATGAATTTTCTGATTAGGAATCATCAGTCTGTATTCAAACAGGGCAATGGATATAGCAAATCATTCTGAGAGGGCACAGTCTGTATATCTGTTGGAAGCCAGGGGTCAGATTTGGGTTCTTTAGGAGTAGCGCTCCTTGCTTCTTGAGACAGTCTCCCACTGGGACCATGGACTCCTCATTTAGGATAAAACAGGCCTCAGTATCTATTGGTCTCAGCCTCCCGTGGTGAGATTATAAGCATGCACAACTTCTGGTCTTTAATGAGAGTGGGGGCCAACTGAATTACCTCCATTGCCCCCCAAATACAATTTGTAATTCGTAGATAAAAAGAAAAAAAAAAACCTTTATTTTGATCTTTCCAGTGTTGATCTAACCAACGAGGATGCAAATGATACCACCACTTTAGAATCCAGTCCATCTGGACCTCCTCTAGAAGATAGCAGCGTTATCTCTTTCATTACCTGGAATATTGATGGATTAGATGGAAGCAATCTGCCAGAGAGGGCTCGAGGGGTGTGTTCCTGCCTAGCTTTGTAAGCATTGTCACTTCTGTGGTAGTGACTGTGATAAGTGTTTTAATAGTTCTACAAAGCAACAATTCAAATTTGTGTACTTGAAAATTTGACTTTAAGGTCAGCTCAGAATAATTGTATGAGACTTGAAGTGTTTTGGTCTGGGAAGGGCCTTGGGATGGATTGGAATACCAGTTTATGTTAGATGCATTCTAGAATTGTAAGCTTTGCATAGTAAGTTTTGTCCATAATTGCTGCCATGAAATGAAAATGTCCTAAAAGATCTGTTTCTGGCCTTGAGAGCTTTGTGACTAGGTAAAGTACTGAAGTTTTCTGGGGCTGTTATCACTGGACAGCTACAGCTTTTTAAGATAATCTGAAGAGGTAACATTGAATACATCTGTTGATATATATGACCATGGAAAACTCAGTGTAGTATATATAATGTTTTCTGTTTTAATTCCACTGGGGTGATGTGTAGTAGAGGTGCTGGAATTGAACTCGGCCTTATTAGGCAAGTATTCTGTCACTGAGCTACACATCCAGTCCATTTTTAATTGGTCATTATAAAACTGTGTAGTAAATAATACAGATAAAGGTCAGTATAAGCATTGAGTACTGGGTGTCCTGGAGGGTAACAGTTTTCTTATGTATTATGGAATTTTCTCTAGGTAGCTGAAAATGAATGATATGCTGATGTTTTTGTTAAATTGATCTTTTTAATTAGGTATAGTCCAGATGTGGTATTTCTACAGGAAGTTATTCCTTCATATTGTGCCTACCTAAAGAAAAGAGCAAACAGTTACAAAATCATTACAGGTAATGCTTCTCTTGCCTTCTTTCTCAGTTGCCTTTTTTCTTTGAAAAATAGATCAATAAAGGAGAAAAATCAAAGTTGGGCTCTTACAGCAAGAAAGGGCACACATAGTTTGAGAAAAATGAGCAAGGCACACGATAGTTAAAGGTTGATAGATTATTTTACAGCTTAATGTTAATAAATGGAAAAACGATTGAAATAAATATTTCTTTTTAGGAAAAAAAAGTTGTAAAATTTCAGACTTGTGTATTTTTAAGTGTGATAATCACATTGTAGTTATATTTTCTCAAAAAGTCTTTAATTCCTTTTGATTTGTTTTTTTTCTTTTCCAGTATACTTTCGGTTTGAAATTTTTCTCTCATTTTGGTTTTGCTAAATGTGTTGGAAATACAGATCACATCTTATAATTGTTATACTGAGTACTTTGGACTTTCAGTTTTACATAGCCTGTGCTTTTCAATTTTGATTCACAGTTGATTCCTGGGTGCTAAGGAGGGCGCTCTTGAGATTTGTGCCTGCTCCTCTCCTTGTTGGGTTTCTTTCACGAATCTTTTTGGGATTCTTATTTTGTACTTTGTATTCTGTATCCTATGCTTCTCCCCTTCTCCCCTCTTTTTTTTCATTTCAGTACTTTTTTTTTTTTGAGACAGGTTCTCACTGTGTAGCTCTGGCTTTCCCTTTCTCACTATGTAGATCAAGCTGGCCTTGAACTCACAGAACTCCATCTCATCTCCCTTTGCCTGTGCTCGGATTAAAGGTGTGTGCCACCACACCCAGCTGGAGCCATTTTCTGCTTGATTAGTACATGGGTAGTGGAGTAGGGTTTTTTGTTTGGTTTTGTATTTTTAATCCTACCATATTTGAAAACACCTGTATTGTAGCCTTGTAGTTAGTGGAGTGGACATAAGTTTCTAGGTCAGAAGCAGTGTTTTCTGAGTTTGGAAGCATTGATTCAGTGACTTTGGTTTCTGAGAATGGTCAGTCTGCTGCCGCTATGATTCTGCCCTTTCCCTACTCCATTCTCTGGAAGTTTGAGGACCTCAGCTTAAGCCCTGATGTTCTTTCTACCTTTTCTTCATTTATTGTACTGAATGGTTGTTGGAGGGTTTGGTTAGAGATTTGGAAGATCCCCATTTCCCCATCTTTCCTCATCTACTTTTCCTTCTTTTTTCCTACATTCCCCCTAATGCTTCTCCTCTGCCTCCTTCCTCGTCTGTCATTGTTCTTTTTCCTTTCTCTTTTGAAAGCCCCCGTAAGTTGTAAAACTCCATAAATCCTTTATTTCCATATCTTCCATAAGTTCCCATATTTAATTTCTTAGGCTACTTGTTCATGGTTTATGGCATGTACACTTTGATTTATGGATGCAGTATCATCTCTGAATACATGGCTTTGTTTTTCTGTTTTGGGTTTTAATGTCTTTGATTTGGTGAGCCACACTTATTTATTATGTGTATAGGTGTTCTGCCTGTATGTATGTATGCATGCATGCATGCATGCGTGTACGCTTGTGCACCACGTGTGCCTGGTGTCTACCGAAGGCAGAAGAGGACGTTGGATCCCCTGGAACTTGAATTACAGATGGTTGAGAGCTGCCATGCTCTTCTGGGTCCTCTAGAAGAACAGCCCAAACTCCTAACTGTTGAGCTGTCTCTTTAGCCCTTGTTATATTTCTTTGATTAAAGGAGAGGAGTTGAGAGTGAGTTTCTGAAGAGGAGAAGATTCTGGTTTTACAGTGTGCAGTATTTATGAGGATACTTTGCTTTTGAACTCTATTTTGTCCCTTCTTCCTTCTGAGAAGCTCCCTATGTTCTTGAACTTGGAGATCTGCCTCCTTCCTCCTGGTGCTAGGATTGCATGAGTACACCCCCACACCCAGCTTCATTTCCCTCCTTTTGTTCTTTTTAGTTGTGTTAGATTGGTATTTTCATGTCATCATAAACCTGGTCCTTTATGTATAGGGATTCTTGACTCTTGGTTCACATTTAAATTCCAGATCCCTGTTAAAACTTGTTAGTTTATTATCCCTGAGAAAGGCTAAGTACTGCACTTTACTAATAGAAAATAAATTTTGGTATAGCCAAATGGCTTGTTCTGTGGTGGAGAGACTTTAATCTGAGACCATTCTTTTTCCTAAAAGAGATTTCCTGAGTTGGGCATGAGGCACTCATCCGAGTACTGCAACTCATTCCCTTTTCTCTGTTGACAACAACTGAGCAGTAGGTGGTGGGGTGTATTCAGTGTTTTGGTATTGAATAGGTCATCTACAAGCTGGGTGATGGTGGCGCACGTCTTTAATCCCAGCACTTGGGAGGCAGAGGCAGGTGGATCTCTGGGAGTTTGAGGCCAGCCTGGTCTACAGAGCAAGTTCCAGGACAGACTCCAAAGTTATACAGAGAAACCCTGTCTGGGGGGGGGGGGGGGGGAGTCATCTACAAATGTGTTGGACTGCATTCGTGGCTGTCCTGGGTCTCACATGGCCTGGGGTTGCAGATTTGATAGAATTGGTAGAGCCTCTCAAACTTAATTTAAGCATAAAGTAATGACTTGGCTGTGAGGAACTGGGGAAGACATGCGGGTCATGTTTATTCTGTATCTAGACCTGAACTGGCCCTCCTCTTAGCTTTTGCTTTTGAGGTGATTTTATGTCCCAATATTACCAGACTTTGGTTGAACACATCCACCAGCTTGCTTTCTGTGTTTCCTGCTACATGCACTCAAGTGATCTCTCTGTTCTCATAAACTGTCTGCTACTTACCCACCTGCTTTCTTTTTCAGACAAACAAACAGAAATTGGAAGCTTTGATTCACTGGCCTTTTGTTCCTACTCTCTTTTTGTGAGCTTCTAGCTTTTCAGTATTCTCAATTTTTTTTTTTTTTTTTTTGGTTTTTCGAGACAGGGTTTCTCTGTGTAGCTTTGCGCCTTTCCTGGAACTCACTCTGTAGCCCAGGCTGGCCTCGAACTCACAGAGATCCGCCTGGCTCTGCCTCCCGAGTGCTGGGATTAAAGGCGTGCGCCACCACCGCCCGGCAGTATTCTTAATTTTTCACACATAACAGCTAATTATTTTTAGCACCTGTGCCCCTTTCTCCCCACCCCTCCTTCCCTTTTCTCCTCCTTTCCCTGTTCCTGCTGGGGATATAACCCAGGGCCTCACACATATTAAATAAACATTATACTAGGGAGGCTTGTCCTATCCCTATCTGATCTTAAATATCAAAATTTGTGTCTCTTGTTAGACTTTGATAAGGGACAGAAACATACACTTGGTTGACCTACTTCAAAATGGACTCTCAAAGATTTGATCCCATGTAAATAGTGTTGTTCCTTGTAGCAGTAGGGGAGCTTGTGGTAAAGTGAAGATACTTCTGACCTCCCCTAAAGACTTTTCCATAAATGTTTGAAGGTAACGAAGAAGGATATTTCACAGCCATACTGTTGAAGAAAGGAAGAGTGAAATTTAAAAATCAAGAGATTGTTCCTTTTCCAAATACCAAAATGATGAGAAACCTTCTATGTGTGAATGTAAGTTTTTAAGTTTGAGGGTTTTTTGTTTGTTTGTTTGTTTTTGAAGGAATTGTCTTTACAGATAAATTTGTTCCTTATATAGATACTCTTTTTTAGTATTTGTTTATGTGCGTCAGTTAGGACTTTTGGAACTCAGTTCTCTCCTTCTACCACAGGTTCCAGGGATCAAACTCAGGTGGTCAGGCTTTTGTGGCAGGGGCTCTTACCTGCTGAGCCATATCACTGGGACAATCCCATCATCATCCATCATCCCCGCCCCCGTTTTCTCTGTGTAGCTTTGAGACTTTCTTGGAACTCACTCTGTAGCCCAGGCTGGCCTCGAACTCACAGAGATCTGCCTGCCTCTGCCTCCTGAGTGCTGGGATTAAAGGCGTGCGCCACCACCGCTGGCTGGAACAATTCTTTCAATCCTGTTTGTATATCTGTCTGTAAGTGTGGGTCTGGAGGTCAGAGGACAACTTTGGGGAGTCAGTTTTCTCTTCCCACTGTGGTTCTATGTATTGCTGTCAGGTCATCAGTTTTGTGAAGCAAGTGATTTACCCACTGAGCCAGCTCATTGGCCCTTTACAAATACATTTTAAATAGTCTTCAAAAACTTAGATTTCCAATTAATTTCAGATACAAACAAACTTATCAAAGTTAAATTCCTAACTGATTAGATGTTTTCTTAAGAATATTGCAACATTTGGCTGAGGAGAACGTTTGTCAAGTAATTTGTTACAGCAATGAGAACAATTACCACTGCATAGCTCAAAGGATCATTAGCACTTGGGCTCAGGGTTGAGGGAAGGCCTGGTAGTGGGAGTGTGAAGCGGCTAGTCCTGTAGGTGCAGAGTTAGTTAGGAATTAGATGAAAGTGGTACTCAGCTTGCTTTCTTTTTCCCCCCTTTTTAATTCAGTGTGTGAATGAACCCTGTGGAAATGGAAACACCCATGACAGACAGACCTTTGCAAGTCACTGCAAGGGTTAACCTGTGGGTGTGAATGAGCGTTACGTTCACGTTAGTGTGACGGACACTTATTTTTCTCATTAGTGCGACACAGTACTTGACAAAAGCAACCTTAAAAGGGATTATTTTAGCTCATAGTTTGAGGATTCTGACGTCATAGTGATGAGTACGGCAGGAGCAGCTCGTCACATTGTGTCCACAGTCAGAAAGCAGAGCCATGACTGCTACTGCTCAGCTCAGTTTCCCCTTTTTGTTCAGTTTAAGACTCCTCTCACACTGATGCCCTTACTTACATTTAGGGTGGGTTTTTCTACCTTAAGTAACCTAATCGAGAATACTACTCAGACATTCCCAGAGATTACCCTGAGTATGGAAAGGTAGTGGAGTATGACAGGAGGTTGAGAAGTAGGCAGGATCCAGTTTGTGACCTTTTATAGTAGTCTTTTTACCTTGCAATAGCATTCTAGAAAGGTGTGAGCTATTGATGGCCTGGGGTTACTGGGGAAGGGGCACAGTTGAGGTACTATGTGAATAGTTCTTGCTTGCTAAATAGTTGTCATAGGTGAGGTTGGCACCTTGTGCTTCTTTTCATCTAGGATAGTGCTGACTGTGTAGTTGCAGTTGAGTAAGTAAATCCCAGTTGATTGACTAGTCTGCTGTTAGAGTCTGTTACCAGCACTGGTGGGTAGTCAGTGGCCTGTTCAATTGTAATTATCCTGTTGTAGGTGAGTTTGGGTGGAAATGAATTTTGCCTTATGACGTCCCATTTGGAGAGCACCAGAGAACATTCTGCAGAACGAATAAGTCAATTAAAAACAGTTTTTCGGAAAATGCAAGAGGCTCCAGATTCAACTACTGTTATATTTGCAGGAGATACAAATTTAAGAGATCAAGAAGTAAGTAACAGAGTTGGTTCACTGTTTGTGGAGAGGTTATTGCTGTGGAAACTAATTTGGGTTCCCTTTATCAAAAATGTGGACTCGGAAATACAAGGTAGAGAACACTTGTAGTTTTTGTATAAAAAGAGGCCTTTACCCTATTAGGGGAAATCCTACTACATGTGGTACAGACAATATAAAACAGTATATATTTTGGATAGGTAAGTATTGGAATAAAATAATAATTAGAAGAGCTTAGAAAAGATGGAAGGTATTTGTAGCATCCCTAGGTACAAGGTACAATCCTCTTTTCTGAATTGAATCCAACTTTATTTTTGTTGGTAGAACCTAGGGCCTCTTACATGCTAGGCAACACTGCTGACCTACACCTCTAGGATTTTGTTTTTATTCTGTTTTATTCTATATGTTTAGACCTTTCAGATAAAAAGTTACTAGAATTTAATTTTATATGTGTGTACATTTCAGTCAGAGCACCACTTGGGAGGTTTGGTTCTCTCCTTCCTTCATGGGGTCCTGGGGTGGAACTGAGGTCTTAAGGCGTGGCAACAGGAGCCTGTACTGGTGGAGCCATATCATTGGCCCCAGATTTTTGAGATTTTAATAATTACAAAAGAGATGCAGTCACACTAACCGTGAACAGAATATGGTGGTGTGTTATCTGAACAAAAATTTTGCTGATATGTCATGATTCATCACCTTTTTACCCCATACTCCTGACATTGCTGTGATCAGTTCTGAAGCAAAATAGTAGTTTAGTTTAGACACATGAGGAGTTTTCAGGACCTCAGAAAATTAAATACAGGATTACCATGTGATCCAGCATTTCCTACTTTGAGGAGTGAAAGCAGGACTGGAAAAGATGTGTGTACACTTGAGTTGATAGCATTGTTATGTACGAGATCCAAAATATCCGAGGAACCATTGCAGGTGAGTTAGAAATAGAGTGTATGTAAATAGGTTGGTTGCACACACTCAGGAGCCAGGCAGTGCTGTGACACAATCCTGTCAATCTACTGAAGGCCCCAGAATTGTGCACACAGATGATTTAAAGGGATTAAAGTGGTTGGGTGTATGTGCTCTGCCACACATAAAAACTTTATTTTTTTCATGCTGGAGATAGAACATGGTGTGCCTATCGTAATAGCTCATAAAAATTTATATTATATAATGTGAATGGGGAAAGAAAAACAATATTATTAGGGTTTGGTCTGGTTTTGGTTTGGTTTTCTTTTTTAGTGTGACTCCCAGGCATAGTAGTGCATGCCTTTAATCCAAGCACTTGAGAAATAGAGACAGATAGACCTCTGTGAGTTTGATGCCAGCCTGATCATAGTCATAGTCAGTTCTCAAAAAAACAAAATTTTCAGCCGGGCGGTGGTGGCGCACGCCTTTAATCCCAGCACTTGGGAGGCAGAGGCAGGTGGATCTTTGTGAGTTCGAGGCCAGCCTGGTCTACAGAGCAAGATCCAGGAAAAGGTGCAAAGCTACACAGAGAAACCCTGTCTCAAAAAACAAAAAACAAAAACAAAACAAAACAAAAAACACAAAATTTTCAAAAAATTAAATAAAAAGTTACATTATAGGTGATAATATCAAACACCTTTTAAATTGAGCAGGGGGTAGGGGGTTGTAAATATATAAACCTTACATGATATTCTTTCTCTTTTCCAGGTTACCAAATGTGGCGGTTTACCTGATAATGTTTTTGATGCCTGGGAATTTTTGGGCAAACCTAAACATTGCCAGTATACATGGGATACAAGAATAAATACTAATCTCAGGATTCCTGCTGCTTGTAAGCTTCGTTTTGATCGAATATTTTTCAGAGCAGAAGCGGGCCACCTTATTCCCCAAAGTTTAGACCTTGTCGGGTTGGAAAAACTGGACTGTGGTAGATTTCCTAGTGATCACTGGGGTCTCCTGTGCACCTTGAATGTAGTATTGTGAAAAGCTTTCCAGATTTGAGCTTTACATGTTTATAGTAGTTCTGGATTCGTGCAGATCTCAACCTTTCAGGAAAGCTAGGTTTAACACAGACGAATTAATAAACTGGATCATTAGTACAGCAAAAACAGTTACATTTTACTTTGTACCTTGTGTCCTCAGAATTAAGAACTGGTGTTTGCAGTCAAAGTGTGCTTGTGTTCAGAATATGTGGGCTTTTGCTGAAAGGACACAGCCACTCAACTTGTAACAGTGCTCATTGTCATCAAGACTTCAGGTAGTGGCCATCTTGTCTCAGGGCTAACCTTCACAGCACTATTGTTAGGCACCAAAATAATATTAAACCACTTTATTAAGAGAAAAAGCAAGTTACTGAATTCTTGAGACTGCATTGTGTCTTATGTTTTGTAAGTTCAGAAACTTAAGTGAAAAAGCCATGACCATCTGCAGTAGATGACAGATGTTGTATATCAAATTTGCACTTTGAATTTCAGTAACTTCTGATTAATGTTAGTTTTCTGATAAGTGACAAAATTAAGCTTGGTAATGATTACACCCAGCTTAAGCAACATGGGAATTTTCTTCTTAGAGAAAAATTCATGAAAATAAGTAACCTTTGGTTTTGTTACTGGTAAGATGGAAATACTTTTCAGGAAGTGAATAAAGAATACATTTTTAAAAAATGTTCTGTAAAGAAAAAAATGTACTGTAAATAAAGCGTTTTACTAATTTGTAGACTATGATTTCTCTGTCCTTGATAGGATTTTTTGTTCTACTAACATTGGGAAAACAACCTCACATGTTGCTTTTCAGTGGGAATCACCAAGAAATCTGTGTGTTTTATTCTATTAAACCCTCAGCACTTTGGAAGCTATGTCAGGAGGATTGCCATTAGTTTAAGGCTAGCCTGGGCTACAGAGTAAGACCCAGACAAAAACAAAAGCTCTAACCTTGAAAGAGCAGTGTGATGCACCTATTTTAGCAGTGTAGTAGTGGAGGAGGATGGTGCTGGCTCATTTGGTAGAATTAAGTTTTAAGGGATCACATTGTTGGTTGGTTTTTTGTTCTTTTGGGGGTCCTGCCACTCAGCTCCCAAATAAATCATACACAGAGGCTTATTCTTAATTATGAATGCCTGGCCTTAGCTTGGCTTATTTCTTGCCAGCTTTCCTTAGCTTACTATCCTGTTCTCTTACTTCTGGAACTCTTACTCTTTACTCCATGGCTTGCTGCGTAGCTGCCTCCTGGAGTCCCCCTCCTCCTCTGGCTACTCCCTTTTCTCCTTCCAGATTTCTATTTATCCTCTCTGCTTGCCAGCCCCACCTATTTCTCTCTCCTGTCTCACTATTGGCCGTTCAGCTCTGTATTAGAGCATCAGGTGTTTTAGACGAAGTAACACAGCTTCACAGAGTTAAACAAATGCAACATAAATAAAAGTAACACACTTTAAAATAATATTCTACAAGATCACAATATGAAATGGGGGATGTATTATACTATTAGACCATCAATTTGTTATGAAAACATGAAAGTTATCATTTCTGTTATGTAAGTGTCTACATAAAATGCTTTCCTTGTTTATCACTTTGGACAAAATGTCAGGAAAAGAACAATCCACTGTAGTCTTCAATGGGCAACAGTTTTCAAATGGGAAGAATTGAGAGCGTAGTAATTTGTAAGATGTTGAGATTTTTAAAATTTGAACAGAAAAGAAAAACTCTTAGTGAAATTCCAACTCACAGTTGGTAGCAGGCAAGTGCTCTGCCATTAAGCTACATCATGAGGTCAGTGGTTTAGCTGTGCCCCCCCCACCTCCCCCACCTTTGGTAAGTACAGTTTTTGCCGTCCATGTGCAGTGCAGCAATGTATTTTAACCTTGTTGAACTTGAGTTTACCCCTTCAAAATAAGATAATTCCATGCTTTTATTGTGAAAAAATTTCTAGCAAACATACAAGTGAACAATCAAAAAACTACAAATGCTTGAATCACTTTCTCTTTGAACCTGTCTGGCAGCTAATGGGAGGTCAGTGAATGTCCACCGAACACCAGACCAGAGATGTGATTGTGGTTTCACATCCCTTAGAAGGAGACTGGCATTTCCTTCAGTGTGTTCATGATGTGTGTGTAAATGAAAGACAAGCTGATTTTCTTTTTCCTTTTTTTTTCTTTCTTTTTTTTTTGGCGTGATACTCCCACTTGGTTGTTTTGGAGGGGGAAAGGAAGTTGAACGTAGCTCCTCATTTTGTAATTGTCATCTGTAGGGATGTATGGTTGACTTGTTTATCTCCATCAGTATCTGCTATTACTTCATCTTACTCCATTTCACTCCTGAATTTATTTGTCATGGTGGGGGATGGGGGTGCGGGACGGGACGGGACGGGACGGGACGGGGGCAGTTGTACACTGATGTAACCATTTCCATCTTTGTCAGACTGCCACCTGAAGTTCTTCACTGTCTGCATCATGACAGAAGATGTCTTCCGTAGCTTTGCTGTTGCCCTTTACGTACCGTTTTTTCCAGTCAGGGTTTCTCTGTGTAGCCCTGTCTGTCTAGGGCTCCCTCTAGACCACGTTGGCTTTGAGCAGCTTGAGAACTTAAATTTAAGGCGTGTACCCCTTCTCAGTTTGACACGCTCACTCCCTCCCACCCCCTAAACAGCTCATTATCTCCATTAGTGCCCATTTTCATCCGATATGGTGCTTTTAAATGTATGATTGCTCACTTTGGCAGCACGTATATTAAATGTATGATGTCTATAAGTACATGTGGAGGCCTGAGGGCAGTTTGTGGAGTCATTTCCATTTTTATGTAGATCTCAGGGATCTAACTTGGTTAAAAAAAAAAAATGCCTCGCTGAGCCATCTCACCTCCCCTTCCCCCTTAAAGTCTGACTAAGCAGCTTGGACTGGCCTAGAACTTGCTAGATGCACCAGGACAGCTTCAAACTTGGTGATCATCCTGACTGCCTCACTCTGTCTGGCTTTTTAATTTATCGTTTGAAAGAAGGTCTCAGTATGTAGCCATTCTCCTGCCTCAGCCTTTTGAGTTCTGGTATTACTAGAGTGTACTACTGCTCTTTGGTCATCTCCGTTCTGCACCTTTTAATAGGTTTGTAACTTGTCTGAGGTGTCTCCACAAAGATGCCAGTGGAGACTTACTCTTCTGGTGTGCAACTCTTGTCTTTAAGCCACGATGATGGGATGTATAAGGAATATTCTGCCCACCTTTTCTGCCCTTTCATACCAATTCCTAGATACTTTGATGTCCTTATTATAATACTAAAAATAAAGTGTTCCTCCATCCATTTCCTCTGACTCAGATTCTCACTACAAGACACATTTCGAAATGCACTCGGCATCCATTTAACCTTGCAAAGTACAGAGTTGATCTGTGACGTAGACTCAGGTTTCCATCCTTGATCTGAAAGCAGCATTCAAAACCAGGAAGATAAATTATATTGGGGCCGGGTGGGGAGTGCAAAGGGCTCGGCTGAAAAAAAGGCTTGAATAGCCAGGACTTGACTTGGAGGAGTCTGAGCTAGGCAGTTGCGTGCTGTTTCTGAAACACCTATCCATCCCAGCATTTTGGAACCATGGCCGGGAAGAGGTGGGCAGGGGGACCAGGGAAACAAACTGGTCGCTCTGCTTAGTGGAGTAGTGCGGGCTGCGGCACAGGCCATCCCTAGGGGCGTGTGTGCGCGTGCGTGTGCGTCGCCCTGGTAACCCGGGAGGCGGAAAGGCGCTGAATCACCAGCGTCTGTGCAGCCGCAGGGGTAGGCAGGTGTCGCCTGCAGGTGTGCCTCTAAGGTGTCCTGACTGGACACCAGCTTATGGGCTGTGGGGAGCACCACGGAGCCTGGAGATTGCTAGGGATGGAGGTAAGAACCGCACTCCGCCGCCGGCGTTCCTGTTTTGATTGATGGATTCTCAGCAGGGTGGAGTCAGGGAGACTTGGGTATCTAACAAACCTCAAACCCAAGAATCCGTTTCTTTAAAGTTCATTCAGTGCTATCATTTGCTAAATGCATTTCGTATCTGCTACGTGTAGCAATCAGAGGCTTTCAATCTGGAGTCCAGGTCCCCTGATTTCTAACCAGGGTCTATTTGGGGTTCTGCGTTACCTCTGCCTAGGGATGGAGGGTGTGAATGTGTTTGTGAGGCTGGGTGGTGGGGTGTTGAGTGAAGCTCCAGTGAACCAGCAGTGCCCAGCTTCAGTGTCCCCACAGCCACCTCAGGTGCAGAACCCCATCTCCCAGCCCAGTTGGCCAAGTGTCAGCAACGGAAGACAGCAAGCAGGTAGGTGATGCCAGTGAAAAGCAACCAAGAGGCGGACTTCTGAGGGTTCCTCTAGACACCTAGGAAAGCAATCCCGGAGAGCTGCATGATTTGATGGTTTCCCTGTATGGTGGAGGGGGGAGATTTGGCGATCTTTCAAATCTTTGAAATCTCATGCCTTAGACATTAGACAATTCTTCAGAATTGTGACCTTTAAATTCCGTTTAGTGCTGTTGACATGGTCCTTGCTACCATTTGCCAAATGGCATTCATTTATCTCCTCTCCTTACTGTCGCCTAAAGCTTAATGGTGTTTAAAGGCTTTCTTTCCTGCTCTTTGAATCCCCTCCAAGGAATGGCACAGATTGACCAGGAGCACAAAGCTGGAGTCGTTAGTCATCATTCTCAACACCATTTGTTCTCATAATTGGATGGAGGGAGAAAGCAGTGTGATCATATTCGTGCTCATGTTTATTGCTGGTTTTCCTGAACATTTTTGTTTGTGAGTTAAATGTTGATACTTTTTCCACTGCTTGAACAGAAAAGTTGAATATTTTTAATAATGGAAAAAAATTATAGATCACATTCTGTAAACAATACAAAAATTTTTGAAGTGGATGTGTGTATTACTTTATTCCTGAAATGCTTGGTGCCTGTGAAAATTCTTCAGTGAGACAACTAAAGTTATGCCACATGTAAATTTTTATTTTGTGCTCATGATTTTACTTATTTCTAATGCAGATGGGGCAAAGTGGATATATCAGTTCAGTTCTAAACTTAGACCTCACAGAGAAGTCTAAATTCTCTGCAATTTGAAAAAGATATAAAAAACATGTAGCAGGAACTTTTAGAACCACAGGTTAACAGGAACACCCATCACATCTTTGCTGTGTAAAATGCCAAAGCAGGGCACACATTTTATGTCAGAAAAATACAAATAATTCAACTAACACTCTCACAATTTAGAAAGCTGAAGGAGAGCGCCAGTAAATTCTAAAAGAATGCATGTGTTTAAGTTTTTTTTCCTTGACAACACCACCACCAGCAGCACCCCACCACCCTACCTGACCCCCACCAGAGAATCATTCTTTTTAAATAAATCTGTAGAAGTAGGGCTGTCTCTTTAGAGGGCTAGAGTTGCCTGACATAGATACCATGATGAGAGAGATGGCCTGCTTAGGGTTGTGGTTCAGCTGTTAGTGGCAACCTGAAATTAGGGAAACTACCCTCTAAGCCCGAGGCTCCTCATCTGTAAAATACAGAAAATAGTAAGACCTACTCAGAGGAATTCCTGTAAGAATTAAAACAAGGCTAGAGAATCTCCCACGCTGGGCTGCAAGGACTGCTCAAACCCAGGTGTTGCGGGCCAGCTTGGAAACATAGAGGTGACACTGGTTTGTTGTTGTTGTTTTTAGTCAACATTTTAATTTTCTGTGTGTGTGTATGTCTGCCATACAGAGAATTTGAACTCCTGGAGCTAGGATTCAAGGCAGTTGTGAACACTCTGACACAGGGACTAGGATCTGAACATAGGAGTCTATTTACAAAATTAGCAAGATGAGATAATATGTACACAGATGCTTTTTATTTATTTATTTTTCTATTATCAGCTTGATACAGTATAAATTCTTATCCTAATAGTGAAATGTTTCATTGAGGCTTGCCCAGTAATTGATTAAACCCAAAACTTACTATAAGCCACAGTCATCCTAGGGTCCCCCCTGCTAGGTAGCCTCCCTGGTTCTGTGGGTTGCAGTCTGATTGTTCTTTGCTTTATATCTAGTATCCACTTATGAGTGAGTATATACCATGTTCATCCTTCTGGGTTTGGGTTACCTCACTCAGGATGATATTTTCTAGTTCCATCCATTTTGCCTGCAAATTTCATGCTGTCATTGTTTTTCTCTGCTGAGTAGTACTCCATTGTGTATATGTACTATGTTTTCTTTTTTTTTTTTTTTTTTTTTTTTTTTTGGTTTTTCGAGACAGGGTTTCTCTGTGTAGCTTTGCGCCTTTCCTGGGACTCACTTGGTAGCCCAGGCTGGCCTCGAACTCACAGAGATCCGCCTGGCTCTGCCTCCCGAGTGCTGGGATTAAAGGCGTGCGCCACCACCGCCCGGCTATGTACTATGTTTTCTTAATCCATTCTTCAGTTGACGGGCATCTAGGTTGTTTCCAGATTCTGGCTATTACAAATAGTGCTGCTATGAACATAGTTGAGCATGTATCTTTGTGGTATGACTGAGCATTCCTTGGGTATATGCCCAAGAGCCCAAGAGTGGTATGGCTGGGTCTTGAGGTAGATCGATTCCCAATTTTCTGAGAAACTGCCATACTGATTTCCACAGTGGTTGTACAAGTTTGCATTCCCACCAACAGTGAAGGAGTGTTCCCTTTGCTCCGCATCCTCTCCAACATTGACTGTTTTTGATCATAGCCATTCTGACAGGTGTAAGGTGGTCTCTCAGAGTCATTTTGATTTGCATTTCCCTGATGATTAAGGATGGTGAGCATTTCTTTAAATGTCTTTCAGCCACAAATGCTATTGTTTTTAGGAACCGCCCCCCTTTGAGACAGTTTATCTGTGTAGCTTTGTCTATTCTGAAACTTGTTCTGTAGACCAGGATGACCTTAAACTCAGAGATCCGCCTGCTTTGAGTGTTGGGATTAAAGGCCTGAGCCGCCATACCACACCCAGTTTAATCTCTGCATTCAGGTAGGATGATCACTCTATCAAATTCAAGGCCAGTTTGGACTATTTGAGATCCTGTCTCAAAAAGAAAGAAACAAGAAAACTAAATAAATAAGTTCTATTTTTAAAGATTTAAGAAATGTATTTATGTGACTGTATGTATATTACATGCATCTGGGAACCCACAGAGGCCAGAAGAGAGTGCTGGATCCTTTGGAGGTGGAGTTACAGGCGGTTGTGAGCTGCCTCTTATGAGTGCCAGGAACCAAACTTGAGTTCTCTGGAAGAGCAGCAAATCCTCTTAGCCACTGAGCCACCTCTCCAGTCCAATAAAAGTTATTTTTGAAATAAAAAGTGTTCAGGAAAAAAATTTATTTCTTCAAAATAATATGTCACTAAAGGTAGAATTATTTTAATATGGCTAATAGTTTTTCTGATGTATAAAGTCAAGTTTCATTAGAAACATCAGAAAGTTCATACATCTTTCCTTGTAATATCTTTATAAAAACAATAACAGATAAAATCTAAATGCATGCCAATTTAATGCCCAGTTAATTACATTTAATACTCTAAGAAAGGAGAGTTGCTTCAGCAGGCATGAAATAACTGGTGGGTTATTGTTCTATTTCCTTTAAAAATCTATTTTACAAGACAGCCAAGACGACATAGACCCTGTATCAAAAAAAAAAAAAAAACACATAACACAAATCCCATCCATTAGAGCTCAGCCCTTATTATCACACTTCTTCAAATGAGTGTAAGTTTCAAATTCACAGTGTAGCACCTGTTAGAATATCTTAGACTGGGGACATTTTATTTTCTGCCAATTCTCAGAAGCTGTTGACCCTTGTATTACATTTTTTTCATCAACTTTGTTGAAGTATAGTTGACTAATACAAATTGAGCTGAGCATTATTGATACATGTCTGTAATTCTGGCACTTGGAAGAGGGAGGCAGGAGGATCTGAAATTCAAGGTCATCCTTGACTACCTAGTAAATTTGAAATTCATCTGGGCTACATGAGACACCCCTGTCCAGAATAGAAATCCACAAAACCAAACAACAACAACAACAAACCCCCCAACAACAAAACCCTACCACCAGGGCCAGGGAGATGGCTTAGTAGGTAAAGGCTCCTCCCACCAAACCTGCCAACCTGAGTCTGAGCCCTGGTACCACATAATTGAAGGAGAACTAGTTCCCATTAGTTGTTCTTTGACTTTAATACATGTGCTGTGGCATGCATAAACCCACCCACATACGCACACACACCATACAAATAAATGAAAATGTTAAACACACACACACACACACACACACACACACACACACACACACACACACACACATACATTTACCATGGGTATATGTTATATACATAGTGATTTCACAATCCATCTAATTAATCTATCCGTCACCCCATATACTTGCCTATTTTTGTGTGTGATAAAAACAATTAAGTTTTTTTTTCTCTTAACAAATGTATAGGATAGCATAGCATTTTAAAGTATAGTCATATCATGGTTCTGTGTGGTAGATCCCAACAACTGACTCATCTTGTTACCATTCAGCTGGCTGGGGTCCTTTTGCTCTACCTAGAAGTCATGAATAGAGCCAATATTGCTGTTCTGGTGCCAGTAGTTCTAGGTCCTCAGATGCCCAATGTTGACCCAAAGGCTTTCAATTGTGCTAAGCCCTAAAACCCAAGAGCCGATTGCTCCTGACTTTAGAAGCTAGAGACTTAGGACGCTGAGCAATGGGTTGGAGGCTCTGACTGGGCTATTCCACTTGCAGCCTTAGCACGTGGCTGTAATCCTTACCTTCCAGCAGCAGGTGGTGCCTGCTTACATCAAAACTGCTGGGAAAGCCTTGGGGATTGGGACCTTCAGGTCTAAGTGTCCACCTTGACAGCTCTTGGGCCTAGACAGGGCCTTTGGACAGCAGCTACAGTTATACCTCTTGGGAGTAAAATATCCCAGATTTTCACCCCTTACTAGGCAGCTCCCTGTGATTCCTCCAGAAACTGGGGCAATAGTTCCTTCCCCCTGGCTCTTCTGCTCCCAATGTTTCTGCCCCTGGCAGCTCTCTGGAACATTCTAGCAGCCTTCTTGCCACAGATGCATGCTCACCTCTTCTCCAGCATCCTAGGGAGAACTGAGGACCTCCAAACTCTCTCAATCTCATAACTCTTTATTTTTTTTGCCTCTTCCAAATTCTTATAAATTTCTATTAGTAAGTGTATATTGAACCATTTGTTACTTTATGAATCTCCCCCCCCCAACTTTTTATTTCTTTGAGTTGCATTTAGGTTATTTCACCAGACAGAACTTCCATGTTATATGGACTCAGCTTTTTGGCTGAGATCAAGTGTAGATATTGTTTCTATTCGAAAATCCAATGGCTCAAAACAAAACAACAACAACAAAAACAAAGCCAATGGCTGCATTGCCTACTTGGTCTTTTTTTTTTTTCTTTAAACTTTTATCATTTAAAGATTTTTGCTTGTTTGTTTTCTCAAGACAGGGTTTCTTTGTGTAGCCTTGACTCACTCAGTAGACCAGGCTAGCCTCAAATTCATAGAAATCGACCTGCCTCTGCCTCCCAAGTGCTGGGATTAAAGGGGTGAGCCACCACTGCCCAGCTCCTTTAAAGACTCTTTTTAGTCAGGCAATGGTGGTGCACACCTTTGATCCAAGCACTTGGAAGGCAGAGGCAGGAAGATCTCAGTGAGTTCTAGGACAGCCAAGACTGTTACACAGAGAAACTCTGTCTCCAAAAATTAAAAAAAAAAGGGCTTCCTTTTAAATTAGTGTGTCTGTGTGTCTGTGCGTCTGTGAGTGTGCTCGCACACACGCATGTGTGGGTGCCTATGGAGGCCAGAAGAGGATATTACATCCCCTGGAGCTGTAGTTACATGTGGTTTTGAGCTGCCCAGAATAGATGTTGGGAATCAAACTTGAGTCCTCTGTGAGAGCAGTGAACACTCTTAACTCCTAAACTGTCTCCATCCACAGCCCTGTAAAAATGCTGACTATCTGTACCTACGCTGCATTTAGTGTGGAGATACTTTTTCTAAATTAGCTCTTTACTGAGTTCCCAAAACAAAGTCCTAGTAATGAACATACTTTGCAGTCCTCCTATTTGTTTTCAATCTTGCAGTCTATGGATTTTTTTCTAATTCCTAATAATAGGACTCATTACCCCTTCTTGGCCTGCAGTGATGTTTGAGACTTTTCACAGTATTTCACAATGTCAGTCAAAGTCTACCCACTTGCTTGCTGTATTAGTTTGTTTGATATTGCTGTGGAATAAATTATTACAAAAATAGTGACTTAAAACATTACACATTTGTTTGAATTTATGAGAGTCTCATAAATTCTATGTAGTTGGCTTTTTCTTTTTTTTTTTTTTTTACTTTCTCTTTAGAGGTCTGCCACCCAGCTTCCAGATAAATACATGGAAACTTATTCTTACTTACAAATGCTTGGCCTTAGCTTGGCTTGTTTCTAGCCAGCTTTTCTTAACTAATTATCCCATCTACCTTTTTGCCTCTGGGCTTTTACCTTTCTCTAGTCTATATACCTTTCTTTCCTTCTTACTCCATGGCTGGTTGTGTGGCTGGGTGGCTGGCCCCTGGCATCCTCATCTCCTTCTCCTTTTCTCATTCCTCCTCCTCCTCCTCCTCCTCCTCCTCCTCCTCCTCCTCCTCCTCCTCCTCCTCCTATTTATTCCCCCTGCTCACCAGCCCCATCTATTTCTTTCCCTGCCTGGCTAGTAGATGCTCAGCTCTATACTAGACCAATCAGGTGTTTTAGATAGTCACAGCAACACAGCTTTACAGAGTTAAAGAAATGCAACATAAAAGAATGCAACACATCTTTGAATCATTAAACAAATATTCCACAGCATAAATGAATGTAACAGATCTTAAACTAATATTCCACAACAATTCTAGACTCAAACCAAGTTTCCATTGCAGTGTGCTGTGTGTCTTTTCCTGGGGAAAATAGAGAGAACAATGGTACTCCAAAAATGCAATTCTGTCGAAGTTCAACTTAATGAACCAGTGAGTTCATTGATATTACTTACAGGAGCAACTCCATCACCACAAAGCCCACCCCAGCCTGACTGACCATTCACAAAACTATAACACTGGAGTCTCTTGAGACACTTGCAGGCTACTACACCACTAAGGAGTCTCCTTAACCAGAATCTTTCATAACCTAAGGGAGGCACCTGATGAATCTTGTAAGTTTCATGGATCTGGGGAGCTTTCCTCCCCGCTTCAGTGAAGGAATGTTTCAATCTATGCACCATTACCCCTGGCTTTGCTCAGGAAGCATCACATGGGGAAGGAATGAGGGATACTTTATAAAAATCTTTAACAGAGCTTTACAAGGGATTGTCACTGACTCCAACTGAACCCAACTGACCCAGACAACAAACAGTATTACAAAGATCAGTGTTTATCAACAATAGCCAAATGTTGTGGTCAACATTTACGGTGCAAATGTCATTTTATAACATCGATTTCAACCTCTATTTTTGCTGCTTTCAGCAAATGATACACATGTATTACTCTGGGTCAGGGGAATAGAAGAGTATGCAATTTAAGATTACAACCATGCATTAGTTTACATTGTAAAAGTTGATTACATGGGAAATCATGGCAAGTAAGGATGGTTCTCTTAAAGGCAGATTAAATAGGCTGAATACACAGTAGGAGAGCAGCCTTAAGTGTAAAATGACCTCAAGGTGTATTATTAACTCTGCCTGTGAGGTCCAGCAAAAGTTCTAGTCATTTAGATCAAAAGGGCTCTTTCCATAATATTGCATTACCATACACACTTATGTTCCTAGCTGGCTATTAGCTAAGGGTTGCTCTTAGCAACCCTTCTTCCCGCATGGTGCCCTATATCCAAAGCAGTAGTGAAATACCATTGTTACTTGATATTCTTGCAACTGTATCTTGGCCTGCCCGTGAACATAAAAATCTGCAGGCATTCAAGTTTCATATAAAAGGGTATAGAATGCCCTTATAAATTAGGCATACCCCATCACATACTTTAAACCATCACTAAATTATTTATAATACCTAATACAATGTAAATGCTATGTAAATAATTGTTATACTATTTTATTTGGGAAATGATGACAAACGGTTTGTAAATGTTCAGTGTAGGTCCTTTTCTCTCCCCTCCTCATCGTCTCCCCTACCCCCACCATATATATATATATATATATATATATATATATATATATATATATATATATTTGAGATAAAGTCTCATTATGTGGCTTAGGCTGGCCTTGAACTCCTGGTTACTTTTCTCCCTTGGGCTCCCAGATGCTATGCATTTACCACTATGTGTGGCTTTGTTTTCTGTTTTTGTTTTGTGTGTGTGTGTGTGTGTGTGTTTTGTTTTGTTTTGCTGAGACAGAGTCTCATTCTATATCCTAAAACCACTTAGAACTAAGTGGCCCAGCTTCACCTTAAACTCACACCAATCCCCCTGCCTCAGCTTTCCAAATGCTGGAGTATAGGCATGTGTCAGCACTCCTGGGCACAGTCTGTTTTCCCCCTGCATGTTTTCAGCTCAAGGCTGGTGTGAAACCGAAGGTGAGAGAGAATACTTGAGAGGCACAGCTATCAAGGTTCCAGACTACCTTGTCAGTTACTTTGAGATGAGGAGACGTGGTGGCACATGCTTGTAATCCCAGCACTTAGGCAGGATCATCCAAGTCCAAGGGCAGCCTCAGCTACATGACAGGTTCAAGACCAGCCTGAACATGAGCCCTTGTCTTGATAACCAAACAAAAAAGATATTTAGGAAGTAGCTGAAGCTTAAGCCCTGTGGAAGAGGACAGCAAGAGAAGTTTGGAAAGGCGGAACAGGGCGAAGAACTAAGGAAGGAACACGTTGAAGTGGGTAGATGAGACCGTTCAGGGCTGAAGAGCTTACTAAACATCAATGGCTGCCACTACAGCTCCCAAACGAGTCAAGTTGAACAAATTTCTCTTACCTTGAAACATGCTCCTCATCAGACTTGCAGATCTCTAAGGCATCCTTGCACACCTGTGAGAGTCCACAGCTCTGTTAGAGCAAGCAGAGCCAGGAGGGGGCAGACGCTGGTGTGGAGTGGTACCCTATGGGAAGTTTCTTGCTCACAGCTGTGCTCATTACCATTTTAAACCCTGTCAATGATGGGTCTAGTGTGAAACCCATTATTATTATTATTTTTTTTTTTTTGGTTTTTCGAGACAGGGTTTCTCTGTGTAGCTTTGCGCCTTTCCTGGTACTCGCTTTGGAGACCAGGCTGGCCTCGAACTCACAGAGATCCTCCTGCCTCTGCCTCCCGAGTGCTGGGATTAAAGGCGTGCGCCACCACCGCCCGGCGAAACCCGTTATTTTTTATTTTGGAGACAGGGTTTCTCTGTGTATCTTGGCTATACTGTAACTTACTCTATAGGCCAGGCTGGCTCTGAACTCAGAGATCTGCCCACCTCTGCCTCCCATGTTCTGGGATTAAAGGCGTGTGCCACCATACTAGGCTGCAAGACCTACTAAATTGTGAAATAACCAGCTTTACCTGGATTTATTCTATCCTTGTTTTGTCTCCCTAGCTGGTTCCAGTGGCCTGACAATTTTATGGCTAATATCTCTAGAGTTGTTCTGGAAGGTGCAACTTGATCCATCAGTGGATGTGTTACCAGAATCTACAATGGGTTAAAGATCTATTTCTTGGACTTAACTTTCCAAATCCAAGTCCATAACCTAAACTTACATAAGAGTCTTCTATAACCAGTTGTAATATAATGAGTTACCATATTGCTCCCCAATGGACCCATTCAGTCTTTTAAGTTGATCTTCCCTTGTAATTGGACTTTTAAAAATGCCATTTGGCATTTCCATTATACAGAAAGGGAACCAGAAACAACATAATATTTTCTCAGTGTTTTAGGAGAATACTCAACATAACTAGTTATAAAGGAGTGGGGTCTATCTCCTCAGCAGTTCTGATTCAGGTCACCACCCCACATCATGCACAGAGCCTTAGGAATGATTTCAGTCCATGAGCCAGTTTTGTCTCACATGAAATAATTCTTTAAAACACTACCAATCATATCTGTTGCATTATAACATAGATGGAATGAGTCCTCATGGGACTGTAGCCTTCTTCTTTAAAGTCCCTGATTCCCTAGCTAAGTTAGTCCTTGACAACCACTTAGCCCTTGATTATCTTTTGGTAGGGCAAGGAGATATTCGTGCAATAACCAGTGCCTTCTAGTCAGACATGCAGCACACGCCTATAACCCTGCACTTGGAAGTCTAAGGTAAGATGTTTGTGAGTTTTCAGTCAGTCTGGGCTACATAGAAAGTTCCAGGCCATTATTGACCACATAGAGAGATCCCATTTCCAACATAAAAACAAAACCAACTAACACATTCTGTTGCATCTATATGAACACTATAGACCAGGTCAAATTCAGTGTCAAAGAGAAACATAAGGTGTTAGAAGGACTGCTCAAGTTCACTGCCTCCATTGACTGTACTGCAATTAGGGACAATCACTCATGTTTAACCTGGTTTCTGTCCCTCCCCTCCAAGTAGAAAATTGTACTTCTGTTAAATTTAATAAATTTAACAGAATTTAAATTATTTTTTAATAAAATAAATTAATTAAATTATTTTATTTAATAAAATAAACCCTGTATCTTTAATCTCTTTGTGAAGTTTGTGTCTTTCAGGACACAGAAGTTTCATGCTAAGGTGATGGTGATGATGGTGATGATGATGATGATGATGATGATGATGGTGATGATGATGATGGCTACAGTGGTGTCTCCAGGAGAAAGAGTCTGGTCCCTAGTAAACTATTCAACCAATCAGTGAGATGTTCATGTCTGTATGGAAAGTAAATACTTTGGTCACAGGAGGAAATTACAGAAGACAGATTTCCTAAGACTAAGGAGCATAGAGATTGGCAAGATGACTCAGTGGATAGAACTGTTTGCCCTGAAAGTCTGATGATGTGAGTTCAATCCTCAGACCCCACAGTGGAAGGAAAGAATTGGCTTCCTGAAAGTCACTTTTTGACTAAACTTGCTACTCCCTATTCTGGCTTGTTTTCTATTGTTGTGATAAAACACTGAACAAAAGCAGCCATGGGCAAGACTTATTTTATCTTACATTTCCATGTCACAGTCTATCACTGAAGGAAGCCAGAGCAAGAACTTAAGTAGGAACCTAGAGGCAGGAACTGATGCAGAGAGCATGGAGGAATGCTGCTTATTGGCTTGCTCTGCTGAGCCCTACCACATCAATCATTAATAAAAAAAAAAAATGCCCCTACTGACTCCTACCACATCAATCATTAATCAAAAAAAAAAAAAAAATGCCCCTACTGACTTGCTTACAGGCCAAGCAGTTAGAGGCATTTTCGTAATTGAGGTTCCCTCTTCCTAGATGACTCTAACTTGTGTCACATTGACAAAAAACTAGCCATCACTACTCCCTGATAACAACAACAAATAAAAATTTTAAAGTTAAAAAAGATTAAAGAAGATGGAATTTCTTGTGGGGAAATAAAAAAGATTATAGGACACTTGTCCTTCCTCAAAGTGAGACACATACTACATTTGTCAGCGTACAGGACCAGGGGTCTTCCTAGCTGAGAGAACAGCTTAGCACAGCTGCAGCCCAGGGGACAGGTGACTTTTTATAGAAGCTGTGGATAGTTTTGCCTGTCTGAGTATCGAGCTCAAGATTCTTGGCTCCCTGTTCTCAATCAAATGGCAACATACGTTGGGAGTCAACTGGCAATCTTCTCCTCATTGTTATGTTATGATTGGCCCAGGAAGCACAGAGCAGGATTTTAAGCTCATGAGGCTGGCAGCTCTGGGAAGTGCCAGTTAAGAGCTGCGGGAATCCCCGTGGCTGTAGTTTTTGTGTGTGGGGTCAGTCCGACTGGAGCTGTCTCTGGGTGGCTCTTGCTGAAGCAGCCAGGGAATTGCTGCCTGCGATGGACACCCCTGCTGCCAGCAAAGTGGGACACTCTCTTGATCAGAAGACACTTTGCACTTTCCTTTGCCCCCTTAAGCATGGATCCTTTCTTGCAGTCCTTCTACCATGCAAGTGCATTAGTCCCTATGCCGGTTAGTTTTTATGTCTACTTGACACAAGCCAGGGTCATTTGGGAAGAAAGAATCTTAATTGGGAAAATGCTTCCACAGGATTGGCTTGTAAGCAAGTCTGTAGGGCATTTTCTTTTATTATTTTTTCAGGTGATATTTTCGTTTATTACGTTTATAGATACCATTTACACTATTTTTTTTTTCAGTTTGAGTCAGGCACTGAAGAGGCTGGTGTAAGGTGAAATACCAGCCATTCCAGTGGATCAAGCTGCAATTGTAAGGCCTGCTGTCTTTCCCCAGTAGGATATTTTCTTGATTGGTGATCAGTGTGAGAGGGTCCAGCTCTCTGTGGGTGATGCCGTCCCTGGGCAGGTGGTCCTGAAATGTATAAGGAGACAGACTGATCAATCTATGAGTGAGCAAGCCAGTAAGCAGCATTTCTCCATGGCCTCTGCTTCAGTTCCTGCCTCCGGGTTCCTGAGTGCCTTGACTTCCTGCCCTGGCATCCCTGGATGGTAGACTGCGAGCTGTAAGATGAAATGAAACCTTTTTCACTTAGGGTTTCTATTGTTGTGATAAAGCACCATGAGCACAAGTATTGGGAGCACAGCACAAAGGACCTTGTGCCAACAGATCTCCAGAGAAACCAGGAATGTGAGGCATGAAGGATTGTCTTTCCAATGGGAAAGTGTCATGGGCCATGCCGTAAATGCAGCAGGTGACAAATAGTGTTCAGACGTTATCCGGGGCTATTGAGAGCCAGCCTCTCTACCCTCTCAGGGTTCAGAGGGAAGGCTACTGCCAGCGTAAGGCTCAAGGGATCTGAGGGTGAAAAAAATCCTCTCACTCCATGCTTCTTTGTGCCAGTTCCTTTATTATTTCTCTCCCCCTTGCTGCAAAACTTTCAGTTATATATACACACAAAACAAAGGCAATTGCAAAGTTACAGAGCCAGAATTTTTCTCAGGGTTAACACAGATAGGAGCTGTCCAGAGTGACACTGTCAGCATCTTTCTGGCCCCAGGGAGGCATGGCCAGAAAGATTCCTGGGCAGCATTAAGAGGCAGAAAAATTGACTTAGGGAGCTTTACATTTTAAGAAGGGAGAAGGGGAGTTTGTGTATGATACTATAGTTCTAGGTTAAAATCCTGTATCAATAAACCAAGGTGAGGGTAGGTGTAGGGAATTAATAGCTTTTAGGATGGAGCTGGAAGTTAGCACCTTCCCAAGTCGGCTGTGAGAGAATTTAGGGCACTCACTCTCCATAATCAGGAAGGACCAGGAATCAAGCAAGTTTAGATGTCCCTTTATCTCTGAAGTCCCCAAATGTGATCTATTTGAAAGACTCCCTTCCTGACCACATGTCCTGCCAAATAGGAGATAATTTCAGGGAACTAACTGTCTTCTAATGTTTGTCTCAGGGAACGGAGCGGAGATTAGGCTGTGGGAGCCAAGGTTATTGACTGCATGACTAGATTCTTTCGCTGAAGGTCCCATGGAGTGGGGAAGTCACCCAATATACCAGCACATGGGAAAAATTGTGCCCAATAATTTACACATTGCTGGGCCATTTTTGGGATGGGTCCCACTTAAAGAGGGGAGAGCTTATGGTTTCACAAGAGATTTACTGTAAGAACAGCCATAATACAAAAGGCAATATTCCCAGTGTTTTGTGACTGGATCTCCTCTATCAGAATGCATTAATTCTGGTGGGTTCCTTTTGTTTTATCAGCTGAAACCCTACTGTATGGTCCAGAGGACCACAGCAAGATGTCAACCCACCAGACGAATAGTTCTCTGATGGAGGAACCCTGTGAGACAAGGCTTGCAGGGCCATGAGCTCTGAAAAAAACTGTAGTTCCTGTCTGTAATTTCACTTGTGCAAAACTGCTATGATATCTCCCTATTACCATGCATTTTCACGCAATGTGTACATGTAATCTCATGATTACATTTCAACCTCATAGGCACATATATTTGTGGATGGTCAGGAAGATGACTTCTTCCTACACTATGTTATTCTTGCAAATAAAGCAAGCTCTCATAGATCAACCTTTGTTCTACATTACGATGAGAAACTTAGAAGCTTGTTCTCTATCATTAGCCTTACTGACATGGCAATTTGGCAAGGACAGATGAAGTGTCCTTGTGGACAGACTCACAAGCAGAACTTTCAGATTTTACTCATGGAATTGCAGGTGTCTGGCCTTGTTGGATCAAAGTCCTTCAGAGTTTAGTAGCAACTTATATTGTCCTAATCTTCCTCCACCAGCCCTGCCTTATTGGGACTGTAATACCTTGTAGTGAGAATCCTAATTGGTCTTAATAATAAAAACCTGGAGCCAGATATTGGGGTAAATGCTGAAAGATCAGAGAGACAAAGGAGCAAGCCACAGCCACCTCTTACCTCACCAACTCCTCAGTCTGAAAAGGGGGGCTGAGCTCCTGTCTCCTCCTGCTTTATATTCATCTCTCCACCCAGCCATATCACTTCCTGTCTCCACATCCCTAGCTCTGGGATTAAAGAGGTGTGCCTCCCAAATACTGGGATCAAGAGCATGAGATTCCAAGTGCTGGGATTAAAGGTATGAGCCTCCACCACCTGGCTCTGTTTCTCTTTTAGACTGGATCAATCTCATGTAGCCAAGGGTGGCCTTGGACATCTTATCTTCCTACTTCCTTCTCCCAAGTACTGGGATTAAAGGTGTATGCCACCACTGCCTGGCCTCTATGGTTAACTAGTGGACAGCTCCGCACTTTGACCTCAAGGCAAGCTTTATTTTTTGTTTTTTTAATTATTTTTTATTTTTTGATTTTTTTGAGACAGGGTTTCTCTATGTAGTTTTGGTGCCTGTCCTAGATTTCGCTCTGTAGACCAGGTTGGCCTCGAACTCACAGAGATCTGCCTGGCTCTGCCTCCTGAGTGCTGGGATTAAAGGCGTGTGCCACCACCACCTGTCCCAAGCAAGCTTTATTTGTTAGAGCACAAGCAAAATATTACCACAGCACCTCCCCGACACTGGCTAAAAGAAAGCAATTACCACTTTGTATACACATCCACACCAGTCTTTAACATAAGATTTAAGCTCAGTTTACTAACTGTTCACCTTCAGTCCTGGATTTTATATGAATAACAGGCAATTAACCAACTAATTAATCTAACCCAGTCCAGAAGGAATTCTGGATCCCCAGAAGCTGTAACCTTGACACCTCCAAGGCACTGGCTCCAGCCTCA
Organism: Peromyscus californicus insignis; assembly: GCF_007827085.1. NCBI lineage: Eukaryota > Metazoa > Chordata > Mammalia > Rodentia > Cricetidae > Peromyscus > Peromyscus californicus. The sequence goes on along the minus strand of NW_026294606.1, from coordinate 39,129,186 downwards.
GATCACCCTTGCCAAGTCTGTTCCTGGACAGGAACACAGAACTAAATTTCCCTTTGTCCTTTCATCCAGGCCTGTGAGAAAGTCTTGGGTTGATCTGGCTCCCCACAGCATCCTGGACAGCAGCTCTGGTACATCTCTCTTGCACTATTTCCTGCTTTGAGTAATGACAATTCTGTTCTTTGTGTTTGCTGAGTCACCCTGGAATTTGATCTTAGCTCCCACCTTCCGTTCTACCCATCAGCAGATCCTGTAGATCACCTGAACCATCTCTGCAGCCCTTATGCTTTATCTCTTTTGAAGCAGGGTTTCTTGTAGCCTAGGCTGGTCTTGAGTTTGTGATCATCCTGCTTCTTGAGGGCTGGGATTAACATTTCGTTCTGTAAGGGAGCGTATGGTAGTGATCAAATGGATGATTTCATCATCCAGACTGTGCCTGCTGTAAAAAGTTAATTATAGATGGCCAAAAGGTTTTGGTTCTAATGTATTTGAAATTTCAATGAAACAGCTATTATTCACTCTATGTCTACTATGATTTTAGACAAACCCAAACACTTTACAACCCTAAACAAGCAACAATGATAACATAATAAAGAAAAAGGAACTGAGAGGGAGGAGGAGAGGAATAGAGAGAAGGAAAGAAGAAAGGAATGAAGAACGAAAGGGAAGAGAGGAAGGGAGGGAGGGACCTGAAGTTACTGATGGTTGGGAGCCACCATGTGGGTTCTGGGAACCGAACACAGGTCCTCTGCAAGTGTTGAAAATGCTCCTAACTACTGAGTTCCCATGCCCACCTTTTTATGTGAGTGCTGGGGACTTGAACTCAGGTCCTGTGCGTTTGCAGCAAGCATTCTGACTCATGCTGGAGCCACCTCCCCAGCCCCTTAGCTAACGTTAACTCTTTTAAGTCTCAGTTTCATCATGTGTGGATCAGAGATAGTAATGTTGGCATGGTGGTTGTTAGGATCACACTGAGAAAATTTCTAGGAAAAAACCCTGTGCTCACATTATTACATCCAGACCTCAGACACTGGTGACAAAGTGCACTGTCGTTTTAAATAACACTAAGGAAGAAACACTCAAAGCAAGGCACATTCCCGTCTTATCACTTAACACAAGGCTTCTTAATCTTCTTTCACTATGATCCTTTTTTACCCGAGACATATTTATGTGACCCTGGGCATACAGGTATATAGAACAGGCATACAAACTACACACTGACAGCAAATCACAAAGAAACTTGTTTTAAAGCAATTCTTTGTTTTATATATATACTTCTACTATTTATTAAAGATGAAACAAAAAAAATATTTTGTTACTCTTTTAGTTCATTTCTGCTGAGGAGCTTTTCTACTCAGTCACCGGTGTCTGTGGCCTTTCCACACAGTGTCTCTTGGTTCTACCACACACTTTGGCAGATGCAGTATTTCTGAAGAGTTCTTTCTTTCTTTCTTAGTTTGTTTTCAGCGTTGGGGATTGAGCTCAGGGCCTTGTATGTGCTAAGCGCATGCTGTACCTCTGAGCCACTCAGAGCACCTGCATGTTGTTTGGGAACATTCTTCCCAGACTCTGACACTTGTTCAGTGTGGCTGATGTTAGCACAGATGCTGTGGCAGGTTCTTCCTGTTCCACTTGGCCAACTGTAATTGTAAGCAATCCTGATGTCCATGGTGGTGAAACAAGAACATATTCACGTGTTAGAAATGAAAGAATATGGCGTGTTGGCTCTGAGACACTGAAAGTGCAAATGCCAGTGGCTGAACCATATACACAAGTAGAACTCTGACCCACAACTCCTAGAAACCTGCCCAGGAACCCGCCCTTGTCTATAGCAAACAATCCAGGAAGCCAGCCTGCCAAGGGACTTCTCGGAAGCTGGACTACCAAGTCTAGTACTTCATGAGGCCAAATAATGGCTTTTACAGCAGCTAGCAGCAAGTAGGCAGGACTTGAATAATTGACAGCTTCTCTAAATTTTAGTCCTTTTCCTCTTGGGACCAGCTTCCCCCCGCCACACACACCAAAAAAAAGTACATTCATGTCTTAGAGTTTCTGTTGCTGCCATGAAACACTATGACCAAAAAGCAAGTTGGGGAGGAAAGGGTTTATTTGACTTACACTTCCATATCGGTGTTTATCATCGAAGGAAGTCAAGGCAGGAACTCACACAGGGCAGGAACCTAGAGACCAGAGATGATGTAGTGGCCATGGAGAAGTGTTGCTTACTGGCTTGTTCCCCACAGCTTGCTCAGCCTGCTTTCTTACAGAACCCAGGACCACCAGGCCAGGGATGGCACCACCCATAATGGGCTGGTCCCTCCCCCATCAATCACTAATTAAGAAAATGCCTTGACTGGGCAGTGGTGGCGCATGTCTTTAATCCCAGCTTTTGAGAGGCGGGTGGATCTCTGTGAATTTGAAGCCAGTCTAGTCTACAGAGCAAGTTCCAAGACAGCCAAGGCTACACAGAGATACCCTGTCTCGAAAAACTAAAAGAGAGAGAAAAGAAAGAAAGAAGGCAAGAAAGAAAGAAAGAAAGGAAGGAAGGAAGGGAGGAAAGAAGGGAGAGAGAGAGAGAAAGAAAGAAAGAAAGAAAGAAAGAAAGAAAGAAAGAAAGAAAGAAAGAAAGAAAGAAAGAAAGAAGGCAAGAAAGAAAGAAAGAAAGAAAGAAAGAAAAAGAAAATGTCTTATAGGCTTGCCTACAACCCCATCTAATGGAGGCATTTTCTTTTTTTTCTATCATTTTGTGTTTTTTATTGTCATTTTGGTTTGGTTTGGTTTTTGGTTTGGGGACAGAGTGTCTCTGTATAACAGCCCTGGCTCTCCTGGAACTTGCTTTGTAGACCAGGCTGGCCTCTAGCTCACAGAGATCCACCTGATGGAGACATTTTCTTAACTGAGGTTCCCTCCTCTCAGACGATGTTAGCTTGTGTCAAGTTGACATAAAACTAGCCATTAGCTTTCCCCATATCATGAGATGCTCAATTTCTAGTTAGCCAGGACAGCTTCCCACAGGGCAACCTCCTCTCCCAACACACTGAAGCCTCCCTTCATCCCACTGCACAGCGTTTCCTCTCCTCTGTCTTCCAGTCTCTGCCAATGACAGTGACTGAATTCTTTGCCACAACACACTGTGAATATAGAGCCTCACTTTTCTCATTTGATTGGTCTTTATTTCCACAGTTTGTAGGATGAGCTGACATAAAACCTTTCATCTTTTCTTTTCCTTCTTTCTTTTTCTTTTTCTTTCTCTTTCTCTTTCTCTTTCTTTTCTTTTCTTCTCTTTTCTTTTCTTTTTTTTTTTTTGAGGCAGGGTCTTACTATTTAGCTCTAGCTGGCCTGGAACTCTCATTGTGTAGACTAGGCTGACCTCAAACTCACAGAATCTGCTTGCCTCTGCCTCCCAAGCGTTAGAATTAAAGGTACGTACCAATATGTCCGGCTTTTTTTTTTTTTGTATCTTCTTAGGAACTAACTGTCCTGGCTATTTTAATAAATTTCTCTGGAGAATAGCCGCTTTGGCGATGACTTCACTTCGTGAACAGGACAGTTTTTCTGTGGACGGGAATAAATGATAGGAACAATGTTTCCACATTTGTCGACCCTTTTCTTCTTCCTTGTCTCTGTTTTGTTTTCTTTGAAGTTCTAGAGGCTACATCTGGCTCATCCACCGCCAAAGGGAGCCTGCTCCAAATCCATTGCCTTGGAGGCGTCATCCTGTGTGAGGCAGAATGGTGTCCCCAACAGGAGCTCTGTCTTCGTTGCTGCTGCTGGCGGCCATCGCAGGTAGGAAACCATCATTGCTTCCCGGGAGAGTTGTAAAGGCCACCTGCCGTGGGTGGCCGGGGCCAGGCCTTAAACATGATTTTGCTCAGATTCACTTGCTTCTGGACACATGTCTTCAAGGGAAGGAAGGCACGTCTGACCATGTGGGTCAGGAAGAAACTTCTGGCTCAGGTCTTCATACAAGTTATGGAGAGATGCAATGGTAGCCATAAAAATACCGTGGGTTGGAGAGGTTGGGAGTTACCTTATCTCTGCTTCACCCCATCCTCTCTTGAGCTTCGTAAGAGGTCCTGTTTCGTTGTGTTCCGCTGTAGTAAACTAGTGTTTTCTCCATGTCTGAGATCCAGCTTTTCTTTAAAAAATAATAGACCAAAACTATTCATGTGATTTAAAAACTAGGTTTGTGTTTGAGAAAATACCATCTCTGCTTCATGTGTTGCCTTTTTTAATTGGAAAAGGAACATATGCGGTATATCTAATTCTCATTACATTGGATGAAATAGTCTCTCCACAGAGCTGATGTTTGGCATTATGTTGCATTTACTCATTTATTGTGTGTGTGAGTGTTGTGGCCTATGTGTGGAAGTCAGCTTGTAGGGATCAGTTTTCTTCTCCCACCACGTGGGTCCAGCATGGGAGGGTGGAGGGTGGGGGAGGAGGGGTGGGGAGGTGGGGCTGTTACTGGTGTACTACAGAGCTTGGATATTTTCTCCAATATTTATTGGCCATTTGTGTATCTTCTTTTGAAGTGTGTGTGCTTACCGATTTGGCTTTTGGCATCTCTCTGGTCTTCAGGTGGCAGGGGCCAGCAGTGCGGTGAGGGGAGGACATATTCCAACGCCATCATCTCACCTAACCTGGAAACCATTAGAATCATGCGGGCATCTCAAACCTTCTCCGTGGGAGACTGCACGGCCGCTTGCTGTGACCTGCCCAGCTGCGACCTGGCCTGGTGGTTTGAGGGCAGCTGCTACCTGGTGAACTGTGCGCACCAGGAGAACTGTGAGCCCAGGACGACAGGCCCCATCCGCTCTTACCTCACTTTCGTGCGCAGACCTGTCCAGAAGCCCGAGCAGCTGCTGGACTACGGAGACATGATGCTGGGCAGGGGTTCCCCCTCTGGTGCTTGGGGAGACTCCCTTGAGGACCTCAGGAAGGACTTGCCCTTTCTAGGCAAAGATGGGGGACCAGAGGAGGCTGCTGAGTACTCAGATGACTACAAGGAGCTGGAGCAGGGCCTCCTGCAGCCCTCCAACCAACAGGACCCCCGAGGCAGCGCCGAGTACCCCGACTGGAGCCTGCTGCCCGGCAGTGAGGGAGGTTTCAATGTCTCAGCTGCAGAAGACAGCTCAGCTACTTCCACAGAGAAGCTGCAGGACCCCACACCCCAGCCGCTGGACCAGCAGCAGCTGGGGGCCCTGAATGAGTCCACTGGGTTCCCTACCCCCGGGCACTCAGCAGAGAGCAGTGTGTGGCCCACCTCTGTGACCGTATTACCTACAGGAGAGGGGATGGAGAGAGAGACTTTACAGCTCCAAGAACAACCTAACAATGGCTCTGGAAAAGAGGTGGGTGTGCTGGAGACATGCTTGTAGTCAAAAGATTTCCTGTGTCCTGCCTGACCCACAGTCGGGACAAATCTTTCTCACCTGCAGTCCCACAACCACTTATAAAATAATCACTCAGAGGCTTAATATTAATTACAAACTATATGGCCCACGGAAGGCTTCTTGCTAGCTAGCTCTTATAACTTAACCCATTTCTATTAATCTATAAGTTGCCACGTGACTGTGGCATAACCGGTCTGCTGGCATCTTGCTGCTCCTTAGGCAGTGGCTGGCATCTCTGTCTTTCTCTTTCCTGTCTCTCTCCTTGGATTTCCTGCCTGCCTCTAAGCTACCTTGCCATAGGCCAAAGCAGCTTATTTATTAACCAATGGGAACAACATATATTCATAGCATACAGAAAGACATCCCACAGCACATGTTTAGGTGGGCAGGGAAAGTAGCATATGGCTAAGCTCTGCCAGAATCTTCAGGCTAGAGGAACAGGAAGATGGATGTCAGAGCCCAACAGGAAACAGAACAGCGTTCTTTTGCCGAGCTCCCCTTAGCAGGCGGTCTGATAAGAACACAGAGCTGAGGAACCTGAGGAGGTTTCTCCTAAGGGCACTGCCTCAGGTTGCTGCCTGAGGATGAATGTCTTTCACAACCTAACCAGTAACACAATAGCATTCTTTGCCATGCTTCCCTGCATAAGAAGTTTGAAAAGAACACAGAGCTTCCCCTTCCCAGGTCATCTACCTAAGAGCCCTTCTCCCTACAGATCCTCTATGGATAATTAATGTTAACAAAGACTTCATAGAAGGCCCTGGGACCAGCATGTATGGACGGACACACACACACACACACACACACACACACACACACACACACACACACAGAGGCTTTGAAAATTTCCCATAGTAGACAGATGTCAAGTTTTCCCGTACCACAGTCAGCCCTACCAGTTAGTTAGGTGGCTAGAAGGGGTGCCAGAGACATGGTGAAGCTGATGGGTAGGAAGAACCACAGACCTTTCCATGAAAAACCCTGGTGGTAAAAGAACGAGGGTCTCATTTCCAAGTAGTCTCAACTACCTAGGAGGTGGAGGTAGAAGGACCATGAGTGGAGGTCAAGGCCATCCTTAACATGTTCTGAGATCCAACTCAAAAAAGAAAGAAAGAAAAACTAATAGAGTTATGACTCCATGGTAGAACATTTGTCCCCGGGACCCTGGAATGAATCTCCAACCCTTTAAACAGTTTGCAGGGAGGGGGCACGGGAGGGGAAAGAATCACGGAGAGTCTAGAGATGGCAAAAGTAGGGAGAAGGCCCGAGTGTTACTGGAAGAAAATCCTGTGAGGACAGAACGCCAGAGAACCCAGAGATCGCTCGGACTTGAAGAGAATGTAAGAATCCGGGAGCTCAGCACTGATCTGAAGGCAGTCAGAAAGAAGTGAATGGAGGGCACAGGGGAATTTCAGAATTCCTGCTTTTATTTTATTTATCTAATAATTTGCAGCAGGATCTCTGGCTGTAAACTCACAGAGATTTGCCTGCCTCTGCCTCCTGAGCATTGGGATCCCGGGGTTCTCCTGGTTTATGCTGGTTTTAGCTACAACTCAGGGCCTTGACCATGCTAGGTGAGCTCTCTCTCAACTGAGCGACCTCCTTGCCTCCTTTAAGAATTTTAAGCCGGGCGGTGGTGGCGCACGCCTTTAATCCCAGCACTCGGGAGGCAGAGCCAGGTGGATCTCTGTGAGTTCGAGGCCAGCCTGGGCTACCAAGTGAGTTCCAGGAAAAGGCGCAAAGCTACACAGAGAAACCCTGTCTCGAAAAACTAAAAAAAAAAAAAAGAATTTAAAAAAGGAAAATAGTATGTAAGATTCTTGACATACTGGGAAAAAGGCCTTCCAGCTTCTGTGGCATGCTTTGGGGGAGAATGAGTACAGGAGAAGGCCAGAGAGAAACTTGGCTTGAAGCATTTGGTTTGGAGTGTCATTTTCAAAGTCCCAATAATACATGCAAAAGAATGAGTTGTAGCTTTCTTATTTTGCACTTTATATAAAAAAGAACTAAAAATGTGCTAAAGACCTAAACAATAAGAGTTAAAACAATACTAAACCTTTAGTAACTAGGTTTAGATAATTATTTTGTACAGGGCATCAAAATTTGGCAAAAATGATGTTATGCATGCATCTTTAATCTCAGAATTCAGAAGGCAGAGGCAGGAGGATCTCTGTGTGTTCAGACCAGCCTAGTCTACATTGTGAGTTTCAGGACAGCCAGAGCTAATTAGAGAATCTTGTTTCAAAACAAACAACTTAGTAAAAATTTAAAAAAGGATAAATTGATTTCATCAGAATTAAATACTTTTGCATCCCAAATAACAACATAAAGAAAGAGAAGACAACCTATAGAACGGAGTAAAATATTTGCAAATCATTTATCATAACATTATATGCAGAAATGTGAATAAATCTTACAGCTCATTAACAAGAAAACAACCTGATTTAAAAATTGGTAAGGATGAGTGGTGGTACGTGCCTGTAGTCTCAGCACTCAGGATAAATAAAACAAGTAAAAGAAGTTGAATCCAAAACGTAATACTATTAGGATGGCTAGAATAAAATACTAAAAAATAAAACCAGGACTGGGTGGAGTGTAGTCCAAGGTCTATAGGCCTGAGTAGTTCAGCAGCAGCAGCAGCAGCAGCAGCAGCAGCAGCAGCAGCAGCAACAACAAAGCCCAAACTAGGGAAGTGTTAGTTAGAAGAGACGCCGCAGTGTTGGTACATGGCTGGTGGAGTGCACAGCGATGCAGATGCCCGGGGAAACTGGCTTGCTGTTCTGAGCGCTAAAACAGTCATACATAGCATCACCCCAGCATGTGACCCAGCAGTTACATTTCTAGTGTGCACTAAAGAGGAATAAACACATCTCTCCATGCAAAGACTGTAGCAGAGCAGCGTTATTCACGCCACAGCGCCACTGAATAGAGTATCTATAGAAAACCAGTCAAGACCAGACTTGTAGAGGATGAGGGGCATGTCAGCCCTTCCTTCCTCTCACCCTTTCCCTTCCTCCTCGCCTCTTCTTGCTCCTTTCTTCTCTTCCTTCTCCTCTGTTTATCCTCTCCCCCCTCCTCCTCTCCTTCCCCATCCTCATTTTCTCTTTCTTTGAGACAAGGTCTTGCTATATAGCCGAAGTTCACCTCAAAATCAGCAATCCTACTGCCTCAGCCTGTTGAGTGCTCTAATTAGGAGCCTGCACCACGACTGAGCCCTGTCTTCTTGTAATGAAGGCACTGATTCTATTCATGAGGGTTCTCACCCCATGACCTGACCACCTATTCTGCCTCCCCCTCACCTAAAAACCATCCATGGGGGGTAGGATTTCAGTGCATGAATTTGGAGAGGGTGGGCACAAATAACCCATTGCCCATATTTGTGTTGTCCAACCCAAGCGAACTTTTTTCGTAACAATATATACCCTTGTTAACTTACCCTGCAGGTTCTAATGCCTTCCCCTAGTCTGCCCCCAGACAGCCTGGAGTCCAGCCCAGCCATGGTGGAGAAAAGCTCCATTCTTACGGTCACCCCATGGAACACAGAACGCAGCACCCCAACATTTCCCACCACTACAGTTCTCCCTGGGCTGACCCCACCTGAGAGGCCTGTGTCACCGACTACTTCTTCCAGGACAGGTAACTTTTGAAAACGACAGTTAGAAGACATTCACTGCAGAGGCAAACTCTAGCAGTGACAGTGTTTAAAGTTCACTGCTCCCTTCGGCCCCCGTCTTGAGACAGACACTTAGCAGACATCATGCTCTGCAACCAGAGTAAAAGATGAATGGCATTCTGTCTTTTCCCTCTGTGGATCTATAAGGTACGAGGGGAGACTGACAGATGGATAGATGGCTCTGACAAGCTACGGAAAATGCTGTGAGAGGGTGCTGGCAGCAGAGGAGGGTTACTTGATCTACCAGGAGTGCCAGGAAGCCATTCTGGAGGAGGGACTGGCAGGTTAGGGTGAGTCAGGTCATATGGGGTTGACCTGTTCTGTAGGGGGAGTAATACATGTTCTAATAGGAATGAGTGTTGTGTATTTCTGGTTAATGAACTTTTAGCAAGAAAGCAAGGCAGCTGTGATATTTGGGGGTGACTTCGATGGGGAGATAGGGAACTACAGGAAGCCTGTCCTGGTGCTGAGAGCAGGAGAAACATGATGGGCCTGTAGTACCAAAGGCTTCTCTCCCTGGGAAATCACTAGTCTTGAGAGCGTTGCTCTCTGAATCAACACCATGAGTGATCTCTTCCATCATGTGTGGAAGAGAAGACAAGACTCACACAACATTTTGGAAGAACCAGAAGGAGATCAGTTGGCTGGAACTAGTTTTGTGGTTGGAGAGGGCAAGATAGGAGTCTAGGATGGGAAGGATTATTTAGATTAGGTTCACCGAGGTGGGAAGACCGTAACTGTGTGAGCAGCACCTTTCCGTGGGGTAGGGACTGGATGTCATAAAAAGGAAAAAGTGAGCTGAGTACCAGGATTCATCTCCCTCTGCTTCCTGATTGGGGACACAATGAGATTAGCTGCCTCCCACTCCTACTGTCTTGCCCTCCCTGCCTTGATGGACGTAACCCTCATGCTGGGAGCCAAAACAAACACTTCCTTCCTCAAGTCCCTTCTGTTAGAGATTTTGTTACAGCAACAAGAAAATTAAATCAAAACTAATATAAAATAAGGTCTGTTGTCCAGAAAGTGAGTGGGGGTTAATGCTTGCAATGTCAACTGGAATATGAGGGTGGCTGTAGCTACAGCCCGGTTCAAAGATTGAACTGCTTGAGTGTGGAGGTGCAAGTCTGTCACCCCAGCACTTGGGAAATGGAGGCAGGAAGATCAGGAGTTCAAGATCATCCCTGGCTACATAGAGAGTAAGAGACCAGCCTGGGCCATATCCGATTCTGTTTCAAACAATAATAATAACAACAACACTCCTAACGTAAAGGTTCAGTTACCTTTGAGACCTGCCTGGTATCCCAGGTGCCCCCTGAACCAGTGCTGCTCAGTTTTGATTCCCTGATGCTTCTTAACCTTCACTCTTACTGACTTTGACCCTGAACTTGAGTGAGGAGGAGATTGAGGAAGAGAAGTGCCCTGGGTGAGGAAGAGAAGCTGCCCTGATATTGACTCCCTGGGTGCTGATGGGGATATGGGAATATTGGGGTGTCCTTGAGAATGGCAGAGCCTTTCTCAGCTCTTGGTAAGCTTGATTTTGTGGGCTAAGGCCCCAGAAAACTCAATTCAAATAGTTTATTCTGACCCAATTATGAATGACGGTGAAACTAGTGCCCAGTTGAGATAAGCCGCAGTAGGAAGGACTATGACATGCCATGGAGGTTGGACAGTAAATGAGCTTTGTTGCATTAGCAGGTAAGTGCTTTTGATGAGAGTTAATGTCCCTGCTGCTGGAGTTCAATTACCTTTTCATACTGAGCTTGCCTGGATTTCCTATTGGAAAGGCTCCAAGAGCAAAGCCATTAGCGGCCATTTATGAGGGGCTCCCGGATCTGAGCAGCATGGCTAATGATACTGAGTCACTTAGGAGCACTCTTGACCTATTTGTGAGCAAGGACCACTCACCAGGGAGTCAAGAAAAGCTGGTTGCCCCAGAGAAAACAAACTCAATCAGTAGTCCTCCACCTGCTGGTAAACTACCACGCAACACATTGCTCATTCTGAATGATTATTTTCTTCCCAGTGTCAACTCATGCAGGAAGTTTTCAATTTGCACAGTCTAGCTTGCAGCATAATAGAGGGCACCAGCCTGGGGTGGGGTGCCTTAGATAAAATTTTATGAGGAATGATCACACTAAGAGCAGGTATATTATGCAGACATTGTATTACATAATGGCATGCACGGTTTCTAATTAACTTTTAGTAAAGGCGCTTGCAGTGTCTGCTGGAGATAACCTTGTGATAACCTTACCGGACAGTGAAGCAGAACTGAAGGCCTCTGTTGAGCCAGCGCCCCCAGCAGGTAAGAGTTTGACATTTTTGGCTGGTAGAGCTGGGGTGTTCTCTCCCAGGTCTCCACAGACCATAGGCCTGATATATCCTTCCCACAACATTCCAAGTAGGAGATGGCCAACATTTACTGAGATAGCAGAAATGCAGTAGGTGTCTAGGAAGTTCAATATAGTGCATAATCTATGACTGGTCAGATTGGAAGATCACCATATAATATCAGAGAGGTGGGGTTGCCACATGCAAGGCCTTGATCTGTGACATCCCACGGAGGCCAGGGAGATTCTACTGAGGAGAGGGGGTGGCATGCAGTGGGAGGCTTGCTTGCTGATGCTGTAGTATTAGAGACACAGTTGAGTAGTTCTCAGAATATTCCAGATCAGTTGCTCAAAAAATGGCCAGGGGCCAGGGAGGTGCCGTGGACAAGTAACTGCCATACAAGCATGGGAACCCATGTCAGATCCCTAGAACTAATGGAAAGCCGGATGTGGTAGCATGTCTATCATCCCAGCACTCCTGTGGCAAGATAGGAGGCAGAGCGAGGCTAACTAGCCTAGTCTGTACAGTGGTGAATGACAGGTGATCCCATCTCAAACAAGTTGGAAGTAGAGGATCAACACTTGAAGCTGTCTTCTGACCTCTACACACGTGCCATGGTACACGCACACCTACACACACACACACACACACACACACACACACACACACACACACAGACATGGTACACACATATCACACATGTACATACACATACACACATGCACACATAAACACACATAAAATACACACACACATAAATTTAAATATAATGCCAGGTTGACAGTGCTTACCTTCTCTTTACCCAGGCCCCCTCTATTCCTGAGCATTTGAACCATTCCTACAGCCTATCAGTGCACTCTTCCTTAATTAGATCATTCTTAAAGTATTTGGTTCTCACTCAGGTCACACCGGTCAAAGTTTCCTAAACAGAGACAGTCTCGCCTGTCATTTGCCTCTCCGGCCGTTGAGCTGAGCTGAGCTACTCCATTGCTATCTAAAGGCTGCAGACAGCTTTAGTTCAAGATAGAGAGGTTTACGTAACTTTGCGTCTTAAACCAACCCCTATCAAGATCAAATGAGTTGAAATCTATGTACTTTTCATCAAAAGGAGAAAAGACACAGTGGATCAAACAGCTGAAGTGTATGTAGGGTGGGTGTGGGTTTGCACGCCTTTAATCTGAGCACCAGGGAAGCAGAGACACTCAGATCTCTGTGAGTTGGAAAACACCTTGGTCTTGGTCTACATAGTGAATTTCAGGCCAGCTAGAGCTACAGAATGAGAATCTGTCTTATTGATTTTAAAAAAAAAGGAATTATATGGATAATCAGGTGTTGGAAACAGCCTAGAAGGAAGGTTTTCAAATGTTAACAGTGAAATTGAGGAGGTTTAATTTTTAGACTCTATTTTCTATCATTTGTGTACTTTCATGATAAATTTGTCTTTGTGTTTGTTTTTCTTTATTTGCAAAGACACAGAAGCTTTGTGATTCCTTCCTGGGATGAGGATTGGAAGCTTGTATCTAAGGCAATTGGTACTGTTGGTTTAAAGCTCTCTCCTCCTTAGAGTTATCTCAGAATTGATAAGCACTCATGTTTCTGATTTGTTCTCAGACACAACTTACAGCTATAAATGGAGTTTAATGAGCCACCCTGTAGACTTTCAAGGTAAAATCAAACAAGAGAACAAGCCAGCTCTTCACCTCTCTCAAGTAAGTAACAGGTTTCACACCTCAAAATCCGGTTAGCAACATCTTTGCTGTTGAACCCAGAATTCTCTCTTAGGATTAAAAACAAATGAAGAAGCCAGGCATGATGGCATGTGCCTGTGGTCTCAGCTACCTGGGAAACTGAGGCAAGTTTGTTTGATCCCAGAAGTTCAGGCCAGCCTGGGCAACATAATCGAATCTCCTGTCTCAAAAAAAAAATCAGAAAGATCAGCGAGTTATAATTACATAAAGCTCAAGCAGGCAGATGGATGGTTAAATGAGGAAACGTTCAGTAGCTTTTCTGTTTGAATTGCTTGGCATATCATCAGCTCAAGAGAAAGAGCCTTGGAAGCCCATACTGTGTGGTGGATTCAAAGCCTGGGTTCTAATTCCTGCAGTCTTTACAGTGTTAAAGATATCTCAGGTGTCCACCAGGCATGTTCTGTGAGTTTCCAGCAATTCCATTCTAGTTCACAAGTTGCTTAGATTATCAAATCCTGCTCCATGCATAAGAAGACACATACCACTTCCTTGACTCCAAGGAGAACACATTGACTTAATAGCTAGGGGTCTGGTTTCTTATGAGGTGAATGTCTTCCTGCAACACTGTACCAATCCCAGAGCCTTACCAGCTCATATCACTGCCGTGTGACTAAGCTGTTTCTCAAAGCATGATACCCAGACCTCTGCCAGTAAATCTGTGAACTTGTATGTTACAAATGTGTGATTCCAGACTCGGGTGCAGATCAGGGTAGGGTCCTTGCTGAGCACCTGTGAGGCCCTGGGTTCACTTTTATCACTGAGCGACCCCCCAAACCCCAAATACAGCACAGTTCCATACACACTCATCCGAGACCCGCTGTCCTTGGCTGATATAAGGCCTGTGATACCTGTAACTAAGAAAAAGGCCTATGTAGGTGACTTAGTATCCTAGAATGCAGTTCTTACATTTGTAGCAGTCCTAGACACACTGAAATGAGGCTTCCTCTCAAGCCTTTGGGATGCTGTTCTAGAAGGCAGATTCCAATGTCTTCAGATGCTCTCCCATGTGTATGTTTTTACATTGCAGTTATCCGTGGGATTCTATGCCTTCAGAGTAGCTGTTTCTAGTGAGGATGCATTTGGAGAAGCATATGTCAACATCACTGTTATGCCAGGTGAGTCGGTTGGGAGAATGGCCGCTTGGCTGTGCTGGTCTCATGTTCTGCACCTGGATGCCATGGCTGTATAAACTGATGACATGACTGCTCCGTGGTATGGTTAAAGGGAAGGTTTTTATTGTAGATGAGAGAGAGAGAGAGAGACAGACAGACAGACAGACAGAGGCATCTGAAAGGATCCAGAGCAGAGAGAGAGAGAGAAGTAGACTGGACATGGTCAGGGCAATCTGTGAGAGAGGAGGGAATAGCAAGGGACAGAGACTAGAGAAAACAGGGAGAGAGGCAGGAACACACAGAGAGAAAACATAGCAAGAATACCAAGGCTGTAAGGAGACTGAGTAGCTGGGGTGAGGGAAGCCAGCGAGCTGAAGGGAGTTTAGGGTAGGGAGGAGGTGAGAAGGGCTAGATGCTAGCCCGGACTTTGCTACAGGTACTTGTGATACAGAGGGAGCCTGGAAGCCAGCACAGGCTTTGATATGCCGAAAGGTGCCACAGGGTAGCCACATGTCCCTTCTGCCAGAGGTAAGGGAAATGAATCCTTTCGATGGAGGAAAAACTAGCTTCACAAGTTCCTGAGGAATGCTGGCTTTTATCTAACTGCCAGAAATCCTCCTGTGGTCTAGGTTGAGCTCTTTTCTGGATATTTGGACTGCCTTTGGAGTTAGGACCTGACAATGTTTACCACATATTCTTTTATTTTTACCTTAGGGACTGTCTTAGTTAGAGTTCTATTGCCATGAAGAGACATCATGACCAAGGCAACTCTTATAAAGGAACACATTTAATTGGGGACTCACTTACAATTTCAGAGACTTACATCATTATTATTAAGACAGGGAGCATGGCAGCATGTAGGCAGGCATGTGCGAGAGGAGTTGCTGAGAGCCTTACATCCTGATCCACAGGCAGGCAGGCTGGTGGGGGGAGAGTAAGAGAGAGAGAGAGAGAGAGAGAGAGAGATGGGGGAGGGAGAGGGAGAGAGCCTGGGCCTGGTGTGGGCCTTTGAACCCTCAAAGCCACCTCCAGTGACACACCTCCTCCAACAAGGCCACGCCCCCTAATCCTTTTCAACAGTTCCACTCCCTGGTGACTGAGCATTCAAATATGTGAACCTTTGGGAGGCATTCTCATTCCAACCCCCCAGGCACCACTGTAGAGAAACATGCAAGGCTTATGTTTAGTCTTTTTGTTTTCTTTTGCTTTTTATATAACTCTGGCACTTGCTTGACATGCTACTCAAGTATACAAGGTAACTACTCACTGTTCTTGAATGATGACAAGCTGTACCTTGACCCTCCCTGTCCAACACTTACTCTATCCACCTTCTTTCCTCATGATCTATAACTTTCATGTAGGAGCACGGATATTTCAAATGTATTCACCTGTGCCCCTAAAGGATCAGGGGCACACATGTGCCATGGACTATCAAGTCTTCCCCTGGGTCACAATGCAGTGTATTCATGTGGATTAGAGGAGGTGACCTTTGGTCCTGATGGACACACCCTGCTCTGTGTCCTGGCCTCCAGCTTCCACTTATCCATCAGCTCAGCGGAGCCATTGGCTTGCATCAAGTTTGTGGCAACACCACCTTCTAGCCATTTCTCCTGGGAGCCAGCAGCTCTGCCTTTCCCACAGTCTACTTATTACTACAGCTGAAGTTTTGTGATGGTGGTGGGCACCTTTAGTCAAAGACTTAAGATCCAATTCATGGTTTGGTGATGTTGCTAGGTTGGTAGAGTGCTTGCCCAGTACTGAATACACTTGGATTCACCCTGTAATCCTAGCACTTGTGTGGGAGGCCAGCTTCCACTTTTTCCCCAGGGTATTCTTGAAGAAGGAGGAGTGAGAATTATTTAGATAGAAAGATAGAGGGGAGAGAGACAGATAGAAACACAGAGTAGCCTCAGGAGGGCCTGGATCAATATGCACTGGCCCCTCCTGTATCTTGTAAAGGGCCTTTTATAGGAATGCCAAGGGGTGGAGCAAAAGACCTCCCGCTAGCACAGCCAAGTGCAGACCCTTCCAATCACCTAGAAACCATACATGAGGTCAAACAATCCTCTGATGCAGCCCTGCTGGGTAAAGCAAGCTCAGATCTCACTAGGAAACCTTTGAGGGCTCCACACACTTGGGAGGCACAGATGGGGAGCAAGAGTTCAAGGCCATCATCCATAGAGAACTGGAGGCTACCCTGGGACAAATAAGGCCCTGCAATCTAGTCTTCCTTTTCTGTAATCACGGTACACATTCCACGACTCACCTCTTGAGTCTGGGATTGTCTATAGGTAAGTAAATTGACAGACAAACTCAAAATCCACAGGAGGGTTTGAAAGTTTACAGTTTCTACAGTTGAGACTCAGGGGGATGAAGACCTCTACAGGAGGTTCAGAATAAGCTCTCAGAGAGGATTCTTGTTTGTGTGTGACTGGTGTGTGTGAAGCTGGCTTAGTTGCTGTCTGTTTTTTCTGTCCCACAGCAGCAAGAGTCAACCAGCCACCCACGGCAGTTGTTTCTCCTCAGATACAGGAACTCACTGTGCCTTTGACCTCAGCCCTCATCGACGGCAGCCGTGTGTATCCTCCATGTTTGGGTGGTTTCTGTCTGTCTGTACTGTCCGATTGTACTCTGTGTCAGGGCCAAGAAGACTTGTTACACCAAGATAAATCAGTGTCTCTTTCAGCTTCTTGTCTTAGGCTCTTCCAGCTGGGAGTAGCAGCAGCCCTGTAATCCTAGCACTTGGGCGGCAAAGGCAGGAGAATAGGGAGTTCCAGGTCATCTTCTGCTACTCAAGGAGTTCCAGGCCAGCCTGGGATACACGAAACTGTCTAAAGCAAACAAACTACAAACAAACAAACACAGTGTTCTTTAGGGTCAGATATTTGATTTGTAATTCAAATAATTACTAAGGATTCTTTTGTGAATCACATAGCATTTGTAATACTAGCAATTGACTAGAACCTTTAAATATAAGTGAGGTTGGCTTCAGCGAGAGTGGGTAGCATTTTGCTTACTAATTTATTCAGAGTTTATTCTTTAACTAGAGGATGAGGGAAGTCTACCTTTGGGTGTCCATACAAGCGAGAATAGACTGTAAACACGTCTAGTGTTAACTTGGTTTAACAGTGTGATGAGCTCTGCATCTGCTTTCCCGTTCATTCAGTCCCCAAGTTAACCCCATGGCCTGCTGAGAGTGAGAGGCAGTGGCTGGGGCTCCTACTCACAAATGACGCTCTATCAGCCTGCCGGCAGACTGTGGACATCACAGTGATGTGATGCTTGCATCTATTCGCATCATGTCCTCATCCTCCACCCACTACAACATGAACATACAGCACATTTGTTTGCTTGCTTTCTCAGGCAGCTCAGGCTGGCCCCACGCTTGCTGTGTACTTAAGGCTGACCTTGGCCCCCTAATGCTGGGATTGTAGGCGCGTGAGCCTCCATGCCTGGTGGACAAAGAACACTTTAAATGGAAATAATTATATGAGAAAAGGCCAGAATTTTTAAAAATCTTTGATCAGAATAGCTCAGCTACAGAACCATGCAGGATTATTAGTTGGCCATATAAACTTATTTCCTTAAATGAATTTCATGAAAAGCCAGCTTCCTTCTAGGTCTGAAAGTCTATGGTTCTACATGACACACATTGTTGCTCTCTTTTATTATTTATTTGTTTATTTTTGTGATATGAAGATTGAGCCCAGGGCTTTGTGGATGCTAAGCAAACATTCTGTCACTGAGCTATATCCTCCAGCTCTGCTTGTTTTTTTTTTTTGTTTGTTTATGAGACAAGGTCTCACTGTGTAGCTCAGTCTAGCCTCGAACTCATGCAGATAATTTTGACTTAGTTTCCTGAATGCTAGTGACCTACCATGCCAAAACCATCCCCTCCCCACTTCTCACTACTGGGGATCAAACCACCCAGGGCTTCACACACATAGTAGTTAAGCTCTGTACCACTAAACTACAGTCCCAGCCTTCTGTACATACGTGTGTATATATACATATGCTCACACTGTGTGTGTGTTGTGCGCAATATAGCGCACCTGAAGAGTTCGGAGGACAACTTTTGGTAGTCAGTTCTCTTGTTCCGCCTTGTGGGTCCCAGGGACTCAACTCAGGTCGTCAACCATAGTGGCAGGTGCCTTTAACTGCTGAGCCATCTTCTCAGTCCTACCCTGGTTTGCTCTTTTAAGTGGGGAAATTTTCATGCATGAGTCTTTTTCTGGACTTATATCTTAGTCATTAATATGGTAAAGGGGTTTTGTACATTGTAGATAATCAGCTCTCAACATGTTCAAGAACCTGTTATTCAGATATCTGTATGAAGCTGTCAGTAGCATGTCATCAGTCACCCAGATGAGCAGCAGCTGAATGTCAAGGCACTGCACTCTGGGCCACAGTACCTGTCACTCTGCTTTTAAAATAGTCAACAAGTTAGAACAGCCTTGCTCAAACCTATACAAGTCTAGGAAAATGGTGACAATTTAGGGACTGGGAGATGGCCCTAATGCGTACTGTGGACTGTTGAGATCTGTGCAGATGTGTATTTCTACTAAACACGTTTAAGTTTTCAATAAGTTGTAACGCTTTCATCTCACTATTCCCATAACTCATTCTGGATGTTGTTTTCTTCATCTTTGTAGAAAGTACAGATGATACTAAGGTAGTGAGCTACCACTGGGAAGAAGTCGACGGGCCCTTCCTCGGAGAGGTGTTTCTGGCTGATGCTCCAGTCTTACGCTTGTCGAACTTAGATCCTGGTAACTACACTTTTAGGCAAGTGGGTTCTACCTATATTGTGTTTTCCCAGGACTTCTCTTTTGACTGTTTCTTGAATCTGATACTTTCTATAGAAATAAAAATAATATATCACCAAGCAGAGGAAGTGAAATATTTCCCCTATGTCTATGACCTAAAAATGAGTACTCTGAACAGTATGGTATTAAGTGCTTCTTCTAGTCACATGCTACTTTAAACCCTTTTCTTTTTTTTCTGATGGGAGAGACCCCTGGGGTTTTGTTTGTGGTCAGAGCTGAGCTGGAGTTTGGCCCTTGTCTGCGTGGAGTTTGTGGGACAGTGTGAAAGGAAGCCCAGAAGCTGCAGATGACCCCAATATACAACTTACCCTGAGCTGTTGTTCTCTATTCCTATTTATACAGCTTAGTTCACAGACACCCGCCCCACTCCCCACCTCCACCAAGGGTGAAATGAGCAAATGGAGACTGTGCTGTTTTGGGACCATTTCAGTACAGGAGGGCCTGGGCAGTTTGCTTGCTTCTCTCTCTCTCTCTCTCTCTCTCTCTCTCTCTCTCTCTCTCTCTCTCTTCCTTTCCTTTTTTCTTTTTTCTTTTGGTATGTGTATGTATTTGAAATTTTGTATGTATTTGAAAATGCTTAACCCTAAAATGCTTTGCAAAGAGTGTTTTGGAAGCATGATTGTAGAAAATCCTCTAGAAATGACTTTAGAAACTGGGTGCTTTGTAGCTGAAATTCACAAGTGGTTAAGCCAGTAAATTCTCAAGATCAAAGGCAGAAGTGGCTCCCGGTAACACTCTTAGCATGAGTCATTGGAGAGGGGTGTGTAGTGATGTTCTTAGGATGAATTGTTGGAGAGGGGTGTGTAGTGATGTTCTTAGGATGAATTGTTGGAGAGGGGTGTGTAGTGATGTTCTTAGGATGAATTGTTGGAGAGGGGTGTGTAGTGATGTTCTTAGGATGAATTGTTGGAGAGGGGTATGTAGTGATGCTCTTAGGATGAGTTGTTGGAGAAGGATGTCTGGTGATACTCTTAGGATGAGTTGTTGTGAGAGGTGCCTAGCAATACTCTTAAGATGAGTTGAGTTGTCTAGAGAAGCTTCTTGGTTTCCTTGAGGGGTCACATTCTCCATTCAGCATCTCAAAGAGTAGTAAATTCATAAAAGCTAAGCCTTAATGTGGAAACATATTATGATTCAAAAGTAAAATGACAACAGAAGCAAAGAAAAATATCTTCTGGCCTGTATGCTTTTCTTAGCCTCATCCTCAAGTTTCTATTTTCACCTTTTTTTTGTTTTGTTTTTTCGAGACAGGGTTTCCCTGGTAGTTTTGGTGCCTGTCCTGGATCTCACTCTGTAGCCAGGCTGGCCTCGAACTCACAGAGATCCGCCTGTCTCTGCCTCCCGAGTGCTGGGATAAAAGGCGTGTGCCACTGCCGGCTGGCCTCTATTTTCACTTTTTTTCTGAGAATGTTTAGTCTGAGCAGGCTAAGGTGACCACTTACTTTCAGCTGTGGCACAAGCTTGGATGTAAGAGCTTCCTTTTCTCTTTATAGGTTGACCATCACAGACTCAGATGGCGCTACTAACTCCACCACAGCAACCCTCATCATCCATGGTGCCGTGGACTACCCACCTGTTGCCAATGCAGGACCAAATCAGACCATAACTTTGCCCCAAAACACCATAACTCTGAATGGAAACCAGAGCAGTGATGATCACCAGATTGTCCTCTATGAGTGGTCCCCAGGCCCTGGCGGTGAGAGCAAAGAGGTGGTCATGCAGGCAAGTCCTCTATCCTGCCTGCAGACTTTTATCCTATCCCTGTCTGTCTGTCTGTCTCTGTCCATCCATCCATCCATCCATCCACCTATCTATCCATCTATCCATCCATCCATCCATCCATCCATCCATCCATCCATCCATCCATCTATCATCTATGTATCATTCATTTATCTATTCTTGGTTTAGGGGGGTTGTTAAATCAGAAAATCTGTTTTACAAATTTCTCAAACTATGAAGTGGTGGGAAGAGCATGTAACCTCACAAGTCTCCCCCAAGTTTACATCCCTTGCTGTCACACACCCAGGTAAGCACAGAACAGCAACCAAGCAGTCAGTCCTGTTGTTTCAACTCGATCATGACATTCTTTGGGAAAAAAGCAGACATAGTATTTGTTAGAGCAATGTTTTATTTAGACTTGGGAGAAAAATTAGAGGTAATTAACCTTACTACGTTATCAGAAAAGCAGATATTATTCTGTATGCCCCACTTACTGAAACACCGTAGCAGATACTGCTGTATTTACCACTCTAGAAGTGGGGGGACCTGGGAGGATGGAGCCTATAAATGAGGCGAACTAAAGTCTCATCAATAGCCAACTTTATTCAGAACATCAGACAACTTATATTCCAAGGGTTAACAGGAGTGACATGAGTAAAGTGTCCAGTCACAGGGCAAGCCGCAGCTGGCGGATGAGCTGCTCATGGCAAAAGCATGTTTATCCACATAGGCATATAAACAAATAGCAACAGTCGGTTGTAATGAACATTCTGAAGTAAACTCACTCCTATCTACTACGCCTGGGGCAGGGCACGAAAGTGTAATCCAAGAACGATTTCATGTTTTTGAAGAAACTGAGATCACTCTTGCCTTGGCTTCTTGGAGTTTTTTCACAAACTCTCAGAAATCTCCTTACACCTCCATTCTCGGACCCTGTTCCAACGCTGCTGTACGGAGTTCCAAAGGCTTTATTAATTGACATTCCTTCAATGCTGTGAGGACACACAACAGACTCAGAATTACATTTTCTCAGGTTCACACCTGTTTTTATTTTCTCCTTCCCTCCTCCTCTCCCCCTTTTCCTCCCCTCCCCCTTTTTTGAGACAGGGTCTCACTATGTAGTCCTGGCTGGTCTGGAGCTTGCTATGTAGACCAGGCTGGCTCCAAACTCACAGAGATCTGCCTACCTCTGCCTCCCCAGTGCTGGAATTAAAGGCGTGCGCCCCACACCCTGCTTCTTCCTTCCTTCTTTTAATTTCTGCATGCACCGCCTAGCACCTCACATATACTAGGCAAGCATGCCAGCACTGAGTGCTAGCCCTTTTCCCTTTTATAGTTTTCAATATATATTGAGCTAGGGTCTTCCTAAGTTGTGCAGATTGGCCTTGAACTTCCTCTCTCCCTGGCAGGTCTTGAACTTGCCACCTTCTTGCTTCAGCTTCCCAAGAGTCTTTGTTTGCTTTCTGTTGCTGTGATAAAGACCATGACTAAAGGTAACATGGGGGAGGTGAAGTTTATTTCACCTCGCAGCTGGTAATCCATTATCAAGGGAAATCAGGGCAGAAACTCAAGACAGGCACCCGGAGGCAGACACGGAAGCAGAGGCCGTGGAGGTACACTGCTTACGAGCTTGCTCCTTATGGCTTGCTCAGCCTGCTTCCTCATACAACCCAGAACCACCCGCCTAGGGGTGGCACTACTCACAGCGGGCTGGGTTCTCCAAAATCTGTCATTAATCCAGAAAATGCTCCCCCAGGCTTGCCTACAGGCCAGTCTGATAGAGACATTTTCTCCACTGAAGTTTCCTCTTCCCAGATGACCCTGGCTTGTGTCAAGTTGAAAAAAAAAAATCTAACTGGGACACCAAGAAGCTGGCGTGTTGGGCCTGCGGCACTGCACCCACTTTGTTTTCGAGCAGGATCCCTGCATTCAGGGAACCCAGCAGCCTCTGTCATGGCACACTGTTTCCTGGGACTTCTCTAATGACAGTCTTCATCTTGTTCCCTTTCCACATCTGCTATTGTCTATTGTGTAGGGAGCACAGACCCCATACCTCCGCTTGTCTGAGCTGCGGGAAGGAGAGTACACATTTCAGTTGATGGTGACGGATTCCGCAGGACAGCAATCCGCTGCTCTGGCTGCCGTGATTGTCCAGGCTGGTAGGTGAGATGCGAATGAGATTTGACCCCAGAGATGAAAGTAGAAGCGATAGCCAGACTCTTGAGCTTCAGATGTGTCTTAACTTGGTGGTCGCATCCTGAGGTTCCTGAGCTGGCAGGAAGTCAGAGATGTGAGAGCTGATGGGGCATGGAAAACCAAGTTTCCTTTGACATTCTGAATCTTGTCACACGCCTCTAAACCGTAGTACCAAAGACAAAATGAGAGTCGCTGTCAGCACCAAGTGTGTCTCTGATTGGTCATCTGGTCACTCCTGGACCTGTCATGCTCAGCTGGAGAAAGTTCCAGGGTGTCTTGGGGAGACTGGGTGACTGTATGGCCTGACACCCAGACGCAGCAGACACTTGGGTGTTGACCCAGGCTCCACTCACTTACTGGTCTTATAAACACCCAGGGCTCTGCTACCTGTAGCTTTCGGGAGACTCATAGGTAGCCAGCCAGACCTTGCTTATGATGGTCTTGGTTTGAAAACTTCTCTAGAAAAGGCTTGCTGTCTCCACGTCCATCACCTGGTAGCCTGATGATGGGAAGTCTCAGCTGAAAGGCAACTGATTGAATTTTCACTAGCTGATTCAGCTAAGATGTAAAAGGTGCTCCCAGCCAGACCCTAGGGATATGGACCTAAAGAAGATGGGCCTGGCCTGTGCTCTTCCAGGGCTGTGGCAAGTGCATGTGAAGTGACATGAAGTTATTCAGGTGCTTTCCTCAGTGAGGAAGGGCGCCCACATGAAGAGCACCCACAGAGCACTTGGCTCCAGAAATAGCTTTCACTGGAGTCCCATTGACAAACTCATGACAGGTGATCAGGAGGAGAAGGATGGGGAGTGGAGGGCAAGAAGGAAGGTGTTTAGGAAGAGGGGCCCAGACTCCCAGAAGCCACAGGATGAAAGGAGCCTGGGTACATTGAAGAACTAAAAATAATGGTGTGACAGGAGAAAGAAGAGATGGGACTAGGCCTGTTGGGGACCAGGACTGGGATGAGAGGTCCCACAGAGGGGCAGGGCTTTGTGGATGTTTGTCCTTAGGAAATTAAGAAGCCACTATGCTTATTGAGGAGGACAGAGGGGAAAGACACTATATTCTGATGGTAATGGCTGTGTCTGTGTGACTCTTGGCTTGCATTATGTGGCTTTTTTTTTTTTTTGGAAGCAGAAATAGTAACTATTCATAAAAATAACACCATGAGTGATATTTTACTTCTTTTTCTTTCTTCCAACATTCAGTTGAAACATTTTCCTTTTTTTAAAATATTTATTTTTATGTGCATGGGTGTTTGGCTTGCATGGATGTCTGTGAAGGCCAGAAGGAGGCATCAGAACTGGAGTCACAGACTGTTGAGAGCCACCATGTGGGTCCAGGGAATTGAACCCAGGTCTCTCCAGCCCACAAGTGAAATGTTGTCAGCATTTGCTATGTAGCGGGTACTGTGCTAGACAGCGGTGCTGCAGACAGAAGAGAGTAAGCCTAAGCACCCTGATTTCTGTTCCTCTTCCTTCTCCTCCCTGCACTCTCCTTCCCTCTTACCCTTTTTTACTTCCTCCTTAATTCCGTTCCTCCCTCTCACCTCCTCTCCTTCCTTCTTCTTTCCTTTCCTTCCTCCTCTCCTTTCTTCTTCTGTGCTTTCCCTCCTCCTCTCCTTCCTTCTTCTTTCCTTTCCCTCCTCACCTCCTTCCTTTTTGCTTCCCTTCTTCCTTCTCTCCTTTCCTCTCTTTAACGTCTCTAACTCTAGAGAACAACCAGGCTCCGGTGGCTGTGGCAGGCCCCGATAAGGAGCTGTTCTTCCCGGTGCAGAGCGCTACACTGGATGGGAGCGGGAGCAGTGATGACCACGGCATCGTCTGCTACCACTGGGAGCACATCAGGTAGTGTATCCACCCAGCTCTGAGGCTGGGTCACTGCTGAGTGACAGCATCCCTTCCCTGGAGGACCACATTAAACTGCAGCCCGAGCTTGTTGAGGGGTCAAGATTTAAGCAAAGAGTAACTAGGCCTTATTGATAAAAGTATGTATTATAGGCATGGTGCTACATGCTTGTGATCCTTGCACTTGGGAGGCTGAGGCAGGAAACTCTTGAGTTCAAGGCTAGCCTAAGCTACATAGCAAGACCCTCATTTCAAACAAACAAGCAATCAAAAAGAGGATAGTGTTTTGGGGGAGATGGCCACTCGTTGGCAGTGGAGGGAAGTGGAGCTCAGAAGAGGTGGACAGGGCTGGAGTGGCATGGGGTGAGCTTCCTGCCAAAAGAGATGTAGGGAAAGCCATGTGTGGTCTACACTTAACC
The DNA here is from genome assembly GCF_007827085.1 of Peromyscus californicus insignis. Classification (NCBI taxonomy): domain Eukaryota; kingdom Metazoa; phylum Chordata; class Mammalia; order Rodentia; family Cricetidae; genus Peromyscus; species Peromyscus californicus. Next base: position 39,103,928 of record NW_026294606.1, on the reverse strand, counting down.
AGCCCATTGATTTCATAGGACAGATGTGCAAGTTCAAGGTGAAATTCACATTATAACATTTCCTGTCTTACCTGTTGGGTCTCAATATGCCACATGGCTTCTGAAGAAGGAACTGCATCGTTCCCATTTTTTTGTTTGTTTATTTTGAGACAGGGTTTTACTATGTAGTCCTGACTGGTCTAGAACTCTCTATATAGACGAGGCTGGCCTTCAACTCACAGAGATCCATTTGCCTCTGACTATCCCCCACCTCCCAAGTGCTGGGATTGAAGGCATGTGTCACCACGCTGGCTGGCTCATCCCCATTTTCAAGTTGAAAAACTTAGGCTTGAAGAAACCAGCAAAGCTGAATAGTTTAGACTACCTAGACTGGAAGAGGCTGCAGAGAGACACAAACTGCCTCTGTCTGACAACCAAGTCTAGGTCTTCACGACTAGACATAATTCCTCTCTCTCATGGTAGATCATCTGGCTCATGCCTTCTTTTTCCATACATGCCCCGAAGCTAGATGAGGACTTAACTGAGTTTCATTCAAAAAAGAAATGGGTGGTTGGGCATGGTAGTGCACACCTGTAATCTCAGCACTTAGCAGGCTGAAGCAGAAAGCTCATCATGAGTTCATGACTAACCTGGGCTACATAGTGAGACCCTATCTTAAAAAAAGTGAGCAATTTCTAAACGCTTTCAAAAAGCTTTCTAAAGAGAGATCAGTTCAGTGGCATCTCAATTAAAACAGAAAAAAGAATGAAACCCTTTCCCCAGAACCCAGCACATTAAAAAAAAAAAACCAAAAAACAAAAATAAAAAAACAGACTTTAGCTTTGACCCTCATGCCAAGCTAGAGAACGTGTGTACATGAAGAGTTATCTTAGAATTCTGTAGAAGAGCAGATAGAAGGTCACTACAGCCAGGAGTAGAAACAGGGCACAGATCTCATGTCCACCTTTTGTCTACAACATCCCCGTTTTACAGAGGTCCCAGTGCAGTGGAGATGGAGAATGTGGACAAAGCCATAGCCACTGTCAGCGGGCTGCAGGTGGGTACTTATCACTTCCGTTTAACCGTGAGAGACCAGCAGGGGCTGAGCAGCACATCCACCCTCACCGTGGCTGTGAAGAAGGGTGAGTGGACCTGGCAACAGGACCTGAACCTGCCCTGCCTTCCAGCCTCCCAGATCCCCAGGCCAGTCCATGATTACCCAGCAATATTGGTGTTTGCTCGTGAGTTCACAGCTGACTGAGCTCTGCTCAGGGCGGGTCAACCTTCTCCCTGACAACTGACTTCCTTTAAGTCCTGTCTGGCTTCAGGGAGTGTGCAGAGCAGGAGGACATGAGCCTATAGTTTCTGCAGGGAAGTAGTGTTTCCTCTTGTTTGCAAAGCAGTTCACTCTCCTGTGACCCTGGCCATGAAAGATCCAGTTCTGGCCAGTGCTTAGCTTTCTTCTTTCTTGGAAACCCAAGAGCAGAAATATGTTCCAGTTATATGCTTTGTTTTTTAAAGGAGCAGTTTAAAAAACTTTTTATTATGTTTTTATTTATTGTGTATGTGTGGGAGGGGAGTGTGCTTGCCACAGTGTGTGTGTGTGTATGTGTGTGTGTGTGTGTGTGTGTGTGTGTGTGTGTGTGTGTGTGTGTGTGTGTGTGTGTTGTGTGTAGGTCAGAGGACAACTTTCAGGGAATCAGTTCTGTCTGATTACCATTTGAGTCCATTAGTCTTGGTGACAAGCTCTGTTACCCACTAAGCCCTCTAGTTGGCCCATATACCCCTCCCCCCAATTTTTTATAGATAAGTTTTTGAACTCCTAATCCCCTTGCCTGTTGGGATTACAAGCATGCAGCACCACACCTGGTTTTATTTGCTGACAGGATTGGACTAAGGGCTTCAGGCATGCTAGGCAAGCACTTTACCATGGTATATCCCTAGCCTTCTGTATTAGTTTGGATTGTAAAATTCTCAGGAAAATTACTTGTTTTTGTTTATCTTCCCATTGGACCAGGAGCTGCTTAGTGTTTATATCTATATCTTATCTTATAGGTATTTGGGATAGAAAATAATGCCTTGGGTTATCTAAAACAACCTTGGCTATAAGATGGAGCAGTTGTGGGTGGTTTATACCATGCCATCGATAGTGTTTTAAGTCAGTTTCTTTCCTTTTGTTTTTGCTGTGTCTGACTTAGAAAATAATAGTCCTCCCAGAGCCCAGGCTGGTGGCAGACATGTTCTTATACTTCCCAATAATTCCATTACTTTGGATGGTTCAAGGTCTACTGATGACCAAGGGATTGTGTCCTATCTGTGGATCCGGGATGGCCAGAGTCCAGCTGCTGGCGTGAGTACTGGAAGGGGGCTACCCCTCAGGCATGTACACCTCATACAGATGAGTCAGTGTGGTCTGCTGTGACAAAAGACCACAGGCAGGGTGGCCTAAACTACAGAACAGTTTTTCCTCATAACTCTAGAGGCTGGAAAACCAGGACCAAGGTGCCAATCTGTTTACCTTTGGTGAGGGATCTCTTTCTGTATTCTGGGTAGCCAACTTCTTGCTATATCTTCATGTGGCAGTGTGAGAAAGGAGGAAAGGGGTGGGGGAACTGCTCTCATGTTTCTTTTATAAGGACATCAATCCTGGGGGTGAGGCCCCACCCCTATAACCTCATTCAACTCTAATTACCTCCTTCTAAATTCTAACTTAGAACTTAGTTGCAGACTAGGACTTGAACATATGACTTCTCTCTTACCATACCATCTCCCTGATTAGATTCATGGTCCTCTGGGTTTGAATATTCTGAGAGCTGGAGACAGGAGGCTGTCATTAGGTTTAAGTAAAGTCCTTTTCCTGATCTGATTTTGGGTAGGATAGCAATCCATGCAGGTGTGTCCCACCCATGGTGCTCAGGCCTCTTGTGTCCTAGAACAGCTGTGGATTCAGCCCAATACATTTGTAGATGACAACATTACGTTACAGTATCAGAAGGTTGGGCACCATGAGGGACATGGAAGCCAAGCTTTGCAGTGGGGCCCTTCTCCTCCTCAACTTCCTATTTGGGTTTTCTTCCTCCATGTATCAGGTATATCAGATGCATGGGGATTTCCATTTGCACTTCAGAGGGGCAGAGAGTAAAATATAGAGATGGAACATGACTTGGCCAAGGCCAAAGAGCTCAGTGTCACACCAAACAAACCCAGATTTTTAGCTTTTGGAAGCCGCTGGATCACTTTGCCACTTAGACTGTAAATTTCCATACATCTTCCTTTTCTCCATTGCTAAGGACTTGAGATCTACAAAAGCACTCTTGTGGATATACCAAAGGTGCAGTCACAGGGAAGGGACTGAAAATGCCTTGTACATTCTAATGTACTTCTAGAATGAATTCTATCTAGCTAGATAGTAGATTAGCTTCTAAATGCTTTTCAGTGTTTTTCAGTTCAGATTCCTAATTTTTCATTGCCATCCATTCTGGTCAAAAAGTACAGACAAAAGATTCCAGAAGATTTCTCTCCCACTCTTTGGAGCTATGGGCCTGTAGAATGAGTGATCTGTCCACCAAGGCTCTGGGGTCACTTGAGAAGGTGGATATAATATGCTATGAGGGGACATGCAGTGAGAGCATTATAAAACTATATTAAACAATAAGACCATAAAACTCCATGCTTTGTCCTGGAGCTTTCAACCTAAGCTCTCGCCCTCTGTTAATTAATCATTTGGCCTGGAAAGTTGTTTACCTAATCTTGTTTGGTCCGTGTACCCACTGGAGTTCCACATAAGGAGGAGCTGAAGATTCAAAACCTCCCTCCTTCCCCTTCCCCCCGCTTCCCGCTCCCCCCAGCCATATAAGTCCTACACATCTGAAAACAAGAACTCAGAGCTCTGCGCTCTGAAGAGGTTCAGAGACTGGGCACGAGCCTGACAGCTGCCCTGTGGATCCCTTCCCTCCTCAGGATGTCCTCGGAGGCTCTGACAGCCTGGCGGCTCTGCAGCTCACCAATCTGGTGGAAGGAGTCTACACTTTTCACCTGCGAGTCACTGATGGTCAGGGGGCCTCGGACTCGGACACAGCCACAGTGGAGGTGCTACCAGGTGTGTTCGGAGCCCAGGTCACCGGGGCGGGAGGGCCTCTGTATCTCGCTTCTGCCCTTGGCCGGTCCCACCCTCTGGCAGGAAGATTTTGCTTTCCCGATTTAAAATGAAGTAAACATGGTCAGGCCGAGGGAGGGCCGCCTCGGTGAGGGGGGCATAGTGATGCTGCTGAGTGTAAACTGGACTGGGTAGTGCCCATGAGCAGGAAGCGTGGGAGGTGCCAGAGTTTCAATGTAGTCCACGGGTATAGTTGATTATCTTTTGAGAGAAAAACTACTAGATAACAAAGTGGAATAAATTTGGAAAATTTATTGGTTTCTGCAGTGTTCACCCTTCTTACCCCCGATACCCCCCCGCCTCTCTCTTTGGTTTTTTTTGAGACAGACTTTCTCTGTGTAGTTTTGGTGCCTGTCCTGGATCTCACTCTGTAGACCAGGCTGACCTCGAACTCACAGAGATCTGCCTCGCGAGTGCTGGGATTAAAGGCGTGCGCCACCACCGCCCAGCTCAGCTCTCTTTTTAGGCAGGGTCTCATGTGTCCCTGGTTGGCCTCAAACTCACTGTGCAGGAAGGATGACTTTGAACTCCTGGTCCTCTTGCCCCCACAGCCCCAAGTGCTGGTACTGTAGGTGCGTGCTACACTCCCACCTCTCTGCTGTTTTAGAATGATCTGAGTCCTAAAACTAGGTATAAAAGATAGACAAGGGTTCTTTCACACTTGTATTTGTTTATTTTGACCTACTTTTTCTGTGCTGGACATGGAACCCACAATCTGTGGGTACTGGGCCAGCACCCCTCTCCTGAGCCACATGCCCAGTCTGGCTTTGAACCCTTCTACAGACCCTGCTCCTTGCCTTACCAAGCCTGTGATCTCGTGGTGAAAATCCTGTGTCTTCTCTCTCCTCAGACCCCAAGAAGGATGGCCTGGTGGAGCTGATCCTGCAGGTTGGTGTTGAGCAGCTGACCGAGCAGCAGAAGGAAACCCTAGTGAGGCAGCTGGCTATGCTTCTGAATGTGCTAGACTCAGACGTGAAGGTGCTCAAGATCCAGGCCCACACGGATGTCAGGTATGGAGCTGCATGCTCAGCACATGGTACCCAGAGGTCAGCTATGATAACTACTGTCTTTTTTTTTTTTTTTTTTTAGGTTTTTCAAGACAGGGTTTCTCCATGTAGTTTTGGTGCCTGTCCTGGATCTCACTCTGTAGACCAGGCTAGCCTCAAACTCACAGAGATCCACCTGGCTCTGCCTCCCAAGTGCTGGGATTAAAGGCGTGTGCCACCACCATCCAGCAAGAACTACTGTCTTAAGCAAGAAGGTAGATACGCATAGTTGGTATAACAAAAGTTACATTTTATTATGTTGAGGGTCATCACATAAGGTTCACACTCTAGGCTCCTAACTACATTCCTAAGCCTGTCTCCCCAAGGCTGCTCATCTATGTGATATATCTTAGCTGTATATCTTAGTCCAGTCTCTAACAGAAGCTTCTGATGATTTGAGTGTCAGGATCCTGCGGGAGATTCTCCAGATCCAGGGCAGACCAAGGTGGCGTCTCTCCAGGTGTGCAGCATTGCTCTTGGTCTCTGCTTATATACCATCCAGTGGGTGTCACGGGGTTATCTTGAGTGAGTAATGTCACTGGGTTCTGGTGCTGTTATGTCAAAACCACCACCAGAGAGACCACCAAAGACCAAGGATGTCCAGAATGCAAAAGCAAGGTTTATTTCTGTTACAAGTTGCGCGACAGGGAGCTCGTCTCAAGCACTCACTCGTCACAGCGCAGCGAGGCAGGGGGAGGAGTTGCTCTTTCTCGGTGAGGCTGGCTTTTTAAAGGCGAAAACCACGAGTCCCTCCAGGTCGTGGGGGCGTTAGTACGGGTCCAATTCTAATCGGCTAAATCTTCCCGGGCCTCCGTGTTACCTTATTTTAGTTTGTCCGTTTGTTCTGTTAGAACTTTTACAGCCCGTCTCCGGAGTTGAGAAGTGCCATCTCCAGCGCTGGGGCATCCCGTGGTTAATCAGTCACCGCCAAATGGCCTGGCTTTTGTCCAGGATTTGGGGCACTCTTTTGTTAATTAGTTGCTACCAGATGGCTGTACTTTTAAGTTCCTGGGGCTGGTGCCGTCGTTTCTGGGAGCTTGAAACTGGCCTGGGTCTATCTATATCTTAGAAAATAGAGTGAGGGTCTTACAGTGCAGCCTTGGGTGTAGTGGGGTTCCTGACTAAGCTATTTTCAGATGTCTAAAAGGCACTTTTTTTTTTTTTTTACCATGCTCATTATACCTACCCAGCACTGGGCCTCGCTCAGGAGTCAGAGATGAGTACTTACCCAGCACTGGGTCTCACTCGGGAGTCAGAGATGAGTACTTACCCAGCGCTGGGCCTCACTCGGGAGTCAGAGATGAGTACTTACCCAGCGCTGGGCCTCGCTCAGGAGTCAGAGATGAGTACTTACCCAGCGCTGGGCCTCACTCGGCAGTCAGATTTGCTGCAGGCCTCCTCTGCTCTCTCCCAGGTCATCTTTTGTCTTGTTTGCCTTCTTGTTCATTTTTTTTTTTAATCACACTCATATTCTTCTGTTGTTATCCTTAAAGAGAAGAGTAAGAACAAGTCATTCTAGGCCCCTCCCTCAGGTCCTGGTAAAGGTTGGTGGACTGAGAGTGTTCATAATGAGAGAGTTGGGGAACTTCACAGGAGATGAGGCTTTGTTCTGCTGTTTCTGAAGGGCCTGCAGATAGCCTGGGGCTTGTGAGGAAGGTGTCTTGTGCAGACACTCCTCTGTGTGAAGAGACTGCTCAGTACCAGTCACTGTCTTTAAGGGGTTTACTCAGCCTTTCGTTCTCCCAAATTTCCTGTATTTAATTGAGTTTTATTTTTAAAGCTTACCAAACCAGCGCCAGCACAGGGCAGGAGAATAGAAAGAATGGGATGATCAAAACCCACCATTTCCAGGAAGTGCATTTTGTAGCTATTGTTGGCTTGTCTGTCTGGGTTAGTTTTCCAAAGAACTGAAATTTATTTAGAAAAGTGACTAATGAAAACATATTCTAGTTAACTAATTATAGTGCTGCAGATGGGACCCAGGGCCTTGCGAGTAAGGGTTCCACCATTGAGATTGCTCAGCAATTAAGAATAGAGACTACCCTTCCAGGGAACCAGCTTGTCCCACTGCCCATAGTGGGCGGCTTACAGCCTCTTATAACTCCAGTCTAGAGGAGCCAAAGGCCTCTTCTGGTCTCCATGGGAACTTGCATTCATGTGTACATACACACACACACACACACACACACACACACACACACACACAGAGAGAGAGAGAGAGAGAGAGAGAGAGAGAGAGAGAGAGAGAGAGAGATCACATATCCACATAATTAAAAATAAAAATAAAATCTTAAAAATAAAAGAATGACCCATGTAGTCATGTCAGTAATTATGGAGAGAGATTTTGACAAAGTCCAGAATCCTTTTATGATGAAAACACTTTTGGGCTTAGACAGATAAGGGGGACTCACCCTTCTCTGGGGCACTGAGCAGGTGTTAAACACTGTTAAAACCATGATGTTAACATTTAATTAATTTAATGGTAAATTCTGAAGTCCTTGCTATATGCACTCCTCCTGGTGCTCAACTTTCTCTAGATAAAAATGTGAGGGGTGGGACCATCTGACTCCCTATTTGGACACTGTAGAACTCTCTCTTCCTGCCTTGGCTGTCTCGGGCTGAAGGGCAATCGGTCAGACAGTTGTCTGGACTACACTTACATACTTACATGCCACTAGCCGTCTTACACTCTGCACAGATGCCTCGAGACAACTACACAAATGTAACATTTGATTTCTCTGGCTCCTGCAGGCGTAGCCTTGGCCAGGACTATTGGAAAGAGTTTGTACCAGACACTGAGCTATTACAAGCCGTGACTGTTAATCTCACTGGTCAATTTGATCTAAAAAATCAGCTAGGTGACGACCCTCTGGATGTGCCTGTTGAAGGATTGTTTTGATTAGGTTTATTGAGATGGGAAGAGCCATGCACTATGGGTAGCACCATGCCTTGGGCAGAGGATCCTGGCCTGCATAAAAAGGAAAAAATGAACTGAACATAAGTGTTCATCATTTTCTGCTTTCTGACTGGATGCAGCATGACCAGCTGCCTTCTTGCTACCAGGTTCCTCAAACCATAAGCTCAAACAAACCCATTCCCCCTTTGCCATGGCAATAGGAAAAGGAACCTAGACAGAAAATCGGTACCAGGAGTAGGGTCAATGCTGTGATAAACCTGACCATGTGATTCACAGGCGTTTGGAACTTGTTTTTGGAAAGAATATGTAGAAATTTGGAACAATTTGCAAGTTTGGGGTAGAAAAGCTCTAGAAGGCTGTAAGCAAAACTTAGGAGACAAGAATGCTGAAAGAAGTGTGGATAGTGGACAGACAGATGCCTGACTGTTGGAGGTTTCAGTAGAAAGCAAGGAATCTATCAGGCCCTGGGGTAGGGCCCATTCAAGTGATATTTTTCTAAGAATCTAGTTTAATTCTGCCCATGCCCTAAAAACTTGAGTGAAATTGAATTTAAAGCTAACAGACTAATTCACTAGGTAGAGGGAATCTAAGGACAAGAGAGTGTTTAAGCTGGTGCTGAGATCATCTCTGGCCTCAACATGCATGTGCACACCTGCGAACACATACCTGTGAACACACACCTGCACACGCTCACACACACACGGGTGAGAGATGTACAGGGAGGCACATGAATAGAACACCAGGTCATAAAGGGACACAGGTGGTAATGATGCATCTACAAAGCTCAATGCAAGAAATGCCAGGGAAGTGGAGAGAAAGGTCTGGAACACACCTGTCCACAGAGCACCAGAGAGCGTGATCCTGCCAACACTTTGATTTGAGGCTTTGGCTGTCCAGAACCTAGAGACGGGAGATTGCTGTTGTTTTCAGTGACTAAGCTGTAGACTTGTTTGCATCAGTCCTGGGAAACTCACACAGGTCTCAGCTGGCATTTCTCTAGAGAAGAGGTCTGTGTGCCGGTCAGCACATGAAAAGATGCTCACCATCCATAGTGTTTAAGGGAATGCCAAGTAAAACCACTCATGGGTTGGGGATTTAGCTCAGTGGTAGAGCGCTTGCCTAGCAAGCACAAGGCCCTGGGTTTGGTCCTCAGCTCCAGGAAAAAAAAACAAAAACAAAAACAAAACAACAACAACTCATAAGGCTGGAAGATGGCTTAGCAAGGTGGGGCTTCCTGCTGCCAAGCTAGAAGACTTGAGTGCAATCATCAGGGCTCACATGGTGGACGGAGAGAATCAACTCTCATAAGTTGTCCTCTGATCTCCATATGTGTATACCACAGCACATGTACGTGTGTGCCTAGGTGTATATAGACACAGAAAGACAGACAGACAGACAGACAGACAGACACACACACACACACACACACACACACACACACACACACACACACACACTACTCTTTTAAAACCTGTTCACAGGCTGGAGAGATGGCTCAGAGGTTAAGAGCACTGACTGTTCTTCCAGAGGACCTGAGTTGAATTCCCAGCACCCACATGGTAGCTCACAACCATCTGTAATGAGATCTGATGCCCTCTTGTGGCATGTAGGCAGAACACTGTATACATAATAAATCAACCTTAAAGAAAAAACCCTGTTCATTGCCCACCTATGGGATGGCTGTAATTGTGGCCACTGTTTGGAGCACTGTGTGTTGCTGGTACAGATGTCAAGTGGAACAAACAGCCACTGTGAAAAAACGCAGTTATAGAATTAGTTACCTAGACCATTATTGAGGGGGATAAAAAACTTACATCCACATAAGACAGTATCTGTGGGCAGTCACAGCATAGATTCATGACTGCCGGAGTGTAAACGACCTAAATGTCGTCCACCAGTGGATAGAAGTGACCTATGGGGACGGGGGACAGAGCTACATTGCTAATGCTTTTGCCACGCAAGCATAAAGACCTGAGCTTGATCCCCAGAACTCAGGTAAAAGTCTGGACAAGGGGCCAGCCAGCGAAATGGCTCAGCAAGTAAAGACACCTGCTACGGGCCTGGTGACCTGAGTTTAATCCCTGGACCCTCAGGGTGGAAGGAGAGAACCGTCCTCTGACCTCCACGCATGGACTGTGGCATGTGTGCACCACTCTCCAACGCAAATAAATGTAAGGGGGAAAAACTGGACACGGTAGTGGCTGTAGTAGTAGCTTTCCTGTTGTTGTGGTGAAATACCATGACCAAAAGAGCAATTTCTGGAAGAAAAGGTCTATTTGGGGCTTACAGTTCTCGAGAGATAAGAGTCCATCATGTCAGAGGTATGGCAGCGAGCAGCAGGCATGATGGAGGGAGCAGGAAGCTGAGGAGTCACATCTTTGGCCACAAACATAAAGCGGGAGTGACCCGAGCGGAGTAGGCTATGGACTTCACAGCCTCTTCTCAGTGATGCACTTCCTTCAGCAAGACTGAACCACCCACAATCCCCAAACAGCACTACCAACCGGATCACTGTGCTCAAATATGCGAGCCTATGCAGGGCACTCTCATTCAATCTACTATGGGGGTGCATGCTTGTAATCCCAGCCCAGGGAATCGGAGGATGGGGAGGGGTGGGGTGGGGGTCTTTGGGGCTCACTGGCCATCCAGTGAGCATCCAGCTTGATCAACGAGGCCCAGGGCTCCAGTGAAAGAACCTGTCACGGGGTCTGTCGAGATGGCTCAGGAGTTAAGAGCACTGGCTGCCTTTCAGAAGACTTGGGTGTTAGAATTCTGCCCTCACTCCAGCTACATGATTGCACATGCGTACTTCAGGGTCCTGCGTCATCAGTGCGCGCTGGTGACTAAGTACGGCCGGCTGGTCACACAATCTGCACCTTAAGAGCCGGTTGCAGACCCCACCCTCTCTCTCTGCTCTGTCTCTTCCCCACCATCTTTCTCTCTGCCCTCTGCACATGCTCCTTCCCAGGCCTGGTTCTCTTGTACCCCACCCCCCTCTTCCTCCTAATAAAGCTCTCTGTGACTAGGCAGTCATAACCGAGGCTCATGTGACCTTTCCGCTGCCGGTAACCAGTGCCGCCACCAGCGCTGTTTATCATCCTTTCACTGGGTTTGCTTCCCAGCACCCATATGGCATCTCACAGCTCTCTGTAGTTCCAGTCCTAGGGATTCTGATGCCCTCTTCGGGCTTCTTTAGGCACCAGGTACACAAGTAGTACACAGATACACATGTTGCCACACACGTAAAATAAATGCATAAATGAACAAGTAAATCCTTTTTTTTTTTTCTTCAAAGAAAGACCCTGTTAGCCAGGCAGTGGTGGTGCACGCCTTTAATCCTAGCACTCAGGAGGCAGACACAGGCAGATCTCTGAGTTCGAGGGCAGCCTAATCTTTAGAGTGTGTTTCAGGACAGCCAGAGCTACACAGAGACAGAAAAAAAAAAAGATCCCGTTTCATAAAACAAGTTGGATGGCTTCTGAGAAATGACATCCAAAGTTGACCTTTGACCTCCACATGTACACCCAACTACAAACAAATTATACAAATTATTTATACACACACAAAGAGATATACATACATATAATGGAGTATTATTTGGCCATAAAATGAATCATGATGCACGCAACAGTAAAAAAAATGCTAGTGAAAAAATGCTAAGTGAATGAACTAGCTACAGAGCTGTAGTGGTCTCCCTTCCTAACTGCGCAGGTCAGATGGCTGAGTTGGTACATTGTGCCGGCCACTGTCTGATCATGTGACCGTCCTCTCATTGTCTCTTCTACAGCACTGTGATTGTATTTTATGTACAGAGTGGGCCACCTTTCAAGGTTTTCAGAGCTGCTGATGTGGTCCGGAATCTGCACAGGCGGCTTTCAAAGGAGAAGGCAACCTTCTTACTTTTCAAGGTCTTGAGGATAGACACAGCAGGTATGTCTCCCATGGAAATATTCTAATTAAAAACAAAACAAACAAACAAACAAACAAAACAGACTTGCCAGTTACTGGAGTTTTATAGGCACAACATGGACACTGTTGTGGTTGAATGCAAAATGTCCCCCACAGTATCTTTGAACACTGTTTGGAAGATTATGGAACACTTAGGAGTTGGAGCTTTGCTGAAGGAGGTGGACCCCTGTGGGAAGCTCTTGGGGTTTCCTAGCCATTCACCCCACCGCCATCTACTCCCCCTGCTTCCTGACTGTAGATCAGTGTGACCAGCTGCCTCGCATCTCCTGGCCATGCCTTCTCTGAGCAGTGGAACTGTTGCCCTTCCCCTTTAAATTCAGGAATTTGGTCCCAGAAACAAGAATGGTATCTTATACAGGTGTTTTCCTCCCCCTCCCCCTGCCCCTGCCCCCCAGGGACTCTACATTTATATCTCCAGTAGGTTTTCTGTGACACATTTGCCAACTACTCCTGTCTTGGAAAGAAACCGGAGAACAGTGGTGTCATACATCATGGTTTCAATAATTTCTCCCGTCACTTTAAGATAGCTTATACGTGTCTTCCAGTGGTCACTACGTTTCTTAGCTCTGCTTGTCCCTTTAAGATACCAAACTGATTGGTAGTTCCATGGTCCCCGTCCTCATCTCACGAGCAAATGTTAATGGAGTAGTCACCTCAAGTTCCCAGGATATGATGATGTTTGCACAAATTTACTTTGTTTCAGATATGTGTTAGTTGTAATTGACTTTCTCATTCATAACACGGAGTAACTTGGTAACTTGATTTTTTTCAAAGTAGAATCTTTTGTTTTTCTAAGATCCCAAGGCAGTGATTTATTTATTTTAGAAAAATTGAACTATCCTGAAAGGGTCAAAGAAGAAAACAATCCTCTAGTTTGTAGAGTTTAGAATTCCCATGGACCAAATATAACTTTTGTTGCTATTCCCGTGTATTTCTTTAGGAAATATAATGCAATCAAGATGATTTGATGTTTTAGTATGCTGTGTGTGTGAGTGTGTATCTGTGTGTTGCTGGGGACTCAATCTGGTGTATTACACCCATTAGGCAGAGTGCTCTACCACTGAGTTACATCATAGCTCTTGTAATGTGTCTTTAAACTTTAAGTCATACCATTATTATTTCCCCAAATCCTTTAGAATTTCTTTCCCATAAGACAGTTATGGCTGCCTGGTTTTCCTCCCCGGATGTGTTCTGTAATCATACAATTCCTCATCTATGAATGATTTTTTTTTTTGAGACAGGGTTTCTCTGTGTAGTTTTGGTTCCTGTCCTGGACCTCGCTGTGTAGACCAGGCTGGCCTCGAACTCACAGAGAGATCTACCTGGCTTTACCACCTGAGTGCTGGGATTGAAAGTGTGTGCCACCACCGCCCCACTGTAGGAATGATTTTTTTTCTTTTTTGCGAGACAGGGTTTCCCTGTGCAGCTTTGCGCCTTTCCTGGAACTCACTTGGTAGCCCAGGCTGGCCTCAAACTCACAGAGATCCACCTGGCTCTGCCTCCCGAGTGCTGGGATTAAAAGGCGTGCGCCACCACTGTCCGGCTGTAGGAATGGTTTTAAATGATGTTACAGTAAAGACAAACCACCTGCACTCCCAATTGTTCCCTTTGCACGTGCTCTTAGAGGTTATTATTTTAGTAAATGGTAAGGCTCTTCCTATGAGATGGATTGGCTTTTCCCTAAATTTGCTTCCTGATGAGCTCTTAGATGATGAGAATGTTTGCTACTGCTGTGGTGGTGATGAGGGTTGAGACAGGTCTTCCATGTTGTCCTGGCTGGCCTGGACATTGCTGTATAGCGGAGACTGGCCTGGTCATTGCTGTGTAGCGGAGGCTGGCCTGGTCATTGCTGTGTAGCGGAGGCTGGCCTGGTCATTGCTGTGTAGTGGAGGCTGGCCTGGTCATTGCTGTGTAGTGGAGGCTGACTTCAAACCTGTTGCAATCTTCCTGCTTCAGCCTCCTGAGTGCTGATTTTAGGTGTATGCTATCATGCTTGGCTCATAAGAGATTTGTTTTGTTTTGTTTTCTCAAAACAGGGCTTCTCTGTGTACCCCTGGCTGTCCTGGAACTCGCTTTGTAGACCAGGTGTCTTAGTTAGGGTTTCTATTGCTATGAAGAGACACCACGACCACAGCAACTCTTACAAAGGAAAACATTCAATTGAGGTGGCTCACTTTACAGTTCAGAGGTTTAGTCCATTATTGTCATGGCAGGGAGCATGGCGGCTGGGACTATGACAGTGTGCAGGCAGGCATTGTACTGGAGAAGGAGCTGAGAGTTCTTACATCTTGACTGAGGCAACAAGAAGTGATCTGAGACACTGGCTATGGCTTGAGCATATATAAGATCTTAAAGCCTACCTCCACAGTGACACACTTCCTCCAACAAGACTACACCTACTCCAACAAGGCCCTACCTCCTAATAGTGCCACTCCCTTTAGGGGGACATTTTCTTTCAAACTACTACACCAGGCTGGCTTTGAACTCAGAGATCCACCTGCCTCTGCCTCCTGAATGCAGGGATCAAAGGCACACAGCCCATGCTCAACTTCTTAAGAGATTTTTAATTCACCCATTCACTACTATGAAAGTGGAAAATTGGGGACCGCCTTTTGTCCGTGGTAACCTTATCTCTGCACCTCTTTTCTAGGATGCCTTCTCAAGTGTTCAGGTCATGGCCACTGTGACCCCATCACAAAACGCTGCATTTGCTCCCAGCTGTGGATGGAGAACCTCATACAGCGTTATATGTGGGATGGCGAGAGCAACTGTGGTGAGTGTAGTGTGTGTGCGTGTGTGTGTGTGTGCGTGTGCGTGCATGTGTGTGTGTGTGTGCAATGGTGGCTTCTGGTATGGTTCTTGAAGACACTCATCCCTTCCTGGCTTAGCATCCAGAACCATCCAACCTCATTCTTACCTGAAGCCAAGTAAACCAGCTCACTTGGTTGTACATTAAAACCTTGGCCCAGTCTGTCTCCTGAGACTTATCTGCAAAACCTCCTGGGAGATAGATTTGGCAGGGCACTTCTGCTCTCTGTGACGGGCAGTGCTACGAAGCAACTGCTCTGAGACTTTTCCCCCAGACTGTACCTCACGTGGCTTAGGATGTTGGGACCTTATGATAGCACACCCCCTACTGGGATAATACAAAATGGGAAATGTGGCCCACACTGCTAGGAGTCAGCCCAAGCAGGAACCAGCCACAGGAATCACAATCTTGCCTCACAGCCCAGGCTGGTGCCCGTCAGTCTCTTTGGAGAGAAAAATCACACATGCACACACACACACTCTCTCTCTCTCTCACACTTATAGTATATATATATATACATAAACAAAATATAAACTATATATAATTAATGCATATAATAAATGAATACAAAAATCCAAAACAAAATATATATCTCTATATAACTATATATTTTATATATATCTATATATAACTATTTTATGTATAGCTATATATGATATATATCTATATATACACTTTATATATATATAGTTGCTTTGGTTTTTTTGAGACAGGGTCTCATATAGACTGATTTGACTCTGAATTCTCTACACAGCAGAAGATGACCTTGAACTCCTAATCATTCTGTGTGCTGGGATTACATATCTAAGTCACCATATTCAGCCAGAAAACTCTATTTTAATGGTAGTGTATTCTTAAGAGTAAACTTGTCATCCTAGGGATCCAGATGGACATAAATGGCAGAAACTGTTAAGAGCTGGCTGCTATGTTGTGTTCTTTAACTCTCCACAAACGTCAGAAATGAGCCAGCTTCAGGCCACTATTCTAGGGAGATGGCATGACATTCAATCAGGTTAAGCTTGAGTCCCTGTCCCATTGGTGATTTGTTTGTTTGTTTGATTTTTTTTTTTGAGACAGGGTCTCTCTATGTTGTCCTTGCTGTCCTGAAACTCTTTATGTTGACCAGGCTGGCCTCAAACTCAGAGATCTGCCTGCCTCTGCTTTCCAAGTGCTGGGATTAAAAGCATATGCCACCACACCATCTTGGGCACCCACTGGCATTTTTGCCCCTAAGTTATTACTTCTAAGCTTAGGATGTAGAAGGAATGAGGAGTAGTTCCCAAATTGACCTCTGGCCCTGATATCTTCAAGCCACAGGCAGACATCCAGATCCTTGACTTGCTTTATGAAGACTGAGCCATGGGTCTGGGGCCATAGCTTAGGAGGCAGAGTGCTTGCCTAGAACGCCCAAATCTCTCTGTCCAGCACCACATAAAATCAGGTGTTGGGTGCACATCCATAATCCCAGCATTGGGGATGTAGAGGAGGAGAGTCAGAAGTTCAAGACCATCCTTGGCTATGTAGTGAATTCAAAACCAGCTTGGATTACATGAGAAGATAAAGAGGAGGAGGAGAATGAGGAGGAGGAGGAGGAGGAGGAGGAGGAGGAAGATGAAGAAGAAGGGGGAAAATACCATACAGATTTTTTATGGGATTTTATTGGGATTCTGGAATGAGCATTTTAATATTTCATATATTTATATATAGGATGCATGGTTGCTTCACTGTTTCACTTCAGTTACTTTGAATTTCCTGTTCTCAAGTTAGCCTCAACTATGTGCCTGAGGTCCCTGAGTTATGTACCTCACGAGGTCCCTCAACCAAATAGACACAGCCATTAGTCTGTTGTTCTGATTTGCATGGCACCTGGCTAGGCTCTGTTGCCTGCCCCACATAGTGGTCCCAGCACACCACTGGCCTCTGCTCAGACAGACTCACTGGGAGTCGTCAGAACAAAGCCGATTAGCAAACGGTTTACCGTTGCACAAATGTGCTTATCACTTACCTCTGGCCTTCTCGTTTTGCAGAGTGGAGTGTGTTCTACGTGGCAGCGCTGGCATTGATCCTGACAGTGCTAACTGGAGCTGTGACTTGGTTGTGCATCTGCTGCTGCAGGAGGTACCTAATGTGCTTGTTCTTTGTGAGAAAAGAAGACCCTTCGCTGGGGTGATGGACAGCCTCAGGCTTGTTTGCTTGGACTTGTCTCACTCCTTAACTGACTAACTGACAGCCAGTTTTTAAGACAAACTGGACTTCATGGGCACTTTCCACTTCTAGGCATGTGCATCTAAGTAAATGGGTCAACATTGGAGGCAGCTTTTTCTCATTGATGCTCCCTCACCTTCTAGCATAGCAAGGCCTATAATTCTATATCAAATTATATATATATATATATATATATATATATATATATATATATGTGTGTGTGTGTGTGTGTGTGTGTGTGTGTATGCACGCACGCTTGCTATGAATTGAACCTAGTGTCTTGCATGTGCTAGGTAGGTACTCAACCCCTGAGCCAAATCCCCACTCCCAAATCTAATAGTAATCTCTGTTTGTCTCACATGTTCACCAGAGCAGTGTCCAGGTGGCCTTACATGTCTCAGCAGAGAAAAACATTCTAGAAATGTGTGGTCTGATTTTTAGACTTGGTTATATGAAGCAACAATTAGATCAGTCTGACTCCTTTAGTCCACCTAAAATTGAAGAGAGGCAATGGCACACCCAAGGGGACTTTTGTTTTAGATTTTTCTTCTTATTTTTCCCCCAAAGGAGATGACTTCTGAGAAGCCCTGGGCTGCCCTATTGTCAGAATCTCCCAGAATCCCATGCTCAGCCCTCATGAGGAGATTTGTGAGGAAAGATATCATTAGACCTCAGAAGAGAGTAGTGGGCTCATTTTCCTATATGAAACACTATGTGTCTAAAGATGGGCTTTTAAAACGGCATACTAAAACTATAGCTGTTTCCATAAGTTACCCTTAATGTATTTGAGATTTTCTTATGACTGCATTCCCAGCAGTGGGCATGGCAGAAGAGCTAAGACCTTAGAAAGAGGCCCAAACTCATTGAGTCCCCAGAACCATGTGGGATAGGGTCCCTACTGAATGTGGCTTTACACATCTACATCTCAGGGTTGTGTACAGGAAGTGAACGGTGCTGACCTTGAACATCTACTGAACAGTTGCCGTTTTGATTCATAGTGACAGCTCTAACTGTCCTGTTGTATTTGGCCCTCCCAGCAACCCCAGGAGAAAGGGAATCTTCTGGAGGGGAGGGCATGGGACACAGAAGACTTAAGTAATATTCTCAAAGCCTCCATCTAGCAAGCACTAAAGTGAGAGTAAGAAACCCTTGCTCTTAGTGACATGATCTGATCAGAACAAGTTGACTGATGCTTAGGGTCGTGGTTTGTCTGTCTGTTTTGAGACAGCATCTCACTATGTTGCCCTGGTTCTAGGACTTTCTATGTAGACCAGCTGGCTTCAAACTCACGGAGATCTGTCTGTCTCT
Organism: Peromyscus californicus insignis; assembly: GCF_007827085.1. Taxonomy (NCBI): domain Eukaryota; kingdom Metazoa; phylum Chordata; class Mammalia; order Rodentia; family Cricetidae; genus Peromyscus; species Peromyscus californicus. Next base: position 39,085,539 of record NW_026294606.1, on the reverse strand, counting down.
GCTTCCTGAGTTTAGGGTAGTTTTAATAAGTGTTTTTGAGTCATACTTTGCAGCTTAGCATGAGACACACAGGATCAGCCCAGTTTTTACATCTTATGGGAAAAATGAAAGACGGAGTTATTTCTACGATAACTGTGGGGCTTCACTGTCTTATCACTTCTTCTGCGTGCCCCTCCCTCGGGGTGCTGGTTTCATTCTCTGAACATTCTTGGTCAGCACTGATCTGGGGAATCTTGCTCACCTACATCTTTCTGAGTGAGACATTACTCATGGGGAAAAGCTGCCTGGGCTGTATAAAGGTGTTGAGCATTGCTTGAAGGGACTGAGTTTCAAGTGAACCCTTTAGTTAGGTGGGAAAGATCCCAGGCATGATTCTGAGCATTTGAGTCGATCATTTCATTGTTCCTTTCAGACGGAAAAGGACTAAGATAAGGAAGAAAACCAAGTACACCATCCTAGACAATATGGACGAACAGGAGAGAATGGAACTGAGGCCCAAATACGGTAAGACAATTGCCTGACACTTTGGAACACCCTATCTAGGCATTGGCCAGAACGTTTAGCTGGGTGACACGGAGACTGAGGTGGAATCAACAGTTCAATCAGGCTGGAAGAGCAAGTCTGGGAGTCTGCAAGGAAAGACAAAGGCCCTCAGCCCTGTGGGCGGGGCAGGCTGCCTGAGAGCAGGCTAATGGCATCTCTATTAGAAAGTTAATGAAAAATTGACAAGTACTCTGAGACAGTAATGGGTGAGGGATTGCAAGTACTTACTGAAGGCTGAGCCTCTGCCAAGTGACCCCAGGACCAAGACTTCTCCTCCATGGAGGTGACCCCCATGCCTGGTTCTTTTCTAGGCTGGGTTAGAGGGCGGTGGGTCATATGACCCACCATGCACTTTCACCTTGGCTTATCTCTGATTGCTGTTCCCTTTATATATGGCCAGAGATGCAGCGGCAGGACATCTAGCCTTTAAAAAAGAACCATTTCCCATCAGCTCCATCAGCTGAGGTGTTTACAGAAAATTGTCTTCTCAAAGTGTATTGGCCCTTATGCTCAGGACACCTCCCACCCACTTCAGTTAACCTTTGGATGCTCACATATTAACTATTACTTAATGTGCTTTTTCTGCCCCTCTGAGGCTGCTCAGTGCTGATTCTATGAGTTTTCTTAATTCTGGGTTTGTAGGTAACTTAGTTCTTTCTTTTTCTGTGGGTTTTTGTTGTTGTTTATTTTTTATTTGTTTTTTCGAGACAGGGTTTCTGTGTGTAACAGTCATAGCTATCCTGGAACTCGCTTTGTAGACCAGGTTAGCCTTAAACTCACAGAGATCCACCTGCCTCTGCCTCCCTAGTGCTGGGATTAAAGGTGTGTGCTACCACCGCCTGGCTTACATCTTATTTATTTATTCCAGGGCAGAGATGTACACATGCCGCAGCAGGTGTGTGGAGGTCAGAGGACAACTTTTGGGAGTTCTCTCATCCTACCCATGACCCGCTTATAAAATAACCACTCAGAAGCTTATATTAATTTTAACTGCTCAACCATTAGCTCAATCTTATTACTGACTAGCTCTTGCACTTAAATTAGGCCATAATTCTTATCTGTGTTTATCCACATGACTTGGTACCTTTTCTCAGTTCTGCCTTGTCATCTTGCTTCCTCTGTGTCTGGCTGGCAACTCCTGATTCAGCCCTTCCTCTTCCCAGAATTCTCCTTGTCTGCTTGCCCACCTATACTTCCGGTCTGGCTACTGGCCAATCAGCGTTTTACTTATCAACCAATCAGAGAAACACATATTCACAGCATACAGAACGACATCCCACAGCATTCCCTGTTTCCTACTTGTCATTTGCTCCACACTTTTTTCCCCTGTAAGTTCTCCCGGACGCTTCTAGATGTTCTATGCCCTCCTCCTGTTCTCCTACCTCAACATCCCTCTTAGTTTAAATCCATCCTATTTGGACCATCACAGGATGAATCCCAGCTCTCAGGAGACATTTGTATCCTCTTGATTCATGTAAGAGTTTTATTTCTTAGATATTTTGAGCCATCATGTCAAGGATCCATGTTTTAACTCCTTAGCTAGACACTGTAAGTTCCTTTGAAAAATTCTGAAGCATTAGTGCTGGCGAGGTGGCTCAGTGGGTAGAGGTGATTATCTCCAAGCCTGACAGCATAGGTTCTATGCCTGGTGGAATTTGGAGAGAACCATCTCTCACTGTATCCCCTGGCCTCCACATGCATGCCATGGCCCTGCATGCCCCCCAAACCTTCATACTTGCATGTTAGACACTATCAGTTGGTTGATATTAGGGGTCATATCTTAATCCCAGAAATCAAATCATCTATCAAAAATACTTGGTGGGGTTAAACTTCGAAGACCACTGTGGCAGTTATGTGTCCTGTGCCCACTTTGTGCTAAAAGCTGGGTGAAGGGCTTCACAGGGGCAATTTCATTCCGTCCTCACCATAAACCTGTGGGTGAGAGCTCTGTCACCTTCCAATAGATGGGAAGAGTTTAGGTGCCTTGTCAGGGGTCATGAAGCTGGTGTCAAGTTCAAGGGTAACACCCAAAGCCGTTGTCATGCCAACCCACCTGCCATGTAGGTGACTGCTTTGAAGGCCCGGAGAGCAGGAACGCAGCCAAAAGGACAGCTGAGGGGAGTGGTCCTGTCTTCACGTTCTCCCTGCTTCTCCCCAGGCATCAAGCACCGGAGCACCGAGCACAACTCTAGCCTGATGGTGTCAGAGTCTGAGTTTGAAAGCGACCAGGACACACTGTTCAGCCGAGAGAGGATGGAGAGCGGGATCCTGAAGGGTTCCCTGAATGGCTCTGCCAGAAGCGGCGATTCCTTCAGTTACTGCTCAAAGGACAGATAATGGGCTGTGTGTGTGGGGACCTCTTGGGCCTGTGACTCAGTACCAGACAGTGGGAGTTAAAATACAAAACTGACTCCTGCTGGGCACAGCACAATTATCAACCCTTCCCAGGGGCCTTGCTCTGTGCTCCACATATTTACTAAAAGACCTGGGTTCTTGGAATTTTCAAGAACAAAAGAAAACACTGCTTATTCAACTGATGCTCATTAATAGAGAAAAGGGCGCATAAAAATGCCTGCAGAGTGTGCTGAAAACAGTTTTGTGTCTCTGTAGTAGACACTTTATTATATTTATTGTCCGTGGTGAAATAAGGCGAACACTTGTTTATTTATAGCCCTGTCGGAAGGACAAGTTAAGAAGGGTTGATTTCTCTGTAGAAGCTGTGACGGCCTTTAAGAAAAACCTTCCAGAAGTGGCTTCTCAGAGGGCCTGCAGGGTCAGCTTGCAGTTCAGATAAGAGGCGGGAGCCACCTGTGTGCAGCGGGCTTCCTGTGTTGACACGATGTTCGTGATACAGCCAACTGCTGGCGAGGCTAGAAATTCAGGAGTTAAGGAAGAATCAGGATCTAAGAACAGGAGGCAGTAGAGACAGAGAGAAGGTAAGGACTTGCAGGTTGAATGCTGAAGGTAGCCTTTAACAGTCTTTTCTCTGTCTATCTCATTTCTTCTCATTCTCTCTCTCTACGAAAGAGAAACCACAGTGGGGCTTCTCTCACTTGGGGGACATTAAAACTGACTGCTTATTCATTTGACTTTTACTGAGTATGTACCTTAGCACTGCCATAGAAAAGGAGAAGGACTCAGTGACTGCGGACATATTCCAAAACTCTGAAATACGTTCTTCATGAGGGGAGTGTGGTCATCATGCTCTGAGCGCCTACAAAGACTTTCCATAGAAGTAACTGGGCAGAAAGTTCACTGTTGATGCTTTAAAACGTATTTAAGGCGCTGGAGAAATGGCTCTATCTACGACCACTCATTGCTCTTGCAGAGGACCGTGGTTCAGTTCCTAGCACTCAGATGGTGGCTTACAACTGTCCATAACTCCAGTTTCAGGGGGGTCCAGTGCCCTCTTCTGGCCTCCAGCAGCAGCAGCAGGAATGTACAGAGTTCATACATGTAAGCAAAATATTCATGCACATAAAATAAAATCTTAAAACCATATCTAAAATGTAAAGAACTAAGTCTTACTTCAGTTCTTCACACAAAAAGGAATTAAACCATGTCCTCCCCTAAAGTGGCACTCAGAGCAATGAAGTAGAGTTCATTGCAGCCTGAGATGTTGATGGGCTTGTGGTAGTGGCCCAGCTGCCCGCAGCCCCGAGGTTGGTAGCCTTGGCAATGTCCTTGGCATTCAAAGAGTAGAAGAGCCCAATGCTGTAGCCCAGCACCTGGGAAAGGAGAGTGAGGAGGAGCAGTTCAGTGCTAGCCATGGCTATGCACTAAGTTTGGTGACAGCCTCGACTACATGAGACCCGATGTTAAAGAATGAAGAAAAAAAAAATCAGGAGAATTAGAACCACAACATAAATTTTAGTAATTATTTGTTTCTGAAATCTTCTATTTCTGAACTATAGGTAATAGAAAGCTCAAAAAAAAAAAAAAAAAGCCATGACTAAGAGTCCACTGTATTATACTTTACTGGGGAAATGGTCAAATTAAAATGTGTAGGAATGTACTTTTACTTTAAAAGTAATTTATTTGTGTATGCCTATAAATCCTAGTTCAGTGTTATCTATATTGTTAGAGGAAAAGTGATTTTTTTTCAACAGCAGTATTTAGTTTCAAGAACAGAATCTTCCCTATCCTTAGACCAGGGTGACGCTACTTTTTGTGGGGAACTGGACATTTCTGGCATAGAGAATGTGGCCCAAGTTAGAACAAAAGAGCGTAATAGTGAAGCCTGTGAAGACCTCCTGCTTTATGTGTGCACAAGTATGCATAATGTACGCATCGCTCATAATTAGTTGACCTTTGCAATTAGTCTCAAAAGGAGACATTCCTACGCCATAGAGACTCACTGGAGGTCCGTGGGGCATGAGTGCTTTTCCCAGGGTCACAGTCAGCAGTGGATCTGGAAGTCGAGTGCCAAGACTCGCTTTCCAAGGTATGAATAAGTCCAGCCTTCATGCTGGAGGGCAGAACCTGGTGAGCCATTCAGAGCCTGGAAAGTTCTGTTGCTGGGGCAAAGAAGAAACCTTTGAGTGTGTCAGAGAGCAAGAGACAAGGTGGGAGAACGTGGACCTAGACCCTTCCACTGGAACCCACTCTGAACCACCCCGCCCTCGAGGTTTGCAGCGTGTGTGTGCTGGTCCCGTCCTTGGCTGTCTCAGCCTGGCCTCTCTGATCCATAAACCACCAAAGAACCTTGAATCTATGGCAAACCAGAAATAAACATCACAATGGTTACTGGAAAATGAATTCTGTCTTGTGACCCACTCGTTTTTGGGGGACCAAAAGAGGGGGGCAGCCTAGCCACTCAGCATTCACCTTGTGCTGTTTATAACTAGGGACTCTGAGAGCCATGAGCAAATAGAAGAGCGAGTCTCTAGCCCAGTGGTTCTCAACCTTCCTGATGCTTCGACCCTTTAAAACAGTTTCTCATGTGGTGACCCCCAACCATAAAGTAATTTTGTTGCTACTTCATAACTGTAATTTTGCTACTGATATGAATTGTAATGAATATATGATATGCAGGATGTTTAATACGTGACCCTTGTGAAAAGGTCGACTCACAGGTTGAGAACCGCTGCTCTGGAGTATGGGAGAGGGCATTTTATAGGGCTCAGAGGCTGAGAGCGCAGCTAATTACTGCTTTAGACAAAGATCCAACCCCAGCATCCCCCATATTTAAACACCTTAAAGACATGGAGCAGGGGGCAGCAGTCATGTGTGACTCTAGCACTTGGAAGGTGGGGGCAGTAAGACCAAGAGTTCAAGTTCACCATCCATGGCTACATACTGTATTCAAGGCCAGCTGGGGCTACAGACCTGTCTCAAGCAAACAAACACTGAGTGAAGTAAGAAAATGGTGACCTGGTTACCATGGATTCCGAGTCTTGATCTTATTCTTTTCAATGTATTATTTTCCACACGTTTTGATAAAGTGTAGATTCTCATGTAATACTATTAAATACATGTGCTGATCTAAAGAAAAGTGTTCACATTTTCTCTAGTGTTTATTTTGAAGGAGAAATATATTTTCCTTATGCTTCCATGTAGAGAGATTTCCCAAAGCTGGGTCAGAAAACTGACACCTCTTCTCTCACGCTGCACGTACTGAAAAAAGGATGGGTTTATATGTTATCTTTTTTCTTTTTCTTCCTTAGTATTGGGGGGTGGAAGCCAAGAGTCTCTCTGGAACATGCTAGGCACACACTCTACCACTGAATTACATTCCCAGCCCTGTGTTTTATGTTTCAGATGGCTGAAAAAAAAATAAACTGTTTTGATCACATGCCTTATATATAAAGTTCACATTTGTGTCTACAAACAGTTTTTTGGAGCATGGTCATATTTATTCATTTATGTATGAATTCTATGGCTGCTCTTACAAAGTTTTAAGGAAATTGTAATAGGAATCGTCTGCAAAGACTAAAACACTTAGCCAGGTATAGTAATGCACTCCTTTGAGGAGGCAGAGGCAGAGGCAGAGGCAGAGGCAGGCAGATCTCTGTGAGTTCAGGGCCAACCTGGTCTACATCGTAAGTTCCAGGACAGCCAAGACTACATAGAAAGCCTGTCTCAAAAACAAAAACAAAAACAAAGATTAAAACACTTATTATCTGGACCTGTACAGGAAGACACAGTTTCTGAAGCCCAGAGGACCCAATAGTCATTCCTGAGGCCAGACAGGCAGCTTGAATTAACCATTTTCAGCTCAGCAAATTCATCTCTCAGGATTAAAGGACAGTCTGTCCCCTGCTGGCAAGGGCAGACTGTAAGTGGCAGTTGTGGTAGTGTCATGAGTAGATTTAAGCCAGCAGTGCTCAACTACATTCGGCTTTTTTTTTTTTTTAACAGTGTAGCCCTGGCTAGCCTGCAGTTTATAGCAATCTGCTTCTCGATTGCTGGGATTAAAGGCTTGTGCCACCATGCACAGCCCTGACTTACTGTTTGTCAAAAACAAAGCCAATTTAGGACTGGGAATACAGCTCAGTGAGAGCTCTTACCTAGAGTGTGTGGGACCTTAAATTCAATTCACAGCACTGGGGGAAAAAGGTTAAACAATTTAAAAGTATTTTGAGGTATAATTCACTTAGAATAAATTGCATACACGAAACATAATTTGATAGATTCTGATGTACGGCCATCTCTGTAATCAAGCTAATAGGTACGTCATCCCAAAAGACTCTGTGCGACCCTTCATAGGCACACCTTCCCTTAAACCTTACTATCAGATGCCCTTGAATTTTCTAGTTTTGAAGAATTATGCTGTATGGATTAATTTTTGAACTTGCTCTGCCAGGAAGTTGTCTCCAAGGTGTTTACATCAATCAGTCTGTTAGTAATTTTGTTGGGGTAAACTGTGGTCCTGTTCAGAGACTTCGACTGCTACTCTTTACGTATATGAATTAAAAGTCCCTTTGATCATCACTGTCCTGCAAGAATTCCGTATTTTACTGAGTTTTCTAAAAGTAAATGAGAATCATCTCAACAACAATGATCTTTGGCCACTGTTCGGATCTACAAGGGTAGTGTGTGGAAGGCTTGATCTCCAGACCCTGCTACTGCTGGAAGGCACTGGAAACTTTAAGAGGTGGGGGTCCGGTGGGAGGAAGTGACCTCACTGGGTGCGCGCCTTCCTCGCTCTGCCTCTCCACCCGCCCTGGGAACCGTTTTCCTCTGCCCAGGGAAGGTTGGTGCTCAGCCTGGCCCCCCCCCCCCCCCCGCTCCCAGAGCAAGCGGCTCGCAGAAGTGGGCTAGACCGGTGAGTCAGAATAGACCCTTTCTTTTGTAAATTCATCATCTCAGGTATTGCGGCCAGTGACAGAAAAAGCTGGTTAACACATTCTTTTCCTTGTGAAAACGAAAATAATTTTAAAAATGTTTCTCAAAGGTCTAACTATGTGTGTCCCCTGCCCCCTTTTCCTTTCTAGGTCGGCTTCCTCCCTTGCCCCAGAGAACACTTCGTTTTTTCTTAGAGGAAGAGGCTTCCAGCTCTCCTGCGTTCTGCTTTCCCATGGCTGAAGTGACTCCTCGGGAGGCAGAAATGGATGGACCTCCGGAGGCAGAAATGGATGGACCTCCCGGCATGTGAAGGAAATTGCCCCTGGTGTGGCCATGCCAGTGTCTGCCTGTGTCTCCGGTTCCTTGGGATTTGGCTTGGCCTCCGTCATTAGGGCTAATGTCACCCTCATCAGCTGTTTCTTCCTGAACTCATCGGAAGCCAGGGGTTGGAGGAGACCCTCTGAGATGACTTGGGGTTCATCCAGGTCGTGGCGCCCTGGGGGAGAAAGCCCCACTAGGCGAGCTTAGTACCCGCACCGCGGGGGTCGGGGGCTGCCTGAGCGCCTGCCAGGTGCCCCTCTGAGGCCAATCCCTGTGCACTCTGCGGGGAAGGGGAAGACGTTGGGTCTGTGAGCTGCGGTATGTACTAAGGCTGCAGGCCCCGATACTGATACTGAGGAAGTGCACGAAGTCCACAGCCAACCCTTTCTATCTCGATGACTTGTGAAGCAGTACTACCCTCCTGCCTTCATTATGTCCAGCTGGAACCTGAGGGGAACTCTGCGCCTGGAGACCTGGGAGCTTGCCCTTGTCCTGGTTTCTGTTCAACCCTGATCAAGGCTCTGCCTGGAGTTCCTTAAATGGACGTTCCTTCAATGGTTGCTTCTTAAATGGACGTTCCTTAAATGGTTGCTTCTTAAATGGACGCATTGGGGGTTGGGGATGGTGAGGGGAAGGGGAGCTCATGTTAACATTCCAAGTCCCAACTTGAGGGATGACGGTTGCCAAACCCGTACGTTGAACTCCTAACCCCCAAATTCTAGAATGTATGAAGAGATGAGTCCTTTAAGAGTGACTTAAAATGAGGCTGTAAGGGTGGGTCCCTACCCAATTTTAGTGGTGTCATGAGGTGACTAGACCCCACAGATGGTTCCCAGGGGCACACGGGCCCAGCGGGGAAACACGGAAAGGGCCAACTGTAGGCTGTAGGCCCAGGAGGCGGGGTCATGGGACCTTTCCAGAGCTGACTAGGGCTTTGTCTTCATGGATGCAACCACCCATGAATTCAGTGGATTAATGCAGCGTCTTAACAGTGGGCCTACTGTTAAGGCCAGTTTGATCCGGTCTTTTGCATGTGATGCCCTACACTGCCTAGGGACTCTGTTAGCAAGGGCAAATGCCTTGACCTTGTACCAGAGCCATGAGCCAAAACAATACTACTTACGAGAGCTATGGTATTGTGTTATCAGCAACAGAAAATGCACTCAGACAAGTGTTCATATTTGAGGATCCTATCCGGATATCAGGGACTCAGAAAATGCCTTTCTCATACTTTTCTGTAAAATAAAAGCCTGGAAAAGTGGCTAACAGTGGCGTGTGTAGAAGACTGATTAAAGAAGACTGATTAAAGAAGACTGGAGCACGCCCTTAGGCAGCTGCACATCCCAAACAAGCACATCCGTAGTTCTTGAATTCTTGGTGTTGCTAAGCCCTTGTCCCAGCACAAGATACTCACTGATCCAGGGCTCGTTGGTGGGGAATTACAATTTCATATCCACACTGGTCTAACACTATGCAGTAAAAACTCAACAACGATCTGGTGTAGAAAATGGCAAAAACACCACAGCCACTCACTTTGACACAGAGCTAGGAAGGCCTGTTAGTTCAACATTTATTAATGAGATTCAACTCTGTTGACCAGACAATGTCAAACACTAGAAAAATGAGTCAACGTATCCGTGTTTACAAAGCAAAATATTTCTCATCAATCCCCAAGATTTATCTCACAAAGTATGGCGTGAAACGATCACAGTATTAAGTATTATTCAAGTAATATTCTGTTTTTAAGTAGCTGCACATGGGTAATTAAAACACTGGGACCCAGCCTCCAGAGAGGCAAGCCCAAGGGAACCAATTTGAAGGCTGTGACATCACAGAATAGGCTTGTTTACATTGTGCGTCTGATCTTTATTTTTACCGAGTCCCAAAGAACAAAGATACAGAAAGAAACAAGCACTTCCTATGGGGTCATATTGAAAGGCCCCTCAGATGGAAAAAGACACGATGAACTTTGGCTCTTTCAGTGGGCCCCACTAGCTGGAGCAAATAGTGCCTTTCAAGGGGACAGGATTATCAGGCTAATCCTTTGGGTTATTTGATGATTACTGCCAAGAACTCCTGGTAACAGATGCCCAGAAAATGTGCCTTCTTCACAGGAGGTGTTCAAGCGAATGAACTTATGTCTCATAAACATGGAGGCCACTGTCCCCCTCTTGGTACAGATGAGGGCTTGTAGACCAGCTTTGCAGTAAATCTTGTTGGCCATACTGTCTCAGCAAAGCTACTCAGGCACAGGGCACGGAGGCTGTGTTCATCCACAGACTCTGGGATTTTAGGAAATAACTGTTCTAGCCTACCGCAATCCATCTGAATATATAAAACACTTGAAACTCACGAGTTATACAAAAACAGGTGGCAGGTAGGATTTGGCTCACAGGTTGTGGTTCAACACTTCTGTATATACATCTTCAAAAATTCCACTTATCACATATCTTATTGAACCATAAGACATTCACTTAAAAAACATCTTTTAGCTGGGCACGGTAGTTATATATGTGTAGTTCCAGCACAGGCAGTCAGGGCAAGAGAGTCTCAATGTGAGCTTGGACTACATGAAACCCAAACTCAATGAAAACCCCTACAAACTAAAAAACTTAATTGATTTGGTGATAACATGCCTATAGTAGCAACTATCCGGGAGACTAAGGCAGGAGGATCATTTGAGTCTAGGAGTTTAAGGCCAACAAGAGCTCCTGTTTAAAAAAATATATATAAACCCCCCCAAATATTGTCTTCCCATAACCCAAAACCATTTTTCTAAGTAAGATGTTCTTTCATGTTAACTTATTTTCAGTGGTGGTGATTAATCCCATGGCTTCCAGCATGCTAAGTATATACTTTACCACTGCTACCCGCCCCCATTATTTTCATTACAAAAATTGATTTACATTTATTGTAACAAATGTCTGGGCCAGTGATATACCCAGTGAGTCAAATATGCACAAGAAAGTAATTGCCACACAGTCCAAGAACCCCCTGGCTGACACTGTTTAAACAAATGACTTCTATTCATATCTCAGCATGTGTATTTATCTTCTACAAAATAACAGCAGAGCATTTGTATTAACTGAAAAAAGATGGGCACAAATCTTAAGAAATGAGAAATGTTGGGGCTAGCAAGATGGCTCTGCAGTCAAGAGCAGTGGTTGCTCTTTCAGGAGACCAGGGTTCACTTTCCCAGGGTCCACATGGTGGCTTACAACTGTCTGTAACTCCAGTTCTAGGTGATCTGATGATGCCCTCTTCTGGCCTCTGAGGGCACCAGTATGCATGTGCACAGACATACATGAAGGCAAAATACATCCATAAAACTTTTTTTAAAAAAATTAATTAGAAAATGCGATAGAAACCAGCGACACACTATACAAGACAAGGACAGAAACAGACTATGAACATGCTCAGCTGTGACTCTTGCCACTTGGGCGGCGTCCCTAGGAGGCAGATTTCTACTTCTTGTGCACAGGAACTTTTAAAACCATGAATTCCTTATTTGAAGCTCCCAGTGGCTTGGGACTTTATAGTGTTTAGGAATCGCTGCAGCTAGCTCTGCTGTCATCCACATTGGCTTCTCAGAGCCAGAGCCTCCACAGAGTATGTGAGTAGGCTCTACACAGGGAGCGGGCGTGGGGCAGGGAGCTCCATTGCTGCCTGTTGGGAATAAACAGCTTCTAGGTGGATGGGAACCTAGACTTTTCCTCATTTAAATAGTTTCAAAGTGAGACCAATACCAGTTACAAGGGGGTTGGGGGGGGGGGGTGCGCGCACGCGCAAGCGCACATGCCTTTGTTGCACTTGTGGAGGTCAGAGGACAATGTGGGGTTGGTTCTCCCTTCCCATCTTTAAGTAGGTTCTGGAGACTGAACTCAGGTAGGTCCCCAGGCTTGTCCAGCAAAGCTTTTATCCATTGAGCTATCTTACAGGTCCAGGTATGGTTTTGTTTTGTTTTGTTTTGTTTTTAATCATGAACCATAACTACTTTTACTAGGACAAAAGTGCTGGGGATTCATGGCTTCAGCTCTCTTCCACAGGGGACTGGCAATTATGGAAATCATTTTTCACCGTGGTGAAAGTGCTTTTGTTCTTCTTGGAGTTTAGCAGCAGGTGTCCCCAGGGACAGAAAACCTGGCTCAGAGGTAGGCAGGTGAACACGTGGGCACCTGGCTTCCTTCCTCCACAAAGCCACTACCCGAGCTCAAGGTGTGGCAGGGTGGTACTGCTCAGAATCAAAACTGTTCCTGTCCTCAAGCTGCGTTTTCAGTATCTGTGAGGCATTTTCACTTCCTTCAGGCTCACAGTGCCGTGTACGCCAAGCATGAATCTCTGTAAGTGGGGCATGGCATTCTAAACAGCACACCCAGGCAGTGGAGCTGCACAGCACTGGGAACAGCTGAGAGTCCATGCTTTCCACTGGCCTGGCCTGGTGGTGCAGGCCTGTCAGGAAACTGAGGCAGGACGATAAAAAGCTCAAGAAGGCCTGTCAGTGTAACTTACAAAGACTCTGTCTCAAAATGAAAATGAAAACAAAAGAAAACATGTTGCGGGTAGTTCAGTGGTAGGACACATGCTAGTGTGTACAAGGGCATTGATTCAACACCTAGCCCTAGAAAAGAAATAACAGCTGTGCTTCGTCCTGCCAAACACCTCTGCTGCTGTTTGCCCCCAAGCTTGGGTTGATTTTCTAAGAGAAATGAAACAAAGCATAAACTAAGTTTAGGGCAGTGGAGACTTCCATTTACCCAGGTGTGGAAGATCACGCCTGTAACCCCAGCACTCGAGAGGCTGAAAGAGTAGAATTGTGAGTTTGAAGCCAGCCGAGGCTGCTTAGCAAGACCCTGTCTCATAAAAGCAAACCAAATGACAATGAACCAAAACAGAACAAAAACAAACCAACCCTGCTTCCAGCAGTTAAAAAACAGCCCAGAGCCTGCTGGTGGTGGCCCAGGCCTTGAATCCCAGAGGCAGGCGGATCAAGGAGTCCAAGGCCAGCCTGGTCTACAGAGCAAGTTCCAGGATAGCCAGGGCTACAGAGAAACCTTGTCTCAAAAAACCAAAGGAAAAAAAAAAACCCAAACAAACAAGCAAACAAACAAAAACCAGAAAAGCTGACCAGAAACAAGGAGAAACACCCCCACTCTCCATACAGTACAAGGCAATCCTGTACTGTTTACAGAGAAGTCTTAGGAAATCAAAGCCTTTACCACAACCCCTCAGAACAGGCAGATGCTCATCACCAAACCAACAGACGCCCAGGCCTGGATGTGACCCGCCCCCATCCAACTGTCTATCACTCCAGCATTTCCTCCCCCGTATTCTGGGCCCAAGTTGGGCAGTCCCATGGGGACTGGGGAGCCACTGCCCACAGTGACTACCCTTTGTGAGGGTCAGGGACATGTGAGCACTCACACTGTACCTTCCTGAGGCAGTGGAGTTGTGCTGGGGTCCCAGGACTGGCTGGGGCCCACAGCCACAGGGATATGGCATCCATTGGTCCCTAGTTAAATAAGGGGGAGGTTGGGATTTATGTCTAAGATGATGAGGACTGGCTGAATTTTTAAAAATTCATAACTCTGATAACCTACTTGTTTATTTTAAAAGATGGATGGCATGTCCCTATAGATCTAGGTAGTTTTATTCTTTTTTGAAGAAGTGAAGAACCCTATAAGCCTCCATAACACACATACTTGACCTCAAGATACTCGTCAATGCCATACTTGGACCCTTCTCGCCCAAGGCCAGACTGCTTCACCCCACCAAATGGACACTCCACTGAAGAGATCAGTCCTTCATTCACGCTGACCATGCCCACCTCCAGCTGCTCCGCCACTCTCCAGATCTGGGCTGGGTCTTGAGAGTAGAAGTACCCTAGCAGAGGAACAAAAGGACATATACAGCATGAGGAATGCTCGTGAAGGTCACATGTGCCCGACTGAGGATGCCTAGTCACATGGACCTGGGGTTCTCCTGTTTGCAGGTAAAGCCCCAGATTGTTTTTGTCCACATTTTCATCCTAAGAACCTGGGGCATCCTGTTGGGCTTCTGTTTTTCTCTTGCTGGGGTTCTCCCTACTCCCTCCAGGACTTGGTAACCATGAACTTCCGTGTTCTTGTTTCTTGCTCTTCAATCTACCCTCCTTTAGATATCTGGAGAACATGTTCAGACCTCGCGGTCAGCCCTAGCTGTCTATAGAACAAGGGCACATTTCTCAGTGGGCAATCAGTCCTGCCCCCAGCGTGGCCGCAGTCAGCCCTCTCCGCTTACTCCTGACTCCAGTTGATAGCCACTGTCTCCAGACCCATCCGGTTCAGGGTCATCTCGTTATCATGCTGCAGTGAACTAGCTTGGGCCTCTCTGCCTGGATTCTGTAATCTCTGCACAGTCAGCATCTTACTTACCATGTATCGGAGACTGTGGGGTCCAGCCCCTCGATAATCCCCTCCCAGGATCCCAGGAAGAATCTACAACCAGCTGATAATTTAATCTTGATGAAAAGAAATGAATCTATGTACATGAAACTCCTTAGTCCATATACTTTATTATTCTGTGTCAGTTCTCTCTCTACACAGCTTCTATTCTTCTCTCGTGCCTAGCTCCTTTCTTGCCTGATTTCTCTCTACATTTATCTGCTGTCTTCTCTAGGTTCTATCTTAATTCCTTCATCTTAGTTCTACCCCATCTAGGTTCTCATCCATCTAGTTCTTTCCCATATCAGCTCCTCTCCCATCTCCTTCTCTCTCATCTTGTTCGTCCCCATCTGGCTCTTCCTCATCTTCCATCTTGTTCCTCTGGTACTCTCTTTTAGCCCTTTAGTCTAGTTCTTTCTCATCTCAGTTCATTCCTCTCCAGTTCTTACCCATCTAGTTCTTCCGTTCTCTTTTCTCTTCTCTGTCTCATCTTCAAGTTCTCTCTTCAAAAATCCTCCTCTCTCTCCTTCTACCTCTCAGTTCTCCGTATTCTCTCAGTTCTCCCTAAGTCTCTTAGGAATCCAGTTATAAACCCAAGTAATACTAATCTTCTCTAGAGCAAAGTCACCAGGCTTGAATTCTTACGGGGTCTTAAAAGCAGGTAAGAATTTTCCTCAGGCAGTGACCACCAGGCTTTCTTTTACAACCCAAAAGGGGGAAGGGTAAAGGAGGAGGTCAATAGAGAGCTAATGATCAGTTGGTATATCAAGATGGGAATTTATGTGCTCAATCTACATTCCTAGAAGTGGTTAGGTAAGAAATTAGGAGTCTATTAGTAAGGCTATAAGGAAGAAGGGTCTCACCCTAAATTGCACAAGAAATAAAGCTATCCACCTGACGTAGGAGACAAGTGTTTTGTTTGGCCTTATATGCTTGATAGGCATTTTGGATAAATACACTGTTAGGAGTTCTTGGAAGCACACAAGAAAATCACTTTAGGAACTAGCTAATATATATGTACAAAGACTAAAATATCACCAAGACTTCTTAAGCCATAGCTTGACCCTTGGAGAAGTCCTTGACTTTTCCAAGTAGTAGCTTTTGTGATAGTAGCTGAATTCCATTACGTTTTCCTGCAGCTTGCAGCAATCACGTAGGACCTAAGGCAAGGCATGGCTTCCTCCACATCACACCATTGAAAAAGGAGGAGGTGCTGCTCTTGATCTTGCAGAAGCCTTGGGCCACACGTTGCTCCAGCATTACCACAACTGAGTATGTGACAGCATGCTTGTCTTCCTCTCTATAAACAGTTTGTGTTATGTTCACAAAGGAGTCTCTAGAGAGCTTCAGCTGTATCTTATGTGTGTCTCTACATGTGATTTTAGCAAAAAGGCCGAGAAATGATAAATTATACCTCTGTACCCCACAGTTCTGCATTTATACCCAGGGCCAATGAGCACATTTTCTCAGTATCATCTCCAAACTGAAAGAACAGCAGCCATTTAGTGATGATCAACACACACACACACACACACACACACACACACACACACACACACACACACTCTTCCCATCTCTAGACACTGTCCATGACTCTGCTGATGAGGCTTCTTCGGGATACCAGGACAAGTCAAATGTGAAAAAAAGTACTGAGCATTATGTCTCTGGGAAACTGCATGTGACTCTCCACCTAGAACAATCTGCACCCCCCCCATTGTCTCCCACCCTCAGCTCTAGCCAGAACGCCCTACATGTGTGTCATGGGTCACAGGAGAAAGGAACATGTTTGTACAAGGCCACTTTTGCCACTTGTAAAGAAACAAAGCATACGACTTTTTAAGTTTGCTAGGCAAGGTGGTGATTGCCTTTAATTCCAGCTCTCTGAGACAGAAGAGGCAGGTAGATTTCCGGAGTTCAAAGCCAGTGCAGAACCTGGCATTGACTTGAGGAGATGACTATGGTGGCTTCCAGACAGACACCTACCTGCTAATCCAACATCGACTGCATTTGCGATGGCAATGGCCTCTTCTTCTTTGTCAAACCTGCCAGAGTTAAAGTAGGTCATAAGCAAAATCCTTAAGGTGAAGAGGAAACACAGCCAGCTTTATCTTCTCCTGATTCATTTCCTAAATACCGACAAGAAGGAGGTCAGGGTTGCAAAGTGGTCGGTCCAAGGGGGAGAATACAAGAAGGAAGCACAAACACAGGCATGGCAACTGAGCCCTCTCCAAGACGCGGTAGATCAGTGCGGCCCGCCTTTGCCAAGAGAAAGGAGAAGCAGACCAACTTGGCAGAGATGCTGCCAAACAATGTTTAAAAAAGGGGTACTCATTGGTAAAGAGTACTTGCTGCTCTCGCAGGGGACCTGGGTTCAATTCTTAGTACCCACATGGTGGTTCACAGCTGGTAACTCCAGTCCCAGAGACCTGACACTCTCTTCTGAGCCCTTCCAGGCCCTGGATCCAAGTAGCTAAAGGAATGTTTTCAGAGCACTGATCTGAGAACTATTATTTACTTGTTAAGATGGGAAAAAGGATCACATGAGGTCCAAGTTCATTACCTCTAGACTGCTGAGATAGAGCCCTTGAAGGTATTCCTCATCGGGGGGGTGGGGGGTGGGGGGGGGTGGGGGAGGGAAGTAAGTTTAGAGGCAGCAGGAGACAAAATGGAGTTTGATGAATTTTGTGCTTGAAACTGGGTGTGGCATATGTCTATCATCTCAACACTCGGGAGATTGAGGCAAGAAGGCTGAGAGTCCAAGGCAAGCCTGGGTTACAAAGACAAAAGACAAACACCAAAGCTGGGACCAGGGACTAGGGAGATATCTGGCTCTGTTGGGGAAGTGCTGAGTTCGACCCCCAGAACCCATGTGAAAACCCAGTTTGGTGGCCTGTGCTTATAATCCCAGGTTCGGGGAGACAGACCAAGAAGTATCCCTGGAATTGTTAGCTAACCAGTCTACTCTAACTAGAGAGGCCCAGTGAGAGACCCTGTCTAAAAATCTGAGGTGGATAGCAGCCAAGAAACGACACCCAGGGCTGACCCACAGCCCCCAAATCAAAACCAAAATATCATAAACTCAGCTGTGCTGTTCAACCGATACAGGGCAACTCTGCCTGCAGCTGCTCAGGCCTCCCACCCCACCCTGAGACAGCACAGGAACCTCTCTCAGACTAGCTTTCCTTCCAATCTTCCTTCCTCCCACCACACAGGAACGTACTTGACAACCGGCGCCAGAGGCCCAAAGGTCTCTTCGGTGATGCAGAGCATGTCCGTGGTGGCATTGCTGAGCAGCGTGGGCTCAAAGAAGTTTCCCCCACTTGGGTGTCGCTTCCCACCTGTCACAACGGTGGCCCCCTTGGCCACTGCGTCATTCACATGCTTTTCTACCTGTGAGATGAGAAGAAGGGCACGAGGGAAGGCGGGATGAGGACATTTTCCAAACTGTACAATCTCTTAAAATGTTAAACAGCAAAAGCCATAGTTTGTTGTTGTTGTTTTTTTCTCTGTTTCCCTATAAATAGGCAAGCATGCATGCATGCAAGCCTGACAATCAAGGTTCAATTCCTGGGACCCATGTGGTGGGAGAGAGAACCAGCTCTGGAAAGCCCAGGGTTTCTCTGAGCTTTGCCTTCTCGGCAAGCTGGGCTGGTTGTACTTTCTTAGATTCACTCGTCCACTGTTATCAGGGTTGAAGGGACGTTTAGCTACATCTCCAACACAAAGGCATTACTTACCTATGGTAGATGTTCTCAGAAATGTGTCCTTAGCTGATTTCACTATTGAATAAACAGCATACAGTATTTTGATACAAACCCATCAGTCTGGCATGCTGCACACCTAGCCTATATGGTGTGTGTGTAGGCTATATGTGGTGTAGCCTATTGCTCCAAAGGCACTGATGAACAGGACAACTCAAGATCAAATCAAGCCTAAGAGAAAGCCACACAATCAAAGGGCATTCCAGGGAATCCGGAGAGATGGCTCAGTGGTTAAGAACACTTACTGCTCTTGCAGAAGACTCAAGTTTGGTCCCTAGCACCCATGTTGAGAAGCTTACAACTGCCTGTAACTCTAGCAAAAGAAGTAAGGGCTCTTAACTTCTAGGTCACCTCTCTGGCTCCCTCACTTTTTGATTCTTAAAAAGATTTAAAAAAAAAAAAACCAGTAGAACAAAGCATGAACATATGTGATATAAAAGCAGAGTGGGGACTACTTGGGGGAAGAAGGAATGAGCAAGAAGGGAACTGGGAGGAGGAGGGTAGGCAGGGAAGGGATGAGAAGAAAGTCTAATGAAATACATGTATGAGAATGCCAAGATGAAACCCTTAATTTTAACGATAACTTAAACAGATTAAAATAGCTAAAACCAGGGCTGGTGATCGGTCAGCAGGTCACTGTGCTTGCTGCCAATCTTGAGAACCTGAGTTCTTTCCCTGGGATCCAGGTGGTGGAAGAGAGAAGGACTCTAGCACATTGTCCTACGATCTCTGTACCTGTGCTGTGGCACACATGTGCCCTGCCCCCCAAAACTCACACTCAGACACACCGAGTAAATAAACGTAGTAAAAATGAAGCGAAAGCCAAACACACGTAATGTAACCAAGAGAAAGCTCACCCTGCTGGTCACCCAGACTGTGACATTCAGCAAACAATCGCTTCCTACAAGGAGCTTCCCTCTGTCATTCCTTACCTGTGGGATGCCTGTGATTCTATGTGCCTTTTTTTTGGGGTGTCTACGTTAAAATTCTTCTGGAAGGACATCAAGGAAAAAGCTTCTTATGACAGAAAACTTAGGGAGGGCAGAAGACCTAATGGGTCCAATCTCAGGTTCTCAGGCGGAGCAGGAAGAGCATGTCCAGACATCACCGTCCAGACACATTGGTAGTGGTAGGAATTCTTTTTTTTTTAACCTTTTTGCATTTCCCCATTATTTCCAAAACAGCCTTGCTGGGGACCTTATGGAAATGCTTTTATTTAACTAAGCTTTTAATACTGACATTACAAAATTTCCTTTATGCAGATATTAGGCCCAACTCACCTTTTCTACTGCTTTCTCATTAATCAACGGGCCTTGAGTTGTTCCTTCCTCGAATCCGTTACCCACACGCAGGCTTTTCTTCATCGCTTCTGCAAACTTCTTTACAAAGGAATCGTAGATACCCCGCTGTACCAGGAATCTGTTTGCGCAAACACAGGTCTAGACAGAAGACAAAACAAATCCAGTGAGTTTTTCAGAAGCGGCTGGTCCAAGAAATGTAAGACAACCCTTCCCGAAATGGTTCTCATGAGTCCAGCCTTCTATGTCCTTCCCAGGTGGGGAATGAATCCCCCGAGTGACACACCTGTCCAATTCTTCCCATAGCTACCACACATGTAGAGCTAAACACAGAAATAAGAATAAATAGATGTGTGAACAAAACCCAAATAACCAGAAAAGTAGCCATTCAATATACTATTAGAAAGCAGAGGCTGTAATGTTCCTGAGGAGTAGGGCTGCCGCAGCAGAGAGCACAGATATGAGGTCAAACAATAACGCATATCCTCCAGCCAATCCTTCCAAGTGTTCTGCGGAATCTGTGATTTCAAAAATGGATACGAGGTCTTTCTTTTGGGGACAGAGAGATGGCTCAGCAGTTATTTGCTCTTGTAGGAGGACCTCCCAGCACCCATGTTGGCCAGTTCAACAACTGCCTGTAACTCCAGGTCTATAAGAACTGATGTCCTCTTCTGGCCCCACATGGGCACACACTTATATACATAATTAATAATAATGATAACAATAATAATAGTAATAATAATAAAGGACTGGGGATGAAGTTTTATGGTAGATTGCTTGCCTGGTATGCATAGGCCATGGGTTCTATTCCCAGTACTGCCAAAAAACAATAAAAAATTATGAGGGGACCTGGAAAGATGGCTCAGAGGTTAGGAGTATTTGCATAGGACCCAGGTTCAGTTCCTGATACCCACATGGAAGCTCACAATAGTTCTGGGGCTCAGATGTCCTCTTCTGGCCTCTCAGGGCAATGGACACATATATAGTGTACATGCATGCAGGCAGAGAAACACTCACACTTATAAAACAAAAATTAATCTTTTTTTGAAAACTCATAAACTTGCAACTTTAGAGTTTATTGGCTGAAGGCTGAATGTTTGCGAATAAAAAAATCTTTTTTTAAAAGGCCATCTTCTGTCGGGCGGTGGTGGCGCACGCCTTTAATCCCAGCACTCGGGAGGCAGAGCCAGGTGGATCTCTGTGTGTTCTAGGCCAGCCAGGACTACCAAGTGAGTTCCAGGAAAGGCGCAAAGCTACACAGAGAAACCCTGTCTTGAAAAACCAAAAAAAAAAAAAAAAAAAAAAAAAAAAAAAAAGGCCATCTTCCATGTCAGATTGAAATATTAAGACTCTGGCTTGTTATCTTTAAAATGATAAAATATAAGCATACTATAGGAAATGTAGTTATCATTGATAAATTTGTTTTTCCTCATTGTGTTTTCCTAGTAGAAATAAGTATATGCATAATTGTGTCCTATGCATTTTTTATTGGTTTAACACAGTTCAAAGCCATAGCTTTGTATAGAACTCTGCTGACATTTTGTGTTTGCTTAAAAAAATTCTAATTCTGTAACAAAAACAACAACAACAAATAAACAACAACAAAAAACTATTTAGGTTATGTGAAAAGGAAAAATTAATTACCAAAAGTCAAAACAAGGAAGAAAAGTTCTACAGAATAGTTTACACCACCAGCTTCCCTTTTCGCATATAAACTTTAGAGGCTATTTATCTCAGGACAGCATTTAAGAAGCCCATTGGGCCGGACAAAGCAGCACACACCTTCTAATTCCAGGAGGGGCTTTGTTTCCCAGATGGCCTGTGCTACAGAGCAAGTTCAGTGCCAGGCTGGGCTACAAGGGGAGCTCCTGTCTGTAAAAATGAAGCCAAGATCTTCGGCTTCTTGGACTGCACTTTTTTTTTTTAGGCAAGTGTATAAGCTCCCCTAGTCCCTCAGGACAACTAAGTAGGACACCAGGCATCCTCCTCTGGCTTCTGCACACGCTCAAAAGGGTCATAGGCCTACACACATGTGTATACATACACCATATACATATATATAGATACAGATATAGATATAGATATAGATATAGATATAGATATAGATATAGATATAGATAAAGACATGCAATTCTCGAAACTCTCTGAAGCAACAAACTATCTCTGACTTCCCTTTGGACAATCCAAGCCTAACTAGTGCCTGAGAGAAACTGCTCATTAAATGCTTGCTCACAGAATGAGCACCTGAATTCACAAAGGAGCCAGGGAGAGAGGCAAGGCCACAGTGGTGCTGGGGTCTTTGTAAAACACAGACACCTGCCCTTACGCCAGCCCTAAAACGTTCTGGATGACTTACCTGCCCAGCATTCCTGAACTTAGATGCCATCGCGCCCGCGACAGCCTGGTCCACGTTGGCGCTGTCAAAGACGATGAATGGGGCGAGGCCGCCCAGCTCCATGGAGACACGCTTCACAGAATTTGCTGCATGGTGCAGCAGGATCTGCAGGGGTGCAGCAGGGCAACACTGTGAACATCTAAATCAATGTAGAGGGTGTTTCTGTTTGCATAGCAAGTACCTTCTTCCCTGATGGCTTAGATGTCCAGCTGGTGACCCCAGTGAGAGGGGATTAGATCAGGAGTTCACAGCTGAGTGGGCTATTCATAGCGGGTCTAGCCAGGAAGGAGGTCACGGGGAAATGTGTTTGGTCCTGGACCTCTCTTCTCCATCAATGCCTCCTGCCATGATGCTTCTGCCTCATTACAGGGCTAAAAGCAACGGAGCCAACTGACCATGGGCTGAAACCTCCTAAAGCACGTTCCAAAACATCTTTCAAATCTTCCTCTCCTCCTTTAAGTTATTTTTCTCATGTATTTTGTAACAACAGCAAACTAACATGTAAGGCTGCTAAACCTGTTTTTAAAAAACTGGAAATTGTTTTAAAAAAAAATTGTAATTTGTTTTACAAAATTACCCAATAATGAGCCAGGTGGTGGTGGTGCACACCTTTAATTCCAGCACTCGGGAGGCAGAGCCAGGTGGATCTCTGTGAATTTGAGGCCAGCCTGGTCTACAGAGAGAGATTCAGGACAGGAACCAAACTACGCAGAGAAACCTTGTCTCGGAAAAAAAAAAAATGACCCAATAATGAAAATTTTAAGGTGTACACAAGATCACCTTGCTTTAGATATTATTTTATATAAGAAAAGGGAGACATGATAATGGATTATTACTTTTTTGGGGGGGGGGGCGTGTTTCCAGACAGCGTTTCTCTGTAGCTTTGGAGCCTATCCTGGAACTTGCTCTATAGACCAGGCTGGCCTCAAACTCACAGAGATCTGCCTACCTCTGCCTCCCGAGTGCTGGGATTAAAGGCATGCACCACCAGTGCCCAGCAATAATACATTATTTTTAATATTTATTTATTTATTTATAAATTATTTGAGAATTCCATACATGTACACAACGTATTCTGGAGACTACAGATTCTTATTTCATTAGATTTGATTTAAAAAATCTACTAGGAAGGTGGTAGGAAACTAAAAGCAATTATTTACAGAAGACGAGGAAGGAGTCAGCGAAACTATGAGCTGGGGCAATGCCAGTGGTAAACAATGCCAACGGTGAACAATGCCAACACTGTCTTGAGTTTTGAACCATAACATCAATTCAAAATTTATATGACTGGCCAGGTGTGGTGGTACATTCCTTTAGTCCCAGCACTTGGGAGGCAGAGACAAGCGGGCCTCTGTGAGTTCAAGGCCAGCCTGGTCTACATAGCAAGTTCCTGGACAGCAGGGCTATGTAGACCCTGTTTCCAATCAAACGAAACAAAAACATAAAGTAGCGACTCCGTGCTCTATAAAGAGAAAGCCCTAGAACCACCCGCACTTGTTCGACTCCGACGTCACATACCTTCCCGGTCGCGGTTGAGCCAGTGAAGGAAATTTTGGACACCAATGGATCGGTGCACAGTACCTCCCCCACTTCCTTGGCTTTGGTTCTAGAGCAGGGAAGGACGTTGTAGACCCCTGGAGGGATTCCAGCCTGGTTCGCAAGCTTTAAAGAGAAAGAGCAAACACTTTGAGAAGGATTGGACTGGAAAACAAAACACGAAATAAGAAATAAACATGCTTAGTCCAGAACACAATGTAAAATATAAGTTTGCTTTGGAGCAGAATAAAAACATACCGAGGAGAACCAGATGTGGTGGTGCATGTCTATAACCCCAACTCTTGGGAGGTAGAGGCAGGGGGACCACAAGTTCAAGGTCATTCTCTGTTGCATAGTGAGTTAAAGGCCGGCCTGAGCTATAGGAGACCCTATGCCCCAAAGACATATATTTTGGGCTGGAGAGACAGCTCAGTAGTTATAAGCATGTGCAGCTCTTTCAGAGAACCTGAGTTTAGTTTCCATCACCCACAGCTTACTACTCTCTAGCTCCAGGGTATCCAATGCCCTTTTTTGGGTATAGACCTACACACACACACACACACACACAAAGACAAATAAATGTAATAAAATTAATATACATATATTAAAAATTAGCACTAATAAAAACCTTATTTCAGTTCTGTATATACATGCATGTATATGTATGACTGTGTGTATATGTATACACATACATATAGATATATATGTGCTAAGAAATAAACCCACAGTCTCATTCTAACCACAACTCTACACTAAGCTATACTCCTAACGCCCTGAATAAATACACACGTATAAACTAAGCATCTCCGTTAGGTATTGCTAAATACAGTATCTTAGTAAGAGTTTTAGCGCCACCTCCTGTTCAGTCCACCAGCAGACCTGGGGTTTCATGAAGATTCTGACACTAATCTCAAGGACTTTTTGACTGATTGTAGTAGACTCCGGGGTAGAGTGTGGAAAGGGTGTTTAGAAAGAATTCACCATTGCCGATGGGGCAAAGCTGCTTGCTAGTTCCTTGTGGGGCAGAGCTGAAAAAAGGGAGGCATAGACAGGGGGACCTCAGCAAAGGTGAGGAGAGGGGGGTGGGGGTGGGCCTGACCCCAGCCACCTGACCTGGGGACCTGGGTCTTTCCATGGCAGGACTCTGGATCAGGTCTGTCCTGAATTTGTTATATTTCTGACCCAGAGCTTCCATTTGTAACTCTCATTGGACTCAAACTGGTGGCCATCCTCCTGCCTCAGCCTCTCCAGTGCTGAGATTACTGGAATAGTTTGCAAGGTTTTTAATCCCACTGTTCTCATAAAAACAATAACCATGAAGCCAATATCTTTGCACATTAATCACAAAAATTTAAACAAACAAAAATAAAACCAAACTGGCAATGAGGTAGCAACCCCAAATATCAGGACATTGTTTACAAGAAGACTAGGGGACCGAATTTTTCCACAGCGACAAATTACAAGCAAGTGAAGGTGCCATCTCCAGGGATAAGGACCTGTGTGAGGAGGGAGACTGAAGGATAGTCCTGGATAGACCCCAAGGAAGCCCGGAGGTGCTCAAGGGACCATGGGGCACAGCCACCCTGAGAAACGGAGATGCAGCCTGAATCCGTCAGAATAATCAGAGATGTGGTGAGAGAATGCAATAAAAGAATCGAGAGTAAAAAAAATTCAGAAATGACAGCCAAGCTATAAGAACATGAGAAAGAAAGAATGAATGCAACACATAAAACCTTGTTTTATCTGCTTTCTGTCAGGGTGCTGTCACTGGGAAGTCGAGGGGGCTCTGATGGGAGCTGGGGTCTAGTGGGAAGCCCTCTGCTGGTCTGTTTTGTTTGAGATAGAATCTTCCTAGCTACTCCAGGCTGACATGGATCCTGCTGCCTCAGCCTCCCAAGTGGAGGGACTTCAGGTGAGGTGGCTTAGCCCGGCGGTCTTCAGGTCACTGGAGGGTTGCTTTCTGTGGTGACTGATCTTCACTGCTGATGTGACTACGTAGAGGATAACCTAGGAGAGGTTCCACCGAGCACAGAAGACAGCCCCCTGCTGTGGGCTGGGGGTCCCCAGACTGAATAAAAAAGAGGAAAAGGAGGAAGCCAGCTGAGCTCTGGCGTTCACCTCACTTCGCCTTGTGACTGCAGACGCAGTTCAGACAGCCATCTCATGCCCTCGTAGACAGGACTTCTGGGCCGGGATGGACGGCCTCCCCTGGAGCCTCGAGCTTCTTCCCACGCTGTAGTCAGGCATTTGGTCACAGCAATGAGAAAAGGAGCCCAGACACCTCCACAGGGCACTGAAGAATGCCAAGCCTTTCCGCTTTTCCTTGCTTCCTGGCTGTGAGGGGGACAGTTTGCGTTGCCACGCTGCTCCTACCGTGGTGTGCTGCCTTACCACAGGCACGAAGGAACAGGGGTCAAGGACTGGAACCTCTAAAACCTAGGAATGAAACAGACCTTTTCTCTCCCTAAGCTATCACCTCAGGCATTTCATTATAGTGGCAGAAAGCTGGCTAACACAAATATGTTCAAGAACAAAGCGACCAGAGAGGCATCAACTAAGTACTGGCAGTGTGCAAACCACAGCTCCTTACAGAACTAAGTCTGCCCCGGCGGGGGGAGTGGAGGGGGGGGGGGGAGGAAGCAAAAGGTAGAGCAAGTGTGGAGTAGTTACAGCCATGGACATATAGACCTAGAACTGTTTTGTTACTGTTACTGGTAATTGTTTCTGTGGTAATGGCAATTGGA
The DNA here is from genome assembly GCF_007827085.1 of Peromyscus californicus insignis. Classification (NCBI taxonomy): domain Eukaryota; kingdom Metazoa; phylum Chordata; class Mammalia; order Rodentia; family Cricetidae; genus Peromyscus; species Peromyscus californicus. Next base: position 39,059,235 of record NW_026294606.1, on the reverse strand, counting down.
CCCAGGGCCTCGTGCATGCTAAGCAAGTACCCAACCACCGAGATCTATCTCCAGCTCTGGCTTTTACACTTTATTTTGAGATATGCCCATTGCTAGTTGTTTTTCTCATTGTGACCAGTTTGGGGGAGGCAGGTTTCTTTTTGGCTGTGGTTTAAGCTGAGATGCAGCCCATCCTAGCAGGGAGGGCATGGATGTGAGAGTGTGTGTGATGCTGTGTCCACAGCAACAGAGAGCAGCAGACACGAGATGGGGCCAGGCCAGAAAACCTTGGGGACGGCACTCAATGGCACGTTTCCTCTTCCGAGGCCCTGCTTCTTCCTAAAGGACCCACAACCTTCTAAAGTAGCTTCACCAGCTTGGGACCATGCATTCAAACACATGAGCCTGTTGGGGGATACTTCACATTCAAATAACCACAGTGTCTCTCTAAGCTGCCCAGGCTAGCCCTGAATTTTGGAATCTCCTGCCTCAGCCTCCTGAATAGCTGGGATACAAGGCTTGCACCACCAGGCCGGTGACATTTAGTTCTTATGAGCTCTTTTGTGAATTCTTTGGCTGGATGTAGAATTCTAGCGAATATAAAAGTTGATTAGCAAAAGAAAAGCATAAAAGTTGTAGCAATTTATATGTGTACAGTGACTGTCACAAGACAGGAAAGTCTGAAAAAAGTTACTGCAGGCTGGTATGTGCACACTCTTTAGACAATACATGTGTGAAGGATAACAGGATGTGTGGATCTCCAGAGAGGACAGTGTGCTCCATGAATGTTACAGAGAGACAACTGGAGCCTGGGGACTGGGGACTACAAAAACTAACACAGCTGTTTCACAGTCTGGTTACTCTGGCTCGCTACAGTCTCATGCTCTAGTCTCTCGTAAACTATGGCATTGTCCAATATGTGAGGCGTTCCCTCCAAAAAGTACCTTTCTGGCTTGTTACATGTAGGAAAAGTCAGGCCGAATGGTTCTTTGTGAAATTACATTTTCTGCATCTCAAAAATAACTAATATGCCAAAGGAGTCCCTTTGAGGCGGCACGTCCCATCACTTCATTAACAGTAGGGGAGGCTGAGTACACGCTCGACCCCTTCATTATTTCTGTAAGTGTAAAGAATAAAGATGTGAAGAGGGCTGTCCAGGTGCTCAGTGGGTAAAGCGCTTCCTCAGCAAGCCTGGAGACCTAAGTTGGAGACCACATAAAGGGGAGGATGGAGCCCACAAAGTTGTCCTCTGACCTCCACACTAGAATGTGTGCCCATTCCTCTCATCATGTACCTATACACAGTAATAATGCATACTAACCGAGTATTTTAAAAATACACAAAGAAGCAAGTGTCATGGGACCATCTGGGGCAGAATGTTCCAGAAGAAGAAGGTTGTTCAGTATCTGAATTGAGGGTGAGGTTGGCAGATATAAGAGGTGGCAGGAACCAGAGAGGCTCAAACAGAAGAATGGGGGGGCTCTGAAGTGAAGACAAGTCAGAGGGTGCTGGAGTCTGGGAGGTGGCGCAGACCCCCAAGTGAAGCTGCATTTCACTCCGAGTGACATGGGAAGCCGTCTGAGAGGTTTAGGCAGAAAAGTAAAACGGTTTGCCTGAGTAGAGACCGCACTAGGGTCAGGAGTGGTGAATAAGAAGCCTGGGGCTGCAGATATGGCTCAATGGTTCAAAGCACTGGCTGCGTCTCCCGAGGACCTGGATTAGGTCCTTAGCACCCACACCAGGGTGCTCGCAAGTGTGAAACGCCAGCTCCAGGGCTGCCAACACCCTCTCCTGGCCTCCGCAGGCACTGCATGAACACGACACACAGAACACAAACATATACCTAAATACAGATAAATCTCAAAAAAAAGTAAAAACCAAAAAAAAACTTAAAAATTCATGAGAGAGAGAGAGAGAGAGAGAGAGAGAGAGAGAGAGAGAGAGAGAGAGAGAGAAGCTGGGTGGTGGCAGCACATGCCTTTCATCCCAGCAGAGGCAGGTGAATCTCTGAGTTCGAGGCTAGCCTGCTCTACAGAGCAAGTTCCTGGACAGCCAGGGCTACACAGAGAAACCCTGTCTCAAAATAAATAAATAAATAAGCAAACAAATAAATAAATAAACTGAAATTAATGTGGGAAACACCCACGTTTTTAGTGCAATGAAAAATGATGATGGATCAATATCACTTTTAGAGTACAAATCAAAATGTGACCAATAGGGACCTGAAAATCTCCCCTCCTTCCTTCTTTTCCCCTAAATCAGCATGTGAGGTAGGACAGCTGCTGTGGACCAAGACAGACACTCTGTGCACAGGAGGAGACATCACTGGCAGAGAAGGAAATTCCGAAAATGCTTCCTCCTGACCCTGAGAAGCATCCACCTGGGCACTGGTTGGTCTGCACAGAGACTCACCTGCGCCAAGGCCAGGGCGGAGTAGGGCGTGTCTTCGGCAGGTTTCACCACCACAGTGCAGCCAGCTGCCAGGGCGGCCCCCACTTTCCGGGTGATCATGGCACTAGGAAAATTCCACTGGAAGAAAGAGGCAGGAAGGGAGTGTGGGGACTGCCTCAGGATCCAATCAAGGCATGGCAGAGTCAGTCATAATTCCATTGCACAACTCACTGGCAAACCTGTTTGCTGCTGTGCAGGTGAGCTCTCAGAACACCTGACCCTGGTCAGTTTGAGGGAGTCAGGAGGTCATTGTCCACAGAAGCAGGACACAGTCTGGGAGTTTGATACGGTACAAAACTATCTAGACCAATGTGTTCCGTGAGGGCCGTATTTTGTAGGATGTATAGTTTCTGTCATAACTTTGCATCTCTGCAGTTGCCTCATAAAAATTGGCTCACAAATGGACCCCATGTGTACTGATAAAAATTTATTAATAAACACAGGGGCTGAGCTAGATTTGGACTGAGGCTCTTAAAGTAAAATATCGGTGATGTGACTTCGAACATGGCTGATGACTTACTTCCTTTTACCCACATATTTATAGGGACTAGATATCCATGGGTCTATAATAATTTCACTTCTTTATGTGTATGTGTATATATGTATGATATGTGTGTGTGTGTACATGCCTGGATCCCCTGGAGCTGGAGTTACAGGCACTTGTGAACCATCTGATATGGGTGCTGGGAACCAAACTCAGATCTTCTAGAAGAGCAGCCAGTGCTCCTAACCGCTGAGCCATCTCTCCAGCCCCACAGTAACTTATTTTAACAAACTCTCGAGTAGTGTGTATTGTTCTAAGTATTTTGAACTTAGCTATTGTTCTAAGTATTTTGAAATTCCCACGAACTAAATCCTTATGATATCTCAATGAACTCATTGTTATTATTGTCTCTATTTACAGACTTGGAGGAACTGAGGCATCTCATGACCAGCAATAGTGAACTTCAGGGCAGGCTTCATCAGTCTAGGTAGCAAGGAAGAGTATCTAAAACAGTTCTGGACAGAGGAGGCCAGCAGCCTTAAAACCAGCTGGCAAACCCTGGAGAGAAGCTGGCACCAAGCCGCTCCACGAAGGCCCGGTGGGAGGAATGGGTGCACTGCAAACCCACCTGGGCAGAGGTAGCATCTTAATTCATAGCCCTGGGACCTCCAGAACCTGGCCCTGTGCCTACCCACAGAAGCACAAATGTTTTCCTATTGATGATAATCACAAAGTAAACATATTTCTTTAATAATGGTCTAAATAATAAAGAGAAAATGTCCCCTTTGAAGTCCATTAAAAAAATGACAAAATTTCAAAGGTCTTTGCAGAGGAGCTCGGTAATACCAGGATGGAGTCTCTATGCCAAGTCAGAAAAGCCTCTGCGGGTCACCTGGTTTTTGAAGGCACCGGAAAGCATGTACTCCCACTTCTGCCACTACATCTGACGCTGTCAGGGAGGATGTGAAAACACCTCTACCTCCAGGGAAGGCATCAGGAAACCAAGGGAAGGTGGCAAAGCCAGCAGGACGATGGCCACACCTGTTCACTGGGAAGAAGATGCCGTTTCCCACCATCCCACCCGGGCTCCCACCCCGGATTGTGCCGGTCTTGCCACATACCGGTGTGATGACTGCGGCCACACCAACGGGCTGCTTGAGGACCAGTCCCCGTTTATCCTTGGCAGAGGTATAGATGATGTCTCCATAAATACGACGAGCTTCCTCGGAGAACCATTCCAGGAAAAGGGCTGAATACAGAACTTCTCCCTGGGCCTCTTTCAGAGGCTTTCCCTAAATCAAACCAGAAAAGGTCATGTGCACTGTCTTCCAAAAAAGAAAAGCACAGCTCTGTGCTTCTAAGTTATTCAAAGCTGCGAGGAGAAGAGAAAGTGGTTCCTATTGCAAAGCTCAGAGGCTGCTGAGAAATGACTACCTTTGGTGCAAGTCTTAGGGATTGGAATGATGGAGGTAAGAAGGGTCACCAGCATATGTTAGGGGTGGACACAGAGCACTGTATATTCTAAGGCTTCCCAAATGCTAAATCATGGTGTGAAATCTGATTCTGTGAACGAACTAATGGTGCATTTTACAAACTTAAAAATAATGAGGAATGCTTGGCGGCGGTGGCACACACCTTTAATCCCAGCACTCGCGAGGCAGAGCCAGGCAGATCTCTGTGAGTTCGAGGTCAGCCTGGTCTACAGAGCGAGATCCAGGAAAGGCACCAAAACTACATAGAGAAACCCTGTCTCAAAAAACAAAACAAAACAAAAAAATGAGGAAACTAAAAACGGGTTAATAGAGGAAAATAACTGGGTCACAGCAGCTGAAGTTAAAACTACACAAGATCAAGCCAGTCAAAATTCCAACACTGGGGCCCAGAAGCTCCCATGGCTAGCTAGGAGATATAAGCAGTTGATAGCTGGTGGGGGAGGGGGTGAATTTTTATCTAAAGGAGTGGCCACTTGTAGGCTACCCATACCCCAGTGTGTAGCCTCACACCCATGACCAGCACTATCTGGACTAAGGTCACCAAAAGTGAAATGAAGAGGACATGGAACTGGGAGAGGACATGTCGAAGGGGTGCAAGGGGAGTCAGAGTGGGGGAAGGAGGAGACTGATAGACTACAAATATATTGTATACATGTATGAAATTCTCAGGAAATAAACGAGCAATATTATATTTCAAAAAAGAAAAAAATTGGCTCAGTGGTTAAGAGCACTGGCTACTCTCCCAGAGGACCAGGGTTCGAATCCCAGCACCCATATGGTGGCTCACAACCATCTGTAACTCCAGTTCCAGGAGATTCAATGCCCTTTTCTGGCCTCATTTATACTCACATATGTATATACATACATATACATGAATAAATAATAGCATAAGTCTTAAAATAAATAAAAACTGGAATGATTAAAAAAATCATTTTTCATATTGCTCCAAACAGACCTATTTCCTAAATATTTACTTTTGTTATTTTTAATTGTATGTGTCTGTGGGGCTGTGTGTGCACATGAGTGCAGGTGCCCACAGAGGTCAGAGGCATTGGATCCCTTGGAGCTGGAGATATAGGCAGTTGTGAATTGCCTGATGTGAATTTGGGGAACTGAACTTGGGTCCTCTGCAAGAGTAGTGCACAGTCTCAATTGCTGAGTCATTTATCCAGCCCTCCAAATCTATTTTTTGCAAATTAGTAACACATATACTAGAACACATATATTTTGTTTTAGCAAATGTGTTTTCTGGGCACCATGATGACTCAGTCCCTTTGTCATCGAAGGATCGAATGTCTCTAAGCTGCAGGACAACAGCCAGGGAAGCCTTGACTGTCTAGCCACCAAGCTCTGGTTTAACTACCCCAGGACTCTTCCTCGCAGCAGCAAGCTTGTGAACTCACACTCTCAGCTGTGATGATCTTGGCAAGGTCATCCTTATTCTGTATCATTAAGTCATACCATTTACGAAGCAATGAACTCCTCTCCTAGAAAAGAAATGAGACAGAAGCAAATGAACTGAAGGGAAAGAAAGTCACTCCACAGCCTTCTCCCTCCCGAAGCACTGGCTGTGTGCGCAGCTCACATCGAGCGGAACAGTTCACTTTCACTGTCCGCTTCACCAGGCTATGGGATGTCTCAATAGCTGGTGAAACACTCTTGGGTTTGTCTCTGGGTGCTCTTCCTAGAGATGAGCATCTGGCAGGGCAAAGGAGTGACAGAAGGGACAAACTGGAGTAAGTTATAATGACACACATATACGAAGAAGCCACCAGAAAACCAAGGAGGAGGCTGAGGCAGGAGGATTACTTGGACCCAGAATTTTGAAGCAAGCCTGTATCAATTCAATGATGAATATATATCTGAGGTTTGTGTCATTCTAGATTCCAGCACTTAGAAGGTAGAGGATCTCTGTGAGTTCAAGGCCAACCTGGTCTACATTGTGGGCTCTAGGGCAGCCAAGAATACACAGTGGGGAAAAAAGTGTGAGAGTGTGTGTGTGTGTGTGTGTGTGTGTGTGTGTGTGTGTGGTGTGTTTGGGCACAGACACCAAAACACATCCAGAAAACACTATCTGAATAAATACAAGGAAACAGCCCTCTATAAACCATATAGAAAGGTCTGGAATAAATCCTGGCCTCACAGTCTTCAGAAGGAGCTGCTGTTGGAATTTAGACTTCAGCTCTAAGACAGGACGTTTTTGTTTGTTAAGCTCCCCGGTTGGCAGCATCTTGTTACAGCAGCTGTAGAATGCTGACAGAGACACTCCTCCATTTATGATGAAGTTATGTCCTAATAACCTACTGGTAGGCAACACCATCCCAAGGAGAAAGCACTCCTAACACAAGTGAGCAACTGAGCAGTCTAGCTCAGCAACACATCGGAAAGTCAAGAGCTTCCTCTCATAGCAAGTTATCTGGAAGCCATGGCTTGCTGCCGTAGCCTGGCATCAAAAGGGAGACCCCACCGCACATGCATGGCTTGCTCAAGAAAAGATCAAAAGCCTCAACTCCACTGAAAATGCACTGCTCTTAAACTGTCATGAAGTGGAAAAATCCTCACTTGACTAATAATTCGAAGATTGCCTGTTCACCCTAACTATGGGGCTGTGTGGACACACAAACTCAAACAGGGCTTCAGAAAGGCGGAAGAGTGGATGGTCACATGGGGTTCCCATCCCAAGCCCTTCCCTAGACCCACCTAGTCTCTTCAGCCACAACATGACTCACATGTCTGCCTCACAGGGCCTTCAAAAGACTAGACACATCCCTCAGGAAGCACCAGCCATAGTGCTCAGCCTTCAGTTACCCACAGCCTTATTCCCTGAACTGGTGACGGCTGCCTGAGATGGCAGAGGGACTTTGCTAATGTGATCGTGGATCAATGGCCAGGTGGGCCCGGCGTGACCACGAGAGTGACAGTAACAGGACAGAGTGCAGAGTCAGGAGACCCGATGCAACCGGAAAACCAAACCTCAGAGGGGCAACAGGCCGAGGTGTGTGGGAAACTTCTAGAACCTGGAAAGGACAGGGGAGCAAATTGTGCCCTAGAGCTTCTAGGAGGAACAAAAACATGCCAACCCACTTTAGACCTCTGACTTTCAAAACTATGAGAGAAAACTCACATTGCCACAAGTTGCTATGTTTGTGGAGATTTTTTTTTTTTTTTTTTTTGCAGCAATCTAGGCAACTAGTACATTAGCATTGAGGTTGTTGATAGATATCAGTTCCCTTCCTCTCGAGCTGTGATGGTTTGAATCTGAAGTGTCCCCACAGGCTCACATGTGTTCACCTGGTGCCTAGATGGTGGCGCTGTCTTGGAAGGCTGTGGCCCTTTTAGAGGTACAGCTGGGCTGGAAGAGGTGGGTCACAGTGGAGAGGAGGGGGCTTCAGGGTTACTGCCTGGTATGGTGATATTTTATTTGTACTGAAATGTGATTTTATTTGTATGTTAATAAATAAAGTTGCCTGGGGGTCAGAGCTAATAGCAAGCCATAGCAGAGCTGGGTGTTCGTGGCACACGCCTTTAATCCCAGCACTTGGTAGGCAGAGCTAGTTAGATCTCTGTGTGGTCAAGGATACAGCCAGCATTGGAGACACACGCCTTTAATCTCAATACCAACCATAGAAGATCTGGAGGTCTGTACAAACAGACAGTGACGAGGCGGTCATGTGGTTGGGTTTACAACCAATGAGAAGGCAGAACAGAAAGTCTATATAAAGACAAACACTCAGGAACTAGGTCTCTCTTGGCTGAAGAGGCTAGCTGCAGCAGACAGGTAAGGCTCTTAGCTCTGATCTCTTGGCTTTCTTCTTTGCATTGGTTCTGTGTTTCTTATTTAATAAGATGGTTGGTTACATCTACAGCCCGGTCCCACTTCTGGTGCTCTTTTCTGCTTCCTGGTGTCTAGTGGCCACATGTGGAGATCCACCATGAGGTCCAGCCACCATGGAGTGTGTCACCATGCCTTTCCCACCGTCGTGACCCAAATCCCCCTGAATGGTGAGCCAAATTTAATTCTTCAACCTTAATTGTTTCTGCTAGGTATTTGGTCACCTGGAAAATTAACAGGATGATGTTTGGCAATTCAGAGGGGTCCTAACACCAGGTAGTTGGTTGCCAAACTACCAACAGGACTAGAAAAGTTCCCTGTACCCCTGCACTGTGATACCATGAGCCGCTGTGAGTCTGTAAAAAGATGCTAGGGAGTCCAGGGATCATGTCTGCCTCTCCTCCTCTCCCATCATCCCCACAGCTGAGTGCACATGCAACACCTGCATGTGTGACTTTAATATTTGCTGCTCTATCCCAGGGTCACTTTCAAAGTCCACCTCATCCATCTAGACCCCTACCTGGGTGTCTAGAGGACAGTTCATCATCTCAGAGGCAAGGGTCCTGACTGAGCTCTGACATCTCACCCAACACTGCTCCACTTACCTCCTTCCCCAGCAGTGGGTGCTGACTTTGCCCTTAACAGTTGCTCAGACCAAAATTGCTGGGGTCATAATTGATTCCTTTCCCATACATCCCTTAATAATACATCAGTGAAAACAGTCAGCTCTCCGTTAAACTACATCCTTTATGGGACCATTTGGCACTACCTCTACCTAGTTGGAGCCGTCATGACCTAAGTCAAGCAATGTCCTTGGCTGTGGTTTGAGTGTGTCCCTAACTCCCTAATCCCAGGTGCCAGTGCTGGAGGCTTAGTCTCAGTGTGATGCTGATAAAAGGCAGCACCTACTCTGTAGTCTGAGTGTCCTTAGAAGGGATTCAAGCAGTACTCATGGGACATGAGTTAGATATATTTTTAATATTTTGTTATCACCGTTATTAAAGGGCACCTAGGTGCCACACAGCACACGTGGAGGCCAGAGGACAACTCTGTGCAGCTGGTCTTCTCCTTCTATCTTTATATGAACTCTGGGGGATTGAATGCTTGTCCCCCGGTGTGTTCAGCAACTGCCTTTACCCACTGAGCTATCTTGATGGCCCTGGAGTTAGTTTTCCAAAAGGTGGTTGTTAGAAAAGCGAGCTCTACCACCGAATCTGTCTCCAGATTTTTCGATATGACTAGGCATGCCCCGACCACGGTGTCATCCATCATTAGGGTCTTTACCAGAGGCCAAATCCATGAGGACAAGCTGATATTGGACTTTGTGTGTGTGTGTGTGAATCAACAACTGTTATTCTAACTTAATTCATTAATTACAATTATAGATTCAAATGGCAAACTTATTTTTTAATATTTCATCATTTTTTATTAATTCTTTGAGAATTTCATGCAGTAGATTTTGATCACATTCTCCCAGACACACCCAACTTTGTGTTCTCTTGTTATGTTTCTTCACCTAGCAAATCCAGTTTGTGCTCCCCATATATTCTTGGATGTGTGGCCTTCCACTGGAGTGTGGCTGACTTACTGGGGGTAAAACTCTCAAAGAAAACTGACTCCCCCTCTCCCAGCAGCTATCAATTGCAATAGCTCCATGGTTAGGCATGGGTATGAAAGTCCCATCTCCCCTCTCTGCTGGGATTTGGTCTAGCTTGGGCTTGCATAGGGCTTGTGTCTGTACTCACAATCACTCTAAGTTTGTATATGTAGCTTTCCTGCTGAGGTTGAGAGACACTGTTTCCTTGTGTTCATACTTCAGTTACGGCTTTTACAGTCTTTCTGCTCCCTCTTCTGAAACGATCCCTGAGCTTTGGGAGGAGGGGGATGCAGCGTAGGGATGCCGTATAGATGTCCCAGTTAGGGCTGAACATTCTGCAGTCTTTATTCTCTGCACCCTGGCCACTTGCTGGTCTCTGTGTTAATCACCATCTATACAGAAATAGAAGCTTCTCTGATTAGTGTTGAAAGACACATTAATCTATGGGTATAACACGAAGTCATTAGGAATCGGTTTAATATTATGCCCATTTAGCAGAATAATAGAAGTAGGTTCTCCCAGAGGTTCTTGGTCTGACAATGGTGCAAGGTATGGGTTTCATCTTATAGAGTGGGACTTAAATTCAACCAGAAAGTGGTTGGCTCTGCCCATAATGTTCATGCTACTACTCGTACATGGGCATATTTGCCAGGCCAGTTGTTACTGTAGCTTGTGGGGTTCACAGCTGGGTAAGACTGATGATTGCCTTCCTCCTCTGGTAATGTGCTGTCTTAGGGTTTCTACTGTTATATGCTAAAACTCCATGAGCAAAAACAACTTTGGGAGGAAAGGGCTTATTTCATCTTACAGTCTATCATCAAAAGAAGTTAGGGCATGAACTGGAGGTAGAAACCTGGATACAGGAGCTGATGCAGAGGCCATGGAGGAGTGCTGCTAACTGGCTTGCTCCTTGTAGTTTGCTAGTTTGCTTGGCCTACTCTCTTATACATCCTAGAACCACATGCCCAGGGGTGGCACCAGCTACACTAGGCTAGGCCCTTCCACATCAATCATCAATCATAGGCCAATCGGATTTACTGATTAAGATTCCTTCCTCCCAGATGACCCACCCACCTTGTGTCAAGTTGACAAAGTTAGCCAGCACAATCGACCCCTGGTCAACTTCACACACAGATACAACATTTAGGCCATGCCTTCTCTTTCTTGCTGTTCTTGGGTATCATGTTATTACAAATATCACAAGGTAAAACATTCCTACTTTTACACTCAACACTTTCAGTTTCTTTAAAACATCCAGTCTCTCTAAAACATCAAAACTCTCGCTAAAATACCCCAAATCTCTCTGAAATATCCAGAGTCTCTCTAAATATCCCAAATCTTTGTAAAATCCCCAAGTCTCTTAACTGTAAGCTCCTGCAAAACTAAAATAAGTTCAATACTTCTTATTATAAGAGGCAAGACTCAGGCAGAGTTTCAATTGGTCAGAGAAAACCAAGGTCCAACTGTGCACAGCTCAATGCCAGACATTTGGCGCTCATGGTCTTGGACTTGGCAGTGGCACTTCTCCAGCTCTGCCATCTACAGCACACACAACTTATCTCACAGACTCAGGCTGGCACCACTGCACAGCTGCTGCTATCCTTGGTGGCCATCCCATCATCGTATTGGCATCTCCAAAACGCTGAGTTGTCCTGATGCAAGTGAGCTGCCCCATCACCAATCACCTCTCCTGGGCTCTCTTGGGGGACTCTGATCCTGCCACATGGTGCCAAGTCACAACTTTTCTTCATGACCCCCCTTCTACTAAGGCTGCACCTTCACCCATGGCTCTCCTGGCCTTTCTTCAGGGACTCCAGCTCTGCCACACAGCATCAAGCCTCAACTTCTTTCAATGAGCCCTCAAAACCTTCAAAGGCCCTCAAAACCAGTACCACCTGGGTAACTCTTATACCTTACTAAAGTTGGCTTTCAGCAACTTTAGTAAGTCTCTGTGTGCTGACCCCGAGGAAATACTCACAGAAGATTTCATCTTCCAGCTGCTGCTGTCTGTCTGTCTCCTGGGTTTTTGAGACAGGGTTCCTTTGCTTAGCCTTGGCTGTCCTGGTACTTGCTCTGTAGAGATCCTCCAGTCTCTGCCTCCCAAGTGCTGGGATTAAAGGTGTGTGCCACTACACCTGGCTTGTTGGGCTCTTTTTAGTGACCACGAATTTCTCAGCTCCTGCTAACCAGCATTGATTGTCCCAGCAAAGCAAACGTTTTGCTTTAGTAGCTCTTCATTCAAAATAACATAAATGGCTTTGATAGAGTCCTTAAGGGACTTTAAAATTTCCCTCTGGAATTTCACAAGCTAGCCCTCCATCATCTGCATCGATCTCAACATTATTTTCCAAACTCCTACAGAACAGCCCAGGGAGCTCTGAGCACTCAACAGCTTTTCTGAAGTTCCAATGGTACCACAATCCTTCCCAAAACACATGGCCAGGTCTGTCACAGCAATAATAATTTCTGGCTTAGGATTTCTATTGCTGTGCTAAAACACCACGACCAAAAGCAGCTTGGGGAGGAAAGAGTTCATTTCATGTTACACTTCTGCATTACAGTCAACCAGCCAAAGAAGTTAGGGCAAGAATTGTAGGCAGGAGCCTGGAGGCAGGAACTGATGCAGAGACCGTGAAGGAGTGCTGCTGACTAGCTTGCTCCTCATGGTTTGCTCATCCTACCTTCTTATGTACCCCAGGACCACCTACTCAGGGGCAGCCCCACCCACAATCTCACATCAATCAAGAAAATGCCTGACAGCTTGCCTACAGGCCAATCATATTCTTATTAAGATCCCCCTTTCCCAGATGAGCCTACTTGTGTCAAGTTGACAGAAAGTCCATCAGCACATGCACATACACTGTCCAGCACTAGGACAGACATAGCCAGTAGAGATGAAGCTTCTAGATCAGGACCAGCTCGATACCTCCATGCCCTATGACTCAAATATGCGATATCTTCGGCAATGGGTCTTACCATCAAGTTCTAGGAGGTAACCAAGAGCACCAGCAATTGCCTTTAATGACACTAAAATCCTCTTTTTAAAAAAGTCATTGGAGGGCTGGAGAGATGACTCAGAGGTTAAGAGCACTGACTGATCTTCCAGAGGTCCTGAGTTCAATTCCCAGCACCCACATGGTGGCTCACAACCATCTGTAATGAGATCTGGCGCCCTCTTCTATATACATAATAAATAAATAAATCTTTTAAAAAAAGTCATTGGAAACCTATGACTTCTACTGTAGAAGCTTCCATAGACAGACAGGCAGACAGACAGATTTAAAATGAAGTCACTGTCTAACAAGACGGCAATGCCTTTACTAGGTACCACAAGCTAACAAATAAAGAGCCCAGTGCCAGGAGTGGGTTACATCTTTGGGATTGTTGACCACAGACGCCCCACAGATCTCCAAACAGTGCAGGCTATTATTGATCTTGGATTTCTGCCAGCTAAATCCATAGGAAAAACAAAATTATTTGTCTTATAAAGTTAGCCTGCCCCAGGAGTTTTAACAAAAACAAACAATAGCAGGCCAAAAACTCCTCTCAACAGGTCTGTCTCTACCACTCCTAGGTCTCCCATCAGCACCAGGACTGGAGTCCCCTGCCACCACACCCAGTCAAAGTAAACCTGAAGTCCTTGGGTGGTCCACAGGTCCCAACTGAAGCAGCCCCTTCCTCCCCCACCTCTATGACAGCTTCCTGCATGTCTTCCCAGTTCTTGGTCCACTACGGGCCACAAGCGCCTCCTTGCTGTTCTGGAAGCCAAGTTGCCGCGTTCCTGAGTTGTTCAGGATTTCCCCTCACCTCTCTTAGTATCCTCAGGAAGACTGACCTTGATGTAATAGGGGGAAATGTGTCCCCTCCAAGAGTGAGGTGTTCAAGTCTGGACCCACCTCACCAGTGCTTGAGAATGAGACTGTGCTTGGAAATAAAGTTTAAAGAGGTGATTAAGCTCAGCTAGGTCACAGGTCAACAAGTGGCCCCAGAAGAACGTGAGGGTGACAGAACCGAGAACAATGTCTACACTCGTGGAAGGGAGGCCTTAGGAGAAAGCAGGCCTGCTGCCATCTTGGCCTCGGTCTTACGGCTTCTATTGTTGCAACCAAACACCATAAGCATAAGGCAAGCTGGGGAGGAAAGGGTTTATCTGGCTTACCCTTCCACAGCGAAGTTCATCATTGAAGGAAGTCAGGACAGGGCAGGAACCTGGGGGCAGGAGCTGATGCAGAGGCCATGAAGGGGAGCTGCTTACTGGCTTCCTCTCCATAGCTTGTTCAGCCTGCTTTCTTACAGAACCCAGGACCACCAGCCCAGGGATGGCACCACCCACAATGGGCTGGGCCCTACCCCATTGATCACTAGTTAAGAAAATGCCTGACAGACTTGCCTATGACCTGATCTTATGGAGGCATTTTCTTTTTTTTTTTTTTTTTTTTTTTTTTTCATTTCTTTTTTTTTTTTTTTATTAATTTATTTTGCAATACAATTCAGTTCTACATATCAGCCACGGATTCCCTTGTTCTCCCCCCCTCCCGTCCCCCTCACCTTCCCCTCAACACCCCCCCCCCCATTCCCATCTCCTCCAGGGCAAAGCCTTCCCCACAGACTGAGGTCAACCTGGTAGACTCAGTCCAGGTAGGTCTAGTCCCCTCCTCCCAGGCCGAGCCAAACAATCCTGCATAGGCCCCAGGTTTCAAACAGCCAACTCATGCAATGAGCACAAGATCTGGTCCCACTGGGAGGCATTTTCTTAACTGAAGCTCCCTCCTCTCAGATGACTTTAGCTTGTGTCAAGTTGACATAACACTAGTCAGCACAACCCCTGACTTCTAGCCTCCAGAATTGCAGGGAGACACGATTCTGTCATGTAAGCCACCCAAACAGTACTTTGCTGTGACATTGTCCTCACAGACCTGTACACATGATCACACTCTGTTCTGCACCTTGCCCTTCCCTCTGACCTCTGACCTCTGGGCCTGCCTCTGCCTTTGCCCCTCACATTATTCATCACCTCCAGCACACTTCCTTGCTGAGGTAGGTGTTTATTGCTTGCAGTTTGGGTCCCCCAAACACACACATCACATGAGCTTTGTAAGGGGCTGGATTTTTTAAAAAAAGATTTATTTACTTTTATTTTACGTATATGAGCATTTGCCTGCACATACTCATGTGTACCTTCTGAGTACCTGCGACTCCCTGGAATTGGAGTTACAGACTGTTAATCGTCACCATGGGAGGGCTGAGAACTGAACCCAGAAATTCTGCAAGTGCCTCTTAATGGCTGAACCATATCTCCAGCACGTTTCCCAGCCCCCCTCTTTTTTCTTTGACTCAGCATTCCAAGCATCCCCAGAAGTATGTGACAGGTAGCCGGTGCTCAGTAACTACCCACTGGTGGGTGGATGTTAAGACTCTGGTGCTTATACCCCTATCACTAGGCACCTATCTTCAGAGAGGCAGTGAATGATAGGGAAGCCATGATTTCACGGAGCTGGCTGCAGGTGTAATATCATAAACGAAGGAGGAAGACTGTTTCTGAAGTAGTTTTCTGTCTTACCATCTGTCCCCATTGTCCACACATCTGTTAGTAAGTGGCAGCCCTTGCCCATTAAGACTGAAAATCAGAGAATGCACCTGGATTTTCCCCTCCCCTGAACAAAGCCCACACATCCTTTCTCAGTGTCCTTGACACAACGCCTACACACACAGCTCCACATACAGCCTACACATACAGATGTTCAGCCCCTTCATACAGTTCCCATATACAGCGCTCTCTCTCCCTCCCCCTTCTGTACACACACACACACACACACACACACACACACACACACACACACACACACGTGGGCTAACATTTTTCAGCTCACTTTTATTATGCACCCCTGTCGGTCTCTCTTACTTGAGATATGGAAACAGGGGATCTGACATCGTGGTGGGCACCGACCCCAAGCTCCAAACTTATTTGTCTCTTTTTGTTGCTGCTCTGGCTTTCTGCACTGTGCACCCCCGGCCAACTGGGGTGGGGGTGTCACGGGCTGGTTTCACCTGGGGTATCTGCCTCCCACTAGGCCGGGAGCCAACATCCGACGGCCCTCTCACCTTGACCGAGACCCCTTTCCAGCTGCAGAAGGCATCGTAGGCGGCGCGCACGGCGGCGCGGGCCTCGGGCACCCCGCAGTCGGCCACGGTGCCCAGCGTGGCGCCGCTGGCCGGGTCCTGCACGGGGAAGGTGGCGGGGGCCGGGAGCCAGCGGCCTCCCACGAAGCTGTCCCCCGCGGAGTAGGTCGGCGGGGAGGCCAGCGGGGCCGCGGGCGTAGCTGCGACACTGGGCTCCTGCGGACGCCGGGCGGAGGCAGCGGCCGGGAGGCGGCAGCGCCCGGCGCGCGGCCCAGAAACTCCGCAGCAGAAAGCAGGTCGCCATGGCCCCGCAGTGGCGGCGACAGAGGCAAGGGACAGGCAAGCGGGCTCGCAGGAGCTCAGGGGTCGCGGGGAAGCGGGAGCGCGGCGGCGGGGACGCGCAGGGCGGCGGGGACGGCGGCGGGGACGGCGGCGGGGGATGGCGGGGACGCCGAGAGCGCCCCCTCTCTGTGCTGCTGGAGCTGCATGGTCCTGAACCGGCCTGTGCTCCCCGGGGCGCCCTTCCCCAGGGCCTGCGAAGCGGAAAGACTCCTAATAAGATGAACTTGCACACATAAGTCACCTTTCCCGCTGTCGGGCGCTCACCTGCCATTTCTAAGGCCTTCATTGTGACAGGAGAACCTTCTTTTCCCCCGTTCCCCAGCCCTAGCAATCTGCTCTCGGGGTAGAGATGGCACCAAGGCTAAAATCGAGGTTCCACACGCTGCAGCTCCTGAACACTGGGATTGAGAACCATTGTTTAATGAGGGGCGAAGTGCAATTCAGCAGTCTGCCCCTTGAATGCTTTTCTTCATCTCCGGTTCATGAATTTGGAGTAGAGCGCTCCTGAGCACTTGGGATTCGGGGCAACCATTTAACCAGTGTCGAAGTGAGGCTCAGGGATTCCTCTTGATGCTTTTCTGCATATTTCCTCTGTTGGGCCTTTGCAAGTAGATTGGGATGCTGTATGTCCTATCTGCTGTAGGCCAAGCAACTAGAAAGGCTGAAGTCGGGCCAGTTAGTAACTGGAAGCAACCAAGGCCCACACCTTTAATCCCAGCATTTTGGGAGGCAGAGGTAGGAGCTGCTCTGTGAGTTCAAGGTCAACCAGGGCTACTTAGTGAGACCCTGTTTAAAAAAATGTCAACAAGAGTGTGAGGATTGAACATAGCGCAGTCACCTTAAACAGCATCTTCATCCTCCTGTTACAGCAAGGAACCCCAAGTTAATTTGGATAAAAGAAATAGCAGGTCTGTGCTCAGAATTTGTGGGGTCAAATGCAACTCAACATTGTGCATTTTTTTAAAGATTTATTTACTTATTTATTCATTCATTTATATGGGTACTTTGTCAGCATATACATCTGCACACCAGAAGAGGGCATCAGGCAGTTGTGAGTTGCCATGTGGGTGCTGGGAATTGAACTCAGGACCTTTGGAACAGCAGAGAGTGCTTGTAACCACTGAGCCACCTCGCCAGCTCCCTTGTGCATTATTTTAAGATCCCAAGATTAAATATTTTCTCATGCTCAATTACTATAAATTGTGTGAGAATGTCTTGCTGGCCTTTCTAGAGCATATAGGTTCTTCATTTTAAAAAGATAATAATAATAATAATAATAATAATAATAATAAATAATTATTGAGGAAACATGTTACTGTGTACCCTAGTAGAAGGAAGACCTACATCTCACAGCCTTCCTTCCTAGAGTTCTGGATTTACAGGCAAGTGCTACATGCCCCAGTTAGGATACTGTATTTGCAAAATGCCTAGGATGTCCTTTTAACTGTTGACTTTGTCTTCTGCTGAGTCAGAGCCTCCCAGCCTTGTGCCACTCACATCTGGCAGAAGATCTAACAGCAGCATTTAATGCAGGTGGGTGTAGACATGTATGTGCCTGTGTTCGTTTGTTTACTATTTTGTCCTGTATTTTATTGAGGGAAGTCCGGGTCAAGGTAAGCAGGGCCTCGGGTGCTATCAAAAGCGGTTTGGCCTGGATGCCTGCTGCCTGCAGGGGGAGCTCTGCTGACAGCCCATTCTACCTTCTCTGGGCATTCCTTCATTCCTTCAGAGCAGGTCTTAACCACTGTAGGTCACACACTTGAAATCAGCTGTGTATCTCAGGTTCCAGTCCTGAATTATTTGCTCCAGTGTAGGATTTATTCTCTCTCTCCCTCTTTCCCTCTCTTCCTCTCCCTCTCTCCCTCCCTCTCCCTTCCTCTCTCTCTCCCTCCCTCCCTCTCCCTCCCTCCCACTCTCTCTCTCTTTTCCTCCTTCTCCCTCTCTCCCTCCCTCTTCCTTTCCTCTCTCCCCCACTCACCCTCTCTCTCTAACTTCAAACAAACAAACAAACCAGAAATAAAAACCAGGATTTCATTCTGTAACCAAAGCTGACCTCAAAGGCACTATATAGCACAGGCTGGCCTTGAACTCAGGAAATCCACTTCGCCAGTCTCCCGAGTGCTGGGGTTCTAGGCCTGTGTCACCACCCTGGCTTGAGAAGCTGTTTGAAATTCTTCCTGTCCCCCTTCTCGACTGACTTGCCTCCCTAGGATCTTATCACTCTCAGTGTTTATTTCTTTTAAAGTGAGAAGGGAAAAGAAACCCCGATTTGGGTATAATCCTGCTATATTATCTTCACACCAACGCAGTAGTCAAATCATCATGTATTTACTTGTTTGCTGAAGGAGGGAGCTCACCAAGGCAACAGTCCCTGTAGTCTGAGAAGTGGCACTCCCCGTTTCCCATACTGTTTTGTGCCCTCCAGAGAGCCCCCCCTCCCGTTTGGAGTGGGAACAATCCTCTCCAGCCTCCTAGCTTACTTCTCTGGCGGCTCCTAGATCTTGGATAGGTATGCTCACTAGGACCCTTGGGAGAAATGCACTGGGAGTGGGGGTGTGGGGGTGGAGGGGTGGAGGAGTGGGGGTGGGAGAGTGGGGGTGGGGTGGGGGTGGGAGAGTGGGGGTAGGAGTGGGTAGGCGGGGTTTTCCCTTTTCTCCTTATGTTCTTGGGCACTATTAATTTCCAGTTCCTGGCTTTTAAAATTTATTTATTTGTGTGGAGGAAGGGGAGGGTTGCCAGAATTGGGGAGAACCTTCTCCTACCATGTGGGTCCCAGGGATTGGACTGGGCAGCAAGCACCTTTACCTGCTGAGCTAGCTCTAAGGCTCTCTAAGTTCCTGGCTTTGTCCACCCTCTGCCCCAGCTGCTGTCATGGTCCTGTAGTGGCAGTGGCATATGTCCTGGAGAAATGAGCTGCTGTAGTCTGGACACTAAAAGTATATCTAAAGCGGGGCCTGGTGGCTCATGCCAGCGTGGGGAGGTAGAGGCAAAGAGCTTGAGAACTCAAGGTAGGGGCTGGGAAGATGGCCTAGTGGGTAAACATGCTTGCCTCACAAGCTTAATGCCCAAGTTCAATCTCCAGAACCGAAAAAGGGGGGTGCAGTAGCACATGTCTGCCGATTCCACCGCTCTAACAGCAAGATGGGAGGTGAAGGCAGGTAAGCCAACTGGAAGCACCAGTTAGCTTGGAATAGAGAAGCAGACCCTGCCTCGAGAGGAACCCTGCCTCAACAAAGTGTGCGTGTGTGTGTGTGTGTGTGTGTGTGTGTGTGTGTGTGTGTGTGTATGTGTATATGTGTGTCCTAAAACTTGTCGTCTGACCTCCACAGGTACTCCTGCATTCAAACTCACAGATAAATACACACACACACACACACACACACACACACACACACACACATTAAAAAAAAGAAATCAAGGCATAACTCAGCTACATAGGGAGTTTGAGAACAGCCTAAGGTCATGTGTGCCTTATAAAAAATATTGCACCTCATTTATCTGCACGTGAAGACCCGCTTTCATTTCACAGCCTTCAACCCATTTTGCTCTATATCCACATTTAAATTTTTAGAAATGATCTTATACTGACTACCTGAGTGCAAAGTCTTTTTCTTGATTAAAAATAAATCAATAAGTGGGTTTGGGCTGTAGCTCAGTGGTAGGACATTTGCCTAGAATGAAGGAAACTCTGGATTTGATCCTCTGCACTACAAAACCCAAACAAAACAGGAATCAATGAGGAAAAATAATAGGAATCCATAGTGAATTTGAGTGGGAAAGTTCTTTCTGAAGAATAGTTGTGAAGATATTATATACTTACTGTATACTAATCTCCATTAAAAATGCATTGTAGCCGGGCAGTGGTGGCACATGCCTTTAATCCCAGCACTTGGGAGGCAGAGCCAGGTGGATCTCTGTGAGTTCAAGGCCAGCCTGGTCTATAGAGTGAGTTCCAGGACAGGCACCAAAACTACACAGAGAAATGCTGTCTCAAAACACACCCCGCCCCCCAATGCATTGTATATTTCCTCATCTGATGTTCACAATGGCCCATAGGGTGGAAACTATCATTATCTCCGAGTCACAGAGAAGCAGAAGCGTATTTTAATAACTTGCACGTGGTTTCTCACTGAGCCTAGAGCTCACCGATTTAATTAGGCTAGCTGACCAATGAACTTCCGGGATCTGCCTGCCCCTGGCTCCCCAGCACTGGGGTTATGGATGCACAATACTGTGCCTGGCTTTTACATGATGCTAAGGATTGGGACTTGGGACCTCATGCTTGTGTTTTAAAGACTAAGCCATCTCCCTAGCATTTCAGGCAGTTTTCTTGATACTGAGAACTATAGATTAGCCTTCTCTTAAAGTCATAGCTTTAAGAGAAACATGTAATCCTGTTTTCATGGTTACAAAATAACACAAACTTTATAAAAACTCAAAATAATATTATCACATAACCATCACATTGTACTAAGTGAGGAATTCCTTCCTGGCTTGGTTTTCTGATATCTGCTTAGCCCTTTTAGGCAGGATTTTTTCCTGGTGATCCTTGGCAGTCCTCTTTCTGCTCTCTTTTTTGTTGTTTTAAGGTTATTACATTTATTTACTTGTATATATGAGTGGGGAAATCAATTCTCTACTTCTGCCATGTGCACCCTGGGTATTGAACTCAAGTCATCAGGCTTGGCAGCAAGTGCCTTTAGACACAGAGCCATCTTGCCAGCCGTGTTGTTTTTAAGAAAAGGTCTCAGTGTAGTCCAGGTTAGCCTCAAACTCCTGTAAGCCATCCTGTCTCAGTCTCCAGAGTGCTGGGATTACAGTGTCGGCAGCCACACCTGATTTTCTGTTATTGATTGGCCCTTCTTGGGTGCCCCTAAGTTTACTAAAGTACCAGTTTATGGTCACTGCCACCTCACCTGCAGACTTTAGGAGGATCAGAATGAGAGGGGACCACCTCAGACTTCTGCAGGCAGAGTGGCCTGGCGGACCCCCACCCCACCCCCCAGATTGTGTGGATGGTTAGGTCAAGAGGACACAGAGGAGGGCATGTTCGTTGAGGGGACAACTGGTTCCCACTTCAGGTGATTGTCATGTCAGGGGGGATGTTGAGTCAGGAAGTCAGTTCTAGATTTATATGTGAATTTACTGACTTAAAAAAAGTTAAGTCGCCGGGCGGTGGTGGCGCACGCCTTTAATCCCAGCACTCGGGAGGCAGAGCCAGGCGGATCTCTGTGAGTTCGAGGCCAGCCTGGACTACCAAGTGAGTTCCAGGAAAGGCGCAAAGCTACACAGAGAAACCCTGTCTCGAAAAACCAAAAAAAAAAAAAAAAAAAAAAAACAAAAAACAAAAAACAAAAAACAAAAAAAAGTTAAGTCTGGCTAGGTATCCTGGCTCATAACTTCAGTGGGAACACTGGGAGGTAGAAGCAGGAGAATCCGGAATTTAAAGTCATCCTTGGCTACCTAATAAGGTCAGAGCTATTCTGGCATCCATGAGATCCCACTGACAAAACCAAAAGCAAGCAAGGCGGTGTAAGTTTATAAACACCCTGATAGCCAAATCAAACATAACAAAACAAAACACTGACTTCTTGCTTGTGGCTTAAAAGTAATAAGCAGTCAGGGCCAGTGTCCCTAGACGAGGAGAAGTACAGAATTCATTTCTTGGGGGTTAAATGGGGCTGAGTTAAGATTACGAAACAAAGGCTGCCTGGCAGACAGCCGACTCAAATTATGCGGTCTTTTGTTCATTCATCTCTTCCCCTTGCTTAGCCTGAGAGTGAACGCTGTTTCCTCCAGTCCTTTGGGATCGCACGGCGTCTTTCAGCACTTACAATGCATCGTTCGGGTGTTAAGATCACCATCATTTCTGTCCATGAATGACCTGAATTGCTTCTCTTGTTCTGCCTGTTGCTGATTGGCTACTTCATGATGAGTGTGTTCTGAGTCCAGCATTGTCCAGACCCTTGTCTCTTTGCCCTAATCTGCTTCCTGCCTCCACCTCCCAGGTGCAGTCAGTATCTTTGGGCTGCAGGAATCCTTCCTTGCAACACATCTCAGGTAAGTCCTGTTGGAAGAGCCAGAGTAGAAGGCCAGGAGTGGCTGGGGTTGTGTAACACAGACAAGTGTCAGTATCTGTTGCCAAATATAAAAAGAGAAGCCGGTTCTAGGTGATCACCATAAAAGCTCTCCCAGCATGCACTTGGGGCTTGGGAGGATGAGGAAACTTTGTTAAGTGTGAGCAGAGGATGTCTAAGACGAGGTGGCAGTCTAATAGAGTGACCATCAGCTGGCACAGGCAAGTATCTTGTAGAAAGCAAGTTGAAGGCAAGTTTGGTTTGCTGTGCCAATTGCGTGTTGAGGAAAAGTCTAGGTGACTGAGATGATAAAGTGCCTCTATCAGCAGGCTTTGTAGATCCATCAGATTGCTTTCTCTCCCCTCCCAGGTGTCTGTTTGCTGTTCTGGAAAAGCTAAACAGTGGTTGATCCGTGGACTTGATTGGAAAACAGTACTATTTTGAAACAAGGCTTGGTTTCCTGTGTCAGTAACCTGTGTAGAGGGAACACACGGAGTCTGTGTCTGGATTTTGGAGTCATAGTTTGGCTACAGCTTGGATTGTCTCCACATTAGCAGAGCAGCCGGGGGAGAAATAACAACATGTCTGCTGGCAGGCTGTGGTCTGGCCTGCTGCTCCTGCTGTCTTTTTTCTGCTCTAGAAGTTCAGCTTGTGGCCTCTCAACACATGTAGAAATAGGTAAGTACTGGGCCTTATTTATCTCTCTGTCTTTCCGTGGGTTTTAGAGACAGGATCTCCTGATGTAGCTCTGGCTGACTTGGAGATCACTATGTAGAACAGGCTGGTCTCCAAGTTGAGGGGATCTTCCTACCTCTCCTGAATGCTGGGATTATGGGTGTTTTGCATCATTCCTGGTCCTTTGTGTTAGTTCTTAAAGATTATTAGTTTTAAGTTTTTGTGTGTAGGTATGTGCACATGCATGCAGGTGCCTTTGGAGGTCAGAGGCATCAGACCCCTCTGGAGCTGGAATTACAGGCAATTATGAGCTACCCAACATGGGTGCTGGTGACCAAATTATGTCCCCGTCAAGGGCAGTATGTGCTCTTAACAACTGAGCCATCTCTCCTCCCCTCTTTGTGTGTTATTAAAAGGACAAGAGTCTGTCAGTAAGCTTGAGAAAGAGATTGAAGATCTATTCCATATATTGGCACAATTCTCCCTGCTGTGGGAAATGGCCTGACAGTGGAGAAGAGAGAGGCAAGATTGGATGTGTCCAGGGCTAGGAAGTGGCAGGTGGGCTTGGTGGAGGGATAGGTAGGTGAGAGAACCGAGACCCTTTATGCTAGGCCACTGAGTGTTCCTGGCAGGATAGCAAGGATCTGAAGAAAGTCACAGGACTAGGAGAGAAGGACTGTGGGTGCTACGGCAGGGGTGTGAGATTATTTTTGTTGCTTTTTGCACTTCTTAGGACAGGCATTTCCAGGTAGATGGAAAGGGCCATGTATGGCCGTGGGAATGGGTCCCTGAGTCAAGTGGCTGTTAATGGCTCTTATGAGCATGATGCATCATTTGAGCTTTGAGGGCCACCCTCACTTCCATCACTGACCTAAATTATTTCCCAGGGGTTAAGTGCTACCTATGGGCATTAAGGTGCTTGGCTTCAGGGAGGTTAAGGCAACTGATGAAGCTGGGTGGTTGTTAATATTACAGGAGTCCAGCTTAGCATTAGGAGTTCTGCAGGAGAAGGCCACCCACTCCAGTGTGCCTGACCTTGGAGGCAGAGGCAGAGTGATCCAGAGTACACTTGTTATCTAGTGCTGGCTAGTCATTGTCAACTTAACAGTTCTGGGAAGAGGGACTCTCAACTGACAATTGCCTCCATCAGATTAGGCTGTAGATAAGTCTGTGCTGCATTTCCTTGATTCATGATCCAGGGGGGAGGTTCAGTTCACTGTGGGCAGGAGATGTCTGGGTGTATAACACAACAGGCTGAGCAAGCTATGAGCAAACAAGCCAGCAAGCACTGTTCCTCCATGGTCTCTGCTTCAGCTCCTGCCTCCAAGTTCCTGTTCTGAGTTTCTGCCCTGATTTCCCTCAATGAAGGACTGTGATTGGGGTGTATAAGCCAGTAAAAGCTTTCCACCCCAAGTTGCTTTGGGTCATGGTGTTTAATTCCGAAACAGAAATCAAAGTAGGACATAGATAGTGGATTTAGATAAGTGAAAACAGGCGGGGTTTTTAGATTTACCTTTTCTAACTTTGTTAAGGTATAATTGACAAAAATAAATTGTATAAATTTAAGATACGTGATGTGATATGTTGATAATCTAATTAAAGCCCTCATCACTTTACATAGCTACCATCCTAAGCATGTGTGTGGGTCTCTCCTAACAAAGGGATTTGCTTCATTTTTTTTTTTTTTTTTTTTTTTTTTTTGGTTTTTCGAGACAGGGTTTCTCTGTGTAGCTTTGCGCCTTTCCTGGATCTCGCGCTGTAGACCAGGCTGGCCTCGAACTCACAGAGATCCGCCTGCCTCTGCCTCCCGAGTGCTGGAATTAAAGGCGTGCGCCACCACCGCCCGGCGGGATTTGATTCTTATGAAATGTATTTATGAATTTTTTTAACATGTGGAGAATATAAGACAATTCATTATACAATTAAAATAGGAGTGCATTCTACAGTGATTTTAAGATTAATTTTAGGTAGATTTGATGCCCTAAGTTTTCTTTTATTTCAATGAGGATGACATTATTTCATACTTATGCCACCTATATTAGTTACAAAGAGTGACAAGATTACAGATATAATAGGAACATTTACCATTGCAAAGGAAATCTAGATTCTGAGCCATGGCAGGCAGGGCCCTAAGATCACAGTTGCCAGTGAAAGGGACACAGAGGGCTGGATTTGCAGATGAGGAAATGGATCCTACCATTTCTGGCTCGCTCTTGTCTTGACTGTGAGTCTGCCGTTCTTTCTATCCAACATTACTACCTAAAGAGAGTCAGGAAGCGATGGGAAAGGGACCCTTTCAGCGATTAGACAGTCCTGCTGTAAACTAGGTGTGTGGTTCTGAGCAACCCATGGTGCCTGTGTGTCCCACTAAGCTGGGAGAGGGCAAGCTAATGAATTCTGAAGGGTTTTCCAACTCTAAAGCGACAGAAGCTCAAAGGGAACACAGGAAAATGAAAATAACTTTTTAAAAATCTTTGGAGTCAAACAAACAAACAAACAAACAAACAAAACCCTTCAGAGTTTCTGTGTTGGTTCCTGATGGATAGGTAAATCTTAATGGATATTTAAAAATATCTAATCAGGTTGTAGTAGTAGTAGCTTATTCTTGTAGTCCCAGCAATGGGGAGGCAGAGGCAGGAGGATAATTGTGAGTTCTAGGCCAGCTTGGGTGACAGAGTGAAACCCCTTTTCAAAAAAATGATCTATGTCTACAGACATACATGAAATAAAACCTGCACAAATTCTAAGATTTTTCATATAAAAGGCAACTGAAATCCCATCTTATATTTACCAACAACTTAGATGATATAGCTGGCTCATTTTTTTCAGTTCTTATGTGAGACCTGAGTGGAAGATTGATATTTATGTCAACTCATTATTAGAGTTATCCTCATTCAATGGTTTGTGTTGGGAAAACACTGGAATCCTGCGTCTGGATTATTTGTATGGTTTATGACTTGATTGTTAGGGTGTCAATGAATATAATAGAGGATTGGGTTTTTTTTAATTGATATATGACTTTAAAAAAGATGAATGTGATTCAGGGCTGGAGTGATGGCTCAGCAGTTAAGAAAACTGATTGCTCTTCTAGAGGATCTGGATTTGATTCCTAGCACTCCCACCCATATGACCTCTCACTACTGTCTATATTCTAGGGATACAGTTCCCTCTTCTGGACTATGAAGGCACCATATGCATGTGGTGCATAGACATATATGTAGGCAGAACCCCATACATATAAAAATAAATCTTTAAAAAAGTGAATGTGATTCGCAGTAGAAATAAGGTGTTGCCACTAAATGTGTGTTCCCAGGAAGGTCAGCCCTTTCTCTGATGCTAAGGTTCAGGTTGGATCTCTATGTGTCTGTGTGTAGAGGGTGGAATAGGCAACTTTCCAAGGTAACCTCGTCCTTCTGAATTATTTCAATCATGAATTGCACTTGAGGATCATTGATTAGCTATGCTTTGAGCTTTTCTTGTATTTTGTGTTTAGGTTTATCTACTTAGTTCTGAGGCAAATACCATGACAGTTTCTGTTTCCCAAGTTCCTCCCAAATGACTGTTACTCTGTCCTCACTCAGTATTTATTTTCTGTGGTTCTCTCAGCCAACCTGTAAGGTAGCATTTTGTTTTCATTTCACAGAGGCCGGAACTGAGGTCTACAGTGTTAGGTAACTTGTCCAAGGTCATAGTTAGTTAAGAGGAAATTTTAAATTGCCATTCAAGTTTGATTTGTATTCTGATACAGTTACGGTTAATATAATAATATAATATAAATATTTTTGGAACAATTATGCCTTAGCCAGAGGTGGTGAAAGATGCATTTAATCCTAGCACTTGGGAGGAGGCAGGTGGATCTCTGGGAGTTCAAAGCCAGTGTGGTCTACAGAGTTCCATGCCTGTCAGGGCTACACAGAGAGACCCTGTCTCAAACAAACAAACAAACAAACCAAAAACAGTTGTGCCTGAAGAAAACCTCAAGTGAATACAACCTTACTTTTTTTATTTCCAGTTTTCTCCATAGTTTGCAATTGAAAAATTCTCTTTTCCTCAAAAAATGATCTCTGCGGGGTTAGAGAGATGGTTCATCAAGTAAAAGTGCTTCTTGCTCTTGCAGAGGACCCAAGCTCACTTCTAAGCACCCATGCTGGAGGGCTCACAACTGTGTGTAATTCCAGCTCCAGGGGATCCTATGCCCTCTTCTAGATTCCATGGGTTTTCATGTACATATAAACACACACACACACACACACACACACACACACACACACACACACACACACATACACACACACACTTTAAAAGAAATCTTTTAAAATAAGATCTCTGGTAAGTACAGTTGAACTTAGCTCGTATGGTATTCATTTCTTTCAGGACACAGGGCTCTGGAGTTTCTTCAGCTTCAAGATGGACGCATTAACTACAAAGAGGTAGGGAGTTTCTGGATTTCTGTTGATTGTACATACATTTTCCTCTGTGGGTGTCAAACAAAGGTCTAAACATATCTTTAATCTTAAGAGTTGTCCTTATATCTTTATAAAACTAACATTGTGGTTAAAAGGTACACATCTCCAGTGCCACTCAGATATTATATATGTATGTATACAAATATATATGTTTATTTAAATTTTTTTTTTTTTGGTTTTTCGAGACAGGGTTTCTCTGTGTAGCTTTGCGCCTTTCCTGGAACTCACTCTGTGTTTATTTAAATTTTAAACATTTTAAAATTTAAATATTTAGGTAATATAATTCATAATTTGAAAACATGTTGTTTCTTTGCTTTTTGCAATATTTGGTATAGAATCCAGGGCCTCGTGCATGCTAGGCAATAGCTTTACTAGTAAACTACATCCCTGGCCCTTGAAATAATTTTTTTTTTTTTTGGTTTTTTGAGACAGGGTTTCTCTGTAGCTTTGGAGCCTGTCCTGGACTAGCTCTGTAGAACAGGTTAGCCTCAAACTCATAGAGATCCGCCTGGCTCTGCCTCCCAAGTGCTGGGATTAAAGGCATGCGCCACCACCTCCTGGCGAAATAATTTTTATATATTTTTTTTTCTTATAAAGAGAGGTCTTACTTGAGAGAAATCACTCATTCATTTTCTACTTTTTATCACTGTGTGTTGTCCACATCTTTATCATCAGAAGGAGGAGCAGGAAGTCTCTCTCTCTCTCTCTCTCTCTTTCTCTCTCTTTCTGTGGTGTGTGTGTGTGTGTGTGTGTGTGTGTGTGTGTGTGTGTGTGTGTGTGTCTAGAGTGTATTACTGGAAACTGAACCCAGGGCCATACATGTTCTAGATAAGAGTTGTAGCCTCAGCCTGAACTCAGAAGCCAGAGGTCTTTATGAAGAAGTGTGCTATTTCTGTGTCTCCTCGCACCTGTAGGACTGTATGATGGGTCACCTGTGCCCATCCTGAAGTCCGTTTAACCCATTGTGTCCCTATGCACTGCTCCTAGTTGTGTGATAGTCATAACAATGATAATAAACAATATAATACTTAACATTCTAGGGCAAAGATGAGTCTTAAAGACTGACATTGATAGCAGTGGTCAGCAATCTCTTGCGACATCAGAACTGACTCAGATCATTGGTCTGATGAGATGGCTCAGCAGGTAAAGGTGGTTGCTGCTGAGTCTGCCAACCTGAATCTGGTCCCTAGACCCCAGACAATGGAAGGGGAAAAAAACATACTTCTGAAAATTGCTCTCTGACCTCTACATATGGGGTATGGCACACATGCACAAATAACTAAATGTAAAAAGAAAGGCAGGTGGACAGACAGGCATTGTTAATTCTACCAATCGAGAATAAGACCTCTACCACAGTTTAAAGCCAAATTGGAAACAAGCTTTAATTAAATACTGGCCAGGTCCATCTCTGTTTTCCCAGAAAAAAAAAAAAAATGGCCCCAAATAAAGTTTTACAGTAGCTTAAGTATTTCCCATCAGGTCCTATCAGGGGCAAGCATACATCCTGATGTACCTCCAGCTTATATCCAATCAGGGGCAAGTGTACATCTTGACTTATTTCCTGCTTGTGAATGTCCCACCCGCAGGTGATCAAGCACATCTGGTGCAGATGGGGCAAACAAACGTGTTTAGGGGAGTGAAAACATGTGGCTTGTGATCTCCCATAAACAATAGCCTCCAGCATTTCAGGGACATGTGGTTTGTGATCTCCCATAAACAGTAGCCTCCAGCATTTCAGGAACTATCTGTCCTTGGGCAAGGGGCTTGTAGATTAGAGGCATCTTTTTGTTTCATGGATCTCTAAGGCATAGTAATTAAAACTTAAAATGTAACTTTGGCTCTCACAGCATGCAGCAAGTTCTGGAAAGGTCCCAAACACAAGCACTTTCTCCCCATTGAGTTGGGGCTGCCCCCCTCCTAGTTTCACAATGAGTTCCTTAAATACGTTGTTATTATTATTATTATATTTATCAATCTTGTGTGTGTTTTGGGGGGAGGTGCATGCCATCTCTCATGGTTCAGGATGAGGTATTGTTTACATTCTTTCAAGCTTTTTTGTGCCCAGCTGTCCATAAAATGTAGCCTTGTTCTCTGGAATTCTATGGAGGTGTCATTGTGTGGCTTGAAGCTGGACAGCATCATCAATGAGTCTGATTTAACATTCCTATCATGGGTGGGGAGGCCCAGCAAGTGTTGCTCAACTGTCCTTCCCTATCAGACAGGGTAACATTTCTTTAGGGCTAGACTCGGCCAAAATGTCCCCACCTTTAAGTTTGAGTTTCTGGGACCTACCTGGGGCAGGGAAATTCTAGTTTTTACATTCCACTTTTGGAGGAAGTTCTGAGTCAGGAATCATGAACAAAAATCACATTCATGTGTATGTACTTCATAGACACACGTACACATAAACAGTCTCAATTCCTTTTGTGTTTTACTCGAAAATTTTGATAAATATTCAGATTTGATAGAGGTTTTGCTTTTATGGTTTATTTTTTATTCTTTTCTCCCTTGCCGTCAAAATTGGGCTGGGCAGGTTGGTAAACACCTGCCATTCCAGCACTTGGGAGGCTGAAGACAGTTCAAGGTCTCCTTTGACTATATAGTGAGTTCAAAGCAAGCCTAGGTTAGGAGTGACCCTGTCTCACAAAAGGGTGTTTCATTCTAGGTTTAACTTGGCCTTTTAATTATTAACTTATTAATAAGGTTCAATGTATTTCAAGAAAGTAGAAATTTTTCTGTTACCTCATCTGTTAATTGCCTATGTCTGATAATGGCTTATTATAATGATTACCTTCCCCTTGATATGTAAGAAAGGCTTAACACACATCAAGCTCCTAAACCAGAAGCTGATAAGATTATTTATGCTTTTTAAAAATTTATGTGTATATGTGTGTGTGTGTGTGTGTGTGTGTGTGTGTGTGTGTGTGTGTGTGTGTGCCACATGTGAGCACGTGCCTGTGGAGGCCATAAGAGGGCATCAGATCTCTTGGAGCTTGAGTTACAGGCAATTGGGAGCTTCCTGATGGGGGTACTGGGAATTGAACTCTGGTCAACAAGAGCCTTTAACCACTGAACTGTCTCTAAATCTTGCTATGTATTTGTTTGCCTGGTGATATATCTCACTGGGTAAAGGTACTCTGTATGATGGGGCTTGAACTCTAGATCCATGGGGATTGAGGGAACTTGCTCCTGAAAGTTGCCTTCTTGCCTCCACATGCTGTAGCACACATTCATCCACACAGGTGAATACACACACACACACACACACACACACACACATATCACACATGCATAATAATAATACATCAAATTTATTTTTTGAAAAAGAAAACAATTGTACCACCAAACTTGACTGTACATTGTGTCCTTCACGGCCCCTTTGCAGAAGCCCCTTGATCTAGCGTAGACAGAGAGGGATTAAAAGCCAGGAGCGCCGGGCGGTGGTGGTCCACGCCTTTAATCCCAGCACTCGGGAGGCAGAGTCAGGCAGATCTCTGTGAGTTCGAGGCCAGCCTGGTCTACAGAGTGAGATCCTGGAAAGGCACCAAAGCTACACAGAGAAACCCTGTCTTGAAAAACAAAAACAAAACAAAACAAACAAACAAACAAAAAATTGTAAAAGCCAGGAGCTAAGGAACTGGCTGTCCTACCTGTGTGAGAGTCAGAGGAACAGCTCCAGCGGTGTCTAGAAATGTCTAGAAAGGCCTCCAGGAACAACATGCAAAACAGTGGTACTAGAAACTGCCTGTGTGCCTGTTGTCACAGCCACTCTCCTGCTGGCTGGCTGCAGATTCAACAGACTTCAACACAGTCTTGCTGAGGAAACTGCAAATCCATCTTGAGCACTGGTTCAAGGCCCTTGTAACCTCAGCCTGAGCACTGGTTCCAGGCCCTTGTAACCTCAGCCTGCGCTCCCGGTGAACCTGGCGTCCTATGCTGTGCCTGGGAGCAATGCTGGTGTGCCACCAGGAGCCTCTGCATCTCGGCTGCAGAAACCCTGCAGACTTCCAAGCTAGGGGGAGAAGCAGGAGGGCTCCATGGAAGAGCTAGGGCCATGCCAAGCACACTGGAGACTCAGTCTGTTTCTTAGCCTCTGGTCTGAGCTTGCAAGTTCAACAAAGACGTTCTAGAGAAAAACCTTGCTATCTGCTGTCACATCATTTTCAAAGGGAAAGAATATTTTTGTAACTCTCTAAAGCACAGGGAAAATAGAAATAGGCAGGAAGGGAGAAAGGGAGAGAGGGAAGGAGGGAGGGAGGAAGGAAAAGATGAAGGATGAACTAAAGCCCATGAGATATAACCCTGCACATGCACACAGCAGTTTGTTGTTGCTACTTATATATTTGTGTTAAATCACAGACACGTGTGTGTGTGTGTGTGTGTGTGTGTGTGTGTGTGTGTGTGTGTGTGTGTGTGTATTTGGTTTTTCCAGACAGGGTTTCTCTGTGTAGACCTGGCTCTCCTGGAACTCACTCTATAGACCAGGCTGGCCTTGAACTCACAGAGATCCTCCTATCTCTGCCTCCCAAGTGCTGGTATTAAAGATGTGTATCACAAACTACTTGGCGTGTGTGTGTGTGTGTGTGTGTGTGTGTGTGTGTGTGTGTGTGTGTGTCTAAATTTTTCTTATTTCACTGTAGATCATTGAAAGTCTTGTCCTAAAGCAATTTTGGATCAGCTGAATAGTCTTAGGGAAGGCTGGGTATGGTGATTGTTACAAGCCTGTAACCCCAGCACTCCAGAGATGGAGGCAAGAGGCTCAGGAGTTTGAGGTCATCTTTGGCTCCATAACAAGTTCAGGCCAGCTGGGCTACAGAAAAACCTTGTGTCAGAAAACCAAAACATACAAAGAAATAAAAATTTAAAATAGTCTTAGGGGGATTCTACTCCATTAGAGAAACAAAACTAGAAAATGAAAGATGGTAACATTAAACAGGCAGTTTTTGCTACTGTCTAAACAGGCCTGTTGTGTAGGAAAGAGCCTGAAGTTTTATATGCTACCTACTGTACTCTGGTAAAGTATGCCTGGGCTTTTAACAGTTGCTCCTGCCCACGTTTCCCTTCACGCTGCCCTTGTCCAGTATGGTTCTAGACTCTCATAGCTACAAATGCACGGGGCTGACTTCTCCCAGCCTGCTGGTCCCTGCCCTCTAATGCCCTCTAAGTGGTGACTCTAATGCATTCTCTTGTTCCTCAGCTACTCTTAGAACACCAGGACGCCTATCAGGCTGGCACGGTGTTTCCTGATGCCTTTTACCCTAGCATCTGCAAAAGAGGTACGAGACGGTTTTCAGAGGAATGGTGTCACACTTACTGGTGAACAGGATTGGCTTTGACTTTAAAAATAAAGATGGGTGGCAGTGGTGGTGGTGCACACCTTTAATCCCAGCACTGGGGAGGCAGAGGCAGGTGGATCTCTGTGAGTTTGAGGCCAGCCTGGGCTACAGAGTGAATTCCAGGAAAGGCGTAAAGCTATACAGAGAAACCCTATCTTGGAAAAAAAAAAAAAAGTATGTTTCTTGGGTTGGAAAGACGATCAGTGGTTAAAAATGTATACTGCTCTTTTGGAAGATGGGGTTTTGGTTCCCAGCACCCGTGTTAGGTGGCTCATAACTACCTGTAACTTGGGCTTTTTCTGACACCTTTTTCTGGTCTCTACAGGCACTTGCACTCACATGTACATCATATGCAGACAAACACATGTACACAATTAAAAATGAAATATAACTTTATATATAAACACATAAATGTAAAATGGTTGTTCATCGGTGACTTTTCTGCTTGAGCATAGGAATTCTGGAACTTTGCTTTGTGGTGATACCTGGTCTAGATGTCTCGCTTGCTTTAGTGCTCTGTGGTAGCCCTTCCTGTGTTTGTCAGCATGCACACGACTTTCAAAAGGTTCCCTACAGTCTCGGTTCTGTGTCTGCCCTAAGGCAGCCTCCTCCCTGGGTTGTTCTTGGTATTGAGACCGCTGCCCAGTGCTATGAAGATCTAAGCTAGCTGCGTATGTTGAGGGGAATCTAATGAGAGTACCTTTCCTAAAGGTGTGGACAGGTGTAAGGAGTTACCAGAGACAGTGCAGGGGAGTGATTGCTGCATTGTGGTGGGAGACTTTCATGGAGGGGGCCACTCGACAGGAATGGAGTCTGTAGCTAAGGGTCAGCGCCAGCCCATTTGGACCCTACAGCAGAAGAACTGAGAACGTAAATACCCAGACCTCCCATCTCCTCCTTTTCTCTCATCTCCTAATTTAGTCTCTCCATCAGCCAATCCCAACCCAACTAAACCCATCCCAAACCAGGGCACAAAGAAGCCAGCTGAAACAGGTACTGTTGGAGTTACCCTGCAGGCAGAAGTGTGTTGAAAGAAATCTGCAAGGATGGTCTTCCATTTCATTGGGGCATCAGGTCACCATGGAAACCATTTCTGGCGCCTCAGGATAATCTATTGTTTTAAGTCTCTTTTCTTAACAATCTAGTGGTGACATTTAATGTTGGGAGCATAGCATGAAGATCATTGAACCCACGGATCTCCAGAGAAACCAGAAATGTTAAATATACAGGATTGTCTTTCCAATGGGAAGGATGAAAAACCTGTTCTACCATCTAGAAAGCTGAGAACTGGCAATGATTAACTGCCTGGTGATCTGTGTTATCTGTTGGGCCAGGCCATATCAAACTCTTACAACAGAGACAGGAGTTGGCTAGCAATCTGAATGACCCTTCTGGCCATAGGCTTCCCTAAGCTCCCACAACCAGGACCAGAGGTGGCTAATAGTCCAAATGACCTCTATGCTCTCTGTATGTCCGAGACCAGGCCGGACCTTATGCCCTTAGGCTAGTACAGCTAGGGTATCCTTAGAACCCATCTTCTTGGCAGAAATAACATGCACACCGAGTTGAGTTTCAGTGGAATTACACTTCCTTGTGCAAAGCGGATTGTATTACATCAGGAAACTTTTTCAAGTTGTACTGGGTTTAAATACATTGGGAATAAACTGCCTGTTATTAGACTCCCCAAGTCTGATCCAAGTTGACGAAGTCAGCCTGCACCAGGTTTTCATTCTTTTCTCTTTGTGGAGTTTGCTTCCCTGTATGATGCCTACAGGGACCCCCTCAATTTAACATCAGTGAAATGCTAAGGTACTACTGTCTTCTGTGTTCAGGATTGCAGAGAGCTAAGTTTGACATTTCTTGTATTTATAAATACTTCTTTCTCTTTTCCTCTGTCTTAGAGTTTTTATTGCTGTAAAGAGACACCATGACCACAGCAACTCTTATAAGAAAACATTTAATTGGGGTGGCTTGCTTATAGTTTCAGAAGTTCAGTCCATTATCATTATGACTGGGAGCATGGCAACATGTAGGCAGATGTAGCTGAGAGTCCTATATCTTGTAGGCAACAGGAAGTCAACTGAGACACTGGGCAGTATCTTGAGCATAGGAAACCTCAAAGCCTGCCCCCCACAGTGGCATACTTCCTCTAACAAGGCCATACCCACTCCAACAAAGCCACACCTCCTAATAGTGCCACTCCCTATGAGATTATGGGGTCCAGCCACATTCAAACTACCACATTCTCTCAGTCTGTCATTCTTCATTACTATTGTTTTTGCCTGTGGGTCATAGCTCTTATCTCTACCCTACTATTTCTCACTTGGCATTTCCTAAGCAGCATTCAGGGAATCCCACTGTCCCTTGATATTCTGACAGTCCCTTGAAACATTACATATGAGAAAGAGAAAAGAATATTTTGATAATTAAATTTAAGAAGCACTACTCAACGTGTACTAGCCTTCAAGATAGACAAAACACACAACGATGGTTCTGAGAAGTGTGGACAGGGTCATCAAAACTATCCTTCATCCATTCATCCACCTATCTATTATCTATCTGTCTGTCTGTCTATCTATCTATCTATCTATCTATCTATCTATCTATCATCTACCTATAAATCACTTATCTTTCCTTTCCTCCCTCCTCTTCTTCCCTCCTTCCCTTTTTTTTCATGATAAAGTCTTGTGTAGCCTAGGTATGGCCTCAGATTCACCATGCAGCTGAAGATGACCTTGAAACCCCAATCCTCCTCCATCTGCCTCCACCTTCTGAGTTTGGGGATTGCAAGTGTGTTGTCACCATGCTTGGCTTTCCATGTTTTCATAAGACAGTTTATACTCCCCTGTGTGATGTAAAGATTAGGACCAGTATGTGGCAGAGAAAAGTAACTTCCAGAGAATAAGTGGGGAGGGTGTGTGTGTGAACTGACTCAGTTAATAAAGGTACTTGCTTCCAGGTCTGATGACCTGAGTTCAGTTCTTGGAACCCACATAGTGGAAGGAGAAAGCTGACTCCTGGAAGTTGTTCTCTGATGTCTATATGAGTGCTGTGATGCAGTGTGCATGTACACACAAACAGACACACCATAAACAAATGTAATAATAACAGTAATAAAAATAAATTAAAGAAGAGTAACAGGGGATAAGATGTTGGAATATAGGCACATCCTTGTGCAAGTATCCTCTGAGTGACTCTTTCGGTCTGTCTGCTCATGAGATGTCCTTGGAGGAAGAACAGAGGAAACAAGGTATTGGAAGGAAAATAAAAGGATCCAGCAATACAGTGAGTGGTCATGGGAAATTTGAGGAGACTCTCGACTTTTTAGGTACCACAGCTCTACTTTTTTGTTTTATCAGGAAAATACCATGATGTATCTGAGAGGACTCACTGGACTCCCTTTCTTAATGCTAGCATTCATTACATTCGGGAGAACTACCCTCTGCCCTGGGAGAAGGTAGGTGTGCCCTCTAACCCTGCGTCAGTTCACCGCTGTGTTGACAAGTACCGTTGGATCACTCCATTTGGAATCTCTGATCCCCAGACTGGGATAGCTAATTATCACTTGACCTGCAGTGCCCTGCACACCAACGGGCACACAGCAGATGCCTGGTCAATACAGAAATAAAGTTACCAAAGAAAAGTTTGGAGATTGTCAGTCCAATGCCAATGAATCTGAAAACCTTCCAAGACACAGCATTTCAGAAAATCCTATGAACTTCCCTGTAACTAGAAGCTATATAATTTATCTGCTTCTAATTCTTTGTTAAGTCTCAGTCATGGAAATTAGTTCATGTTTGTTAAAGCCTTTCAGGGAATCAATGTAACCCAACATATAAGACTTGGATTTTCTTTTCTGCCAGGACACAGAGAAGCTGGTGGCTTTCTTGTTTGGAATCACCTCACACATGGTTGCTGATGTCAGCTGGCACAGCCTGGGTATTGAACAAGGATTCCTCAGGACGATGGGAGCCGTGAGTGCATATCGCCATGAGAGTGCCACTGCCACACCCAGATCAAAGCTGGACTTGGGCTGGGGTGTGGGGGGGAGCTCAGAGGGAGAATGCCTGCTTAACGCACAAAGCCCTGGGTTTGATCCCCAGTTCCACAGACAAGACTGGATTATCCTAAGGAAAAGGAAAACGAGGTTATTCGCACACCCTGTGCAAATTAGCCTTCTTATCCAAAGTGGCTTCTGGTCAGAGTTCTGTCTTTTTTAAATGGATTCCTTTCCTTGTTACCACCTCTGAAGATGCATCCACAAAAACCGAGTGAACTAACGTGCTGGAAACGGGGCAGGCTTGTCTGCAGTGCCTTTGAGGCTGTGTCTGAGTAAGGAAAGGAGCCACTTGGCTCTGCTCAGTATTGATAGTTCCCAAACAGAGAATTGCAGTCTCTCCTGATAACAGCGGAAAGGGCCTGCTATTAGTTGTTTTATTTGACTTTTGGCATTTTTATTTATTTGTTTGTTTGTTTGTTTATTTATTTTATTATTATTGTTTTTGTTTTTTCGAGACAAGGTTTCTCTGTGTAGCTTTGGAGCCTGTCCTGGGACTCACTCTGTAGACCAGGCCTGCCTCGAACTCACAGAGATCCACCTGGCTCTGCCTCCCAAGTGCTGAGATTAAGGGCGTGCGCCACCGCCGCCGCCGCCGCCGCCGCCGCCGCCCGGAGACTTTTGGCATTTTTAAATGAAGATTTTAATCTTTCTTTTTACTTGATGTGTATGGGTGTTTTGCCTGCATGTTGTGTGTCTGCACCACGTGTATTCAGTGCTTGCGGAGGCCAGAAGAGGTGCTTGGGTCTGGCTGGGTCTGAGTTACAGTTGTGAGCCGTCACGTGGTTGTGGGGGATCAAACTCAGGTCCTCTGGAAGGGCAGCCACTGAAGCATCATTCCAGCCTGCTTGTTGCACGTTAATTGAATTTTTCGTTAACATATAAGATAATGGGCTGGCTTCATCGTGATGTTTTCATGTGTGTGTCAGGAGACCTTGCTCATATTTGTCCCACAGTCACCCCTAATTCCATCCTGTTGGACCTGTAATCTTGGACTCCATTGGAGACATTGTCCACCCCAGGGAGGCACAACTGTCTGCAGCAGTCTTGTTACCCAACTCAATGGCCACCAGAGACAAAAAGGAGAACGTCAGTGTGAAGACCAAATCTACCACGACACACTCCTCCAGTCCCCTGGGTCAGGCTGTCACCTCCCCTTAGCTTGTCTGACTTGGGGTGGCATTCCAGGTCACAGTCTGGGACATTCACCATGTGCTTCTCTTTGCTCCTCAGATTGATTTTCAGGACTCCTATTCTGAGGCTCATTCAGCTGGTGATTTTGGTACTGTTTATTTACTTTTTCATATGCCAACTACTTTTCTATTTATTAGTGTGATGCATGTGTGTGTGTATGTGTGAGTGTGTGTGTGCTCTCATGTGCATGGTGTGTGTGTGTGTGTGTGTGTGTGTGTGTGTGTGTGTGTGTGTGTGCTGAGCCACAGTGTGCATGTGTGAAGGTTCCCTCCACCTTTCTGTGGATTCTGGGAATTGAACTCAGGTCACCAGGCTTATATAGCAAGTGCCTTTACCCACTGAGCCATCCTGACAACCTTATACATTGTTAAGTACTTTTCTGATTGTAATGCTAAAATTCATTTAGAATATAACACAGTTCATTCAGCACAGAGATGCATTTCTAAATGGGCATGTTAATATATTTTTTTGTTTAAGAATATATATTTTGTTGTTGATGTATAATTTTATTAAAACATTTTCACTTATATGTTGGATTAAAATCCATTTGGTAGATTAGTCTTAGTCACCTGTATTTTAGCTTTCAATTGGTGAACTCCTTTTTCCTATAGTAATTCTCTTTAAATATACAAGTTAGTATTTATTTAAAAGGACCTATGTAGTCTATCTTTTTTCAAAGTAAAATAAATCCAAAGCTGAGTGTGGTGGCACACATCTATAATCCCAACACTTGGGAGTCTGAGACAGGAGGATTACTGCAAGTTGAAGCACACAGTGAGTACCAGACCAGCCAGAGCTACACAGTGAGCC
Source organism: Peromyscus californicus insignis (assembly GCF_007827085.1). Taxonomy (NCBI): domain Eukaryota; kingdom Metazoa; phylum Chordata; class Mammalia; order Rodentia; family Cricetidae; genus Peromyscus; species Peromyscus californicus. The sequence continues at coordinate 39,020,322 of NW_026294606.1, read as the reverse complement.
CCTGTTAAACAAACAGAGAAAATAGAATTGTTTTATTATACAGATGGTTCTTAATTCATACATTTCACTAGCTAAGATATCTAAAAGATAGCTTTTTCTTCAAGACAGAATGAGTAACTATAGGAAAGGTCTGGTTTGTGGGAATGTGTTTGTGGGAATGTGCAAGAAGTGTCTTGTCATTAGCCCACAGATTGTAAATATGCTTCTCTTGCTGTAGGAGGAGATGTGCTGAGCCAGTTTGAATTTAATTTTAACTACCTCTCGCGGCGCTGGTAAGAACAATGTTTCTTTTAAATATGTGATGCCACAATGACATTTATGACTTGGGCTCTTATTGGGTTGCTTTTTTTTTTTAAGTTTATAGCTTATTTCCCCCTTAGTTTGTCTTTTTTATTTCTTGTTGTAATTTCACCCTTGTTACTAGGTATTGAACCAGGGCCTTCTGAATGCTAGGCTACCACTTTATTGCTAACTAAGTCCTTAGCTGCTGCTGCTTCTTCTTCTTCTTCTTCTTCTTCTTCTTCTTCTTCTTCTTCTTCTTCTTCTTCTTCTTCTTCTTCTTCTTCTTCTTCTTCTTCTTCTTCTTCTTCTTCTTCTTCTTCTTCTTCTTCTTCTTCTTCTTCTTCTTCTTCTTCTTCTTCTTCTTCTTCTTTTGACTTTGTTTAAAATTTGAGACAGGGTCTAACTGAGTCTCTCAGGTTAGCCTTGATCTCACTCATATCCTAGGCAGGTTTTGACCTCGTGACCTCCTTCCTCAGCCTCTCAAGCAGCGTGAGTTATTGGCCTGTGTGACTAGTTCTGGGTTTTGTTAGTGTTTTTGAATAGTGTTTTGAACAGATCATTTCTAATTTCTTATCATCTTGTTAAATTATTTCTTAAATTATCTTTGTGCAGTTTGTAGTACATATTTTCACATAGGGTGTATTTTGACAAACAGAACTTGTTAATCCACAGTAGTTGACTATATCTATTCCCCTTAGTTACGTGTACTTCGGACATCTTTTAAAAGAAATATTATACCTTAAAGGCATAATATGCATAATATGTATGTAGTCTTCTAAAACATTTATGGTTTTAAAAATATTTATTTTTATTTGTGTTTATGTGCCTGCTTGCCTATATGTGTAACACGTGCATACAGGTGTTTTTGGAGACCATAAGAGGACTGGATCCCCTGGAACTGGAGTTATAGGCAGTTGTGAGCTGTCTGATGTGGGTGCTGGGAACCAAACCTGGTTCTCCTGGAAGACTTTCTATATTTAATTTATCTGGGGATTTTTGTGTAAGATGAAGTATAAATTTAATATTAATTTTTCCGTAGAGGTAGCTGGGTGTTCTAGAACCACATTTCCATGGTCCACTCTTTCCTCACTGGTCTACAGCACCACCCATGTGCTTCCTTTCTCTTCTCCTGGTCTGAGTGACTGTCCCTTTGGAACATTGGTTCTTTCCTTCCCATGACTCTGCTGTATGTCTGCTTCTGTAAGGGCAGAGCTTCCTGTTTGTCTTCTGTCTTAGTGACCATTGAATTGCTGTGACGAGACGCCATGATCAAGGTAACTTATAAAAGAAAGTATTTAATGAGCGGCTTGCTTACAGTTTCAGAGTCCATGACCATCATGGCAGGGAGTGTTGCGGCAGGTAGGCATGGTACTGGAGCAGTAGCTGAGAGCTTGCATCTTATCCACAAGTAATATGCAGAAAGAGAGAGAGAGACAGAGGCAGACAGACAGAGAGACAGAGACAGATAGACAGAGAGGCAGACAGACAGACAGAGAGGCAGACAGACACTTTTGCCCAATAACTAGGAGCCAAATATTCAAATATATGAGCCTATGGGGGCCTTTCTCATTCAAACTATCTTTCCTCTTCTTCAAAGATACCTTTGTCTTTGCTCTTTCAGATGAAATTTAGGATCAGGTTGATGTGTTTCAGGAAATATTTGCTGGGATTCTGATGAAAGTTTATTGATTTTATAGGACAGCTCTGTCCTCAGCAGAGAATCATGTCCAAGCAGTAGATGAAGGTTAACACAGAGACTCACAGCTGTCAAAGTGTAGAGAGGAAGTGACCAGTCACACCTGGGATATCTGGATCTCCCCGACTTCAAGACTCAGGGACCTTCTCAGAAGAGGGAGTGGAAAGATAGTAAGAGCCAGAGATTGCGGAGAACCACTCAGGACGAATGCCCTCACAGACTCAGCATCTGTGGGAGGACCACTCAGGACGAATGCCCTCACAGACTCAGCATCTGTGGGAGGACCGCCCAGGACGAATGCCCTCACAGGCTCAGCATCTGTGGTTGCCTGCACAAGATCAAGCCAGTCAGCATTCCAGCATGGAGGAGGGAGGGACTCTTGAGTGCCCACTCATAGCTGAGGAGTCATTGACACTTGAAGGCTGCGAGAGGAGTTTCCTTTAGGGGTGTGGTCCCTAACAGGTTGAGCATGTCCAGGGGATGGCTCCATAACCACGTTCATCTCCTTGCTTCCCACCCTGTAGCTTCTGAGGTTCGGTAGATGCCAATAGAGTAAAGCTGACTTTCCTTGCTTGCCTTCCAAAGGTTCTACTTTCTATTTGGGTTTGGACTTTGGAATTTTATTTTATTTTTACTTTCTTGTTAGTTTAGTGATTCATTAAAACAAATATTTTTCTCATTTTCTTTTGCCTGTTTAGCTACTTTTATTGAGAAGGTCATAGGTGCTCTTAAAAGCTTTTTAAAAATGGGCTTCTTAATCCCTTCTTTCTTGTAAATACACATAAATCAGTTTTTAAAACCTCCTTTCTCTTTAATTTTTGTTTGGTTCATCTTATTATAAAAATTGGATGTTACTGGTGTTATATTCTTGTTTATTCTGAGGATTTTGAAATTGAAATAAAAATGACTCTATAAATCTGATTTTAAGATGCCGCTGTTCTTCCAACTAAAATAATTAATGTCTGTGAACCAAAAGCTGGGCCTGGAGTTCTGGTGCTTTCTCCTGTACATCTAAAATTAGCTCATTGGAGAGAGGGGCCATATCTGGTGCTCAGGACTGTAAGTTCAACACTCAGGGGGCCGAGGCAGGAGGACCACTGCAAATTTGAGGATAGCTTAGGATACCTAGTGAGTTCTAGTCCAGGCTTGGTTACAGAATAAGACAGTTTCAACATCCTCCCCTCCACACACACACCCTCTGAATTCACAAAATTGAACACTTTTTATACTTGGTAATTTCTGAAATTTAAATGTCTTTTCATAAATATTTGACTAAGGTACCAGTTTTTTGTTCTGCATCATTGAGAAAACTACTTACTGTCCCCGTGACTTAGTTTTCTTTATATAAAATGGGAATATAATGGTGTTTGTCACTGAGTGCCATTGGCAGAGTTAAAAACCAATGCTGGAAAAGACTATCAAATATCTGATATATACAGTCAATCACGGCATGCGGGGAGCTTGTGGAGTTCCTGCAGTTGTACTGTTACCTTCAGTTTCAGAACCCAAGTGTCTCTTTCATTTTAACGTATTTCTCAGGTACGTGCCCATCAAAGATCTTCTGAGAATTTACGATTATCTCTACGGTCGAAAAGTCATCCCCGAAAATGTCATTGTTGACTGCACATACCTTCAGTTCTTGGAAATGTAAGTGTGAGCCTGAGGGAAGTCTGCAGCTGACTTATGGGGCTTTCCTGAGCACCCTTTCCCACGTTTTAGTTCCAGGGGTGCACTTTGGATTTATGGATTTTGTTTCTGTGACGGCAGTCACATGACAGAAGACACAGGGCTGGAACTGCCTCTTCATTATTTGCGTCTCTTTCCTATAGACAGTGCACCTCATACCGCTTCTTGTTTGTGTTGCAGGCATGGGGAGATGTTAGCTGTTTCCAAGGTAAAGACCTGCTTTTTCTGAGTGTTGGCTAGAGGACTGTGCAGACAGTGCGGTGCCTCACATCTCCTGCCTCTGCTGCAGCTCTATTCCACATACTCTACCAAGTCCCCGTTTCTGGTGGAGCAGTTTCAAGAGTATTTCCTTGGAGGACTGGATGACATGGCGTTCTGGTCCACGAACATCTACCATCTGACCAGCTTTATGCTGGAGAACGGGACCAGGTGAGTTTTGCCTTGCTACCTTCCCCACATAATGCTCAGTGTTTTCAGCTGATGAGGCCAAACTCAAAAGAAAACAACTCAGAAGTGTGGTCCGAACCGGTTCACAGAGAAAACAATGGAAACTATGCCCTCTCTAAAACCTGGCTGGGGCGGGCATCTGGTTGACTTGGTGAATACCTCTCAAGTTTTAGGGACAGAGGGACAGAGAGGCAGGCAGACATGGCAGAATTTGGGATCACTGAGAAGTATCTCATACACAACTCCCCCTGTCCCCCAAAACCAAATCACCAGTGGGCTGTTTGTCAAGCACAGGGTGTGGGAGCAATCTGATGGAGAGCATGGGTGGGACTGTGGCTCAGCTCCTTCTGAAACATCATCAGAGCAAACAGGAAGTAGGTCTTCAGGAAGAGCTGTCCCTCGGTCTGGGAAGTCTGTTGATCAGAGAAACCACTGCCCCAGCTGAGCTGCTGGGGTGCTGGGGACAGAAAGGACAGGAAACTGGCACAGCTCCCACTGCAGAGAAGGGGAGACACTGGAGCTTAGCTGCGTCAGCCCAGCCAGCTGTGCAGGCTTTTTATGCAAGAGCTATTCTCCAGAGCTGGTTCCAGGTCAGGAACTTGGAGCACGGGTGTTGATAAACTGAAGTGCCCACACACTTGCAGCTCCAGAATATTATGTGTTGTGTTCTTAAAAACGCATTGCTAATCATAATTACACGGTGTTAATTTGAAACGAAATTCTCCTTGGTGCTAAGATTGACTTCAGCCTAATCTGCATCAAACTTACTTGAAAGATTCAAGGAGGGATGTTATGGTAGGGATTAGCAATCTAATATAAATCTTATTCAATTTGACTTTGTGTGTGTGTGTGTGCTGTGCATTCATGTGTGTATGCATGATTACATGTGTGTGCACGTGCATGCATGTGGAGATCTAAGGTTGATGTTGGTGTCTTCCTCGGTTACTCTCACTTTATACCTTGTGACTGGGCCCCTTGCTGAATTCTAAGCTCCCTTATTGCAGATAGTCTGACTAGCTAGCCATCACCATTTTCTGAGCACTGAATTTTCAGGTTGGCTACCATGCCCATCTTTCATCCACGTGGGTTCTGGGGAACCGAACTCTGGTCCTCACACTCACACAGCAAGTGTTTTACCTTCTGAGTGATTTTCCCAGCTCCAAAATATTATTTCAATAGTTAGCAGAGCCTCAAGTTAGATCGCTAAGCCCTTGCAGTGGAGTTTGTGTGTGTGTGTGTGTGTGTGTGTGTGTGTGTGTGTGCGTGTGTGTACATACAGAGGCCAGAGGACTGCTATTCTTCAAGTGCTCTCTACTTTGTTTCTTGAAACAGGGTCTGTCATTGATCTGGAGCTTGCTGATTAGACTAGGCAGCTAGCCAGGCTGGCCACCGAGCTCCAGAGGTCTGCCTGACTCTCTGCAGGCCACCATGCCAGGCCTTGGGTGCTGGGAATCAAATACAGGTCCTCATGCTTGCGAGGACCGACTGACTCATCCTCCCAGCCTGGCTGAGAGTTGAGGTGCATGCCAACCTAGATGTCGAAAGGGTGGGGTCTGGAGTTGGAGACCCCTGCTTCTCACCGCTGAGTTTTGTGCCACCAGTTGTTAAGCCTCCCTAAGCCTTCCTTTCCTTTTGAATGGGGACACTCACCATTGCATCTCAATGAGGGTGTGAGGCGGCAACGAGAGCCCTCATGCGGAAGGTTGAACATGCAGCAAGCAAGCACTTAATAAGGGCTGGTCCATTATCATGATTGCTGTTAGGTGGAAGTTAGCTCTCTATTGGCAGAACTCAGAATGCCCAGTCACAGTAGAGTGAGTAACCTCCGTTTCTTCCCCACCCCCTCTCTCTGCCATATGCAACAGTCCTCAGGCCCAGCCCCTTTTTAGACCAGTTCTGTACATAGCTAAGGAAAGACAGCTAGGAAGAAGACACAGGAGAGGAGCACAGTGCTTGTCTCCGTTCTAATTTACCAACACGGAAACTTCCCAAAGTGATTGCACATATGCATGCACGTACACACACACACACACACACACACACACACACACACGAGAAAGAGAGAGAGAGACAGAGACAGAGAGACAGAGACGGAGACTTACCTTTTAAAGTACATTCATTTTATTTGAAACCTACAGCAGGCTTTCTGAAGAAACAGTGAAATGGTGCTTATGTCCGGCCAGAACTCTGCCCACCTCAAGGATGTGCGATGAGTTAGTGCTAGCCTAGTCAGATGGCCTTCTGACCCCCACAGTGGAGCAAAGAGGATGCAAGGAGAAAGCCTTTCCCTCAGCTCAGAGTTGGCATGACGGATAAGAGAAAATGTGCACACAGTTTTACTCAGCAGGAAGAATGGAATTACGTCAGCTGTAGAGAAATGAAGTTGAACATGATCATATTAACCCAAACAAGCCAGACTCAAAATGTCAAGTTTTCTGTCCCATGTAGAGCCTGGATAACACACAGACACCATATACTATTAGGAGGAGAAGCAGAGTTTGTGGGAGGGGAGAAGGGAAGTGGAGGAAAGAGAAATGGGATGCTGATTTTGGTCTCAGTACACGATAGATATGAATTAAAGTGTCATTGTGAAACTAGTCGATTTGGTGTAACTGGCATAATTGGGCAAAGGTGCTGTAGTTGGAGCCCAGTTTGTATCATATTCTCAGACTCTGGGCATTTCATGTTTGCATGGAAGCTTGGCAGAGGGGCCAGGAGGACAGAGGAAGGCTTGGCTAGAAAGACTTGGGCTGCCCATCTGAATGGCCAGGCAGTGAACTCTTCAAGCTTTGAGGATGCTTTAAAGGCGGCTCTGTTGCACAATGGATAGTGCATTGGACTTCTAACAACAAGAGTAGTTTAAAGTGCATCGCTGATTCCCTATCAAAATTATGCTTGGAGAGAAGGAAGAACAATGACTAACTCCTTCCTCTGTTTCCCAGTGACTGCCACCTGCCTGAGAACCCTCTGTTCATCACCTGTGACGGCCGGAGGAACCACACCCTCGGGTAAGCGGGTCCAGAATCATTTGTATCAAAAGAATGCCTCCCCAAGAGGGCCTGCCCCAGCGAGGGTGGAGCAAGGAGTCTTCAGACAGACAGACAGACAGACGAGGTTCCTATTCTAGCTGAGCCGTTTACACCTGGGTGACTTCCAAACACACTGGCAAATGTTTTTGAGCTACAGCTCTTCCTTCTGAGAGTGAGGAAACCACATGTAGAGTCCTGGAATAGAGGCACGGGCTGCAGATGATAATGGGCATAAGGCAGACGCAGGTGGCCAGTTGTTCTCTAAGTGGTCATTGGTATCCTTAATGAGTATCACCATTACTGTGGCTGAGGAACCTTCCCCAGGCTCCATCCTGAAAAAGCATTTCACTCACAAGGAGGGAAGAAATGCTCGGTTAAAATTTCTGAGGAAAAAGTCAGAATGCTTGGTTTATACTATTAGAGCTGATGTCTCCTGCTCGAGCCAGGAACCAACCTCCAATTCATGATGTTATCAATCAAAAGGAATACCCTCTGTTGTTAATAAAACAAAACAGTAACATAAATAATAAAAGCGCTTGGAGATAGTCATTGTACCAGGAACTCAGAGCACATGGCCTGACAGCCGTCTGGGTACTGAACACGTCATTGTCAATATTGCTGAGCCTCGGGGAGAGAAGGGTCAGCTGCTCTGGTAATATACCGTGGTGGCCCAACCAGGGCCCAGCAGAGTTCCCTTGAAGAACCAATGAGATATGTAAGAGCAAAAACCTTAAATATTCTAGATACTTAAGTGAGGGTTTTACCGTGAAAGATCCTAAGGAGATTTTGGTGCATTGAGAGAATTAAAAGCTGAAAGAAGGGTTCCACCCAGCCTTTGTTGTTTGCTTTATTTAAAGTAAGTAAGCCTGGTTGTTGCTTTTTTAAAAATGAGCATCTTTAGGTTAATCTTGCTGTCTGTGTCTTCCCTAGGGCCTGTCATTCCCTTATCCTTAAGCATTCTGAAGCCTGGGTGGCTCTTCTAGGCATCTGTGGTTTAGGCTGGCTAGACACGTGATTTTTTTTTTTTTTAAAGACAGCATCTCATATAGTCCAGGCTGGCCTTTAACTCATTGTGTAGCTTAGGCTGGCCTTAACCTGCTGATTTTCCTATCTCTAGCCTCCAAGTGCTAGAGTTACAGGCAGCTGTACCCAGTTTGAGATCTCTGAACTGGAAAATGTATTTTAATTAGATAACTGATTCTAGCATATATCTTTATGGATGAGTCAGTCCACCTACATGCTGCCATCCTCAGTAGGTAGAGAGCTGTCTTGACCTCTTTGGTGAAATATTGCAATACATTTGTAGTTTGGTATTGGAGAAGTACTTTTACTCCTACCGTGAGCTCTGAGACCACAGGAAATAATACATTTCTTTTTCCCTTCTGGTGCTGGGGTTTGAACCCAGGACCCATGCACATGCCAAGTGCATGTTCTGCTATACCCATAGCCTCAGAGACATCAAGCTTTGTAAGGGCTGACTTCTAAGCCTTAGAAATACACTCACCAAAAGATTTTGTGGAGTGAAGGTTTTTCTAAAGTTATGTTTGCTGTCTGTCAACTTCTAGATGTTAAAATCCCAATATCTCAGGCAGTATTGATGTGTGTGTATCTTCATCAGCCAGTATTAACATGTACCTTCAGCTCAGTACCTCAAGGGGCTGGTGGTCTTCTTGGGTTTGATCATTTTATTCCTCTCTCTTTTCAACAGCTCAAAAGTGCAGAAAAATGATTATCACAGGAATCTGACCTTGTTCATAAGTAAAGATATCAGGAAAAACCTGAACTACACAGAAAGAGGCGTGTTCTACAGCGCAGGCTCCTGGGCCCCGGTGAGAACTTCCTGTTATCAATGAAGGAGGATGGACCACATCTGAGGACAACTTGCTTGAGAGTCCCTGCATATTGTTGTCCGTACAGTCATCTGGGTTCATGCCAGGCCAGCGAATGTCCTTGGTCTCTAAATGTGCTGTATTCCAGAGATGTGGGCTAGTCACAGGGGCTTCGGGCATCTAGACCAGCCCTGCTTTGACCTCAGGCAAGCGTGCTTGCTACGTTGAAGGTTTCCTACATAGTCGCATGCTGGCAGACACCATTGCACGTGAAATACATCCATAGGGTCATTTTCCCCCCAGACAAAAATCTTACTTCGTAGTTAAGGCTAGCCTTAAACTCGTGGCAATCATGGTCCTCCTGTCTCAGCCTTCTGAGTGCTAGGATGACAGGCAAGTGCCACAATGTCCCCCATCAAATGGGGTCATCTTAGAAGTCATGCTGCTGTGGGGATGAAAATGAAAGGGAAAGAGACTCACTCTGTCTTTGGGAACTTTTTGTCCTAACGGGAGCAGCAAAAGCAATGGTAGCTGTTGTGTGGGTAGCATATGATACAAGCTGTGGTGTGTTGGAGGGTGGCAGGGAGGCCATTTTTACCTCAGAGGCCACTGGGGAAGGCGTCCTGGGGGAGGGGCACTGAGGGGAACTCTAACCACGAATCGCATTTCACCCGCTGAAGAAAGCGTTGCTGGTGGTGGGCTGGGGAAGTTTCAGGATGGTTGCAGAGTCGGGTAGTTTGATTTGCTTGGAACTCAGGACAGAGATGTGACTGCTGCAAGACTTGGAGGTAGGTAGGTGCTGGGTTGTGGTTGTTCCCAAGACCGGAAGGGCGTAGACGACAATGGGAACGCCACACATCATGATGGCGCAAGGGCTGTGGCAGGGCCAGCTTCCTGGGGGTCAACCTGCACAGACCCATGGGAGTGTCCCTTGCTAGGTTTGATAAAAGAGCCCATAGTTTCCTACTCTGCTGTCCAGACCTTAAAATCCTTACTAGTTGGTGAGTTTTGATTTTGCACTGGACTCTACAAGTTATGTAACTGGTCCCGAGCTTGGGAACTCCTCCTAATGTACAAAGTGCAGATAATTTTACATAGATGTTCTTGTAGTTGTCTGCTCAGGGGGAAATGTCTGAGGGGGCGGGCTGCACTCGTTATTTTTCTTGTTGCTGAGGTAAAAACCTGAAAAAAGCAGCTCGGGGAAAGGGAGGTTTATTTTGAGTCACTGTTGGAGAGGGCAGAGGTCCATCACAGTGAGAAAACATGGTAGCTTGTGGCTATGGCAGTGGAAGTGTGAGGCTGCTTGCTCACATCTTCACAGTCTGAGAGGAGGGCAGAGGGCAGGGCTGCCCAGCTCAGTTCCTGTTCTCCTTTTTATTCAGTCGGGCCCTCAGCGGGTAGCACAGTACCGCCCACATTCAGAGTAGGTCTTCCCTCCCCTGTTAAAACTCCCTGGAAATGCCCTCACAGACACCCGCCAAGGTGTATAAAGATGGACATCACAGAGACTTGGTCTTCCCAGTGTCTGTCCTGAGGGTTGATACCTGACAGTAGATGATGTAGTGCTTCCTGCATGACTGTGCAAGCCAGAGCCTGGCATCGGACTCAGCGGTCTGTGTACAGCCTGCTGGCAGGTTGATAGCAGGGAAGACAGAAGTCATGTTGCCTACCTGCAGGCCCTTACATCAGTGCTTCTCCTGGGCCTGGGCTGGCCGGCCTGCTTCCATGTTCTCAGCTGGATCTGCTTTGCTGTCCTCTGCTGGAGCCTATAAAGTCTTCTTTGGTCTTATGTCACCCTTTGGTGAATTTAGAGTTGTGTTCCCTTAACTTGGATGGATGAAGTGTTTATTCAGCTTGCTTCCCCAGTTTGGGTTTGTGTCTTTGCAGTCAGAACTTCAAGACAATTTGGTAGCCCCACACTGTATATGGTGCCCCACACTGGTGATCCCACTACTTAGGATGCTGAGGCAGAAGGATTGCCATAAGTTGAAGCTAGCCTAGGCTATGGAATGAGATGCTGTCCCCAGGCAAAAGCAAAACTAAGTACATGAAAAAGGACAGTTTAGAATTCCAAGCTTGGCAGCCGGTTGTCCCCAGGTTCCCTGGCACAGACCTCCAGCTCTATGAAGGACCGCTCCTGTTCCCTAGGCACCTAGGGAAATCAAAGCAAATAGTCAGCATCTCACTGTGGGTGTGGCTCAGAGCCCTGGTTCTCAGCCTTCCTATGCTGCAACCCTTTAATACAGTTCCTCATGTGTGGTGACCCCCCCCAGCCACATTTAGTTCCTAAATTAGTTCCTACTTCCTAACTGTAAGTTTGCTACTGTTATGATACAATACATAATACACATATTATTACATAATATATATATAATACAAATAATTACATAATATAGTCATAATACAAATATTTTTGGAAATAGAGGTTTGGCAAGGGAGTCACGACCCATAGGTTGAGAACCCCTTACTTAGAGGGTAGGAATTTTTAGAATCCTGGTGTTGTTCCAGTTCATTTGTTTAAGAAAAATGAACTTATTTATTTATTTGCAAACATATTTCTAGTTCTAGACTTAACAGACTTGCCTTTCCTAAAATTTTGGTCTGTAAAAATTCTTTTTTCCAGGCACGCCTTTAAGTCCCAGCATTTGGGAAGCTGAGCCAGGCAGCTCTCTATGAGTTCAAGGCCAGCATGGTCTATGCAGTGAGTTCTAGGCTAGCAAAGCCTTACAGCGAGATGATGTCTAAAAAGAAAAAAATCTTTTGTTGGGTTTGAATCTCAAATCAATGCAGACTGCTGCCTTTGAGGAAGTCATAGATGACTCTTCTCCTGTAGTCCATCATCTCAGGCTATTTCCTGCCATCACCCCTCAGCCCATCTCTGTGTGATTCTGCTGTCTTATTGTCTGGGCTAAGCTAGCACATTGAAATGAACAGATGTTTTATATTTGTCAGCACTTGAGAGAACTCCTTTTATTTGCCAGAGTCCCGTGTTTCCTGTTGACGATGCCATGGACCTTCACATCTAAAATACCCTTTCATTTCAGGAATCCGTAACCTTCATGTACCAGACTCTGGAGAGGAACCTGAGGACGATGTTTATGGGCAGCTCTGAGACTCATCTAAAGCACGTCTCCAGCCCCTCTGCCTCCTACTTCCTGTCTGTCCCCTATGCCAGGCTTGGCTGGTAAGGATGAGTTCATTAGATTGGGGGTGTTGTATACCTTCATCAACTTTGGGGTGGCATCACTGTGTCACCAGTGAAACCTTGCTTTCTCTATATTTTGGAAGAAATTAGGAAACAGAAAGATGGATTCATTTAAAATTTGAGAACTGGGGACAAAAAGAAATCTAATTTCCTTCCTACTGATCTGTGGCTATCTCACAGAAGGTTGGGGACAAAGGCTGGAACATGAGTCAGTTTAGTTCTAAGACATGTGCCCTGCTCCTCTCCTGGGGAAAGTGGATCTGGACCCCAAGTTGCCTTCATTTTGTTAGAGAGTTTTTGTGCAAGTCCAGCCTGAGGAAGTGTCTGTCTTGGCCTGCTTTCTACTGCTGTGATAAAACACCATGGCCCAAAGCAGCCTGGCTTATGTCTCCAGATCATAGTCACTCATCAGGGGAAACTAAGGCAGGGACTCTAACAGGGCATGGACCCGGAGGTGGGAACTGAATCAGAGGTCATGGAGGAAGCTGCTTCCTGGCCTTTTCCTCATGGCTTGCTCAGCCTGCTCTCTTAGACAATCCAGCACCACCTGCCCTGGGGTGGCACTGCCCAAGTAGTCTGGACCCTCCCACCTCCATCAGTAATCAAGAAAACACCTCATAGATTTGTCTATAGGTCAATCTGATGGAGGCATTTTCTCAGTTGAAGTTCTCCCTTTTCAGATGTCCCCGACTTGTGTCAACTTGACAAAAAACCAACCAGCACAGGGACTTTAAAAACATGTTTTTAAGATTAAAAAAATTTTTTTAATGTATTTGAGTGTTTCGCCTGAATATATGTTATGTGCACCATGTGCCCCTGAGGGCCAGGAAGAGGGCATCGTATTCCCTGGAAGTATAGTTCCTTTATGAGCCACCATGCGGGTGCCTGGTGCAAATGCTCTTAACCACTGAGCCATCTCTCTAGTCCCAGAAAATGGGTTCATAAACGCCTCCATTTTTGAAAGAGAAAAGAATAATTTGTTTATTGAGAGAGTTGGGGAGTCTTTTGATTTTGAACCTAGTCACGTGCAGGAAAGTAACTGTTCAGGGTGATTTGATTTGGTCACACTGCTGTGTCTCCTCAGTGCGGTTTCTGATGGCCCGTTATTTGGGGGTCACTGATACATGCAGCAAACACAGGGGACTGGGAGATGAATCCTGCCTGTCTGCTGTCAGTCATGTGTGAATAAAGGCTCTTAGCCACTTTGCTGAGGGCCAAAGGTGGAGTGCTGCGGGGCTGGCAGCCACAAGAAGCAGGACCTTACCTGCTGGCTCGTGCTAGCCGCAGGGACTCTGCTCTGGCCCTTGCCCTTACACCATGCATCTTAGAAACTGTTTTGTCCTTTCTCTCTATGCCTTGTTACTCGTTCCTTCCATGACCGTATGAGCTAGAATTATCATAGCTTTTGTTCTTTTCAGCCCTAGGGTGACATGTGAACCATTGACTGTCATCTCTGTAACTAGTCGGTCACAAGTACCACCTAGAAGTATTTACTTGATGCAAAACTGCAGCTCCCATCTCAAAGATAGAGTGTATTCTGGAGCCAGTTGTGAGTGACCATGGTCCAAGAACACAAATTCAGGTCACCCCAAATACTGTGTTTCAGTGAGGTGACAGTTTCATGAAGTTTTTATAGTGACATAACAGAAGAAGTTATAAATCAAGACACTTACAAAATATATTGGTGGGCCAGGCATGATGGCACATCCCTTTAGTCCCAGCACTTGGGAGGCAGAGGCAGGCAGATCTCTATGAGTTTGGGGCCAGCCTGGTCTACAGAGTGAGTTCCAGGCAAGCTGAGGCTACATAGTGAGAACCTGTCTCAAAACTAACAAACAAATAACAAAATATATTGGTGAACACATCAAGTAGGTTGGTTAGAGTAAAATGTCTGCTACAGGCCTCAGATGCTCTCTGTAACATTCTTAGCTCTGGGGCTGGTTGAAGTTAGAGGTCTGTTAATACATCCCTGAAGGATTTCCCTGCTCATCTCAGGGAAGTGAGGTCAGGCACAGGTGGGCCATTAATAGCCACTGAGATGCCAAAAACGATCCAAGATAATTTGGCTCTGGATTTGCAACATTCCAGCTCTCCACAATCAGAGACTTCCAGTAATCCTTGTAGAATCTTTAACACAGGTGTGGCTTTTTCCTCCTTTAGGAAGATCAGTTCACACAGTACATATGTTGCCTAAACAATTTAATGCCATAGAAGCTGGGCTGTGTCAGTAGGGTAACAATGGACCAAACAGGCCAACTCAATATCTCAGTGACTGTAGGACACACACCTTTATGAGGCTGCTCTTCCCCTACTCTGGTTCTGTGGCCCAGAAAGGCCCAGATGCCTCTAGCTGCCCATACATTTTGTTTTGTTTCCCTGTATGGAGAGTGACTCTGAATTCCACAAATGATACAGCCCCCCAAATCAGTGTTCCCAGCAGCAGCCCCCCAAATGAGTGTTCCCAGCAGTCACACAGAATGTGTAGTCAGCTGGAAAAGCTGAATTGCTGGGTTCTGGAAAGGAGAGCAGGAGTGTTACTGTAGACCTCAGTTATCTTCTTCTCTAAGGGTCACGGCCTCAGCCGACCTCAACCAGGACGGGCACAGTGACCTCGTGGTGGGGGCACCGGGCTACAGCCACCCTGGCCGCTTCCAGATTGGGCGGGTATACATCGTCTATGGCAACGATCTGGGCCTGCCCCCCATTGACCTAGACCTAGACAAGGAGGCCCACGGGATCCTGCAGGGCTTCCAGGTGAGACCTCCTGTCACATCTTTCCTCTGTTAGGGGTGAGTAAGCCATGGCTGACATTCTGGTATGTTTTCATTGTCTTTGTTTTTCTGGTACTGGGGGTTCAATCCAGGGCTTCTCACATGTCAGGCAACTGCTCTACCACTGAGCCCCACTCCAGCCCCTCACTCCGGCTACTAGACAAGCACTCTTTTGCTGAGCCCTGACCCCAGCTCCTCAAAGAGAGTACTAAGCAAACACTCTACTGCTGAGCCATGTCCCGCGAGTTGGAAGATTCTGGGTCAGCATTCTACCACTGAGCCGTACTCCCAGCCCTTGTTTTGGGGAGTCTAGGCAGGTACTCTATCACTGAGCCGTGTCCCCAGCCTCTCACTGGAGGGGTTCTAGGTAGCACCCCACTGCTGAGCCATTGTCCTCAGTCTTACACAGCACATTTTGAGACAAGTTCTCCAGATGAGTCACTAGTGAGGAGAATGAGTGTAGTGCCGCCTACACGGACGAAGTGCCTTTCCTCACCACAGTCCCCTTCACTTCCTGTATCTCAGTCTGTTACTATTCAAGTAGGAAGTGCAATGCCTTCCCCAAATGTGCATGCTGTTTACACCAGCTGCAGGTGGACATGTGGAATTTGATTTCTTTTCTATTTTAAGAGACAGGGTCTCACACTGCAGCCCAGGCTTCCCTGGAATTCACTGTGTATCCCAGGCAGGCCTTGAACGCCTCAGAGGCTGTTCTTCCAAGTACCGAGGTTGGTAGTGTGAAGAGCTGCAGTTTCTCGATGATGCGCTGTGGTGGTGAACACAGACTTCCCATATGCTTTTCATCATTTCTCTTGTGTAACAGTATTCTATAATTATGGAGTGTTTATCAAAGTAACAACCTACCATCGGCCCATCTGGACTCCAGGCTTTGCTTAGATATCATTGCTTTGCTTTGAGGAGTTTTTCATCACTCGGGGAAACCAGGCACTGTACATGTTTATCACCAAATCAGAGTGTTCATTCCTCCTGGGAGCACTTAGGGCCCTGGAGGGCTTTGTGGACCCGGAAAGCGTTAGCCATTTTAGTAGCAAGGAGGAACACCAGAGCCTCGCTGCTGGTCACAGAAGAGGCTTTGGTGGCACTGGGCTGACCCTGAATCTCTGAGTGTCAGGTGCCTGGGGCTAGGAACCTAGATTTGGGGGCCAATGGTGGTTGTCTGACTAGGCTAGTTATGAATGCTGTGGGGAGAAGAGACGTCATCACATCTGTCTGTAAAGACAAAACAATCAGAAGTGCCATGGGTTTGTGATCTAGTTTAGGCTCTGATGAAAGCAGTCCTGCCCTGCCATGTGGAAGTGAGCTGCCTACCCAGTGTGTGGGGTCACACTCTAAAGGCTGTTCCATTTTCTGGAGCCTTCTGACACCACATGACATAGTTCTAAAATAAGCCAAGCCATCCCTGCCTCTATTACTGCTGCACAGTCACTGCTGTTAGACTGGTGGGTAAAGTCCAAAATTCTGGGCAGCGGCTTCCTGCACGATACATTCTCTAAGTCCACACGGGATGGGAGGAGGTGGCTCTACAATGCCCTCCTCCCCTGGGACCTTCGGCAGTTTGGAGGATGGCCAGAAGAAGGCATGGACTAGACTTTGGAAACCTGGGCCCCGCCCTGTGTCATCAAGAGCATTCCCTTTGTCCTTGGCTGTCATGGAGTATGAGGGTTGCTGTTTCAGGTCTACTCTGTGCTCTTCTGTGAACGAATGGCTGGATCTCAACAGGGCTTAACAGCCCAGCTGCTAGAGTCGTGACACAGCCTGTCTGCAGAGGGCAAGGCTCAGCTCGTCACTGGTCCTCACCCAACCCTAGCGTGCATCCAGTTCTGGAGTAATCCCCCGTCCTTCGTCATGTTCCTGGATTATTTCAAAAGGCCAGATGCCACAGAAAGCTTTGCACACACCATAGGAATTAGTCAATGGATAATATATGGGGCACTGGGCCATATGTGATGTGGCAACATTACCATCACCATTACCAGACAATTCCCTGTGGTATAATCTGTGGAAGGCACAGAGAAGCAGCTGATGAGTCAGGTTTAGGCTGATTGTAGACAGGAGCAGGAAAAATATCCATAGAGAAAAACTATGTTGGGAGCAAATTATGTTGGAATAGTACAAGTTTTCTTCTTATAAAAGGGATGTGAGGTTAGCAACAACTAACTTAAGTGAGTAAGCACCTAACTTAATCCATGTAAAGCTCGGTAGAATCTTCTGCCACGATGGGGAGGTTCCACAGCTGTGCTCTGCAACGTAAGAACCATCGAAAATGGGTGTTTGTGTATGTGAAATGGGACCATTGCAGCTGGGAGACAAGTTTTGTATTAATTGCTTTAAATTGAAATGTATAGCCATCTTAGGCCAGAAACTGCTGTGCCAGGCAGTACGTCTCTGCCACCACGTTCTTAGGCCAGAAACTGCTGTGCCAGGCAGTACGTCTCTGCCACCGAGTTCTTAGGCCAGAAACTGCTGTGCCAGGCAATACGGCTCTGCCACCGCGTCATGAGTGTATGACAGAAGTCAGGGCTGCTGCTGTTAGTTTGTAGTTGTTACTTTAGAAACTTTCAGCCAGGCCTGGTGGTATATGCCTGCCAGCCTAGCTACTCAGGAGACTGAGACAGAAGGAAGGGTCACAAGTTCAAGGCCTGCCTAAGTTACAAAGTGAGTTCAAGGCCAGCTTGGGCAATTTAGTGAGACCCCCCTATCTCAAAATGAAAAAACAAAGCAAAACAAAAACAAAATACAAAAAGGGCTGGGGATATAGTTCAACAGTAGAGTACTTGCCTAGCATGTGTGAGACGTTCAGTTCAACACCTAGCACCACACACACACACACACACACACACACACACACACACACACACACACACAAATGCACACACACGCGCGCACATACATACACACACACACACACACACACACACACACACACACACACACACACAGAGCACACATGCAGGATGCTGTAGTGTGGGCTGAAGTGCATACAAGACCATTTCTACACATCTATAGCTCCCAAGGACTGTCTGCTTTCTTGTACTTCAGCTTCTTCTCAAGACAGACAGATTTGTCCAAAGTCCCCCTAAGGCAGAGCTACCCAGATGTGCCCCAAATGTGCCACTGAGCAGTGAGGTTCTAGGCCTCAGCCTGTGGGCAATAGGTTGGGGCCCAGGCTCTCCACACGGGGAGTCTGGAGGCCATGCTGAGCCCAGAGAAGTCACTTGTCTTTCCTCAGCCTTCAGGTCGCTTCGGCTCAGCTTTGGCCGTGCTGGACTTCAACAAGGATGGGCTGCCTGACTTGGCTGTGGGGGCCCCCTCCGTGGGCTCGGGGCAGCTCACCTACAACGTAAGGCTGGGAAGAAGGTGGAGGTGGGGAAGGGGCCAGGGCGGGGGGGACACCGTGCCTGGCAGGGAGGAGACAGGAACCTAGAGGAAGTGTGTTCTGGGGAAGAGCGGGGTCAGGTCCTCCGCCATGCACAGCAGTGGCTACAGACTGGGAGGCAGGGATAAAATGGCCGTTTTTGTGTTTTGTTGTTTTTCCTGCTTCGGGGCTCTCTTAAGTCTCATGGAAGTGAAGGTTTAAAAGAAACATAGCTAGGCATGGTGATGCATGACTGTAGTCACTGCCAGGAGGCTGAAGCAGGAGGATAGCCATGAGTTCAAGGCCAGCCTGGTCTACATAGTGAGTTCCAGGTCAGTATGGGATAAATACATAGCCAAACCCTGTGTTAAGCAAACAACAATAATAAACTCTAGTGTCCAGACTGAGTTTCTGGGGATAGTGAGTCTCCTCTGTTTTGCTGTCGTTTAGGGTTCTTGGCACCATGAAAGCTTTATGGTGTGTGCTTACTGTTGTTGTTTGTGTTTGTCTAGGGTGCGGTGTATGTCTACTATGGTTCCCAGCAAGGGAGGCTGCCTTCTTCCCCTAATGTCACCATCTCCTGCAAGGTACGCCTCCGCCTCTGCCTTGTGTCAGGGACTCGCTCAGCTGCTGCCCCATGGCCTCTGGGGCTGACGGGTTCTGCTTTCCTGCTTACCTCCTAAGGACACCTACTGTAACCTGGGCTGGACCCTCCTGGCAGCAGATGTGGATGGAGATGGCCAACCCGACCTGGTGATCAGCTCACCCTTCGCACCTGGCGGAGGGAAGCAGAGAGGGATGGTGGCTGCCTTTTATTCACACCCCAGACAGAGTGACCAAGGTAGAGGCTGGGTGGGGGGAGGGGCGGAGAGCCCAGCTTGACTGTGGCTGCCCTGGTATCTCCTGCATATGGGCCTGTGTCCTTTTCCTGGAATGTGCTATCATGTCACTTGCTAAGAGACAGGCTCTCATGCTGACAGGTACTGGCAAGAGATGGGGAAGGCATCGCCAGTGAGGGCAGGTGAGATGGCTCAGTGCGTTAGGGGCTTGCTGCTAACCCTGACAGCCTGAGTTTGATCTCCAGAATCCACAGAGTGGAGGGAGAGACCTAGCTCCCCAAAAGTTGCTCTTTGACCTCCACATGCATGTCGTGGCATGTGGGTAGTCAAACACACACACACACACACACACACACACACACACACACACACACAATGTTTAAAAATTAATGCTCATTGAGTATACAAAAAGTCACAAAGGAGACAAGAGGTTATTCTTTTTTCTTTTAAACATAATTTTTAAAATTGACTCTTTGGGAATTTCACATCATGTGCCACCCCAATCCCGCTCATTTCCCAGTCTCTCCATATCTGCCCCTCACCCCCGTAGCATCCTCCCCAAAAGAAAATTTTTTAAAAATTAATTAAAAATAAAAACAAAGCAAGCAAGCAAGCAAACAGACAAACAAAAAACTCACTTCACTCCTGTCTTTCCTGCCTCTCCAACTCCTCTTCATGTGTCTTAGTGGCACCGGGAGCTGTGCTGTGTTGAGAAGTATGCCTTTTTGTCGACTCAGCTTTACTTGCAAATGTTCACTGTGTGAGTTGTTGGTCAGGTTCAAGTCCTCTGGCTTCTGGTAAACCATCAATGCTGGACCCTCACCAAGACTCCTCTCAGATTTTCTGCTGTTGCCCCTGTCATGGAGAGCCTGTGGCTGTGGTTCCGCAGGGCCAGTCTCTTCGTGCACTCATAGATGGGGTAGATGCTGGGGTGTGCCAACTCAAAGCCTATATGGGTCTGGGTAAGAGCTGATTTGGTCAGTCCTGGCCACTGGGACTGTCCTCCTCAGGTGAGGGGTGGAGCCAGCTCTTCTACGCCCATATCATCAGGGCCAGCTCTCCCATGCCTGTGGTGAGGAGTGGGGACATCTCTCCCAAGTGTGGTGGCCCTAACCTCGGCCATCCTTATGGCCTTTGGTGGCAACATGGGCCACAGACATCAACATAGCTGTAGTAGGACCACAGACCCAGATGTGGTCCTCAGCTACAGCTCGGGCCCGATGTCACCATGGCCCCATGTGGTAGTGCAGGTCACTCAGATCTGTATGGCCCTGGCTGCAGCATGACCCTCAGACACCAACATGGCCTCAGGTGGCGGCCTCAACCCTGGGCATCCACACGGCCTTCGATGGTAACAGGAGCCATGGACATCAACACAGATAGATGGCTGTAGTAGGGCCGCAGACCCAGACATGGCCCTTGACCAAAGTTTGGGTCTGGGTGACACCATGGCCCAGGGTGGCACAGGCTACTCAGATCAGTATGGCCCCAGTGGAAGAGGTCATTCTTACAGATTTAAAGAGTAAAATAAAATGCCATGAAGGCTGAGGCCAAAATCATCCCAGTTGTCTCAACTGCCCTGAGAAAGACCTTTCTAAATAGCATCTTCACCCTTTGGAAATGAGCTCCAGAATCACACTTCTTGTCTGAAGAGTGACATCTACTTCTGAATGCTGGGTTCCTGGGATCCATATATGACAAAAGGGTTCTGGCAAGGTCTCAGAAGGGGCCTGGTCCTCATATGTTCATGATCAAGATGCATCCTTTCAATTCCAAGTCCTCCCTCATACAGGGAATGGGTACCATTCAGTCAGTCATGTAGGGGTTTGTTTTTGTTTCAAGACAGCGTCTCATGCCACCCAGGCAAGTCTCAAACTGCACAGAACCAAGGATGACCTTGAACTCTTGATCCTTCTGCCTCCACACCCCAAGTTCTGAGATAATATATGTGTATCACCATGCCTGTAACACACCTTTCTTTGTTTCTTTCATGTCTGTTTACTGGGACTGGCTGTCACTGATTGGTGATCGGTTGGTTGGTTGATGGAGACCGGTTTTCTTTAGAAACACTGACTGCAGAGGAAGCTGACTGGAAGGTGAATGGTGAGGAGGACTTCTCTTGGTTTGGATACTCCCTTCATGGGGTGACAGTGACAAACAGAACCCTGCTGTTGGTTGGGAGCCCGACCTGGAAGAATGTCAGCAGGTCAGTGTTGAGGGGGGGGGGGGGGCTGGGAAACAATGCACACAGAGGCAGGTGCCAGCTACTGCGGAACCTCTTTAAGTGTGGAACCTCTTTAAGTGTGGGGTGCAAAGAAAGGGGTGTGGCTGTTGTCCTTAGAAGGAAGGGCCCCAGCTCTGGAGGGAGGTCGCAGACTTTTCATCTTGGAGGCTGCAGCTGGTAAGCGCACTGGCACCACAGCAACACATTCCTCAGCCCAGGAGTTTAAACACAGAAATCTTTCATTTTACTGTCCTGGAAGCTGGAAATCCAAGATCCAAGTGTAGGCAGGGTTCTTCTGGAGCCTCCATTTGGCTTATATATAACCGCCTTCCCTCTGCCTTTACAGACTCACCTAACGAGACACAGCTCTCACCGCAAAGGAAATAAGAAATAGCTTAATTCTTTTTTAAAATCCTTGTGTAAAAGGCCCTCAGAGGCCAGAAGAGGGTGTTGGATCTCCTGGAACTGGAGTTACAGCCAGTTGTGAGCCACCATGTGGGTGCTGGGAATCAAACTCCAGTCCTCTGGAAGAGGAACCAGGGCTCTTGAACAGCTGAGCCATCTCTCCAACCCCAGAAATAGTTTATTCTTGAGCCAAACAGGAGTGACTATAGCACGGGAACACAGAATCAGGTTGCTCAAATAATGTTTCAATGAAGAAATGATTTCTTGAAATTATTTTAGTTACGGAACAACAGAAAGAAATAAAAGTCCCCCCGCCCCCCCCCCCCCCCCCCCCCCCCCCCCCCCCCCCCCCCCCGCCCACCGCCCAAATAAATTGGTGGAAACAACAGTTAGGTGGGTTACAGAACCACAAGGACTCCATGCTATGGCTCCAGAGGCTTCTGAGCCTCTGGGTTGGGGGAAGATAGTTCTCTATGACTCTCAAAAGGTTTTACCTGAGAGTCACAGAGATGCTAGGACAGATACAGAAGTGGGCAGTGACTGGCAGCTATTAAGGGAACTAAAAGTAGCCAAAGGCAACTTGGCTCTGGATCTGCAGCATTATAGCACTCAGGAAGCAAATCAATCATTTCTGCCCTGGGAATGTCACATCCCTCTGGTTTGTCTGTGTCCTAATCTGTTTTTATAAGGACTAAGTCGTGTTTGATTATGGCTCTCTCCAGTGTTCCCCTTTTCACGTGGTGACCCTTTTAAAGACACTGTCTCCAATACAGTCTGATTGTAAAGTACTGGCAGTCAGGAACTGCACATAGGGACACTTGCAGTGGGGTGAGCAGTGAGTGGGATTTGACCACTGGTAGTAGGCATCCTGCTTTTGCTGTAGTGGGGAGATAGAGGGTGGATGTGAGACCTGGGAGCCTCCATGTTGGTGAGATGAACTCCATAGGTGCCAATGTAGTCCAGGATCACAGGACAGAGCCCAAGGGATGCATGATGGCTCAGTTTCTTCCCTGGACACAATCCTCGGGGCTCCACATCCTGTACCTGCCACTGACCATTGTATTCTCCCCAGGTTGGCACGCTCAAGCCACAGGAACCATGAGAAAAACAGTCTGGGAAGGGTGTACGGCTACTTTCCACCAAACTCCCAGAGTGCAATCACTATCTCAGGAGATAAGGTACCGCCGTCTCCCTCTCAAAGACGTGCTGCAGGTAGCTTGGTTGGTGAGTGATGATCAATTGTTCTTTGCAGGCAGTGGGAAAGCTGGGCACCTCCCTGTCAAGTGGCCATGTGAGGCTGAACGGGACCCTAACACAGGTGCTGTTGGTCGGAGCCCCCACTCGTGGTAGGTCACCACAAGCTGCTGTTTTTATCAGTTGTTCTATTACCAATAAAGACTCAGGAGTCAGATATTGGGTGAACACCTAGTAGATCAAAGATGTGGTGGAGGAGTGACCAGATGACCTTCTCTCCACACTTCCCAGACCCAAAGTGTGGAAAGAACTTCCAAGTCCTCCCCTACTCCTTCCTGTGCCTCTCTATCCCTATCCTGGGTCCTCCGTACTCTCTATGACTAATTCTTGTCAACTAGTCAGTGGCTCCACCCCATGACTAGCGGTTAACTTTAAGAACATAGTCTCAGGGCATCACAGTGCAATCAAATATCCTGCAACAACATGCCATAAGGCTCTTTGACCATATTGCCTTAGCAGAAAGTCAAGGGAACTTGCCAGGCCCAAGTGGACTAAAATATTTCTTTTTTAAAAATCACAAGTAACAAGTTGTGTACCTTTGGGGTAGTTATTTAACCTTTCTGAACTCCTATATCATCATCTGTAAAATAGTTATAGTATTTATTTCAAAAGTTGTTGAAAATGATGCATGAAAGTGTGTCTAAAGCTCCCACACTGCTGACCCCAGAGCTAGGGAAGAGCTGTTTTGTTTTGTTTCCGCTTTTGTTATTGAGATGCTATTTAGCCCAGGCTCCCCAAAAAGTTTGAATTGACTTTGCTGGTTCTCACTCCTGTGGGCCAAGTAGAGGCAGGAGGTCAGGAGTTCAAGGCAAGCCTCTGCTACATAGTGAGTTTGAGGGTACCCTGGGCTACATGACACTGTCTCAACCAACAAACACACCTAAAACTCAGATGATTCCATAGTTAAGAGCCAGGTGCGCTCTGGTTCCCAGCACATGCCATGCGGCTCACAACTGCCACCTTCTGGCTCCTGCAGGCACTCACTCAAGCACACAAGACACACACACGCAGAGAATAAGTATTTAAAAGGCTTAACTTGTATTTAAATTATTTTTATTATTTTATTTTAGGTTTAGCATAATCAAATCCTTTAATAATGCTGGCCACTTGAAGTGTGTAGGGGTTGGGGGGTGGGATAGAAGATCCACCAGCAATTTCCTTATGTTCCTTTTTTGTTTTTGTTTTTTGTTTTTTGTTTTTTGAGACAGGGTTTCTCTGTTTTGGTGCCTGTCCTGGATTTGTAGACCAGGCTGGTCTCGAACTCACAGAGATCTGCCTGGCTCTGCCTCCTGAGTGCTGGGATTAAAGGCGTGTGCCACTGCTGACTGGCTGTAATTTTCATTCTTAATTAAAAAATGTATTTATATCTTATTGTGAGCATATTCTTTGTCAAATATTCTTCAAAAATATGATTGTTCTTTCATATATTGCATTTTTCTCACTTGTACCTGCCACTATCCTGTGAGGGAAACAGTCAGGTGTCACTGTGACATTGTTCTGGAGGAGGGGCTTAGGCATAGAAACCAGAGCTGGGAAAATGATGGGCTACTTTTCTCACGCAATGGGCACCTCAGGGGGATTCCCAGACTAGAGAGCCAGTCTCCCTGAGACCCTCCCTGCACAGTGCCGGACAGTCATTTCCGAGTGATCGCTTACTCTAAGAGGGGAAGAGACTTGAGGAGTAAGCGTGCATCCGGTAAAGACTTGGCTGCATGGTCACTGCGTGGTTGGGGACAGGACAATGTGAGGACATGCTGTAGAGAGCACTGCAAAGATGTCTCTCTGTCCTTTCTCTGGGAAGTCATTTCCAAACTCTCCAGGCACGCATCACTCCTTTTCTTTTTTAAAAAAACTTTAACTTTATTTTATGTGCATTGGTGTGAAGGTGTCAGACCCCCTGGAACTAGAGTTACAGACAGTTGTGAGCTGCCACGTGGGTGCTAGGAATTGAACCCAGGTCCTCAGGAAGAGCAGCCAGTGCTCTTAACCACTAAGCCATCCCTCCAGCCCCTCATTTTATTTTTCTTGTGATTCTATTGGATGCTGAGAGTTAAAGGTTCCCAGACTTTTCTGGTAAATTCCTCTTAGTAAGAAATACAATAGAGGCCAGGCGGTGGTAGTGCATGCCTTTAATCCCAGCACTTGGGAAGCAAAGCCAGGTGGATCTCTCTCTGTGAGTTTAAGGCCAGCCTGGTCTACAGAGCGAGATTCAGGACAGTCACCAAAACTACACAGAGAAACTCTGTCTCGAAAAAACAAAACAAAACAAACAAACAAACAAACAAACAAACAAAAGAAATACAATAGAAAGCAAAAAATTCTCATTAAGGCGATGCACACCTATAATCACAGAGCTTGGGAGGGGCAGGAGGATCAGGAGGTCAAGGTCAAGGTCATCCTCAGCGAGATAGTTTGAGGTTGGCCTGTCTCAAAGGAAATAAAAAAGGAAGGTAGGAAAAGATGACAAGCTGGTCTGGTAGACAATAATGTACTTGAGTGGTGGAGCGGATCACAGGAGCTGTGTGCCGGCATCACCCAGCTGCCTGCATGTACCTCAGTGCCCATGCATTGCTAGTCACATCTTCCAACCCGCTGGAGCAAACCACCCCAGGAAACACTCACTGTCCTGTGTCCCCTGAAAGTGCACGTGCCTGAGGGACAAATGGGGTACTGGGGGGATCCTATCTTCACTCTTATGACACTAGGAGACGCTGTGGCTTGTTTCAGATGACGTGTCTAAAATGGCATTCCTAACCATGACCCTGCACCAGGGTGGAGCCACTCGGATGTACGAGCTAGCCCTGGAGAAGACACAGCCTGCTCTGCTCAGCACCTTCAGCGGGGACCGGCGCTTTTCTCGCTTTGGTAGCGTTCTACACCTGACGGACCTGGATGATGATGGCTTAGGTAAGGTGCGAAGAGTGTCTTTAGCTAAAGTCACTCCCTTCATACCCAGTGGACCTGTGTCCCAGTTAGATGGCCAAGGTTCTGCCCTCTGATTGACAGTCCAGTGGCCCAAGGGGCAATTTTTTTTTTCACATTTTTTTCCCTGAGACAGGATTCTCTGTGAGTTTTGGTGCTTGTCCTAGATCTCGCTCTGTAGACCAGGCTGTCTTGAACTCACAGAGATCCACCTGCCTCTGCATCCCAAGTGCTGGGATTAAAGGCGTGCGCCACCAATGCCCGGCAATTTTTTTTTTTTTTTTAAATACAAAGTCTCACATAGTCTAGGTGTGCTTCCAGCTCCTCATGTAGTCAAGGCTATTTTTCAATTACCGATCCTCCTGCCTTCATCTCCCAAGTGCTGGCACTACATGTATATGCCACAGCTGGGTTCAAGGGCTTCTGATAGATCTGAACTTGGATGCGCAAGAACAGTCTGCATTTCCTAAAGACTTGGCGGGAGAGTCACCAGGTCCACTATTGATGGATGACGAAGGGGGAACATAGGCCTCTACCTGACTTTGGAGGAAGCCATGCAGACTGAAGGGCATGCTGATGACTTGTGGGAGGTAGGCTCAGGATCCGGCAGGCTAATGCCTCGGCCCACTTGTGGTTTACAGATGAAATCATCATGGCCGCCCCACTGAGGATAACAGACGTTACTTCTGGACTGCTAGGAGGAGAAGATGGGCGAGTTTACATTTATAATGGCAAGCACACCACCCTCGGTGACATGACAGGCAAATGCAAATCCTGGATGACTCCATGTCCAGAGGAGAAGGTAAAGGTGGTCTATGGATTCCACTCCATGATGAGGGAGGTCCAGATGTGGCTGGCAAGTCCTGGGCTCAGTCATCTGCCAAGGGTGTGCTGCCTAGCTGCCCATGTGCTTACAGCTGTGCTGGGCCTCTGGAGCTGGAGCCCAGTTGGACTTGTTCACAGCTGGCCATGGCCTGTTTAGGTGCCCAGGGAATATGGGACTAAAAGCGGGTTCTGGCCATTGGAGTCTCACCAAAACCTACAGCCTTTTGTTTCTTGTTTATTGCTTTGTGTTACTCCTTTCTCTGATGGCTTTCCTATATTTCCAAGCATTTAGCTTGGCTATTATTGTTACTATCTTTCTGAAATTTAAAAATTAAGGTGTAGTGGCACATGCCTTTGATCCCAGCACCTAGGAGGTAGAGGCAGTTGGATCTCTGAATTTGAGGCCAGCATGGTTCCCTGTCAGGGCTACAAAGTGAGACCCTATCTCAAAAATAAACAAAAAAAGTATTTTTTAAATTGCAAAATGAGTTAAAGTTTAGTGTGAAGACTGTAGAAAATGGAGAAACACAAGCAAAAGCATTAAAACGAACCTACTTAGACTTCTGTTCTACAGCACCTTCCTGTTAGCCGGAGTACATATTCTAGTATTTCCTACACTTTGAAATGTGACTGTTGTGGGGGCTGGGGTTGAACCTAAACAGCAGGGCCTTGCTATGTAGATGTATCTGGCCTGGAACTTGTGGTAGTCCCCCTGCCTCGGCTTTACTAGTGCAGAGATTACAGGCTAGCGGTACTTTGTCCTACTAAGTGTGCACACAATAAGCACCCTCCCTGTGTAGCTGAATCCACCTCAAAGCTATGAAGCTACTTTGATGCCAGTGACAAAGAGCCTGAAGGACAGAGGGCTTCTGTTCAAGTCACACAGCAAATGGCAGCCAGGGCGGGACCTGAGCTAAGGCCCATTTCTCAAACTTGTTAACCAATGTGATCACATCATGTGTGATAATTTTCACAATTTTTAACTTAATTTTTTTTTTTTTTAAAGTAGAGTCCAGGCTGGCCTCAAACTCCTAATCTTCCCACCTCTCCCTCCCAAGTGCTGGATTTTCATCAAACAGTATGCATGTTGAGCATTCCCAGTTTGAAATCTGAGATACTGCAAAAGCTTAGGCTTCCTGAGAGCCCACATGTTACGAGTGGAAGTTGTACAATAGGGGGCTGGTCTTATGTATAAAGTCATTAGCATACTGTACAGAACTGTCAGGCTATGGGTATAAGATATTTCCTCTGTTTAGTCTCAGCCCCATCTCTGGAGGTCTCGCTATGTATCTATAGATACTCCAGAATCAGAAGATCCCAAATCCAAACTTCTGGACCCAGGCATTCTGGATAAGGAGTATTCATTATATATGGAGACCATTGCTGGGCCAGTGATGTGACTCAGTGGGTAAAGGAGCCTGCTGCCAAGCCTGAGGGTCTAGAACCCACATGGTAGGAGGGAACCTACTCACCAAAGTTGCCCTCTGACCTCCACATGCATGCGTTGGCACATGTGTATGCACAAAACAAAAAACCAGATAGCATCTTATGGGAAAAAAGTTCACATTGTTCTAGAGGGGTATGGGGTATTGTGGTAATCCTGTAATCCTAGCACCCCAGAGGTAGAGGCAGGAGGATTAGGAAGCCTGGATTACAGGGGAGCCTGCTGAGATGGGGTGGGGCTGAGGCTCTATTATCTGCCAACTATTTTATCTTGGAATAAATCCATTTAACTGACCTTCCTGAAGTGGTAATCATTAGTCACTCTGGCTGATTCTAATCCCCATGTAAATGATTTCATACAGTGGCTTATGTTTTAGGATCTAAGCTCCTGTAAATGGAATTTCTAGGGTTTAAGGGCATGCATACTTGTAAGGAGAATGTGAAAACACTGAAATGTGAGCACGAGGCAGTCAGATGGGCTCTTAATGAACAGTGATCACAAAGTCATGCTAACAGTCTCCTCCTTGCTCTCCTTTTTTTCCAGGCACAGTATGTATTGATTTCTCCTGAGGTAAGTAGTCCACCCCCAAAGTCTGACCATCCCCCCAAAACCCAGCTCCTTGTACTTACTTCAACTGCTGAACAACCATGCTGTGTGTGTTTTACAGGCAAGTTCAAGGTTTGGGAGCTCACTGGTCTCTGTGAGGTCCAAGCAAAGGGTGAGTAAAGGACTCGTGCTTTCACCAGATCTGATAATTTCACTTCTTCAGTTTTAGGGAAAAAAAGTAACACTTAAACTCACCCCCACTTCTTAGTGCTCCCCTTCACTCCTACTCTACAGAGTGTAGCCTGTGGGCCAACTATATCTGACTTTTAAATATGGCTGTCATATTTAAATAGTGGAAAAAAGAGAATTTTTCCTGACATGACATTTTTACGAAGTTCCAATTTCAGGGTCCATGACTCAAGGGTGTTCATTACTCGGTGCCGAGGGCCCAGCCTGGCCCTTCCATTCTTGATCTGGCTGTGGCTGTTAACACTGCAACTCCAGCTAATGAGACTGAGTTCTCCTCCAGCCTCAGAGAGCATCTGGCCCTTCATGACCTTTGCTGATTGTCGCCCTCTATGACAGCCACTGTTAATTAAGATTCTGCTGTCTTTATCCAGACTGCTGGGTTTTTAAATGTTTTAAATGTTTGTTCTCTGTGTGTTACATGTATGTTTATGTGCCACAGTACACTTACTTGTGGTACTCAGGACATCTCCCACCATGCAGGTCCCACAGACTGAATGAAGGGTGGCAGGCTGGGCAGCAAGCACCTTGACTTGATGAGCAACATCCTGGGCTGCCCTGTCAAGTCTTTAAATGAGTCCAGACAGACACACATGCCATGGCTGCATTTTTATGCACCTTCACTTCTTATCAATAAGCACACAGCACCATTTAATCCTTCCCAGGAGTCACACAATATTTTATTCTCTGGACATTCCATAATTCAGTTCAATTACATTCCCATACATACATTATCTCCATTTTTTAAAACTATTACAGACAATGCTGTTTAGAGCATTCTTATAACTATTTTTTTACATAATTGTGCAAATATCCTTGTGAGAAACACAGCAGTGGGACTGCTAGAGGATACATACATTTAACATTACATTTTAATAAATATAGAATTAAGAAATATACCTTAATATATAACTCTACAGAGCCAGGTGTGGTAGGTAGCTCATGCCGGTAATCCCAGCACATGAGAAGCTGAGGTAGGAGTTTGAGGCCAGGCTAGCCTGGGTTAGAATGAGACCCTGCCTCAAAACAAAGAAACCAAACTAAACCACTAAACGGTTCATTCACTTCAGGATTTGGTGTCACAGCATTGTGCTAGGTTATAAAATACAGAGACGAGACAGTCACTGTTCTTGAAGACACACAGGGAAGGCAGGTCCGTGAGACTGGCATAGGACTACAGGCAGAATGAGCAGGAGTCCTAAGTGTTGGAAGACAGCAGTCTGGGAAGGCTTGGGAGGTGCTGGGATGCAGGGCCTGCTTGAGACTCATGGTGAAACTGCCCTCTGCTGGTCAAGTGTTCTCGCTGACACAGCAAGGCTGATGAATAGGGTTAGCTACTAGAAACAGCAATTACTAAACTTACGGGAGGATTCTCCAGAGGATACACGGGGCTTTTATTTACAATTTTATGCATCTTCAAAAAATTAAGACATTATCAAGAACACCGACCAAGGGCAGTGGTGATAAAGGCCAGATGAAAGTACTTCACAGTTAATTCTGGTCTGTGCATCTCTACATGTTAGCCTAACTGCAGTCCACCTGTGTCAGTACTAACATCCCTCCCTTTCCTGACTCACCCTGAGACAGGGCATTAAGGCTCAGTGAGCATAAAACATCAGAGTGGCCTTTCCCCGAGACCTGAATTAGGACTCTCAAGTCAGGTTTCCTTCCTAGGACACATGAGCCTTGTGGGATTGGCAGTCTGGAGACATACCTAAGGAACAACACTGCCACTGTCTCTGTGCTTTCTTAAGACTGCCCATGTCATGTGGTGAGCCTCAGCAGAACCTTTAACTGGGGTGCTTCCCTGGGCAGCCGAGACGTAGATGGAACAGTGAGACATGGCCTCGTCTCCCGCTCACAGTGTAGGTGGAAGGACAAAAAGCAGCCAAGACCTTTGACATCAATGTACAATGATCCAGGGCTAAAGACAGTGGCTGTCCATGCTGGCCAGGTCTAGGAGGCCTTGCAGAACCTATGGGCCTTGAGGGGGCATGTGAGATGGTTAGACTAGGGAGACGGTGGGCAGCCAGGAAGGGTTAACTTTAGGGAGGCGCATGCTTTGCCCAGGAAATGGAGACTTAGAATATAGCCAAAGTAAAAGCACATTTAATAAACTAGTAATTACATAAATAAGGGAGAAGAATTACCATTTGTTACTGAAAAGATTTTCTCTTTTGCCAACACTGGGGTATTAGGATGTGACAGGAAGAGCTCCATCTAGAATCTGACACATAGTAAGGGCTCAGTACAGTGCTGCCATTATCAGCATTTTGGGATTGTTGTGTTAAAATGAAACCAACAAGATCAATGCCATATCCTGCTTCCTCTAAAATGCTAGCCGCCAGCATGACCAGCCACACTTCACTTACCGGTAATGATTTAAAGTAACTTTTGGCAACTCTCCCAAATCAAATTTAACTGCAAACTGTGAAGATTTTGCCTTTACTAAAATGTTTCACAACCTGCAGCAGATTTTGAAAAAAATTCTGGAAGACAGGCCTGAAAACATTAGGCAGCAGGGATGCTGTGTGATTGTAACCCCTTGTCCTTACCACTCCAGATGCATGGTCTACATTGTACCACATGAGGTTCTGGAATAAGCACGCACTCATGTATTTCCCGTTGTTTGTTTGTTTTTAATTACAAGAGGCAGAGGCTGGAGTCAACTTCCACAACTGTGGTTTTCAGAACTTACAAATCAAGAAAGTGGTGTATGAGCAAAGGGAAAGGCCTAAGTTGGAGCTATAGTTGGAGTCTGGCCAGCATTGCTTTCCTAGGAATCTCCAGAGCACGGCATGTCTGCTTCAGGGTGGGAATTTGTCATGAATGCTGTCTATGTTGTATCTTCTACAGAACCAAGTAGTTGTCGCTGCTGGAAGAAGTTCTTGGGGAGCCCGGCTCTCCGGGGCACTTCACGTCTACAGCCTCGGCTCAGACTGAAGAGGTCACTCCACTTTCCTATTACGCCCCTCCTCTCTTGGCCCAAGTCAACTCCAGGGTGGACAAAGTATTCCTCCAGAGGAGCTGTGGCGAAACCTGACAGAGGTGGGGCTCCTGGGACAGACATACTGACAGCCAAGTTACCTGGAAATATGGTCAGCTATGTGTGGACACCGGATGATGGGGAGCGGCAGGCACTTTGCATCTTCTAAAAAACGCTTTTGCATCTTCTCTGAGCTTCCTGCCTGTGCTTGGGACTGTAACAATTCACCCTTCCTCCTCTTCTGTTTAAATACCCATCTCTCTCTTGCCTAGAAAGGGTGCAGTTAGCTCTCAACACAGTCTCTATATAATTGATCCTTTAAAAATCCTTGTTAGTGATGGCTGGTCCTATTTGGATCTTAAATGTGCCTCAAAATTCCCATGTTGAAGGCTTGGCCCCCAACTGAAGGAGGGTGGAAATTTTGGAGTGGGACCTTGCTGGAGGAAGTTATGCCATTGGGGTGTATCAGGACCCCAAGTCCTTCCTTCCTTGTTTGTTTCCCATTGCCATGAAATGAACAGCTCTCCTCTGCCATGATGCACTGCTTCTTCCCCAGCCCCAAAGCAACAGGGTAAAGCACCCTGGAGCTAACATGGCTGAAACCGTGAGCCAGAATAAACATTTCCTCTTTGAAGCTGTTTCTCGTGGGCATTTTGTCATACTGCCGGCACAGTACCCAGTGAAAACACCGTTGGGAGAACAGAGGACGGCATGGGGCACGGGGCCCACACCCTGGCCCTTCCTCAGCGACCATTTGGAAGGACCACCACAGAAACGAGCCATCTCGTGCGTGCCTCACACAGGTCTCTGGGGCTGGCTGTCTCACCAGTGTGGTTAAGTCTCACAGGAGGGGTGGAGGCTTTGCTGTGCTAGGCTGACGGCGCCATCAACAGAGCAGGAGTGTGGCCTGAGCCCAGGGTGACTGTAAGGGACCAGTGAGGAACCCAGTGGCAGGTGGGCTGTGGCTTCGCTTGTTCTTGGCCCATTCTTTAGGGTGGATTCTGTGCTCCATCCCCAGTGTGGCTTCAGGAGAAATTCACCAGCACTTAGACCTGCTAACAGTGACTGGCTGGTTCTGTGTCAGCCAAGGGAGATACTGTTCCTTCTGACCCTGGGAAATGATATCAAGAGCAGAAGGAAATGGGTGACAGTACCAGCCAGAGAGAAAACCTTCTGCAGAGGATGAGGAAGGGACCAACCGAGAAAGGACTCCACTGAGACGACCCACAGGGGAGAAAGAGGGACAGTTCACACCCACCCCAGAAGGCACCGCGCATGCTCCAGGCTGGCTGTTTTGAGTGTGCACCACACAGCCCAAGACACAGCAGGGAGAGAACACAGGGACATTTGGTTTTGCTTGGCTAGTCACTGGCAGTTCAACCTATCTGAAGACCACTACCAGCAGAAGGGTTATGGTTTTGCCACTGTGATGGCCAATCAGCAAACGTAAACAGCAGGGCTAAACCCAGGGCCTTGTGCACACCAGGCATGGGCTTCCCCAACCCTGAGCTGATGCTCTAGCCCCAAGTGCCAGTGCTTTTGCTCTAACTGATGAGAGCCACAGAATTTGTCTTTGGCTCAATGTCTGAACATAGCAGAAAGCAGGCTCCGGGTAAAGAGAGCTTATAGAGCTTATAGAGATGGGAACATCTTCAAGTTGAAGGATTGTCCTACTGACAAGTCTAACACTGTTAACACTGTAACACATCGACTCTTCTGTGAGAAACAGGTCAGTGCTATCCACTTTTGAAGATCAACCTATGAAGAATATTGACCTGATATAGAGAAAACATTAGCACATGACAGTCTGAATATTATCCTCAACAGGTGGATTAAAATTTCCTTCCACCAAGCATTAACTGAGGTTCTAAGAAACAGCCCCACAATGCTTAGAAATTCAAGTGGAGATAACTAAAACAACACTAACTGATGCAACTGTTTAGCTTGGTGATCTTTACCCCAAGACACCAACAGACATTTACATACTGGTTTTCCAGCTTTCTCTCTGTACATTTTCAAGGCTTCATGATAGGAATTGCTTTATGCCTTACTGTCCCAGACTATAAAGTTAGAATGATTGGAAGTGGGCTTTTGGTGGAGAGCTCAGGTCTCTGGACCCCATTCCATCCCTCCATGAGACCACCTCTTGTGGCCATTACTCAAGTTATCACACTGAAGTTCAAATGTAGCTTCAGTGATGCCATTCCAAGAAATAAAGCTGAGTGCAGCTCCTGGACCCCGTCACACAAACAGCCTGTCAGCCTGAGTCGGTCAGAACTTCTTCCAGTCTGTAGTTAAGAATAACATGAGGAGGGATCATTTCACAGGATGACCTCTGCTCTGTCCACATTGGCTCAGAGGCTCTGAACATAAGGACTGACTGTCAAAAAGTATCACCCCCCTTGCTCATGCTCGATGTGGGATGTGACTGCCTGCTCAATTATAAAACTCAGTATTTGATATTTTACATTTTCTTTAAGTAGCAGTTATGCTCAAAACCCCTACCTGACCTAACTATTTTTAAAAATTTTACAAACCGCCAGTTCTGTCCTTTTATCTGACTGATAAGAGGTACATGACTCATCAAGACAATTACTTTGCTCAAGCTCATAAACTAACACAAGGAGAAAACGATATTTGATCCTGTCTGACCTGGGATCAAATGGACTTCAATTCTTCATGGATCTCAGCTGAGCAAAATCCAAGACAGTTTAAGACCAATCACAGCAGCTCTTGGGTCTGCTGAAAAGGGCTAGCGTGGAACCCAGGCATCATCAAAGATGATTTTGGACACTATCAAAAGATTCAGCTGCTACAGTTCCTCGAGGGTCACATTCCAGCATCTCATGGCTGGGACACCAGGCCAGCTCCGCTGCCCTGGACCAGCCTCTCACAGCCCCACATAGGAGGGAAGCTCATTTATAACTTTCTGTTTTCTACTGGAATAACATTCTTATTCCTGTCACTAAATTACCCAGTAAATAACATCCTTGTGGGACACACTAGGGTAACTGGGCACACAACATCTGGGGTGGGTGTACTTCCTCTTTGTTCGTACCCTGTAGGCTAAGAGTTGCCTGGCTTTACCACAATCTTACAAGTGCACTACTTTTGGAAGCACACTTAACTGTAATGTTTGAGCACACAACTTAATGAAACCTCTAGAAAATACACAGAAGTAGGCAGAATGGTTATTAGGATGGCAGCTTTCAGATTTACAGGTATCAACAATCTGGTTATTTACTGTACAGTTCTAAGGAGTTGACCACACAGCTTTGTTTATGCTGGGTGAGCACTCTAACAAAGAGCAGCACTCCCAGCCCCATTTATTTGGTGTTTTGAGGCAGGGTCTTACTCTACAGTCCAGGTGGACCTGGAACTCACTCTATGACCTCTACTGGCCTAGAACTCACTCTGTAGCCCAGGCTGGCCTCTAACTCTTCACAATCCTCCTGCTGCAGTCTTTCAAGGACTGGAATTACAGGTGAAGCACCAACCATGTCCCGCTTTGCTGTTCATTTTAAACAAAAACTTCTGATTATGAAGACAATGCTCCCACCATTCTTACATTAACTATCCTTGTCTGACAAGCTCATCTGTTAACTCTGAAGAGGTAGGCAAACAGATTAGCTAGCTGTAAACATTTTCGGGGGTGGGGGAGACACAATCTCTTAAATCAAGCAGTGATCAAAACAGCTATAAAATTGTAAGAATAAACACTTTCTTTCAACTTTACTTCCAAAGAGTCTATTTATAACCAATCAAAGAAAAATAATACCATCTTGATTAACCAGAATCTACGTATGTTAACATTAAATTATATTTCCTTTTTATTTATCTTATATATAAAAGAGAGCAAATACCTGAAAATAAGGTTGTCAAGGACTGACATTCCCGAGTTCATTGCAAGGCTAACAGATCTGCCAGCTTTCTTTCCCAAGTCAGAAGTTGATAGGAACGTGACTCCCTATTTGAGCAACTGCAGCCTGTGAGCTCAGGGACTGTAGGCTCTGTCAAGTTCCTGGGCTCCATCAGCACAGAGCTGTACTTTTCCTGATATGTATAACAGTACTGAATCTAGATAAGTCTATCTTGCAATAAATTAATCTATACTTTAAAAAGCCCATAAAAACAGTATTCAAGGTTGGTAGGACACAGGATTTTGGCCTTTTACAAAGAAAGCACTTTGCCTCCCAGAATTCCGAAGATGCAATCGTGTTTTCGTATTGTGAATGCCACAGTATTTTAAGTCAGACATAATTTAAACAGCAGTCATCTTTTTTCTCAACCAGAGAGCGGTAACAGCTTCAGAAGCATAAAAATCTTTGTCTGCCAGCTGCTGTTAGCGGCTTGCCAGGACAGTCCTGCTTGCTCCGAGTCCTTCCGGCCTGAGGCTGTTTTTCACTTCCATCCTTCTGCCTGCCAGAAGGGTCTTTTTAGGTAAGGAGGCCATCTAAATAAAGCAGGAAATGCATTTCAGTTTGTGTCTCTCTCAGAAGTCACTAGCAGATGAAAGCGAAGAACTACACAGGCCAGAGCCTACGCACCTGCTCCAGCCATGCTGCTCCACATGCATGGGAGGAGAGGAGGTGAAGTGCTCACATGCTCTGGAGCGCTGCTGCATTTCAGTATGGCTATGGGAAGCCCTGCCGAGTGACGAGCATCCGCCTTAATGTATGATTCTCGCCCGCGTTCTAAGAAACCAAGTAATGTCTAACTGATTTGTTGGACACTGCTATGCATTGCAGCTCACTTAACTTTCCAAATCACACGAAGCACATAGTGCTGACTGGGTTAACAGAAGGGAGAGTGAGGAGCGTTAGAAGAGTCAACTCACTCGCACAGGGTTACAAAGCCTGTGACAACTGAAACCCAGGCTGCCTGACTGGGGGCCCAGGATTGCGGTCCACAGCGGTGCTGCTGTGAGCGCCCAGTCCATACCATAGGGGGCAAAGGAGCTTCCAGCTGTCTGCCGAGGAACGAAAGCAACCTCCTCCAGATGAGGCCACTCCCCATAAACATAATTCCTGTAATCAGCCAGAACACACGATGGTCCTGAAAGAAAAAAAGGTTCATTCCAATCACAGAGGTTAGTCTCCTCAGAGACACACTCTCCTCCAGAGCTAAAAGGAGCCTTTCTGTCATCACGGGGCTCTTCCATAGAAAGAGCAGGGAACTAGGCCTGCATCGAAGCCCTGAGGCCAAGCCCTGGGGTGAGACTCCCACCTCGGGTTTCTCACAACTGGGTTCTTCTGTACCCAGGACTGCACATGATGCTGTACCAGAAAGGGTACTATGAAGGCAAGGCTTTGCTGCCAGACCGGCTCTCGAGTTCCTGGCTCAGGAGATCTACTGCCGCCTCCCACCAAAGAGCTGAGTCTACAGTTGTGCACTACCAAATCTGGATCAAAAGGGAGTTCAAACAAAACCAAACCACTTTTCTTTGGGGGGCGGGGGAGATAGGCTTTGAGTAAGAATATTAGAGTTAAGCATAAAACAGAGTTAGCTTGCGTTAGATGGGTTGGTTATCCCATCTCAACTTCTTGGGACCAAAACATGTTTCAGTTTATGTATTTATAATATTGACTGGGAAAATAAGAAGGAAGCACCATTCTAACATTAATTGTCCTCTGTTTTACAAGCTCAGCCACTAACTTTTGAAAGGCAGGAATACAGTTAGTTGTATACGTTTTCCCTTGGTGGACATGTGACATAACAATGGTATTTTCTTTGGAAGTCTAAAGAAAAAACATTTCACATGCACCTAATATATGTATATTAGTCCAAAGATAATTTCATGCAATACTTTTAGTGCACTCACATCTTGACTGAGCCACAACAGACCAGCTATGGAATTTTCACATCAATGTAGTGTGATTGGCCTTCAAAATGTTTACAATTATGAGGAATTTCACACCTCATATTTTCAGGTTACTACCAACATATGGACACAGCATGACTCTTAACAAAAGCTATGACCCCAGAGGTGAATAGGAGTGAACTGAGCAACAAGGCTGGGAGCTGAGGGGAGAGCTGTGTGGCCAGCATTTCTGAGAACGAACCAGGGCATAGCTGACAAACAAGAGTGGCTACAGATGTCTTAGGCGAATCCAGGAAAAGTGACTAGATTATCCACAGACCTGGGAGTCTAGACTATCCTAAGGCCGGTCAGAAGGCACCGGAATATCTCTATGTAAAAGTCTGAGATAGTTTTTTAAAGACCACTTTTTACAAATGTCTGGTCCTGAGAGATGATGTTGGTTAGACCACAGTGACAGCCATAGAAGCAATAAACCACAGAGGACAGAGGGCCAAACATCAAAGTGCCTTGTAAGACCGCTCCTGAAAACACCAGGCTACAGTGGTTTCAGAAACCCTGGCATTATGTGGAAAGGCAAGAGGGCAGAGTGGAGAGCATTTATTTATCTTTGGGTTGAAATCCTCTGGTTTTATAGATCTGCAATTTACTAAGTTTTCTGAGCCTCTATTTTCTCATCTACAAAGTAGGGAAACTTTGTCTGTTTCAGAGTTGTGATTACTGCATCAAACATGCCCTGTGTACGTGAATCCCGGGTACAGGGCCAGACACACAGAACTGAAATAAAATCTCGCATCACCACTGCCTCACAGGGTGGCTGTTGTAGTCAGCTTCTCCTGTGTACTTCCATGTTCTAGGAAATAAAGTGATGTAGGCTACACACATAGGCCAACAGCAACTGCCTGAGTTCTAAGTGAATTACAGCTGTGTCTAACTCTTTGTGGAATATGCAGATGTGGTGGTTAATCTTCATTGTTAACTTGACTAGACTTGGAATCCCCCAGGAGTCACAGATCTGTGAGGGTATTTCCAGAGAGGTTTAACCAAGAGGAGAGTCACCTGCTTCCTGACTGTGGCCTGTGTGATGGGAGGCCTCATGCTTTGCTACCTTGCCTTTCCTGCCTTGCTGGACCATGACTCCTTTAAACTGTGAGCCAAAGTAAGTCTTCCGTTCTTTCTGTTGCCTTTGCAGGCACTTTGTCACAGCAATGGGAACGGTAACATAACAGGTCATGCTTCAAAATCTCTTCTAATCATCTCAACATTAAAAAATAAAATAAAATCCTGTTATTTAAAAAATGACATTCTTACCTCTTCAAGGGAAGATTCCAAATTCATGCCAAAAGCAACTCCCATTAGTCCAAAGAGGGAAAGAGAGAAGGTTCCCATGGTTAGCTGTAGATTTAACCTCATCATCACATTGCGATGGCTGGAGAGAAAACAACCAACTCAGACCAGGAAACACATAAAGGAGCAAAACTAGAGAAGGCCTACGGGGTCACTCTCCACCTTCAAAAGCAACTCCTGAGATGATTAATATTGTAACTTGACAAGATTTGGAATCACCATAGAAACAAACCTCCTCACTGAGGTGGAAAGACCCACCATCACCATTGGTGGCACCATTCCCTGGCTGGGGACTCGGACAGGTTCCTGACAGGACACATGAACAGATACGTCAAGTTTTTGCCCTCGTTGTCAGACTGTGAGTCCAAATAAACCATGCATTCCTTCAGTGGCTTTTGCCAGGCATGAGGAAACT
Organism: Peromyscus californicus insignis; assembly: GCF_007827085.1. Lineage (NCBI taxonomy): Eukaryota > Metazoa > Chordata > Mammalia > Rodentia > Cricetidae > Peromyscus > Peromyscus californicus. The sequence goes on along the minus strand of NW_026294606.1, from coordinate 38,980,730 downwards.
AAGAATAAGGCCACTTATGGAGTAGTCACAGATGTGATGGTGTGACTTCTTCCAAAAAACCATTCCTTTAAAAAGTGCTTTCCAGTCCTAACCCCAGTCCTCACCTTCTGCAGGGCATCCTCACCTGTCTAGATTGATGAAGATGATGCTCTGTGAGTCATCAATCAGGACCCGAAGCTCCCGAGCCTCATTGGAAAGGTCGTCAGCTAACCGGTAGTAGTTTTCAAGCAGCAGCTCCATCTCCTCTGCATGGTCAATCCCAGCACTGCTCTTTTCACTTCAAGTCACAGGGTTAACAGTCAGCAAACCTGAGCATGTCCAGCACACACTGACCCCCCAACTTCAGCAGCCGGTGAGAAAGCCAGCTTACTGGATCTGCTGTGATTGCATCCAATTTGTTAGAGGCTACGCCAACAGATCCTAAGCATGATGCACTCAGCCTACACAGATGACTTAGCATCACTGTGCTCCATGGCCCCAATCCAAGAGGCATGTAATTACATGCCATTAGTGACTAGAAAATACAAATGTGAATACTGATGAGAAAGTGAAAATCCTAGGACATTATGATGCACAAGAAAACTCAGACTAAATTGAAAAGAGCATTTCCTGGGGCTGGAGAGATGTTGCAGTGGTTAAGGGTACTGGCTGCTCTTCTAGGTGACTGGGTTTTATTTCCAGCACCCACATGGGGGCTCAACACCATCCAGAACTCCAGTTCTGGGAGATCTAATGCCCTCTTCTGGCCTCTGTGGGCACCGAACATGTAAGTGGTACACAAACATACACGTAGGCCAAACATCTATACACATTAAAGAGCATTTCCCTTAGAATACAATCAAATACAGCAGCAGCGACTTTCCCCTCTCCCTGGATGAGTGAGCAGGGACTAACGGCTGACATCCGCTTCCCTGAGCACATCCTAGTGCTCTGAAGCTGTGATGCACTACACCAGGCATCGCCTCTGTTGCATGGTAGATTTAGTAAATGTGAATGACCCTGAGCCTTGCATCTCTACTTTGGCATGTTTGTACAAATTAAGTGTTGGCAAGACAGAGTTGTGTGTTTTGTCTTGGGGGAATTGAAAAAAAGGAACTTTATTATTGTGCTTATGGTGTGCGTGTGAGTGTGCACCACAGCGCACATGTGGAGGTCAGAGGACAACTGTGGCGTTGGTACTTTCCAAGGCTCGCACTCAAGTGGCTAGCACAGAGCACTTTCTCGGCTGAGCCATCTCACCAGCCCCTTTCCTTGCTTTTCAGCTAATGAAGAGCATGAGTACTTAGAACCATACCACTGTCTACCGGAGCAGATTCAAGTCTCCAGTGACTTTTAAATGCATTTAGTGTTATAGATAAGACAGTGAGTTTCATACATGCTTCTTGAATCTGCTTTATAATATGTAGCAGTGACTATGCTCTATTAGAGCTGTTTCTAAAAAGCAAATGAGTTCTAGGTTTAGAAGTCAGAAGTGAGTAAGCGGTGTGTCTATAATAGACAAGGCTTACAGAATCCAATCTACACTGTCTGGCTCATCCCCCTCTCCTCTACCAGGCAACTATTGCCCTTGCTCCCTACGGAACCTATCTCATCTCACACATGTTGCTTAGTGACCCATCCCTTGAGGATAATCGTGATGTTTATGTTCTCCTCAGCCCAGCAGCTGCAATGCAGTGTGCACTCCCTTCAGCCTCACTGAGCTGGGTTGTGTGCAAGACAAAGTGACCAAGGGTGAAAAAAAAAGTGACCAAGGGTGAAAAAAGGCCTGTTCACTATTTTAGACAAACACAGCCTCACCCGAAGGAAGAAACAACCCAAGCAATACTTACAAGACCTGGGGGTCACTCCACTTGGTTAGACAGAGTTCTTCCAGCATCTCCTCGTCATCCAAAAGCTCCAAAATCGACTCTTTGAAAATTTTAATGTCTGTTTCTAACTCAGAGAGACTGTAAGAATAGTTACATAGCAAAGGTCAGCAGTGTAAATGTGCACCATTTCACTGTAAAAACAATGGGCTTAGGGCATCTTACAAGCGGATCCACCTAGCACTCAGTGTCCACTGGTAAGAAACATTTCAGCAATTAACGCAAATTAACGACTCCAAACCCAAACCAATTGGTAAGATTAGCCAGTGACACAGCTCTCCATATAACGATTTTGTGGCTTTAAAGGTTATGTCATTCTAGAAATGCAAAAATCCCTGACACCATGGAACCAGGAATTCCACTGTGCCCTCCTAATTACACCAAGAACAGGAAAGTTAGAGATTTACTAGACACACCTGATCCCAAGGATGAAATGCCTTCGATACAGATCCAGAGCCTGAGGCCATTAAAGGCAAGAGTTCAGTTAATAAACACAGAGAATTCAGAGTGGTACATTGTAATGGGAAAAAAGTAAGACATCAGGACCTTCCCTTTTAGGAGTGTTATGAGGGGAACAGGCCCATATAGTAAGACTAAGAAATAGTATCATGTCTGCTCCCCGAAACAAGTCCTTTTCCCAAGGTCGAACATTTGGATACCCTCTGGGCTTGAGGAAAGCTCCTGCTTGATAAAGCAGTCACTCTATCTCTAACTAGAGGAATATGACTGGTGCCTATTGTCAAGGTCAATGCTGGATTCCTCAACTCCTAATCTCAAGCCACACCCCAGCTCACATGCCCCTTGTCTCCAGTTTAATCCTATGTGCGACTTAAAGTATAAAGGGTCTAGTCACTTTTCAATGAAGCAATGCTGGCAGCCATCCTGATTCATCCTCAGACGGTAGACACCTCCCCGTTCCCCCCACCCCCCCCCATCCTCTTTGGGACCTGAACCACCAAAGCAGGTTTCTGGCGTGAGTATTCTTTCAACAAGTGTGTCTATGTGTGTGCCTATGCCATATGTGTGCATGCGCCTGTTGAAGACAGAACGTTGCTTCCTGGAGCTGGAGTTACAGGTGGCTATGGACCACCAAATCTGGGTGCTGTGAATGGAACTCAGGTCCTCAGAAAGAGCATCGTACCAACCACTGAACCATCTCTCCAGCCTGGAGCTTATTTATAACTGATAAAAGTACTTCAACATTAGACAAAAAACGAACTCTTTTAAAACTTTAACTGGAGATGGGGGCTTAAGGGACAGATGGCTGAGCAGTTCAGATCACTGGCTGCTCTTGCAGAGGACCTGAGTTTGGCTCCCAGAACCCACATGATGGTTATCATCTGTAACTTCAACTCCAGGGGATCCTATGTCTTTGCCCCTCCTCAGGCACTAGGCACATACACGGTACACATACATACATGCAGGCAAAACTCATAAAGATAAAATAAATAAATCTTCAAAAAAAACAAAACAAACAAAAAATTGGGGCCAGTAAGAAGGTTCAAGAAAGTCAAGGCACCTGTTGCCTGATGACCTATGTTCAATCTGTGGGATTCACACGTGGAAGTAGAGAACTGATTCTACCCAGTTGTCCTGACCCCGCACGTGCACATATCCCTCCCCACCCCCAACACACACACACACACACACACACACACACACACACACACACACACACACGGAATAATAAACACTAAGAACATTTATTGGCTTTCTGAGCTGGTGAGATGGCTCAGCAGGTGGAGGCACTCACCACCAAACCTAACCCCCTGAATTACTTCATGTCATAATTTAAATAAATATACTCTGAGATTTGCACTCCCCAACTTTTCTTGAAAATTTAGCAGTTAAGGGCTGTGGCTGTCTGTGGCTGTGGTTCAGTGGTATAATCCTGGCATGTATGAGGCTGTGGGTTCAGTCCCCAGCACAACAGAAAACAATGTTCAGAGTTAAAACTTGATGTGGGGGAGGGGTGTGACTGTTAGAGATGGCTTAGTGGTTAAGGGCACACACTGCTGTCCCAGAGAACCCGTGTGATTCTCAGCACTTAAAAGCTGTGTGTGTGTGTGTGCGCGCGCGCGCGCGCGTGTGTTGGGGTGGGGGGTGCCTTTAACCACTAAGCCATCTCTCTAACAATCACACTCCTTCCCCACATCAAGTTTTAATTGTCAAGGTTTTGAACATTTTTCTGTGGTGCTGGGAACTGAACCCAGGGCCTCATATACACCAGGTAAGCACTCTACCACTGAGACACAGTCACAGCCCTTAACTGCTACATTTTCAAGAAAAGTTGGGGAGTATAAATCTCAGAGTATATTTATTTAAATTATGACACATGGAAAGCTGTTACCATTAACAAAGAAGAATCACACTTAGGTTCACATGCGCATTTACCTTAACCATCTCTCTGTAGGCATCAGCCAGAGAGAACTGAAGGTGTCTGTCTCTAACTCCCAGCTTGATAAGCCACCCATATTTACCTTTTGCCATTCTGGAGTAGGACATGCAGCTTGCTTCTGTCAACAGAAGAGTGCTTGGGGTCCACTAATGCATCCAGGGTCTCAAGGATCAGTGGCTGCAGGATGCTAAGTTGCCCCTGGAGGGTGTTGATCTAGATAACAACATGGCCTTTCATAAGAATTAAAACAACCTTTTTAGAACTTAGGATCAGTGAAGCCTCTGATTAAACACAGACATTTGTTTGTGCTAGCCAAAAATACTGACAGCATCTCAGAACAGCCATTTCTAGCTGCCTCAAAAGTATCTCCTGGGTTAGAGGAGCACCATGTAACGCTGTCACCAGGCTCTGGATTAACTCTCAGAACAGTCTTCCTCTACAGACAGCTGCTATGGTAGGACTAGGGAATGATTTGTTAATGACATCCTGGGGACTGGAGAGATGGCTCAGTGGTTAAGAACACTTCCTGCTCTTCCAGAGGACCAGAATTTGGTTCCCAATAACCACATCAGGCAGCTCACAACTGTAACTCCAGCTCTAGGAGATCCAACACCCCCTGACTCTGCTGGCACCTACATACATGTGCATACACATATACAATAAATATAAAATAAATCTTCAGGAAAAATCCTGAAACCCCCATGTCAAAACACCCATTTCACATTTGGGAATAGCTATGTTTTCTGTAAACAGAACACTGTTCAAAACTGCTCTGGACAATGACTTTTAACAACTGAAACTTGGGATGGAGCTGTAGTTCAGGTGGTAGAGAGCCTGCCTAGCATGCATGAAGGTCTGATCCACAGCACCGAATAACTGGATATACTGTCATGTGCCTGCAATTCCAGCCCTTGGGAGGTGGCAGAAAACTGAAGCTTGACTTGGACTTTAAAAAAAGATACACTGAATCACTGTAAAGTCCAAAGGATGCTTTTCTTAAGCTAATAGGCATGGCGGATACTCAACAGGAATAAACTGATAAGAGGATAGCACTCAAGATCGAAAAACCTCCACATCAGCTGGCAAACACCACACGACTAACAGATTAAACAGCAAAACTGAGACTCAAAATGCTACTACTTACACGCTGTTTTATCTCAGAAGCACAACTCATCTTCTAACTAGGAAGTTGCAACCCAGAATCCGGGGGCCTGCCATATATTCTTTTATTTTGCAAAACAGGATCTACTTCCAGGTTCAGAAGACCGGAAGTGGGACATCAAGGCAGACCTAATGTCTCACTATCCTAGAGACACCAACTCTCCGGTCTGAGGGCTGGACTTCATAGGGCTGGGAGGCTGGGTGAGTTGAGCGACTCTCCTTTATTTGAAAGTGGATCCCATGAGGAGATGGTTGGCTTGATACTGTAGTACTCTTTCCGAAAGGAACCGCATGTCACAGGCAAGAATTACTAAGTGACTGCATTGTTCCCGTATGATGAACTCCTGAGTCAGCCCAGCCTGTCACACACTACTGTCTGCACTGTGCTGCTGCTCCCGTAACCCCAGCAGAGAGGGAAACCTCTGTTCCCTCATTGAAGTGAAGCAGAGAACAGAGTAAGGTACCAGGTCACTCAGGCTCTCCTGACCTTTTAAATTTCCTCTCCATCTCCCACTCTGGCTAATATGCTCCCAGCACTGACTCCTGATGGCAGCTAGCTCCTGAACAGTACAATCCAGACTAATTAGGGGCAGGAAAAATAAAAGGTGAGAAGGGGCTAAGAAGGCAGTGGCCACCCTGATTGGGTTTGTACAACTCCCAGGGATCCAGTACCTGCTGATTTGTGGGGCAGGGGTCACTAGAAGAACTGTGGTTCCTGTCAGTCTAGGTCCCAAGCAGGAGGTGTCACCTCCTGGAGCTGCTTCAAACAGAGGTCTGATGAATGGTGCATTCATGTGTGAGCACTTGCATTATACAGTTTAATTTGAAGAAGGAAGTGAGGTGCTCAGAGTTCACTTACACTCCAACTTTAGGTCTCCTGAATTCTCATCCCATAAGTGAAAGTGCGCAGACAGAAGTGACACGCACATGTACCAGTACTAGAGAGGATGGAGCAGGTGGACACCTTAGTTCAAGGCCAGCCTGGTATACACGGGGTGATCCCAAGTCAACAAACAAAAATAAATGACAAAAACAAAAAACATAAAAGTGGACAAAGGGAGCCAATTTGAATGTGATTGTCAGTTTCCTCTTGAGAATCTTTAGGTCTACTTGGTTGGGTCCTAAGTTGGAGAATGAAGCTCTCTTTCCCTGGAGGAGCCTTACAAAGGACTGCTGTGCCTGGGGAAGGCAGCTCTGAAATAGTCCTAACTTGTCTTCACACTCACTCCACACAACACATCAGATCGGCTTACCCAATACTGCAGGAGTGCTTCAATAGCTCTGAACTCAAATGGCAATGGGTAAGTGACGAGCTGACCATCTCCAGCCAGCTGTGATGGCAGTTCCCGGAACAGCCACTGCTCCAGGTTTAAATTCCGATAGTCTAGTATCAGAAGACACTCTGGAGTTATCACAGCCTTCAAATACTGGAAAAGCAACAGAAAAGAATGGATGAACACACACACACACACACACACACACACACACACACACACACACACACAACATAACATTCATCGAGATGCAAGTTATCAAGCTGGAGGAAAAAGTAAATTCACAAAACTGAGTTCATTTTACTAATTTTGGACTAAAACTAAACCAAATTAGTGCTCATTTGGTTTTCTAAAAACAAATAATAAAATTAAGGGATATTTTATAAAGGAAGAAAATTCAAATACATGTAAGTCTTGATAAAACTGGAATTACACAAATTAGATAGTTATTATGACTCTAGCCTGGTGTGGCACAGAGGTGTACCCACAATCCCAGCACCTGGGAGGTGAAGGAGAGCAGATGTTCAAGGACATGCTATACAGCAGTTCATGGCCAGCCTGGTGTATCTGAAACCCTGTCTCAAAATATTCAAACCCACAATGAGACAGACGTCTGCCAAGACATGCACAAGAAAATAGGGAATAAGTGAAAAATCAAGTTCCCTAAAACAGTCATGTGGGAGGCTGGCCAAGGACCAGTGCCTGTCCGCCGGCACCTGGGAGCTGCGGTCTCAAGACTGGTCTCTGAAGAGAACACAACAAACTGGCAGATTTCCTCACTAAGTCTGTCAACAACGTCACTTTCCCTCTCCTTCTGCAGTACATGTGGATACCAGCCAAACCCAGGAGGCCTGCTTGCTCTTACTCTGGACATCCTCACTCGTTCTCTGAACCCCCCCACCCAGCCCCTACATACTGCCAATAGTCATGGCTGACTGGCCTGCTCTCCTGGACCCCAACTCAAGAGGCACGCACGACTCACTTTCTCTAAATTAGATTTTATTCATTTTATTTTATGTGTGTTTTGCCTGCATGTACATATGTGTACAACCTGTGTGCTTGGTGCCTGTGGAGGTCAGAAGAGGTCATCAGACGGCCTGGAATTTGAATTCTGGGTGGCTGTTAACCACTCTGTGGGTGTTGGGAATCAAACCCAGGTCGTCTGCAAGAGTTACAAGTGCACTGCTCTAACCACTGTCCCATCTCTGCAGCCGATTGCTGGAGAGGTGATATAGAGTTACGTATCCGTCCATCTATCTGTACAGTGTCATAAGCCCGTCATCTAGGTCCCACAGTTTAACACTCATCTTATACACATTTATCTATACAAAGAGATACATACTGTTTAGAAGCAGTAGCTACTGATAACAAGAACGAAGATATTTTCTGGAGAAAAAAATTTTGAGAGCAGATTGTGTTGGTTGTGATTATTTTGATTAAGTCTAAATTATGGGACAAAAATCTAATTCAAGACAAATTTAAAAAGCAAGTACATGCATATTTCAGGGCCCAACACCTCTGATGGGTTTCGAATGTATTTCCAGACCATAAGCTTTCACAGGTCCAAACAACCGAGGTCCATGTTAACTGAATCACTACGGAAATTGAATACATTCAGTGTCTTCTGAGTAGGCAAGTATAGTACAATAATTTTAGAAAGTGTTAGATATAAATTTAAACTAAGGTTTCAAAATTGAACAGACATTCCTGGTGTACATGGAGAACCAGATGAAGGTAGCCAGGGTTATGTACTATAATTGCACTTAACAGGATACAAATGGAAAAACATCTATTTCAGCTGGTGTGGTGGCTTGTGCCTATAATTCCAGCATTGGGGAGGCAGAGGCAATGACCAGGAGGTCAACCTCATCCTCGGCTACATAGCAAGTTTATGGCATCCTTGGCCACATAAGGCCCTATATCTTTATAAATAGATTCTTTTGTGTGTGTGTGTGTAATCCCAGAAACTACAGACTAAATTCAAAGGCCAATAAAGACCACAGTCAGAATTTTCCCAACACAAATGTTCCCATGCCTGCTGAACATATAATCCATGCAGAGCAAGTTCTACTCTTACAATGCATTCAGTAACAAAAAAATCCCACTTCCTTCCAACATTTTTCTTTCCTGTCTCTCTCCTCCCTCTCCATCTCTTTCTCACAGGCACTGGCTGTCCTAGAACTTGCTCTGTAGCCAGGCTGGCCTTGAACTCACAGAGATCTGCTCACCTCTGCCTCTGAGTGTTGGGATTAAAGGCACGATGGCTAGGTCTCCCTGGTGAACACAGCAGCGCAGCTCTTACCTCCATCCTCATGATAATCCTGTTGTTCCTGGTAGTGATGCTCATCACGTGCTGAAACCTCAAGTCTCTGGCCTGGAGTGCTAACTCATGGTATAATTCAGTTTTCTTCCTCTCTATAAGAGAAACAGAGCAGGCGACACTAACAACCCAAAGAACATGGGCTCCTAGTGTCCCTCCCAGGCCCAGCTAAGCAGTTTCCTACTATTACCACAAAGGATTACGTGAGTCTTTAGTATCTATTCTTACCTTAAAAGGAGACTCATGCTAACTCAAATTTTCCCTTCTCTTCTATATTTTTCTAGAGCATTTCACAGCAGTCCATTGGGGATCAATATAAAAACCTCAATCAAGCATAAGAACCTATAGCAACCATTTTCTACCTTTGGACATAGTTTGCCTCTCTGACAGGAAGGATGTCTTGCATCCAGCCTGGCCTTGAGCTCCTTACAAAGCCAAGGATGATCTCAAACTTATGACTGTAGACATGCAGAACCGAATCCAGTTGTTGCTGGGACTAAATCTAGGTATTCTAGCTAGCATTCTAGGCAAGCTCTCTATCAACTGAGCTATATCTCCAGCCCACACGAACACGTGAACATGAATTTTATTAACTAGATTTTTTTAGGTTTATTTATTTTATGTATATGAGTGTTCTGCCTACATATGTAGATGTGCATCCCATGTCTGATGTCTGTGGAGTTACTAATGGCTGTGAGCCACTGTGTGGGTGCTAAGAACTGAACCTGGGCTCTCTCCAAGAACAACAAGCGCTCTTAGTTGCCGAGCTAGTTCTCCAGTCCCTACACTTTCTATTTTTACCACTATAGCATCATATTCAGCGTTGTGAACCTGAGAATGAATGAATTTGGTAATTTATTATTGGACAAATAAAAACCTAGAAAAGTTGATATTCACGGTAGATTCTCCTATCTGCTAAGGATATAGCAGATGAGAGAAACTTGTGATAGGCTGGGACAGCAGCATCTGTATTTGTGTCAAACCACACCTCCCACAGGACTGCAAGAAAAAAGCACAAACACAAGGATCTAAGCAAGGATGGGACAGGACCACAGGCCTGCAGGGGAAGGCGACACTGGAGCTGCAGGGAAAGCAACACCGAGCTCCATTTTTAGGAGCAGCTGTCTAGAGGCGGGCTGTCACATGACTGCCACCCAGCGCCTTACACCTCCATCTTTCTCACTGCAATGGCAGTGGGGTGTGTGTGTGTGTGCACACGGACAACACACCCCAATTCTACTTTAAACCTGCTTCGTAATGAATAGAAATTGGAGGGCTGTGTAAGGGAGGAACAGCATCTCCACACTCGGCTCTACTCCAAACACCCGGGGAATCCAAGGGATTCCTGCCAAAAGGAAGTAGTGCAGAGAACTGCAGGCGGGGACTGCCAGCCCCATGTTAAGGAGGGACCTCCTTCAACACAGTAGCAAATACAAAGAACTCTGCACTCCAACACTACAATTTCCAATTGTCCACCAAATTCAGGACTCCACTGATAAAGATACTCACCGAAAGAAGTAACGTTTCCTTCTTTGTCAAACTTTGTCTAAAGATAGATCATAAAAACAAACAATTTCAAATCAGTATATTTATGTTCTGAGATACAGCCTCAAAATTATGGAATGTAGTTATAAGTCATATCTGACCTTAAGTTAAATACAGCTGCAGAAGCCAGAAAAAAAAAATTCCTCTCCTTTGCTAATGTAACTGTCAGCTTTGGACTTCACATCCTCCTCTGCAATTCATCAGTCAGCAGGCTAGGGGAACCTCAGGTGGCTGCAAGGACTTTCTGGCTGGGAAAGGACTTGACAACGATCCCTGGGTTGGGGACGTCACTTGGTGGGAACATGATGCCTGGCCCTTGTTGGCTTTTATCCTTCTCAGCAGACTGGGACCAAGGAGTGGCTGTCTCACAAATCTAAACGTCTTCTCAAAGCTAAGATGTCTCTGGCAGGCCCTGCAGAATGAGTAGAAACGTACAGAAAAGGTGCCTGCAGCAGTCCCAGCACACGAGGTCACATTATTTCTGCTCAGTAGAGGGACACTTTTCTGTACGCTTGTACCAGTCATGGTTGAAGGTATCACATGTGAAGGGCTGGATTGTTCCCCCTAAGAAAGTAAACACAATCCACGCACCGTCTTGGTGAAACACACTCTGGGTTACTGCTTTGGAAACAATGTGGGCTATGTTAGCAGAACCATAACAAACCCCACAATACACACTTCAGTCTGCTTCTCATGAGCAAAGGTCTGATCAACAGGAGGACAGAAGCATCAGGAATGTCAAGGTCCATTTTTAATAAAAGCTTTGTATCATATCATATAGACTAGCTTGCCTTAGATTTATTTCTTAAACACATATACTCACTGCTGAAAATAAGGAAATTTGTAAAACGACTTAAATCACAGCATTTGCCAAATTTTAGAGAAAACTATGCCAATAATAACTTACAGGGTGCCTTCCAGTGTTCCTGTAAAACATACCTCCTCTACAACACATATTATGTATTTTTATGTCTCAGATTTATGTATTATTTTTCTTTAATGGTATCCTTTTCTGAAAGACATCACGTAAAACTGACATTTAAAATGTTTACTCTGTAACCAGCTCACTTTCTCAACTCATTCTTTTCAATAGAATCAGTTGATTGTTCAGTGTTCTTGGGAGAAACTTACTTTGCCTATAAAGAATTGTCTTTCAGTCATCATCTGACTTTATTTGGAGGGGAGGGCTCACTGTGTGGTCCAGGCAGGCCTCAAACTCAAATTCTTTTGCCTCGGTCTCCTGACTAGCTGGGGTTACACAGACTGGGCTTGATTCTATTGTGGAATGGATCAACTTCAGAAAACTGACTAAGAGTAATTACTTTCCAAGTAATTTTGCAGAAATGGGCATGGTGCCTCAGGTCTACTTGGGATCTGATGCAGGAAGACTGTCATTAGTATGAGGCTAGCTTGGGCTAACCAATGAGTTTTAGCTCAGCCTGGTCAATAGAGTGAGACTATCTCAAAAAAAGCAAAGCAAAACAAAACAAATCCCAAACAACAAAAAAGAAACAAGCAATTCTGAGATGCCTCTTATCTTATATTGTCCATAAAGAAAAATTCTTTTAGCAGGGTGGTGGTGGTACACGCCTTTAATCCTAGTCCTAGCGCTTGGGAGGGAGAAGTAGATAGGATCTCTGAGTTCCAGGACAGCCTGGTCAGCTACACAGAGAAACCCTATCTTGAAAAAACAAACAAACAAAGTTCTTTAGCTGGGCATAGTGGTACACTTCAATCCCAGCACTGGGGAGGCAGGGGCAGGCTGATTCCAAGTGTTCCAGGCCAGCCAGTGAGGCTTACACAGTGAGACCCTGTCTTAAAGTTCTTTAAGAAGCTAGTATTAATTAAATGCAAAGGTTTGTAAAGAATAACACACACTGGATAGTTATTATGTCTGAGGTACCATTTTCAGGATTTTGTGAGTTACTGTCATTCTAAAGTAGTTTTTTATAAAGTAGGTGCTGTAATTTTTTCTTTTTATGAATGTGTCTGTATATTTATGTAGGTACCAGGAATACAGGAGGTGTTAGACCCTGGAGCTGTGGCTAATGTGGTTGTGAGCCACTCAGTTTGGGTGCTGAGAGTGAGATTCAAGTCCCCTGGAAGAGCAGCCGGTGCTTGGCTTTCTCTCCAGCCCCTAAAGCATGTCTATTTCTAGTACACAAACGAGCAAATTAAAATACAGTGATGTTATCTCAGCTTCCTTTAATCCTCACGATTACCCACGGCAGTTTAATCCTAGTTATTAATGAGAAAACCAAGGTATAAGATGTCACAATAACTTACTTGTCCAAGTACCCCAACAGAAAGAGAGCACGCTGAGGTTTAAACTCAGGAAGTCTGGCTCAGGTCAAGCACTTATTCTTTAAACTTTTTTTCCAACTATAAAAACTTACAAAATGATGGGATTGGGGATTTAGCTCAGTGGTAGAGCGCTTGCCTAGCAAGCGCAAGGCCCTAGGTTCGATCCTCAGCTCCAAAAAAAAAAAACCACTTACAAAATGAGCTGCAAAAACAATTTATAATTTTACTTAGGTTACTTTTTGCCACCAAGGGCCTTATTTCTTAATTTCTAACAGATGTGTTATTAATTCACTTAATTCCTCCTGAATCACTTCAGAGGGTTGAGATCACAACCACCCTTCAGGCATGCACTCAAATACTGTACTCTGCTGCCTTTCTAGCATCTTCCAAGTCTCTCAATGGCTAGCAGCTTCCAAGGGATTCTAAACAGATTCAGAAAATCTTGAGTGTTCACAAAGGAAGCTTTGGGACTGGGGAATATAGCTCAGTTGGTAGAGTGCTTGCCTGGCATACAAAAAGTTCAATTCCCAGGACCACATAAAGTAGGTGTGGTGGCACATTAAAACTTAACACGGTGGAGCACACCTATAATTCCAGAACTTAGAGGGTAGAGAAAAGAGGACCAGTTCAAGATCACCCCAGACCACAGAGCAAATTTGAAGTCAGTCTAAGTCACGAGACCTGTTTCAAGAGGAAACTTTTGCTGCTGGTGGGAAACCTTAACATGTACTATATAAACTTCTCATTCTATTGGAAAGGAGAAGTCATTTGAGCAGTAAGAACTCAGTCATTAATAAAGCTTCAAGAGGACCACTAAACCAATCTCAGGCAGTTGGGTCGCTGGCCAAATACAACTCCAATACCTCTGCCGATTATCCAATCCTGTGAGTTTAATAAGCATACAAAGTTCTTCTTGCAAGTTACTGGATGAGGTGCACTCACCACAGCAAACACCTGGGCCACGCTGGCTAAAGTAGCTTGAGAGGCATCGGAGGTTCTACACCGGTACACACCACCTAAGAAAAAAATTAGAGAATGAATTTGCCGTGAGCATGACTGGTTTTCCTGGAAGCTCAATTCCAATCGCACAGTACACAGAACCTTCAGAATGTCTTGCATTTTGAAACTTTTTCCTACTGGAAAAGAAACACTTGTTATGTTAGGATTCTGGCTGTTCTCCCTAATTATTCTGCTCTTATTCCTTGCCAGGGCTTCCATGCACTAAAGTCACACAACTTGTTAACTCTCTGAGGCCTGTCCTCCTCTATGATTGGAAAGGTCAGCCGGAGCCAAGGCAATCTCCGTGCCTGTCTAATACACACAAGGGCCTGGGTTTGTCCCAAGCACTGGCAAAAGTAAAAAAATAAACAAAATGTACATTTGTTTACTGGGGCTGTGTGAGCACCGTGGAAGTCAGAAGTCACATTGCAGGTGTCTATTTTCTCCTCTCACCATGCAAGCTCTAGGGACTGAAGAAATGTCAGGATTACTACTCTGGGCTTCAATGTTTATCCTAAAAGTTCCTGCATCTTGCAGACCACTTGGTTCCCAAGCATTGTCAAGGCCTGAAGGAAAAAGCACATAACCAAAAGACTGATTGTGGGGAAGGAGTTGTTGACTGACAGCATCTCATTTTGGGAACTTTTAAAGTACAATTTAAAAAAAGTACCAGAAGTCGCTGCTCTGTTAGGACTGTTTGTTTCTGAGCAGAACCTGTACTCACATTTGTGGAAACACTTTCTTCACATTTCACCATTGGGTGACAGAAGTTCCAGCAGCAAAGACTCCTCTTCCTTCTCCCAGAGCTCCCCTGGCTGTCTGCTCACACAGTCTAAGAGCCGACTTCATCAAGGGTGAACGCTTACCACTGGCTTGATTCTTTAACTTCACTTCTAGGAATTCCCTATCCTACACCAGGGCAACTGTGCAATTGTATAAATGTGCCCAGAAGAGAAATTAACAAAATAAACAGAACTAGTAACATCCCAATCTTGCTACTCGTGATAGCTCATGCCACCCTGCTTCGCGTTTGGTCTGGGCTCCACAGTGAGTTCCAAGACAACCTGGGCTAGAGAGACCCTGTCTCAAAACAAGCAACATAAATAAATGAATAAATAAATAAAAAAAATAAAAACCCAACCTAACAGAATTCTGTAACATGAAAGCAGAAGAGGGCATATGGAGGCAAAAAGGCCAGCAGGAAGGGGAGGGGTGTCGAGAAAAAGTACGTATAAAAGTACCGTCACGAAACCCATTACTGAGCAGATGGCTCGGCCAGCAAAAACGCCTGTCGCCAAGCTTTACGACCCGAGTTCGATCCAGGAGAGAACTGACTCTGGCAAGCTGTCCTCCGACCTCCACACACAAACCCAGAGAAAGGCACACGCACGCTCGAACAACACCTAAACGCTAAATTGAAAAACAACAACAACAAAACCAAAAGTAGCCTAACGCTTCGAACTGCAGAATTCTGAAGGCTGAGACAGGAGGACCGCTGCCAGTTCGCGGCCAGCCTGGGCTACACAGAGAGACCCTGTCCGTCTCGACAAACAAAACAAGAAACCACACTCGCGTCCCGGCAGTGCTGGCCTGAGAACTGCAGGCAGGGTGAGCCGGGCAGGTCGCGCAGCGGTGAGGACGGCGGGGCCAAGGGCAGGCGGGGCCCCGCGGGACGGGCGTACCTGCAGCGCCGGGCGGGCTCCCGGAGCGCAGCGGGATCGCGCGACCGCAGCAGGCAGCCGGGCTCAGGCGCGCGGCACAC
Source organism: Peromyscus californicus insignis (assembly GCF_007827085.1). Lineage (NCBI taxonomy): Eukaryota > Metazoa > Chordata > Mammalia > Rodentia > Cricetidae > Peromyscus > Peromyscus californicus. Next base: position 38,965,102 of record NW_026294606.1, on the reverse strand, counting down.
AGGGCCCGCCGGGACTGCACGACGCGGGGCAGCAGCCGGGGCAGGCAGCGCAGGCCTTCCATGGTGCGCAGGTAACCGGGAAGGCGGCCACGAGACGCCGGCCCGGCATGCCGGAACCCGGGTGGCTCGGCGGACCGCCACGACCGCGCACCGCGCCTGCGCGCGCCGCCCCGCGCCTGCGCGCTGCTGTCCACGCATGCTCAGGCATGGCCTCCCTACTGTGCGCGCGCCTCCCGTGTCCCGTGACTGACGGAGTCTGCGTCCTGTACCCCGGCTGGCACCTGCAAATGTGAAGGTAGATAGAGCAGAGTAGCTCAGCTCCGAAAGTGTCCGTTATTCCCGTGAGCTGAGAATTGCTACATCCTGGAAAGGGTCCATGTGTATAACAAAATGTGCAATTTGGAGAGGAGGAAGTTACCACCTTTCGTAAATCGTTTGAGTTTTATTTAAGCTCCGTGTGTTAAAACTCACTTAGAAGGGACAGTGGATTGAGTGTTTCTATAGCAGATATTTGCTCTAGAACAAGAGGGGAAAAGCGAGCGGAGTGGTGGCACATGCCTATAATCCCTCAAGAATTCAAGGTCATTCTCAGCTGGAATGTCAGGCCAGCCTGTACTACTTGAGATCCAGTCTTTACACCCCCTCCCCCGCAAAGAAAATAAAAACGTGTCGATAGATTTGTTGTCCACTCCACAGTACTAAAGACAGACATGAGTTTCAGAGTTCCTTTCATTAATATATGAACATGGAGCTATGGGAAGAGCGGACTGTTTATCTTGTGAGGCATTGAGAACTGAGTAGATGTAATAGGAGGCCGTGGACAGGGAAGAGACATGGATGTTTGACTTGGACACTGAGGGCTAGAAGTACTTTAAGCATTGCTGCTAGGAAGAGCCTTGAGTGTACAGAAAATACTTAATTGAATTTTCATTTTACTAGAACTTTAATGATGTGCTAAATCGTTGAAAAATATTACATGTCAGTAAACATCCTTTGAGAAAAATAACTATTAAAAAAAAACCCACATCGTTGCTCCTCCCACCCCCACCCTATGATGATATGACTTTTGCAAACCCTTAGGCAAATGCTGGCAACTGTTCAGACACGTGGTCTTGTGCTCAATGGCAAGGAATTGGAATGTAAACCGAAAAGAATGAGAGCCACTGGAGGATTGTGTGCAAAGAAATAGAGTGGCAAGTTAATAATCCGATTTATGTTTTTATTCAGTTTATTTTTTAGCAGTGTTAGGATATTGAACACAACACCTTTTGCTTGTGAGGCAAGCATCTGCCCAGAGCTTGGGAGGTAGAAGGTGTAGGATCAGGAATTCAAGGTCATCCTCCATTGGTTGTCTGGCTGATTGGAGTCTAGCCTGAATTCAAGAGAGTCTGCCAACAAAAGCAAAACAAGCCTGGCATGGGGAAGCATGTCTTTTATCCCAGCACTTGGGAGGCAGAGACAGCAAAATCTCTGTAAGTTCAAGGCCAGCCGGGTCTACAGAGCCAGTTTCAGGCCAGCCAGCACTACGCAGTGAGTGAGGTTTCCCTAAAGAGAGTCACATTTAAGTATGTTTACAGGAGCTATTTGTGCAGCCCTTTGTAGTGACGAGAACCTATAATCTTAGCACTGTATAGAGAAAGCAGGAGGATCAGAGTTCAAGGCTATCTTCAGCTACACAGTGAGTTTCAGCCCAGCATGGCTACATGAGACTCTGTCTCAGGTAGACAAACAAAATAAAACAATAGATGATGTTTGGAGTTACAGTGCCAAAGGTTTAAAAGCTTACATGAAAAGCTTTGGTATGCTTCTCTTTTCTAAAGAGCTTTTCATTAGGGAATGAGATCACAAGGTGATATATGAGGCATGTGGTACAGGTGAATAGGCTGAGTAGATGAAAGCGAAGGTCAAAAGGTTAAGGAAGTCTAGACACTGAGTCGAGGGGAAATCAGAGCATGTTTGATGACAAATGTGTAATCCCGTTTCTGAGATTTCCTTGATTTCCTGATAACAGGGGTGAGGAGTTCCTTCCCAATGCCAAGACCCCTTAGTCCCTCTGCCTTTCATTTCAACTTTAATTTCTGCCTCAAGGACTTTAATTCCTCAAGAGCCAATGATGGCAGAAGTTCCATTTTCTGAGACTTCTAAAAGCTGACCCAGAATGTAGATCCTGGCCTCCACAGGCATCCTGTTTCAAAAAACGAAAACCAAACAAAACAAGCAACCTCTGGAAATACCCTCACGGATACACTAATCAAACTGACAAATTAGCCATCACAGAACTTAATATATTAATTTAGCTAAACATATTCTGTTGTTATCAGATAGTTTTGAACCCTGACCCCACTCCCCCCACCCCCCACCCCCTGCCTTTTTGGACATGATCTCACTCTGGTTGTCCTGGAACTCACTATCTAGTCCAGGTTAGCCTTGAACCCACATCATCCTCAGCCTTAGCCTCTTAAGTGCTAAGATTAGAATCATGGGCCTGGACAGATGTTTCTTATTTCCTTGTATCTGGGATGTTTTAGGAGCTTGGTTACTGGAGGAATGACAGTGTCACAGTTATCTTCCCCGTTCTTTCTGCTTACAATGTGCTATTTTACTAGTGGGCATGCTTTGCTAGTGAAAGCATTCAGACCCATCTGGAACTAGTTTAAACACTTCCACCTTCTGAGTACTTTATTTCTTCAAGGGACAAGGGTATTTGAAGCTGTATGTTATGGCAGCTATCAATCAAAACACACAAGCGTGTTTTCTGCTCAGAAACAATGACTGGATATTGAGAATGTCATGTTAAGAGGCAAACTGCACAGGCTTAAAGAATGTAGTTAAACAAGAAACCCAGCTTATGAGTCTCATAAATTTGTTATTTTCCCCTGAAGTTTTATTAAAAATGCATTTGCTTTTACATTTAATAGACACTATTTATAAAATTGAAGCCTCACAGATTTCAGGTGAAAATAATCTTAGCATTTCTCTTCTTTAGTGGGAGGTGCTCTGTGTATTGTACAACATCTAACCCTTCCCTTCCCAGGCCCAGTAGCACCTTCTCTTGAGGCCTTATAACAAAGAGTGTCTCCATACATTTCTACCATCATCTGAAGGAAAAAACTCACTTCCTTTTGGATCCCACTGCATTTTAAATAAGGACGCCCCCAAGACCTTTTCTTTTTTTAAGATAACATCCCTTTAAAGTTAATATTTTTCTCACATATGGTAGACACTAAAAGTTGCAAAAACTGGGGCTGGAGAGATGGCTCAGTAGTTAAGAGTGCTTGATGCCCTTCCAGAGATCATGAGTTTGATTCCCAGCACCCCGGGTCAGGCAACTCAAACAAAACTGCCTGTAACTGAACTCCAGGGAATCCAAAACTGTTCTCCAGACTCCAGAGGCACCACCCACCACACACACACACACACACACACACACACACACACACACACACACACACACACACGGCACACACACAGATGCAAATAAAAATAAAAGTAAGGGCCACACTTGCCAGAAAACCAGGTAGGTTGCCCTTCTTTTCTCTTGCCATTTCCCCAGATCTAATCCCCAGTCTCATCCCCAGCTCACCCCCCCCTTCCTATGGATCTCACAGATCTTCTGGTTTCCACAGCCACCACCCCTACACTTGTTGCTTTGTCCCAGACCCCAATCCCAGCAGGCACCCCTGGCTAACCCAAGGGCCAGGACAAACAAGTAGGCTAAGAGCAAACCCACACCTCTCCTGCTGCTCCCGAGATCCAATCCCTACACCCAACTCAGTCTCACCCCCAGCTCTGAGGCAGGAAACCCACTGTAATCTCCCTTTCCTGTCTGACTCCATCCCCAATGGATCACAAAGATCTTCTCCTCTGACCTTCCTTCCTAACTCATCTCGGTATCCCAGCCTCCAACACTAGCAGGCATTCCCTGTGAATATACCAGCTGAGCAGGCCAGTAAAACAGGTAACACACAGCCATCACACCTTCCAAAAATCCAGAGAAGAAACGGAAACCAAGGAACAAAACACCCACCCAACAAAGACAAACCCAGAAAACAGCACCTAGACCTATAATCATCCCAAACCCAGATGCCTAAATGCTGGCATAAAAACACAATCAATCAATATTCCCATTCCCTACTGCCCTCAGTCCATTCACGAAGTCTCTTCTATTTCCCCTTCCCAAGGAGATCTGAGCATTCCCCCCATGAGCCCTCCTTGTTACCTAGTCTCTCTGGGTCTGTGGATTGTAGCATAGTTATCCTTTATTTTACTGCTAATATCCACTTATGAGTGATATTACACACTGAAAAGTTTCTGTACCCCAATATTAAGCCTCTCTGCCAATGCAGTAATCCAAATCAAACCAAATCAAACCAAATTAAGAAATAAAAGTCCAGGTTGAATGGGTGAAATGCGCCTAGATGATTTTCAGGCCCCAGAGATATGGGAAGAAGAGACCGAAAAACCCCGTGGCCAGTCTCTGGGGGACAGTTTAAATACACTGTAGATGTGGTCTTGAGCATCTCTGGGGGAGGAGCTGCCCTTTGGCAGGGTTTCTGAGACAGGGCAGGGTTTGGAGAGAGGGTGATGGGGGAGAGGGGCTGAGGTGGAGCTTCCACCTGAACATATACCATGTTTGTCTTTCTCCGTCTGGGTTACCTCACTCAGAATGATTTTTGTTTTTTCTAGTTCCATCCATTTGCCTGAAAATTTCCTGGTGTCCTTGTTTTTAACAGCTGAGTAATACTCGATTGTGTATATGTACCCCATTTTCTTTATCTGTTCCTTGGTTGAAAGACATCTAGGTTGTTTCCAATTTCTGGCTATTACAAATAAAGCTAGCTGCTAGTTGAGCAAGTGTCCTTGTGGTATGATTGAGTATCCTTTGGGTATATGCCCAAGAGTGGTATGGCTGGGTCTTGTGGTAGATTGATTCCAAGTTTTCTGAAAAACTGTCACATTGACTTCCAAAGTGACTGTACAAGTTTGTGCTCTCACCAACAACGGAGGAGTGTTCTCCTTGCTTCGCATCCTCTCCAGCATAAGCGGTCACTTATGGTTTTGATCTTAGCCATTCTCACAGGTGTTAAGATGGAATCTCAGAGTTGTTTTGATTTGCATTTCCCTGATGGCTAAGGATGTTGAATATCTCCTTAAGTGTTTCTCAGCCATTTGAGATTCTTCTGTTGAGAATTCTCTGTTTAGATCTGTACCCCATTTGTTAATTGAATTTTTTTGGTTTTGGTATCTAGTTTCTTGAGGTCTTTATATATTTTGGAAATCAGCTCTCTGTTGGATATGGGATTGGCGAGGATCTTTTCCCATTCTGTAGGCTGCTGTTTTGTCCTATTGGTGGTGTCCTTTGCCTTACAGAAACTTTTCAATTTCATGAGGCCCCATTTATTAATTGTCAATCTTAGTGTCTATGTCATTGGTGTTCTGTTCAGGAAGCTGTCTCCTGTGCCAATGCTTTCGAGACCGTTTCACGTTTCTCTTCTGTCAGATTCAATGTATCTGGATTTATGTTGAGGTCTTTGATCCACTTGGATCCATTTGAGTTTTATGCATGGTGATAGGTATGGATCTATTTACATTCTTCTACATGCTAACATCTACTTGGACCACCATCAGTTTGTCAGGTTGGGGAGTGCAAAGGGGAAGAATACTGGAAAAGACTACTGGAAAGGGGGCCATTTTCAGGGTCAGGTAAAAACTTGGTGCAAGGGAATTTCCCAGGAATCTACGAGGATGACCACAGCCAAGACTCCTAGCAATAGCAGATATGTAGCCTGAACTGGCCATCTCCTGTGACCAGATTGGTGCCTAGCCCAAGTGTTATCAGAGAGGCTTCATCCAGAAACTGATGGAAACAGATGCAGACACACAGCCAAACATTAGGCAGAGATCAGGGAATCCTGCAGAAGATGGGGAGAAAGGATTGTGGGAGGCAGAGGGGTCAAGGACACCACAAGAAAACGCACAGAATCAACTAACCTGGGCTCATAGGAGCTCATAGAGATTGAACTGACAACCAGGGAGCCTACATGGGACTGACCTAGGCATGTAGGTGTAACGGTCTTATTAAATAAGAAACACAGAGCCAAATGCAGAGTTAAAAGCCCAAGAGGTCAGAGCAGCAGCCAAGAACTGATACTAAAAACCCTTTCTTACCCTTCGCTGCCACTGCCATCCTTCCCCTGAGAAAGAGGCCCACTTCCTGTGTATCTGTCTTTTTATTGACTTTCTGTTCTGCCTTCTTATTGGTTGTAAACTCAACCACATGATCTCCTCGTCATTGCCTGTCTATACAGACCTCTAGGTCTCTATGGTTGGTATTGAGATTAAAGGCATGTGTCTCGAGCCGGGCGGTGGTGGCGCACGCCTTTAATCCCAGCACTCGGGAGGCAGAGCCAGGCGGATCTCTGTGAGTTCGAGGCCAGCCTGGTCTCCAAAGTGAGTTCCAGGAAAGGCGCAAAGCTACACAGAGAAACCCTGTCTCGAAAAACCAAAAAAAAAAAAAAAAAAAAAAAAAAGGCATGTGTCTCCATGCTGGTGGTGTCCTTGAACACACAGAGATCTGTCTGTCATGTGATCTGGATTAAAGGTGTGCACCACCACCACCACCACCACCACCACCATCACCACCAGTTTCTGCTATGGCTTGCTATTAGCTCTGACCCCCAGGCAACTTTATTTATTAACATACAAATAAAATCACATTTCAGCACAAATAAAATATCACCATATTGGCACTCTGCATATATGTTACAGTTGTGTAGCTTGATTCTCTTGTGGGACTTCTAACAATGGGAACAGGGGCTATCTCCAACACTTTTACTGGCTTTTGAGGCCCTACTCCTCATACTGGGTCACCTTGCCCAACCTAAATACATGGGGAGGTGATTAGTCTTACTGCAATTTGATATGCCATGTTTTGTTGATATTCATGGGAGACCTGCTCTTACCTAAACAGAAATGTAGGAGGAGTGTATTGGGGGGTGGGAATAAAGGGTGGTGGGGAGGGACTAGGAGGAGAGGAGGGAGGGAAAACTGCGGAAGGGATGTAAAATAAATAAAACCCCACAATCAATAACAGTTAGGGCAATATGTCTCCACTAGAGCCCAGCTATCCTTACCACAGAAGGCCCTGAATATTCCAACATAGCTGAAGCACAAGAAAAAGACCTTAGAATCAACTGTGTGAAGATGATAGAGGCCCTTAAAGAGGAAATGAATAAATCCCTTAAAGAAATCCAGGAAAACACAAACAAACAATTGGAGAAAATGAATAAATCCCTTAAGGAAAACGAAGAAAACAAAAATTGTGGAAGGAAATGAACAGAAGAGACTGGAAAATGGAAATAGAAGCAATGAAGAAAACACAAACTGAGGGAAATCTGGAAATGAAAAATTTAGGAATTCCAACAGGAACTACAGAGGCAAGCTTCACTAACAGAATGCAAGAAATGGAAGAGAGAATCTCAGGCGTTGAAGATACAATAGAAGAAATGAATACACTGGTCAAAGAACATGTTAAATCTAAAAAAAACTCCTGACACAAAACATCCAGAAAATCTGGTATACTATGAAAAGTCCAAACCTAAGAACAATAGGAATAGAAGAAGGAGAAGAATCCCAGCTCAAAGGCCCAGAAAATATTTTCAACAAAATCATAGAAGAAAATTTTCTTAACCTAAAGAAGGAAATGCCGATGAAGCTTACAGAACAGCAAATAGATTGGACCACAAAAGAAAGTCCCCTTTCCACATAATAATCAAAACATTAAACATTCAGAACCAAGAAAGAATATTAAAAACTGCATGGGAAAAAGACCAAGTGACATATAAAGGCAGACCTATTAGAACTACACCTGACTTCTCAATGGGAACTCTAAAAGCCAGAAGGGCTTTGACAGATGAGCTGCAGACTCTAAGAGACCACAGATGCCATCCTAGACTACTATATCCAGTGAAACATTCAATCTCCTAGATGAAGAAATAAGAGATCCCATGATAAAGCCAAATTTAAACAATATCTATCTACAAATCCAGCCATACAGAAAGTACTAAAAGGAAAATTCCAACTTAAGGAGGTTAACTACACCTGTGAAAATACAGGAAATAATCTCACACCAGCAAAACCAAAAGGGAAGTGCACACACACATCACCACCACCACCACCACCACCACCACCACCACCAAAATAACAGGAATTAACAATCATTGGTCGTCAGGCGGTGGTGGTGCACACCTTTAATCCCAGCATTCAGGAGGGAGAGCCAGGTGGATCTCTGTGAGTTTGAGGCCAGCCTGGTCTACAGAGTGAGATCCAGGACAGGCACCAAAACTACATGGAGAAACCCTGTCTCAAGACCCCCCCCAAAAAAAAATCATTGATCATTTATGTCTCTCAATATCAATGGTCTTAATTTCCCAATAAAAAGACACAGACTAACAGAATGGATACAAAAACAGGATTCATCCTTCTGCTGCATACAAGAAACACACTTCAACACCACAGACATTACTTCAGGATAAAGGGTTGTAAAAAAGATATTCCAAGAAAATGGACCTAAAAAGCAAGCTGATATAGCCATTTTAATATCTGCCAAAATAGACTTCAAAACAAAACTAATCAAAAGATATAGGGGAGGGCACTACATATTCATCAAAGGAAAAATCCACCGAAATAACATTTCAATTCTAAACATCTATGCCCCAAACACAGGGACACCCAAGTCTGTAAAGGAAACTCCACTACAGCTTAAACCACACATTGACCCTCAGACACTGATAGTGGGAGACTTCAATACCTCATTCTCACCAATGGACAGGTCATCCAGACAAAGACTAAACTAAAATACTGGACCTAAGAGGCATAAACCAAATGGACCTAACAGATATTATAGAAAATTTCACCCAAACCCAAAATAATATACCTTCTTCTCTGCATCTCATGGAACTTTTGAAAAATTGACCACATACTTGGGCACATACCAAGTCTCAACAGTACAAGAAAATTGAAATAACCTTCTGCATCCTATCAGACCACCACAGGTTAAGACTAGATATCATCAACAGCAGGAACAAGAGGAAGCTTACAAACTCATGGAAACTGAACAACTCTCCACTAATTGAAAACTAGGTCAAGGCAGAAATAAAGAAATTAAAGACTTTCTAGAATGAAAATGAATACACAGCATACTCAAACTTACAGGACACAATAAAAGTGGTGCTAAGAGGAAAGTTCATAGCACTAAGTGCCTACATAAAAAATTGGAGAGATTTCATCGTAGCAACTCAACAGCACACCTGAAAGCTCTAGAACAAAAAGGAGTAAGGGACACAAGAGACATAGATGACAAAAAATAATCAAACTGAGGGCTGGACTCTATAAAATAGAAACAAAGGGAACGATACAAAGAATTGATGAAACAAAGAGTTGGTTCTCTTTGAGAAAGTCAACAAGATAGACAAACCCTTATCCAAACTAAGAGGTAGAGAGAGAATACCCAAATTAACAAAATCAGAAATGAAAAGGAGGACATAACAACAGACACTGAGGAAATCCAGAGAATCATAAGGACACACTTTAAAAACCTGTACTCTGCCAACTTGGAAAATCTAAAAGAAATGGATTAATTTTTTCGATGCATACCACTTACCACAGTTAAATCAAGAGCAGATAAACAATTTAAATAGACCTATGACCCCTAGTGAAATAGGAGCAGTCATTGAAAGTCTCTCAACCAAAAGAAGCCCAGGACCAGATGGTTTTATTGCATAATTCTACCAGACTTTCAAATACTCCTTAAATTATTCCACAAAATATAAACAGAAGGGACATTGCCTAATTCATTTTATGAGGCCACAGTTACCTTGATACCCAAACCACATAAAGACTCAACAAAGAAAAAGAATTAAAGACCAATTTTCCTTATGAACAGTGATTAAAAATATACTGAATACTTGCAAATTGAATCCAAGAATACATAAAAAAGATCATCCATCATGATCAAGTAGGCTTCATCTCAGAGATGCAGGGATGGTTCAATATATGAAAATCAATAAATGTAATCCATCATATAAACAAACTGAAAGAAAAAAAACCACATCATCTCATTAGATGCAGAAAAGGCCTTTGACAGAATCCATCACCCCTTCATGATAAAAAGTCCTGGGGAGATTAGAGATACAAGGGACATACCTAAACATAATAAAGGCAATTTACAGCAAGCCAACAACCAACATCAAATTAAATGGAGAGAAACTCAAAGCAATTCCACTAAAATCAGGAACAAGACAAGGTTGCCCACTCTCTCCATACCTATTCAATAAATAGTACTTGAAGTTTTAGCTAGAGCAATAAGACAACTAAAGGAGATCAAGGGGATACAAATTGGTAAGGAAGCAGTCGAAGTAATATATGTAGATGATATGATAGTATACATAAGCGACCCTAAAAATTCCACCAGGGAACTCCTATAGCTGATAAACACTTTCAGCAAAGTAGCTGAATACAAAATTAACTCACAGAAATCAGTAGCCCTCCTATGTACAATGACAACGGACTGAGAAAGACATCAGGGAAGCAACATCTTTACAATAACCTCAAATAATATAAAATACCTTGGGGTAATTCTAACCAAGCAAATGAAAGACTAGTATGATAAAATCTCCATGTTTTAAAGAAGATATCAGAAGATGAAAAGATCTCCCATGCTCCTAAATCGGTAGAAATAACATAGTAAAAATGATGATCCTATCAAAAGCAATCTACAGATTCAATGCAATCTCCATCAAAATTCCAACTTAATTCTTTACAGACCTTGAAAGGACAATTCTCAACTTCATATGGAAAAACAAAAAACCCAAGATAGCCCAAACAATTCCGAACAATGAAAGAACTGCTAGAGGTTTCACCATTGCTGATTTCAAGTTGTACTACAGAGTATAGCAATAAAAACAGCATGATGCCGGGCGGTGGTGGCGCACGCCTTTAATCCCAGCACTTGGGAGGCAGAGCCAGGTGGATCTCTGTGAGTTCGAGGCCAGCCTGGTCTCCAAAGCGAGTTCCAAGAAAGGCGCAAAGCTACACAGAGAAACCCTGTCTCGAAAAACCAAAAAAAAAAAAAAAAAAAAAAAAAAAAAAAAACAGCATGATATTGGCATAAAAAACCACAAGTTGATCAATGGAATCCAACTGAAAACTCAGTTATAAGTCTACACACCTATAGACAGCTGATTTTTGATAAAGAAGCCAGAAACACACACTGGAAAAGAGACAGTATCTTCAACAAATGGTGCTGGTCAGACTGAACGTCTGTATGTAGAAGAATGCAAATAGATCCATACTTTAACCCTGCACAAAACTCAAGTCCAAGTGGATCAAAGACCTCAATGTAAAACCAGATACATCAAACCTGATAGAAGAGAGAGTAGGGAATAGCCTGGAACACTAAGCTCAACAATTAATAAATAGGACCTTATGAAACTGAGAAGCTTCTGTAAGGCAAAGGACACTGTCATTCAGGCAAAGTGGCAGCCTACAGAATGGGAAGTTTTCTGTGGGATGTCTTTCTGTATGCTGTGAATATATAGTTGGTTAACAAATAAAGCTGCATTGGCCTATGGCAGGGCAGAATGGAGCCAGGTGGGAAATCCAAGATGGATATAGAGAGAAGAAAGGCAGGGTCAGAGGAAACTCCAGCCTGTCACCAAGGGGCAACAAGATGCCAGCAGACCGGTAATGCCATGGTGTGGCAACATATAGATTAATAGAAACGGGTTAATTTAAGATGAAAGAACTGGTTAGCAAGGAGCCTAAGCCATAGTCCATACAGATTGTAATTAATATAAGCCTCTGTGTGTTTACTTGGGACCAAATGGCTGTGGGACTTAGGTGAGACACAGGAAAACTTCTGACTACATTTGCACAACAGAAGGTTTTTTTTTTTTAAAGCAGCTCCACACTGATAGAGGACTAGCATCCAAAACATATAAAGAACTCAAGAAACTAGATACCAAAACACCAAATAATCCAATTAGTAAATGGGGCACAGATCTAAACTGAGAATTCTCAATAGAGGAAACTCAAATGACTGAGAAATACTTAGAGAAATGTTCAATATCCTTAGCCATCAGGGAAATGCAAATCAAAACTGCTTTGAGAGTCCATCTTACACATGTCAGAATGAGTAAGATCAATAACACAAGTGACAGCTCATGCTGGTGAGATGTGGAACAAGAGGGCCACTCCTCCAGTGCTGGTGGGAGTGCAAGCTTGTACAGCTGCTATAGAAGTCAATATGGTTCTACAGAAAGTTGGGAATCAATCTACTTCAAGACCCCACTATACCTCTTGGGCATATATCTGAAAGATGCTCCATCCTGTCACAAGGACACTTGCTCAACCATGTTCATTGATGCTTTAATCATAATAGCCAGAAACTCAAAACGACCTAGATGTCCCTCAACAAAAGAATGGATAAAGAAAATGTGTTATATTTACTCAGCTGTTAAAAAAAGGACATTATAACTAGGTGGTGGCGGCGGCACATGTCTTTCATCCCAGCACTCGGGAGGCAGAGGTAGGCAGATCTCTGAGTTTGAGGCCAGCCTGGTCTACAGAGTGAGTTCCTGGACAGCCAGGGCTATACAGAGAAGCCCTGTCTCAAAAACAAAACAAAATGAGAAAAGAAAAGGAAAAAATGACATCATGAAATCTGCAGGCCAATGGATAGAACTAGAAAAAACATCATCCTGAGTGAGGTAACCCAGACCGAGAAAGATAAATATGATCAGTGATTTATCTAGTCATCATCAGAGAGGCTTCCTTTGGCATCAGATGGGAACAGATGCAGAGACCCACAGCCAGACAATATGAGAAGAGAGAGTCTAAATTGGAGTTCCTCATCAAATTGCTCCCCTCAGAGCTCAGGGAATCCCAAGGAAAGGGAGGCAGAAAGACTGTAAGAGCCAGAGGGGATAGAGGATACTGGGAGAACATGGCCCTCTGAATCAACTCAGCAAGGTGCATATGAGCTCACAGGGTCTGAAACAACAAGGACAGAGACTACATGTGTCTGCACCAGGTCTTCTGTGTATATATCATAGCTACTAGCTTAGTTTTACAGAACTCCTGAGTGTGAGAACAAGTGTGTCTCTGACTTTTGTACCTGCTGTTGGGACTCTTTTCCTCCTGTTGGTTTGCCTTGTCCAACTTCAGTATGATAGTTTTCACTTCATCTCATTATATTTCATTCTGTCACTTTTGGTTGTCATCTCTTAGAAGCCTGTTCTTTCCTAATGAGAGACAGAAAGGGAGTGGATCTGCAGGAGAGGGGAGGTGGGGAGGAACTGGGAGGAGGAGAGGGAGGGAAAACTGTAGTCAAGATATATCGTGTGAGAAAAGAATGTATGTTCAATAAAAGGAAAAAATGAAAAAAAAACCTTAAGATTTTCAAGACTCACATTGTATGCACATGTAGAAATATCACAGTGAATCATGTTAGTTTGTTCAGTTATTATGTTTTTAATTTTAAATGAATATTTTAGGCTAAGCATACACAGTCTTCATCCCTGTGTCGTTATCCTCTACCCTCATCTGTTCCTCTCCCTCCTACCCATCTTGACCCCCCTTCCCCCAAACTGGTTCTCTTTCTTCACCCAATTAGTCCCCTGTTTTGCATCCCTATCACAATACTCCATCTATCCCATTTTCCAAATCCCTTCATCTCTCTCTCTCCTCTCATGATTCTTTTATAGTTTCATGGACTAAAAATAAACAAATACATATATAATTTATAATACATAAACACACATATACAATTTTTTTTTCGAGACAAGGTTTTTCTATATTACAGCTCTGGCTGTCCTAGAACTCACTTTGTAGACCAGGCTGGCCTTGAATTCACAGAAATTCACCTGCCTCTGCTTCCCAAGTGCTGGGATTAAAGGCATGGGCCATTACCACCTGGCTGCACAGATATACAATTTTAAATCTAGGTTCCATGTATGAGAAAAGACATTCAGATATTTATTTTTCTGAGTCTGGTTTATTTCCCTTAGCACAATAATTTCCAGTTGCAGCCAATTTACTGCAGAGGTCATGATTTAATTTTCTTTATTGCAGCATAAAATTCCGTTGTGTATATTCACTACATTTTCTTTGTCCATATGTCCATTGATGAGCATCTAGACTGGCTCTTTTTCCTGGCTATTGTGAATAATGCATCTATAAACATGGATGTGCAGTTAATATGTTTAACGATATAAATAAACAAATGAATAAATAAAATTCACAAAACTAATAGTGCCAGACCCAATTACTATTAATTTTTTACCTTTCTTTGTTTTTCACCTGAAATTCATTTTTATTTACCTATTTTATATGTATGAATGTTTTGCTTAGATAGTATATTCATGAACCACATGCATGTCTGGTGCTCCCAAAGGTCAGAAAAGGGCATTAGATCCACTAGGATGGGAATTACTGAGGATTGTGAGCCACCAAACTAGGTCCTATCCATGAACAATAAATGCTTTTAACCACTGAACCATTTCTCCAGCCCCCTGAAATACATTTTGATTTGCATCTATTATTTGTGTCTGTTATCTGAAAAATGAAAGTCCAGCTTTTTGAGTCATTTTTCTGTCTGAATTCAACATCTACAGCAGCAGCAGTCAGTGTTTTCCCTGGGCTCTCAAGTCGCAAGATCACTGTCCCCCGCCCCCTCCCCCCCACCGGTCTGAAGAGTTTGGCCACAAGGGGGAGCACTGTTCCTTGTCGTGTTTGTTAAATTTTTAAAAATGATTTTTATTGTTCTTATTTCCGTGCCCATGTGCATGAATACATGTGGTGGTCAGAAGACAAGCGTGGGGAGTTGGTTTTCTGCCTCCACCCTGTTCTGTGTTTACCTCTGCCTTGCTGAGTGCTGTAGTGTAGCTGGCATTGGCTTTGGGGCGGTTCTCTTACCTCACCTCTCATCTCACTGTAGGAGCCCTGAGAGTACGCATGTGCACTGTCACATTTTTAGAGCTGGGTTCCAGGGATCAAACTCAGGTCCTAAGGCTTCCCCTGTGTCTTTACCCAACGTGCCATCTTATAGGCCCTCATGTGGCAATCTATACAAATTAATTTTTGTTACCCTTTAAAAAAAAAAAAGATGGGGCCTCGTGTAGCTTGAACTAGCCTAAAATTGTCTTTGTAGCTGAGGATAACCTTGAACTTCTGATCTTTCTGCCTCCAATTCTGGGGACTGGAATGACAGACATGTGCCACCACGCTAGGGTTTATTCAGTGCTGAGGATGGAAGGCGCCTGGGCTTCATGCACACTTGGCAAGTATTCTACTAATTGAGCTACAACCCTTAAAATTCATCTTAAAAGTGAAATCATTAATGAGTGCAAGAGTGCATTTAATTTGGAGGGAAAACTTCTAACAATGTGTAATGCAATAGGATAACTATGATTGACTGCAATTGTTTACTTCAGAAGCAAACAGGAGTTTCAGTGCTTGCCACTTGAAGACATGATCAACGTTGAGGCAATGTGTATGTCAGTTACTCCCATTTGACGAGCATTACATCTTGCATAAGCAAACTGAAATATACCACTGTATCCCATAATGTGTACATTTGTTAAGTGCCAGTTAAAGTTTTCAGTCAGAGTTTGCACATGTGGTAGGTACCAGGGCTGTGGTACCACTCAGTGGTAAAGTGCTTGCCTAGCCTGTACAAGGCCCTGGTTCAATTCCCAACATCACACACACACACACACACACCATATGCAAAACCCCATGTGCATTACTGAGCATGCTCATACCTAGATGATGTGATGTCAGTGTGGACAGGGGACCAAGTTCTAGCTTGCTCACACAATATAATCATGTGACCATTGCTTTGCCAAGGCATTTGGCAAGTTAATGGGTTAGGCTTCATATATGACACATTCTGATTTTTAAGACTTAAAGTTGTGCTAAAAATGTGCATCTTAGGCTAGTGACGTGAGTGATTTGTTTCTTCCTCCTCTCTGCCTTAGTCAATTCCTGATGTTAACTTGATTTGTCCTCTTTCAAAACTGACTGAAACATTCATAAAACCTTTACATTTACTAACAGATGTTTTAAGATGTGATTTTCTTTTTCTTTCTGTTTGTGGTACTGAGAACTGAACCTAGCGTTTTGTGCAGGTTAGGCAAGAGCCCTGCCTCCAAGCTGTGTCTAGTCCAGTGGGTGTTACTGTTCCCTCAGAAAAGTCATTGGGAAATATCTAGTGGGTTATAAAACTGATGAGTTGAACAGTACCATATTTTACAATCATAGGATCTGCTATAGTTTATCACTAAGTTAGGAATCTATATATGTAAGTAGATACCTGGCCTTTGTAATACCTTTTCACATGCTGGTCACGTTCCTTCTGACTGATTCAAATTTTTAAATTGGAATTCCCAGGCTCTAAATGGCGCCAGTACCACATAGCTCATTAAGGCCATCCTTTCCATTAATCGTAGAAGCTGGACTCAGTTAACCAATAACTTCTGTATCAGTGATATAATTTGCTGCAGAATTGTTATCTTGTAATGGTTAACTTCTCTCTCCAGTGTTCCCGGCAGGAGGTAGTTTTTAAAATCAGTCTTCTATTTATTAAAATTCACCATGACCTAAGTCATTTGACCCTAAAGCAAACAAAACAGATTCTTATGTGCAGAATGACAGTACCATTTTACCTCACCAAGTGTTACTAAACTGGGAAAAGTCCTTGAAAGCGATGAATGAAACATTAACAGTCAAAACCAAAAATATATCTAGAAAAATTGTTTTAGTTTGGTTATTGAGAAAAAATCTGTAGCCCTGGCTGGACTTGAACTCCTGACCTTTCTGCTTTAGCCTGCTGAATACTGAGATTGTAGGCATGAGCCTCCATATCCATAGCAATATCCTTCTGACAATGATGGAGTCAGTCATAATCATCAAAGTACAGTTTTCTAGTTTTGTTTGTTTGTTTGTTTTTGTGACAGGGTTTCTCTGTGTAGCTTTGGTGCCTTTCCTGGAACTCACTCTGTAGCCCAGGCTGGCCTCGAACTCACAGAGATCTGCTTGCCTCTGACTCTGGAGTGCCAGGATTAAAGGGGTGTGCTACCACCGTCTGGCTGTTTTTTTTAAAAGATTGTTTTATGAGTGTTTTATTTTTTATTTTGTATGTTCACCATATGTACGTCTTGTGCCTGTGGAGGCCAGAAGAGGGCATTGGATGCCTCTGGAACTGGAGTTACAGTTTTGAACTATCATGTGAGTGCTGGAAACTAAACCCAGGTCCTCAAGAAAGAGCAGCCAGTGCTTTTAACCACTGAGCCATCTCTCTAGACTCTGATTTTCTTTGTTGGTTAGTTGTATTTTATTTTTTGAGACAGGATCTAACATAGTCCAGGCTAGTCTTGAACTTGCTATGTAGATGAGGATGACTGTGATCTCCTGATCCTCCTACCTCCACCTTCTTAGTGCTGGGATTACAGGTGTGTACCTCCATATCCAGTTTTACACACACACACACACACACACACACACACACACACACACACACACACACACCCTAGTTTGCTTTCTATTACTGCAATAAATATCATGACCAAAAACTACTTGGACTGGGAAGAGTTTATTTCACTGGAGAGCTTGTTGTTTATAACTCAAGAAGTCAGGGTAGGAACTTGAGGCAGAAACCCATGGGCAGGAACTGAAGCAGAGGCCACAGAGGATTGGTACTTACGCTTGTTTTCCAAACTCACATTCACTTATGCCTTTCAAGATGAGTTGCTCTGGAATGGCACTGTCCACAGTGGTCTGGGCCCTCCCACATCATTACTAATCAAGAGACTGCCCCACAAACTTGCCTACAGGCCATCCTGATGGAGGCCTTTTCTCAGTTGAGGCTGTTTGTTTTTTTTCCCCTCAGATGACCCTTATTTGTATTAAGTTGAAAAAAAGATTGTGTAATATTGCAGGCATTCTAAGAACAGAAAAGAAACCTTAGAATGGAGGACATAAAAGCATTTGCACAATTTATCAGCAACAGCAGCAAGCAAGAATCTCAGGACGAGCTACTCTCTTTTTCCTTTGGTGAATCCTGGTGATAAGGCAACAAGCCTGCCACGGAGTACGAGTCCTTGAGCAGGCAGAAGGCTGACTGCTTAATGTGCTTCAGCTTTATTTATTTTTAAACACTGTTTACAACTATGTACAACTATGTACAAGGTAAACGGTGGGGACTCAGACAAGCCTGCCCAGCCCAGCTTCAACTTGATTTCTGACATACAAATTAGGCTTCAGACTCAACCTGTCTCAGAACCATGGAGCTGGATTTCCCTTCTTCTGCATGGGTTAGTCACAGAGTAGGGGACTGTGGGTAGCTGTGGGCTGGGGTAGGGGAATTGGGAGCACTCTCTGCTCTCTGCCAGCTTAGAGGGTGCTGCTTCCTTGGTTGGGGAGAGGCGCTGCTCATGGGGGGAGAGATACAGGGCCTGAGGGAAGCAAGGCATGAAGCCGAGCACTAGCCATGTTCATCTTAGGCATGGAGGCAACTGACTTCAGACAAAATCCAAGGCAGGTTAGTTTGTCCTTGATTTCTTGTGTTCCTCGAGGGCTGGCCAATTTCTTATATGTGATCCTTAGAACTTACCACACTTACCTGGACGATGAAGAAGAAAGATTGATCTTTTAAAGAGAGATGTTGGGCATGATGGAGCCTGCTGCTATTCCACGTGGGAGGATTGGGAGTTAAAATTTTCAGCTACAGAGCAAGTTTGAAGCCATTCTGGGCTATTTGATACTCTGCCTCTAAAAAACAAACCCAACTAACCAAAATAAAGTTATTAATTTGGCACACGATTTGTGTCAGATGCTCCTCCAAACACAGCACATTAATGACTTCTCCTTATCTGAATTGAGTAGACTTTTCCCAGCTCACTTTATTGAGGAAAACAAGACTGAGGAAAGGTAGGCATGGACAGACTCATGGCCCAACTAGGGAGGGAATGCAGCCCAGATTCAAAATCGGGGAAGGAGAATCGTGTGCAGCAGCTAAAACAGCACAGCAGTCTTGTTGAGAGTACGATGGCATTCTCAGTGAGGCGCTCAAAGCCCTCTTTAAGGGAGAGCATCCCTGCAGTGGAAGCTGATACTCATTAGTAATTTGAATACTATGTGTGCATATTGTGTGCGTCATCATTACCAATCATATTGGTCAAGTTGGTTTCAGAGTTGAGATTCTGAAAAATGCTCACACAAGACCTCTGCATCTCGAGCAGACAATTACCACACTGTTTGGTGTGGTGAAGGAGCAGTTTCTCCTATTCCTTCCCTTCCTTTCATCCCATCCTTCTCCTTATATGTAAATGTTAGCACACAGCTGTGTGTGTGTGTGTGTGTGTGTGTGTGTGTGTGTGTGTGTGTGTGTGTGTATCACAGTCAATGGTGGCTGTCTTCCTCAATGGCTTCCAACCTTATTCTTTGAGACAGAAGCTGTCTCTGAACCTGGAGCTCACCAGTTTCTCTAGACTGGCTGACTACAAACCCAAGGGATCCTTCTCTCTCTATCTCCCCAGTACTGGAATTATGGGTATGCATAGCCTCATTCGGCTTTTAAAAATTACTTATTTTTATGTGTATATGTGTGTGCCTGAGTTTATGTATGTACACTGCATTCATATAAGATACCTGGGAGGTCAGAAGAGGTGTTGGACCTCCTCAAACTGGAGTTATACATGGTTGTGAGGCTCCATGTGGGCTGTGGGAACTGAACCTGGGTCCTCTGCAAGAGTAGCAAGTGACCTCAACCTCTAAGCCATCTCTTCAGCTCCCTTTTGCCCAGCTTTTTATGTAGTTGTCAGGGAATGGATTCAGGTCCTCATGCTTGCGTTGCAACACTTTGCAAACTGAGCCATCCAGACCTTTCCTTTCCTCCCTCCCTCCCTCCCTGCCTCTCTCCATCTCTCTTTCCCTGACACTGGCCTTGATCTGTCAGCAATCCTCTTGCCTCTGCCTCCTGAGTGCTTAGACTATAAGCTTGTCTGCAAGCTTGTGTTCTTCACAGACCTGTGGCTGCATAGCTCATCTGATGTGTTTATTGACTGACAAATTTGACCATGGGTGAAACATTGGGCAATCTTTTCTTGCTTGCTGTGGAATAATTGTCTAGAGATAGGAGAATCCTCCAGGGGGGTAGTTAAATGCCTCCAGAAAGCCTAGGGCACTGATGACTCCCTCCAAGGAGTTCTGTAGTTTACAAGTGACCTGTCAGTCAAAGGCCCTCATTAAGTAGATGCTGCAGAATGGAATCTCCCAAAGAGGCTCTTAGTGAAGAAGGGCCTGTAAAGCAAGGGTGATTCTGCTTCTTGAGTCAGAGTTGAGTTTTGCCTCTTTAAGATCCAGTGGTATTTAAGATAATTTCTAACGTGTCTTTTTAGGTATTACTGTGAGCCATTTATATATTTATATATATATATATATATGTAGATATATATTTAATGCATATATTTTTGGTGTGCATGGTTGTGTGTGCGTGTGTGTGCATTCATGTGTGTGTGCGTGTGTGTGCATTCATGTGTGTGTGCGTGTGTGCGCATTCATGTGTGTGTGCGTGTGTGTGCATTCATGTGTGTGTGCGTGTGTGTGCATTCATGTGTGTGTGCGTGTGTGTGTGCATTCATGTGTGTGTGTACCTGAGGATTCTAGAGGATGCCATTGGATGTCTCCCTCAATTGCTCTCCATCTTGTTTTCTGAGACGGAGTTTCGCCCTGGCCTGGAGCTTTCTGGGGAGGCTAGACTGGTTAGTTAGCAAGCCCTAGAGACCCTCCTGTCTCACTCTTACGTCCCAGGCTCCTACATTTTCAGGCCTTGGGTAAAATAGGTCAAAATGAATAAGCGTGTTTCACCAAGCTCTTGTTCCCAGATGTAAAGGATACATGCATCACATAAGCATTCTCCAGGGCCCCCTAATTGTTGTTCAAGTCTAGTCCGCACAGCGTTGCGTGCCCCTCGTTCTGGGGTCTGCTGTCTTTGTCATTTTGTTGCCCACTGAGCAATATGCTGCTTATGAAGTTAGGTACCAACACCTGGACTGTTATCTTGGGAGTGATGCTGTCTCCTGTCTGGTGCCATATTAGTCTTTAGTGCCCAGAGTAAAATGCCAAGGTGACTTGGCTCCCTGCAGTACAAGGCTTCCCAAGTCCTTCTCCCCTTTCTATATTATAGTCCACAACTACCACAGAATAGCTTTGTCCATTGCATTGGAGAGTTCGTATTGAAAACTGAATTCAAGTTGTACTCACAGTGTCCAAATCTCCATGAGGTCACAGAGATTGGAAGTTGACAAGTGGGGTACCCTTCTCCCGTGACCAAACTTATAGCTCTTACTTCAGGATGTGGAGTTATTTCTCCAGAACACACCTGACTTCTGAAGTATACTTTCCACAAAATTGGGGCACAGGCCTTTAATCCCAGCACTCTAGAGGCAGACAGGCAGATCTCTGTGAGTTCTAGGTCAGCCTGGTCTACACAGTGAGGCCTAAGCTAGCCATCTAAAACAACAAAACAAACAAACAAACAAATGCCAGACCAAAATATTCTGGGTAGGTTTACTTAATTTCTTAAGTAGATACAGCTAAGTCACAGCCCTTCCTCCTCTTCTCTCCTTCCTCTCTTGCTCCCCTTTTCCTCTTTTTCTCTCTCCTACATACATATTCATTCATTTGCCGAGCACCAATTGTATGCCAGACTGTTTTAAGCACTTAAACTGAGCAATGACAAAAACAGAAGATGTTCCACTTTCCTGAGCATTTTAGAGCAACCAATGCTATGAGCAGGGCATATAACAAGGAACTGTGATAGGCAGTGCCCAGGAGCCAGCTTACATGGGGCAATGAGGACAGCTTTTCTGATGAGGTAAACAAGGGCTCGGCTCAGATGAATGACAAGAAAGTTCTAGTTATACAGAAGACCAGCATTTAAGCCTTGCACACAGAGAAAACAATATTTGTATTGTAAGGATCTGGATAAAGATAATCAAAAGACACATCTGTGACCCTTAATCTGACTACCAGACTATTGAAACATTGGACTCCAAAGAAATGGGAATTTCCCCCAGGAACCCTATGTTGGGAGAAGGAAAGGCACCAACAATTCTAGGAACCTGTCTCCCAGAAAGACATTTTATACAGTTCTAATAACTTGTCATACCACCTAACAGGATGAGACTGAAGCTCAGTCGTGGGGCAGTGGTGGGCAGGACCACACCTTGACCAGGACTGCCCAGATGTGCATACCCTTGACCATCTCTCTATTTAAATTTTAACCTCCCTAGGGACCCAGATGTTGGGCTAGGTTGGGTGGTGTCACTGGAACTATTTGTTCTTCTTTCCAATGTGGTCACATTGAATAAATATCTCTTCACTTTCCACTATTCATTTGGCCCTTTATTTAGCTTGTTGATGACTGATGGCCGAATCTGGTTTGGGGCACAGGTTATACTCCCAAGTTGGATAACAATACTGTGTATCCTAATCTATCTCTAAGAGATTCCTTTGCTCCTAGCAATGCAAGAAACAAGGTTTCACCCCGAACCCAGCCCTGTTGGCTTGCTCCATTTACCCACCTTGAGCTGTCCTCCCACATGAGTGGCTCTGTCTCTTGTGATTCCATCTATGGGGCTCCTCCATGGATTGCTCTTGAGGCACAGTCATATCTCCAGGTCACCACACACTCTAATGGGGCCTCTGGGCATATGGTTCACAGGGTTTCTAAACCTGTTCCTCAGGGAAGCATGCTTCAGGGAAATCCCAGCCCAGATGCCAAGCATAGGGGAGAGTGCAGTAGGAAGCCCAGGTCTCCCATTCCCAGGAATCCCAGAATCCATGGAGTTGTCTCCAGCAGATAAGGAATACACATGTATGTTGCCAAGGGGCAGCTGTAATAGAGCAGGAATGTTTCCCCAATTGGCCATGGAACCCAGGGACTCTGGAACCCCGTGAGGTCTGGGTTTCCCTTTCCTTGGAGGGCATGTTGATTACCCTGAGCCAGGGCTCCTCTCAGCAGCCTCAGCCACTTTCTCAGTTTTCAAGAGCCTTGCTGATAGGGCTCTGCCATTGGAGCACTGCCCTCCTCCTCTCTTTTCCGAGCCAGACCTGGGTTGGAGACCATGTGCCTTTGAATTCTTCCATCTCTTTCTCTCACTGGGACTCAACTCATTTCCTTCTACTTTTTCAGTAGATCATATCAAGTCTAGTCTTTTTAAGATTTATTTTATGTATATGAGTGTTTTGCACTCAAATGCCTGTCTTGTGTTCACAGAAGTCAGAAGAGAGCTTCACGTCCCTGGACATTGAAGTTACTGAAGACTGTGAATGAATTTTGAGAACCGAAACTGGGTCCTCTGGAAGACCAACAAGTACTTTCAGCTGCTGAGCCACCTCTCCAGCCTCACATCTGTCAGGTCTTAAGGCACAGTGTGATGGCTGGCTGAGATTGTCAGTTTGATTGGATTAAGAAAAAACTAGGCCATTAATGGGGTGACTTTTTGGTGTGCCTGTGAGGATGTTTCTAGATGAGAGGCTGAAGACAGACCTGAATGTGAATATTCCATCTCATGGGCTGGGGTCCCAGACTAAATAAAAATGGGGAAAAAAAGAAGCTTCTGAGTGCTGAGGTTCCCTTTCTCTGCTTGTGGTCCTTGTTGGCGCTATAGACCTGGCTTCTTCTATTGGTATGCCTTCCTCACCATGATGGATTGTATTCTTCTGAACTGTGAGCCAAGATAAAGCCATGCTCCTTTAGTGATCAGGGATAAGTGGTAAACACCCTCAGCATAAGGCTCGCTGCTCTAGATTGTCTTAGATTTCCTATATATACTTTCAGAATTTTTTCTGACTTTGTTTAGACCTTGCTTTTTCATTGGTTTACAACATTGGCTAGGGACTATAGCACACTTTCCAATGACACGGCCTAGAGTCAGCTTCATCTTGTTCTCAGTCTCACAGAAGCCGTCTCCAACGTTCTATCATTAGCTGTGAAGTCTGTAGTAGCTTCACTTTGATCGATGCCCTTTGTCATGTTGCCACAATTCTATTGCTTTTTCTTGATGTTGAGGTTGGAACCCAGGCATCCTGAACCAGTGTGTGTTAGGCAAACACTCTATTGCTGAGATACACCCCAAGTCTCCCGTAATTCTGCTTTACTCCTAGTTTTCTAAGATTTTTGTCTTAACTGAATATTGAATCTGACCTGTAACTTTTGAAACAATCATATGATTTTCTTCTTCAATATATAACACAGGGGATTCAATTATTTTTCTAATGCCAAACTAATTTTGCCTGCCTGGCATAAATATAATTTAGTTATGATGTAACTGTTTCTAGACTCACCATGAATATTGTGTTTGCCGATCATACTCCAGGGAACTGTGAGTAAGGCCCTGGGTTTTAGTGTGGGACTGGAGAGATGGATCAGCAGTAGGAGAGCTTGCTGCTTTTCAGAGGTCCAGGGTTTGGTTCCAAGTATCCATGCCAGGTGGCCCACAACTGCCTGTAACTGCATCTCTATGGGACCCAATGTTCTCTTCCGGTTTCTGCAAATACCTGTACTTAGGCACGCGCGCACACACACACACACACACACACACACACACACACACACACACACACCTGAAAAGCAGCTGTAACACTCTCTAAGGGCGAGTTAGAAATCAGCCCCTCATTTCGTTCATGTCTGTATTGTCTGCTATAAACATTAAAATCCTAGCGCAGTCGTTGAGCACTTGCCTTGTGTGTGTGGGGACCAAGTCTAACCCCCAGCAACAAATAAAACACCTTCATCCTGGGCAGGAGAACTTATTCTGTTTGTTTGATCCCATTTGCACACAACTAGGTATTTTCTATCTGAAGCCAAACTGTTAATTTTAACAAACATAAACAAATCAAACCAAACAAAAATCTGAACAACAGTAGTAGTGAGACCTTGTCTCAAAAAAAAAACCCAAACAAACAAACAAATAAAAACAAAAATAAAAACGAAACAAAATTAACCAACCAACCAAAACAAAACAAAACAACCCCCCCCCCCCCCAATTCTCTAGTTGCTAAATGCTTATTTGCTGACCTGAAACTGTAATTTGTGGCTTAGGAACATTTTTAAGTTTTTTTTAACAGCTTATTTTTTCCTAAATTTTTAATAATTTATTTTCTATTTACTCATGAAATAATAATTTTTTTTCATTTCTGTGCTAGGCACTGGTAAGATGCATGAATAAAACAAGCAAAATCCTTTCCCTGTTCTACCCATAGCATACAGTTCTAAGATCAGGCATACAATTATGTAAAGATTCATAATTAAACCTATCATTATCCAAAGACATAATTACAAATGGTAGAACAATGGAGGAATAATATATAATAATATATGGGACACTCATCCTGATCTGGGGAGTGGCACAGAAATTATTTATGGGGCAATGATATTTAGGTAGAGGCTTGATACATTGAGGGAGACAGATAAATGGAGATTGGGGCAGGGGCAGAAAGCACAGCCAAAGGGATATTAAAGGGGGTGGAGAGTCAAGCTTGGGGTTTGGAGAGGCGTAGCAAGGGCCATGAGAGGGGAGAGAGGATGAGGCAGCAGGACAGTGTAACCCTAGCTGACGATGCCATATTTCCCCTCAGGGAAAGGGAAGCATCTTCAGAGTGTTTTGTGTTTCTGAGACAGGGTCTCTATGCAGATCAAGCTGGCCTCAAGCTCACAGCAATTCACTGTCATAACAATTCACTGCTGCAGCCTTCCGAGCGCTGGAATTAAAGCATCATCAGCAGAATTTTAAGCTAGAAAGGGAAAGGAATACATTTGTTTTTCAACAGTCTTTCAGGCTGACTGGTTGTGGAGAATGAAAAATAGGGAAACAAAACCAGAAATTGGGTCAGTTTTTAGGGGATGGTTCCTTGCTTTTGGTAGGTAGAAAAGGGTTGGAATAAGGGAATTTAAGAAATACTTAAGGGGTGGGATTGGTAAATCTTTGGTGGCCAAAGAACACTCGTAAATGCGTGCTGTAGGTTTGGTTGCATGTGTCAGTAGACAAATACAATAGAAAAACACTGGAGGAGGTACCCAGAACCTGGCACTACTGCCAGGGCACACTAAAACCTCCTTAAATGTCCTTTGGGGCCATCTTGTTCATACATTTACATCTTAGGAGATACTAAAAAGGAACCCTCCCTGCCTTCCTGTGTGTGTGCTCACCGCACCCCCCCCCCCCCCCCCCCCCCCCCCCGAATCTTTCTACAATGAGCAACTTCTAATTGTACTTCACTGGTTTATGATAAGGGCTTATCTGACCTTTCTGGCTTCTTAAAGCATGTTTCATTTGCACACTATTGGCATTTTACCTAACAAAAGGACTTCAGGACCAATCAGCAAATGAAAGGAGCAGGGAGAGAGAGCAGGTACATTGACTTTTATTTTGTGTTTCAGTTGACTGTTTCTCTGAGATCATTAAATACACAAGTAGGAGAAACGTTCATGTTCCAGCTCTGAGCAAATGAGTAGGTGGAGTCCACTTGTAGAGAAAGGGAGCAAAGAAAAAGATGTTTTAAGAAAATATGTGGTGCTTTCTCATTGCTTTGACCCAATACCTGATAAGTAACTTCATGGACAGTTTTATTTTGCTCTCTGAGAGACTGCAATCCATCATGGCAGGCAAGACATGGTGGCAGGTGGACCCAAGGTGTTGGGAGCATGTAGCAGCAGCTCCCAGCTCCCACAACTCCACAGAGCAGGATACAGAGAAAGGGGGCTGCCAGTGCTCAGGTGACTTTCTCGTTTCCCTTTTTATTCAGTTCAGGGAGCTGAAAATGTTGATAAGCTTTTATTTTACTACTCCATGATCAAGAATGACTCAGGAGATAAATCCTGGCTTGAGATCCATCGTGAAAGTCAGGGAATACAGATGTGGGTGGCTTCACAGACTGGTAACAAGTGTCCCACACCCAGGAGGATCTTGGCTTCCTTTAGTGCGCTGTGCCTGCCTTCTGGAAGCTCTTAAGTTTTGAGCAGGGAGCATGTTTTCATTCTGGGCAGGCCTGGTGGGGACAGCAGGGAGCTTTACAGGGCTGGAGTCTGAGTGCTTAGCTGACTCTTCATAGCTCCTTTTCCCACAGACCCTCCACCTGAGTATTCCCAGAACCAAAATTTTGCTCTTCCTCTCTCTCTGTATTATTCTATTTGCTTTGACCCTTTGAAAACTGCCAATTTTCAATCATTGCGGTTTGTGATTCTAATTAAAATGTTTTTGTGGCCGCTGATGTAGCTCAGTTCGTAGAATGCTTGCCTAGAATGCATGAAGCTCCCAGGTTTCATCTCCAGCACCCCATGTATAGCAAGGCATGCCTGCAATTCCAGTATTCAGCAGAGAGAGGCAGGGGGGCCAAAGGCTCAAGATGATCCTCTGCTGCATAGCAAGTATGAGGCTAGCCTGGGCCATATGAGATCCTCTCTCTCAAAAACAAACACAACAACAACCAAATGAAACCACAATCATTCTGTCCCATATTGCAACCCTCACATGTTCATGTTTCATATTGTTACGTCACCATGGTTAAGGAAGTTCTGTAATAGGGCAGACTGAGTTTGAAGTCTTGTATGGAAGTTAGTTCAGGTAAATTTCCTCAGTTTCTCTGAACATCTGTTTCCACATCTGAAGATCATTATGAGCATTAAATTAGATAGTGTGTGTAAAGTGCCTTATGCAGTGCTTGGCACATTGTTAAAATTTAATGTACAGTTTTAAAATTTTTTACTCAAATCTGAAGAAGTAGGAACACCTGCTGTTATTGGCTGTTTTTCTCATTTATGTGACCAAACACCTAACAAGAAACAAATGAAATTAGGAGAGATTTATTTTGGCTTGGTACGGAACACAGTGTCATGTGCTTGCACGAGGGTGGCAGGAGCTGATGGCGGCTGCTTGCTCACAACTATGTGGATCAGGAACAGAGACTAGTGAGAAAATGAGATGAGTCTGTAAACCTCCAGATCCGCCCCTAGTGACTATTTCCTCCAGTGATACTTCACCTCTTAAGGGGTTCCACACTCTCCCTAAATACGCTACTGGCTGGGGACTAAGTTTTCAAATGCAAAATGGCAATTCCTGCTTTAAAAATGTAGACATACTTAGCAGGAGTAAGGGGAACAGTGATTTGGTTTGTTTCAGCAGATTGTCTGTCTGTCTATCTATCTATCTATCTATCTATCTATCTATCTATCTATCTATCTATCTATCTATCTATCTTTTTATTTGCCCCTCAAACTGGACAGGACAAAGCAGCTTTACTGAGTTTTTTTTTTTTTTTTAATCTTTTCGAGACAGGGTCTACTATGTAGTCCTAGGTGACTTGAATCTGGATATGTAACTGGTTGCCTTGAACTCACAGAACAGCCAGCTTCTACACTTCTAGTGTTGGGGTTAAAGGTGTGTGTCAGCACTCCTGGCCCTTCTGAGGTTCTTGTTTGCTTGCTTTAGTTTTTTTTTTTTTTTTCTTTTTTTGGACAGGGTCTTTGTAAGCATTGCAGCTCGGATGGGCAGGGATCCAGGTACACAGGAGCCAAGGAATTGGTGTACCCTAAGCCTGGCAGCTTACAGTTCTGCTCCAGAGAAAGACTTCCCCATTGTAACAATGCTCTGGCAGGGGAGAGTTTTCCCAGCGAAGTTGTTGCAGTTCTCTCAGGCTGGTGGAGTGTAACAACTCTGCTCCGCTAGGGCGGCGAAAGTGTTACAGTTCCTCTCTGCTCCAGCAAAAAGTTGTTTCTTCTCTGCTCCACTCCACTCCGGTGAAGGAGGGTCTGACCCAAACCTCATTCAAGAGATTTATTGGGAGGGAGGAATCCAGGAGGGTGGCTGCCTTTGCCAGGGTGGGAAAAGGCAGTTGCCAACTGAACAGGTACAAGGCTTATATAGGACTTCTTGGTGGTGGTGGTGTTCCAGGGTGAAGATTTTCAGGGTGGAAATTGGTCAGATTTCAATCTGAGTTTGGGCAAGCTCAGAGACTGGCTGAATTTCGTCCTCAGGGATTGGTTGATTTTCTTGCTCAGGGTTTGGTTGGATTTGGTGCTAAGTTCGTCAGTGGTAGACTGTTTCTTTGGCTCTGGTTTCAGGGCCAGGGTGTGTTTCTTTGGCTGGCCCCTTCACCCTAAAGTCTTACTCTTCCAGACTGCCCTGAAACTGGTGGCTAATACTCCTGCCTTCAGCTCCCCCCACTGGTGTACCCTGCCACCTGTGGTCTTACTAAAGTTCTTGATTAAAATCTCAACTCCATTTGGACCCCACGGCCTGACCTAATAATTTACACAGCCAGTGTGGAGGCAAGCTTGTGGGCAGAGCAAGTCTTGTAAACACACTCTTTAATCTTCGTCACATAGTAGGCACTGAAACTACTGTAGGGTATCACCTACCTAGCTGTGTGTCGGTCTCCAAGACCCACACCAGCACAGCACTGGCATGGTAACTTCATTCTCAACCCCTTACCATTTGATGCCAGAGGCAGCCAGGGAAGCTCAAGGGAAACAAGCGCGCTCCAGACCTAGTTCATAGGCTAACTCTCCGCGCGAGGCTGCAGTTGCTATGGAAACGGAGAGAAAAAACAAACTGGGCTCCCCGCGGGCCTGGCAGGCCCTCTGAAGACTCTAACGGCGGCGGGAGGACCGGTGCTAGGGACGCGCGGCGGGCTAGGGTTCACCGCCGTGCTGGCCCAGCGCCTGCAACCCGCCCCGCCCCCACCTGTGCCCCTCCCCAGCCCCTCCCCCACTTCCCGCGAGTTTCGGTAGGTACCACTTCGACGGGCCCACCCGAGCCTCACCACTGGGCGGCGCTGGCCAGACCGGAGTGCCGGGGTTTCGGACTCAGGAGCTTCTGTCTGTGCAGATTACTTAATTTATTGATATTAATTTAGTCTGTTTGACACTGAGGCTGGCTTAAAACTTTTTACATAGTCCAGGTTGGCCTCGAACTCGAGGCAAAACTCCAGTCCTAGCCACCCTAATTCTAGGATGACAGATTTGCGCCACTGCGTCCGAACTGCTCAATGCATTTTTAAGTAGTTTGTTTTCCTCAAAGGAAAATCCCGGCTACGGGATTTTAATGGCTTTATTGGGGTGGGGTGGGGTGGCGAACGATCTGGTGGTATTAGAGTGCAAGACCAGGGAAAGAAAAAAGCGAAGCGGTTGGGAGAAACAACACAGATGTGATGATAGGCACTGAATCTCGCCATGTTAAGGTGCGCTTGAGTGCGTGTGCGTGTGCGCGCGCTTCAGTGCGCGCGTCCGCCGCTGTCCCTCCTGTCTCAGCTCGCGCAGGGGTTTAAAGCCCGGCCGACGCGGGTTCCCAGACAGCACACCTGGGTGCTGCGGGGCGGGAGAGACTGCTGTGCAAGCCTGCGAGCACTGATTGGCCGTCCGCGCCGCGCCTTACTTGAACTGCTACCTGCTGGGGCTGGTTCCGCACGGCGAGCCCTTCCTCACCGGCGAGTGGCTTTTCCTTGTCCCTGCAGGAGGCGGTCCACGAACTGGTGTTGCAGGCCCGTGGAGTGCTAGCGGGTCCAGCGTCCAGCGGAGAAGATGAACGGCCCCAGCGCCAGGTCCAGCCACCTGTCGCAGCCAGTGGTGAAGAGTGTGCTGGTGTACCGCAATGGGGACCCCTTCTTCGCCGGGCGCCGTGTGGTCATTCATGAGAAGAAGGTGTCCAGCTTCGACGTCTTCCTCAAGGAAGTGACGGGCGGCGTGCAGGCGCCCTTTGGGGCCGTTAGGAACATCTACACCCCGAGGACCGGCCACCGCATCCGGAAACTGGACCAGATCGAGAGCGGGGGCAACTACGTGGCTGGGGGCCAGGAAGCCTTCAAGAAACTCAAGTGAGTCAATGTGCCTCTGCGCCGTGGGGCGTGGTTGATAGGCTGCCTCCGGTGGGTCTAGCAAGGTGCTGGCAGTTGCAGGTAGGGTTGAAACTGGAGAAGGAATTTCACTCCAGTAGCAGTAGGTGCGGATTTTAAATGACCGGCTAAACAGTGTAGAAACAACAGCATTATTTGGTTATTTCGAGACATGGTCTCTGTAGCTCCAGCCTGAAACTTACTATGTAGATCAGGCTAGCTTTGAACTATCAACTTTTCTCCTGCCTCAGCCTCCCAAATGTGAGATTACAGGCTTATTTTATATTTTTATTAAAGCCCACCCCTTTAGCTTAAAAAAAAAAGATTTCTTCAAATTAATTGCAAGGGCTGGATGTCCTGTTATGATCTCCCTCCTCATTGTTGGAATTCCTTCATTGCAAGCAGAATGCACCCAGCCAGGTGCGGTGCCCTCTTCCCGTGTCCTGGGTGTTTGTGCTAGTCACAGAGTGCTTGGAAAAGTCCACTGACTTTGGTGTCTGTGCACATCTTTCGCTCTTGGACCCGCAGGCCACTTTCCCCACGGTCATTTTCTGTGAATTAGCAACAGTTTAAGGTCTGCGGCGTGAACTAAGATGGACAGACTTGACTCATCTTTGAGGACTTCCCACCTGAACACTGATAATTTTAATGCAAATCACAAAGAGATAGGAACAGTAAGAAAAGTACTTAAGTTTATGTGGGAGTTGAGAGTTGTCAGGAGTGGACAGGATAGTAAACGCTTACATTTCATGTTCTAACGCTTTACTGACGCGTATGTTGGAGACTCCACCCATTTCCATGATTTCCAGAGTTGCAAACCATCACTACAAATTCATTTTACAGTATTTCGATCACTTACCTAAAGAAACTGACAACCCCTAACTTCCTTTTCCTCCAGGCATGAGCAAACCACTAATCTATTTCCTGTGTCTATGGGATAGAATAGTACAACACGTGGACTTGACGTCTGTCCTGTTTGCCACTGTAACACTTTCAAGGTTCATCCACACTGTAGCATGTACCAGTGCCACTCTACAGTTGAGTAGTTTTCCATGATATGGATCTAATGATTTTTCTTCATCCATTAAACAGTTGATGTTGGTTGTTCACTCTGGGGCTATTATGAAGAATATTTCTGTGAGCACTTGTTTTCTGCTTTTTATTTCTTGGTTGTATCTACCAGTGGAATCATGGAATTACAGATAATCTATATTGTATAGCTCTAAAATAGGATATTTTAATTTAAATTTATCTTGGGCCCCAGAAAAGCAAAAAGTTTAAAAATATTTACTATAAATCTATTTCCTGGTTATTTTCTAATTGTATGGAACATTTCCACCAAAATATTTCCATATACCAAAATACCAAAGTTCTCTAGTCATGCCCTTGTTCATCTGGCTTGTATAAGCTGAACTCCAGGGGTCCTGCTCTCTGGGAATGGAAACAGTCCTTATGGAAGACAAAGGGTACTTCTGAATTTATTTTTTCCTTCTCTGAAACTTCTCTTAAACATAATTTGTCTAACTCTAGAGAAAAGAGCTCAGTGAAACACTGTGGCTGTCTATAAGAAATTTAGAACTGTTTTGTTGTTTCTTTGAGAAGGTCTCATGTAATCCTGGCTAGTCTTCAACCCCATATGTATCTAAGGATGACCTTGAACTCCCAAGTTCCTGCCTCAACCTCCAGAAACTTAGAAATACAACCAGAAGACTTAGGCTTTGCTAGCTCCTTATAGCTGTGTTTGTGGGCAAGTATTTGGAATCAACCAATCAGTGGTGGAGTTGGGGGTGGAGTTGAATTGAGAGAGTGCTACATAGCATGCACAAAGTCCTTGATCCCCAGAGCCCCACAGAACCAGGTATGGTGCATACATCTGTAACCTGATCTTTTAAGAGGCAGAGGCAGGAGAATCATAAGTTTATGGTCATCTTCTACTACATTAGAAGTTCATGGTCAGTCTGAGCCTTATAACCTTCCTGCCTCTATCTCTCAAAGTGCCACTAAACCTGGCTTTATGTGGTACTGGGCCAGCCTTAGATGCATGAGACCCTATGTTGAAACAATGAAAAGGTAAAAACTATGGCTATGAATGCATTTTGTAGATGCCACTGTATTTTATAAATATAAGGTTTCTTGATGGCCAGTATTTTGCATTATGTCTATATTTTAAATTAAATTATTTTCATAGCTGAGTGTAGTGGGGCATGTAATCCTAGCACTTGGGAGATAGAAACAGGAGGAACAGGTGTTTAAGACCAGCCTGGGCAGAGTAAGTTCAAAGCCAGCCTGGGCAATGTGAGCTCCCATCTCAAACAACAACGGCAAAAACAATCCACTTAGAGACAGAATAATTTTTGTGAGAATGGAAATCTGGTTTAGGTTTTGAACAGCCGAAAGCTTTAGACTATAGTCATTCACACCTCTCTTTGTTGGAGTGGTATTACCAATTCAGGATGAAAAACTACAGCTTCAAGACAAACAGAACTTGCTTTCCAAACCACTTTTTCTATGTATGTAGTGGGTCTGCAGTGTTAATTTTTGCTTTTAATTCACACATGAGAACACAGAAACTGAGTTTGTTATTGAAGTCCCCACAGTTAGTTTTCAATGCTGATGTTGGTGTTAAAGTAGCAGTGAGTATCTATCTATGCTTGTAGGGACAGACTCTAAAGATTTAAGTGCTGGATGTTTGAAGCTTAGCGTTGTATGTTTGTATAACAACCAAGGCAACCGACAGAATGAAAGAGTCTGAAGAGTGCTGAGGATCATTTGTGGGTTTTCACTTTGAGCCAACATAATGTTGGAGAAGACAGAAAAATCCCTGTCAAAAAGAGGCGACCAATTTCCTGCTGGAATGTCTTTCACTTAGACATTTCTCATATTTTTGACATTGTCTCTAAAGTCCAGGTAAGTTTTAAATCTTTCTTTTACAGAACTTTTAGGGAGTATTTTTCTCAAAACTTTTCTTGGGGCCAATGAGACGGATGATTGAATGGGTAAAGGTACTTGTGTTGCAAGCTCAATGACCTCAGTCTGACCCCTGGAGCCCAGGTAAAGGAGGAAGGAGAGCACCCGTTTACAGAACTGCTCTTTGACCCCACATGTGAGTGGCAGCATGTGCATGGCCGAGCTCACACGAGTGCATAGACCCACACCTCTAAACGCTCCTCACACATTCTGGAGTTGTCTCACCTCCATTAACCTGTTAGGTCTGAGACACTTAGGATATAAAACAGGAGCTATTCTCCTGTATGCAACAGAATTTTGTTGTCTTGATAGAAATACATCCAGGGAATTCCCCAAAGACCCATTTCATTGCTGATATCGATTGTCCACACCATCTCACGCAATTGCTATTTGCATAGGGAAATGTAGTTTAAGTTCCATACCAATTAACATTCTGTCCAAAAAAAACCCAAACATCATCAGGCGATGGTGAGCCCAGTTCAATAGCCAAAGTTAATTCTAATATATAAACTTGTAACAATTTATTGCATTTGTTATTATTGTTGTATGCACCTGTGTGCTGTGTGTAGGTGTGTGCATGTACAGGTTGAGGGTGGCAGTCAGAGGACTACTTTGGGAAGTCAGTTCCCTCCTTCCACCATGTAGGTCACAGGGATGGAACTCAGGCTTAATGGCAGGTTTCTTTACCATCTGAATAAACTCTTTTTTTTTTGACTACTTGTCTGCTATAGTAGTTAAGATAGTTGAGTCTCTAATTGTGGTTAGAAATTAGAAGCTAGATTTATATTTTTATGTTAAAATAATTAGTATCCCTTATTTATAAGACAGTTTGGTAAGCATTTAAAACTGGAACCAGATGACACTGATGGGCTAATCCTCTGAAGTTGACAAAGATAACAATTTGCAAATTGTGCTTAGGCAACAGCCACTAGTTAGTATCTGTAGTGAAGAGAAATGGGATAGTGAGAGTATCAGAGGTTAACTAGCCCCTCATCTGTTTGTAAGCTGATCCAAAGCCTAAACCACCCCACATGGCTGGGTGCTTTGGTGTCACTGGGGAACCTACCCAGTCTTTCCCAGGTTTGACTCTGACGCCCAGTCTGTCTTTTCCCAGGCTTTCCCTATTTCCTTTGACCTAACTTTTGTAATGAATGCAATTCATAGAATTTACAGAATGGAGCTACGTTAAAGAGCTAGAGGGTGAGTCAGCCGGTAGAGTACTTGCATGCCTTGGGTTGGAGCCCCAGAGCCACATAAAGCAGATGTGGTGGCGTTTGCCTGTAATCCCAGCACTAGGGAGGTAGAAGCAGGAGGATCAGAAATTCAAGGTTACTCTTGGCAACACAGTGAGTTCAAGCCTAGTTTTCAGTATATAAAACGCTGTCTCTAAAAAAAGGAAAAATAATGGAGGAGAGCGGGAGAGGGTGAGAGTGAGCGGAGGGGGAGGGAGAAAGAGAGGAGAGAAGGAGGCTAAGTCCAGAGTGATAAGCTTCTATGAAGGGAGAATGCTTCCCACCAGAGCATGTATTCCCTCCACTTTAGTTCTCTTGATGTTTAGGCAGATGATTTCAGCTTTGGTCGGTGAGGCTATGTGAACAGCGGCCTCACAACACTTGTGCCTACTGATTTCTGCTCAGGCGTATACATTTCCTGTGACTGGCTTTACTTTGTAATAATGCTTACACATTATTATATATATTATATATATATATATATATATTATATCAATCCTTACTTTTTTTTTTAACCTTCTAGTTACTTGGACATAGGAGAAATCAAGAAAAGACCAATGGAAACTGTTAATACTGAGGTAATGCAAATTCTGTTTCGAAGCTTTGAATTAATGCCATCTTTTGGTTGTTGTTTCTTATAGTATGTCTGACATATGGACAACACTCGAATAGTAAGATACGAGTTCTTAAATGTATATGAGGGGTGCTATATGTTTTAAGGAAAAAATGGTCCTTTCTTTGCTGGAGTATTTTCAGAAACGAAGAGATAAGTCCTCAGGTATGCAGGATTGGATGAAATGTTCTCCCATACAAGTCTCCCTGTTCAGAGTGAGAAGATTTTGAGTAGAGATGGATACGTCTCTGTTCAAAGTCCGTAAGGAATCCCGCCTACCTCCTGACAGCTTACCTGTCAGAGGCAGCCAGGATCACACTTCCAGCCCGAGGCTTTCCTCAAGACAAGTGATTGCCACGTTGGACTTGCTATGTCATTACTCTTGGTTTCTTTGAGGCAGGGTCTCTGTACATGGTCCTGGCTGTTCTGAAACTCACTAGGCTGGCTCGGAACTCACAGAGATCTGCTTGCCTCTGCCTCTGGAGTGCTGGGATTAAAGGTGTGCACCACCATGCCTGGCTCAAAAATGTGTCTGCTTTGTTTTCATTTTTATTTTTCATTGTGCTAAGGATCAAACCCAAGGCTTTACACATGCTAAGCAAGCTCTTTGCTACCAAGTTACATTCCCTGTCCTTCCTTATTTATTTATTTCTCTAACTATCTATCGATCGATCGATCCATCCATCCATCTATCTGTCCATCTAACTGTCTATCTAACTGTTTATCTAACTGTCTATCTATCTATCTATCTATCTATCTATCTATCTATCTATCTATCTATCTATCTATCTATCTATCTATCTATCTATCATGTTGGAGACAGGATCTTCCTAAGCTTAGCCTCCAGCTAATGTAACCTAGGTTTCCTTTGAACTTAAATTCTGTCTGGGCTTCCAGAGTAGCTAGGAATGTGTGTCACCATGCCTTTTTTGTTTGTTTTTGTTCTGGGGATCGAACCTGGGACCTTGAACATGCTAAGCAAACATTCTGCCACTGGGTTACAGCCTCAGCTGATGTAATGTGTGAAAACCACTTCCAACTTGCATTAACTTTCTACTGGGCACAGTCGACAGACATTTGCAGGAAGGAGGGTTGGAGGTGAGTCGTGTGCACCAGATAACCAGAGCACCACGTTCTAAGCTGCTTCTGAAAGCCTGGTGGAACTTCCAGTAATTCTATAGCATGTATTTCTCGGTTTGTGGGTGAGAACAATAAAAGCTGAAGCTAAGATGATAGCCTGAAGTGCTCCAGTGAGGCATGGGAAGATGTAGGGCAGACTGAACTCTGCCCACCAGCCCAGGTGAACACTCTTCCCATTATGTCCCTCAAATCCAGCACTGCCATATAGAAAAGCAGTTCTTCCATTCAAAGTCCAGACCCCGGAGACACTGTGTACAGTCTCACCCCTTTTCTCTCATTCTACTTAAGCATGCAACAAGCTGACTAAATCCCTCCAGAAAAGTCATCTAAGGTAAAAACTCGAATTGTGCATTACATGAAGAATGTGAGGTTACATTCATTATTCAAGGAGTATTCACCAAATGGTTTATGGAAGAGGTGCTATTTCCAGATCTTGTTTAAAACAATATATTGTCTATCTTTTCTTTTTTTTTCAATGCATATCACATTAATGAAAGTGATGGGCCTTAAAGCTTAAAACAGACAATGGTATACATTTTTCCGGTTATGTTTATATTATGGATAAAGAATGAGCTCTTGTTAATAGTTATACTGAGCGGAAATAGAGACTAGGTTAGTGGATTAGTTCTGGATATGAATCTGTACACACTTGTTTGAAATAGGCTGCCTTGGATGTGATTGGTGCTGGAACATGTATGTCTGTGGTAGAGTTTGAGATGTATGAATTCCTTGACAGCTTGAGCTGCAGCCTCTGTGGTGTGCATGAATCTAGTAAAGTGTAAGGTGTGCAGCAGGTTTATCGAGAGTAACTTTTCCATGCTGCATGTGGTGCTGCATACCTATGATCCTAGCAGAGCAGAAAGGTCAGGAGCTCAAGGTAATCCTCACCTACACAGGGCATTAGAGGCTAGCTGGGGCTATGTGAGGCCTTGTCTCGTAAAACCAGCATCAAAGTCAAAATCAAAACAAAAATAACAAACAAACCCAAAATACTACAACCATCTGTAACTCCAGTTCCAGGGAATTCAGTGTCTTTTTCTGGTTTCTATAGGAAACACACACACACACACACACACACACACAGAGTTCACATGCATACATTTAGGCAAAACCATCATATGTATATAATAAATATATCTAAAGAAGGAAATGCAGCTTTAACCGTTAGGTCTGTAGTATTATTGTGGTGGGGGGCGGCGTACATGCCATAGTACTCACCTGGAGGTTAGAGGACCACTTGTAGGAGGGGAGTCCCTTCTCTCCTTCCTCCTTCTATCATGTAGGGCCCGAGGCTGGAACTAGGCAGGCAGGCTTTGACAAATGCCTTTATCTGCTGAGCTGTCTCACTAATTCCTGATTGACTCTCTATGGTTTCATTGACCCAGCAGGTTCTAAGTCGTGTGAGTACACTAGTGATAGCTTTTCCAGGGTATCCACGCTGTGCATCTCACTGATGTCAGTCAGGAAGCTGCTGCTTTGATGTTCAGATTGACCATCTCAGCATTGCAGTGCTTATTTAATTTAATAAAGGTCCCAAATACACAAGTAATAGTGCTGGGAGTTTACTTATGCCAAAGAGAAGCTGTTAAAGCGCTACATTAAGTGAAAATGTAAAAGTTGCATAATTTTTTGACATTACTTTTTTATGAGTCTTGTCCTGTGTATGATCTGTGGGGTCTGGTACTGTCTGTGGGGCCAGTGTTCACAGGAGGTCTTGGAAATCTACCTGATTTGTATAAGCAGAGGGTAGGGTGGGGACTGCTGCGTTGCTCTCTGTGGAAAAGTATTTGTTGGTTCCCCTGAGACCCCAACTCTCCCATATGCCAGCCTTGCTGTGGGGAAGTAGCTCTGTCTTCCACATATGATTTATGATCAAACTTTTGGAATTCAGCAAGTTCATAAGTTAGAAGACTGTGTTCAAACCTTGAAAAAGGACTTGGAAGCCTCTCGTAAAAAGTATGAATCCTTCTTCTTTGATCTAAGGCAAGAATTTCCTCCCAGTACTCAGTGTCCACTGAGAACACAATGCACACCTTCTGCAGAACCCATGTGTGGCCACTGCTGGAGTACACAAACATGTAAGAGGGAAGCCATCAGTGACAACTTGGAAAACGGTTTAGAGTACACAGAATTTCAGAGTTTAGAGTTGTTCCAAAGGGAAGCTTCAGCAGAGCAGTGATACAAAAATACCTTTTAAGAAGCATTATCATGAATGGTAAACACTGCTTATTAGAGGGAGTTCCCTTCAAACCCGAAGTGATTCCCTACAGTGAGTTTGCAGTAGCAGGACTGCACACCAAAAGCACCACAGCAGAATGCACCTAGTCACTTTAAGCATGGTCGTTCTAATTATTCCCAGCAGGCTTTGCTGCAGAAAGGTCTCTGCACTTCTTTGGGGTTATGCAGAACAGAGGAGGAGTCCTAGGCACCAGAGTGGGAAACACCTGCTTCTGTGCCGGGACTTAGCATTTCTCTTCTGCCCCCAGTGCCTGCAAGACTGGTGCACTATGGCTGCTTTTTACCTAGCGATATAGATAGAGCGGTGCCCATGACCTGGCTGCAGGTGCTGGTCACTTGGGTTGTGCTTCTCACCTCAGCATTCAGAGCGTTCTGACTGGTGTCATTGCTGCTCTGCCCCCCAGGCTCGTCTCCTTTGTCTCTGTGTGTATGTGGATGCATGTGCACCTGGAAGACAGAGTTCAACTTCAGTGTCTTCCTCAATTGTCCTCCATCTTATTATTTGACCCTGAACCTGGAGCTTCTTGGTTTTTCTAGGCTGGCTGTCCAGTGAGCTTCAGGGAGTCTCCTGTCTCTGTCCTCCCAGAGCCAGAGTTAAGACATGTGCCCACCGGCTAGTAAGAGAGTACTGGGAAGCGTTTTCCTAACTGAGCCACCCTTCTCCCCTTCCTCTCGGCCAAGTTTCAGACCTCGTTATAGGCTCCCACGTTCAAGTCAGCTTGCCTGGTTCTTCTGTCCTTCCTTGACTATGCGATCTGTGAGAGCGCCCTGTCCTCACACAGCAGACCCTTCAGATTCTGCGGTGCAGCCCCTCACCAGCTCACGGTGGGTCTCACTCCTCTGCACGTCATTTCTGCTGCCTCCGTTCTTTGTGTTTCTCTACCTTGTCTGTTTTGCTTCCATATGATTGAATACCTACAGGTACCATAGAGAAGGCAGAATAACAAGCAGTGACAAGACATACTTAGCCTCTTACTTTCATGAATTTGTAGTGGTTGATGGTGGAGGGCTCAGCCTGTTGTAGGTGGTGCCATCCCTGTGCTGGTGCTCCCGGGTTCTATAAGAAAGCAGGCTGAACAAGCCATGGGGAGCAAGCCAGTAAGCACCCCCTGCCCATGACCTCTGCATCAGGTCCTGCCTCCAGGTTCCTGCTATGATTGAGTTCCTGCCTTGACTTCCCTCAGCAATGGAGTGTGACCTGAGAATTGTAAGCCGAAATAAACCTTTTCCTCTCCAACTTGCTTTTGGTCATGGTGTTTCATTGTAGTAATAGTAACTCTGACTGACTAGGACAGTGATTAAATTTGGAGACAGTTTGTGTTAAATTGTTTGCCTCAGGATTATTGTGTTGCTCCAAAACTATCTGTGGACCCTTCTGATGGAAGCTTCCATCTGCCCTGACCTAGATGTGAATGCCACCTCTTATCCCTGTATTCCTTGTTCTGTCTATGGAGAGAGTCTTTCAAACAGTGACATTTGTAAATAGTTATTTAGAGTACAATTTCTTTAAACATGAAAGAGCCATAGCTCACTATGTATAGAGAGGGACAGAACAGGTACCCTAACTGCAAAGCTCTTGGGATCTCCTTGGAGCTGTGTTGAGTGTGGTATATAAACCAAATGCATCATGGCTTTGCTCTGTAGGAGTTTAGAGTCAGGGAGGAGCCAGAAATAAGCCAATGGTGTTACTTACTTTCTATGTCCCTGTGACCAGATATAGGAGGAAAAGTAACTTAAGGGGATTCGTTTCACTTTACTGTTTCAGAGTATGTATCCCTCATGGTGTAGAAGGCTTGGGAACAAGTGGTTCTGTGACCATGGGGACATGAGGTTGGGGCTTTCACCTCCTCGAAGCCCATGGAACGAGAAACAGCTAAGCTATAAAGCTCAAGGCACACCCCCTCAACCCACTTCCCTAGCGAGGCTCCACCTTCTAAGGGATCCACAACCTCCCACAACAGCGCCACTATCTGGTGACCAAGGGTCAAACACAGCCTGTGGGGGACATTTCACATCCAAACCACGACGTTAACTATGTGGTCTTCCAGGAGCATGTGCACTGGCTAGCGGTGTGCCTGGAGGCCTGGGGAAGTGCAGTAGAGGTTTGGGAGGTTGGAAAGTGTTTTAAATATGAGTCTTTTATTTTTGGCTTGCTTCTCTTAGATGAAGATCTTAAAAACATTTCTTCCTATAAATCATAAAGAAATTATTTGATATTTATCTCTGAAAGAGTCAAAACCTGTGTTTGGAAGAGTGAGTGAACATTGGTTTGGAAAGGTATGAGAACAAGGTTGTCCCACGTAAGCCAAGTTGAGAGGCTGGGAACTGGCAGGAAGCTCAGTGTTTCCCACACTGTGTAGCAGCTCTGCAGTGAACTCAGGGCTCTGGAGGTGCTGACTCTGCCTTCCTCCTGCTCACACTGTCGCACAGCTTTGTTGTTTCTATATTTTAATTGCTAAATCACCCATGCCTCACAGTCATTCCCAGTGAACACTCACTTCCCATCTCTCCTTGGAAACAGCCAATCCAGAATTGATCTTTGCTTCCCTTAGATCCTCCTCAGGGTCCTTCATTCGAACCCACGCCCTACAGAAAGCCTCATCTCTTTTTCTCAGCATTCTGTGGTTTTCTCAAGGACTGTCATTTGTCATACCAAGTCCAGTCCAATCTTGTTGCTTCCAGCTGACTTCACCCAATCGTCTTAAACATGTGCAATGGAACTTCGGTTAGGCATTTACGGGAAGCCCACTAATAAGTTATTGTACCTGCTGGTAATAGCTTTAATTCTCTTATAATTTTGATGTTCCTCATTGGCTGAATAAAGTAGACATCCGTTTGCTGTATGAATATTCCATTTTTCTGGGTTTCACACAGATAAGATTGCTTAAGTGACTTGAAAGTCTTTATGGATACCACTGCCTTATGTTGTGTTGCAGGTAAATGTTTATTAGATTTATTTTCCCATCAGTATGATTTGGAGTTACACGGAACGAGTACTACTCACTCTACAAGAATTTACTGTGTGCCAGGCATTGTGATTGCCTCCTGAGGACCAGAAACAGTCCTGGTTGGCAGAGCTTTCTTTGTTTAACTGTGCTTATCTGTGACACATTGATTTTAACTCTGTCAGTGTTGACCTTTGCTGTAAAACTTGATGTCAAAAAACTTCTTTGGTGAAGAACAAATTTGGGGGCTAGAAAATCAGTTTTTGAATTTTTAAAATTCAGATTTGGTTAAATATAGTATTTATATTATATTATATAGTAATGGGACTGATTTTTCAGAAATAATAAATGCACAAGTCCTGGAAAATTTGTACAAATTTCCAAAGGTTATAAACATGTAAGTTATTGGTTGGATATAATGTGGATAACATCTGAGCTGTGCCCCACCACAGCCTTTACCCAATATTCTTCCCTAGGTCTCTTGTGATTTCCTGTAGGTGAATATACCATGCTCACCTCTTCTTCTGGCCTTATTCCTCTAAAGTCCTCAGTGTATGGTCTGTCCTGAGTCCTTATGCCATCAACCCAGACACAAAATACTCTCCATGACATCCACATAAAACACCTCACATCCCAGTGGCATTTACTAATGGTTTATGGAACTGGAGGGCATTTTTCGGTCGTAGAGAAACTTCAGCTGAAAGTTAGTGTTGCACTCGCCCTTCTTAAGACATGCCAGCCCAGACTCTAGCTTTTGCTCATGGTTCTGAGTAAATTCTTTGTTCTCTCCTTCCTCTCACAGTTTTCCTCCCATTTTGAGTTCCTACCGATTTGAACACAGAATAGTTTAGGGCTTCATTTCATTTCCTTGAATCTTGCTGATCCACACACCCAGATCAGTAAAGACCTGTTATTCATTTGTTATTTGGTGTATGTGTGGGAAGGTCAGAGGGTAACCTGCAGAAAGTGGTTTTCTCCTTTTACTGTGTGGATCTGGGGAAGTGAACTGAGGCCCCTCAGCAGCCCAGTCAAGGTGATTTTTATTCTTATCCCTACATTTTCTTTTTCAAAATCAAGGGTCTTTTTGGACCTCCTTTAGTTTGCTGGTCCTCATCCACTAGTGGAGGTTCCCTGGTCAGGGCAAAAAGACAAACAAGAAGAGAGACGTTTGGGCTTGTCCTTCCCTAAGTGACCTGTTCACGAGTAAGTAAGTGGTGGGCTGTACCTGGGAAGATGGCTGCTTTGACAGTTAGGAGCTGAACTTAGACCCCAGTGGAAGCCTTTCTAAGATGTGGCAGTCCTCTGTTGGAAAACCAGGTTGCCGAACCCTCTTAAATATATCCACCTCACTTTGGATTTTTTCTTTATGAGAACTTGGGTCAAGCTTAGTCATGTGGAGAACCTGGGGGGTACCAGGAGGAGAGGAAGAAGGGAAGAAAGCTTGAAATGGAAAAACTTTGCCTTGCTGGAAATGTGTGGGGACCTGAGCTGTGTGGTTCAGGTCACCTGCTTGGATGAATGTCCTTCAGATTGCAAATATTATTGAGACTTGACTGGTTCCGTTTAATCATTAGGCACAATCTCTAATGAAATATACCATGAAACTGCTACTTCAAGTACTTTGGCTGGGACTGGGATTCTAGACATTAAGCTGAGTATAATTATTAACTGTGCTGTGGGAAGGTATGGGACCCTGTGACTGAGCTCACTAATTTTTAGCTTGAATATTCTGAGTTCTCAGGGAAGTTCAAAGGGGCAGCCACTAAAGGGTTAAATAGCTTTTTCTTTAACTCTAGGAACTCAGTCCAGATGACTCAACAGACTCAGGTGTACTAATTTATTGGAGACTAAAGAAACCCCCCCCCCTGTAAATTCGTCCAGCAGCGGTGGGAGCCCCTCTGCTCTTCTGGGCCCATCCCTGCCTTTCAGCGCAAGGGCTCTATGAGAAGAAGCATTTCTTTAGAAGGAGAGCCAGGCCAATCCAGACTTCACAATTCTAACACATGTGAAACTTTGCCAGGCTTTGTAGAGAGATTTTTGCTAAAGAACAATTGGCTGTGCTGTAGTGTTCTTTTAAAATGATATTTGTCTACTTTGTGTGTGGTCATGCTTACACTATGGTGCTGGTATGAAGGTCAGAGGATGACGTGCAGGGGTCAGTCCCCTCCTCTCCTCCTGCCCTCCTCTTCCCTCTCCTCCTCCCCTTTCCC
Organism: Peromyscus californicus insignis; assembly: GCF_007827085.1. Classification (NCBI taxonomy): domain Eukaryota; kingdom Metazoa; phylum Chordata; class Mammalia; order Rodentia; family Cricetidae; genus Peromyscus; species Peromyscus californicus. The sequence goes on along the minus strand of NW_026294606.1, from coordinate 38,920,806 downwards.
TCCCTTCCTTTCCTTTCATCCCCCTTATTTCCTCCCTCTTCTCTCTCTCTCTCTCTCTCTCTCTCTCTCTCTCTCTCTCTCTCTCTCTCTGAACTGGAGACTAAACAGAGGCCCTTGCACATACATTCCACCACTGAGTTACAGCCCCTCCCCATTTCCTAAAGTTTTTATTTCGAGACAGGGTCCTGCTAAGGTGGGCAGGTAGGCCTTGAAAATGGGCTCCTCCTGTCTCAGCCTCCAAAGTAGCTGAAATTACCAGCTTGGGCCACCATGTCTAACTTCATCTTTTACATTTTTAAATTTACCTTTTCTCCTTTTCATTTTGCTATTGAGCTCTCTCTCTCTCTCTCTCTCTCTCTCTCTCTCTCTCTCTCTCTCTCTCTCTCTCTCTTTGAACAAAATGAGGGAAATGTTCATGCCAACCTGGAAAATACTAGTTAATGAAAAAAAATCCATCAATAACTCTCATCAACGATGTTCAAAGCTAATTCATTGGTGGTTTGGGTTTGGCCAGTAGCAGGTGTCTGACACTGATTTTAAATATTTCCAATCCTCTTTGCATTTAGACATGGTTTTAGGAAGTCTGCTACCCATGAAACTGGCAGACATGTATGTTAGAGCTTGTATTATTCTTATATTAATAAGTTGTTTTAAGCAACGAGAGAAATTCAATACATAAACATTTAGATTACGCCGGGTGGTGGTGGCGTACGCCTTTAATCCCAGCACTGGGAGGCAGAGGCAGGTGGATCTTTGTGAGTTTGAGGCCAGCCTGGTCTACAGAACGAGATCCAGGAAAGATGCAAAGCTACACAGAGAAACCCTGTCTCGAAAAACCAAAACCAAAACAAACAAACAAAAAACATTTAGATTACTTAGTCCCTAGTTTCTGTTTGTCCCTGAGATCCTACTCCTTACTGGCTCGCAAAAGGGTATACAGTCTGCATCAGTCACTACACCAGAAAAACCACCAAAAGCGGCCATGTCTTTAAAGTAGCAGGCCATATATCTCCATGTGCTACATGAAACAAGCTCCAGCGTGCTCCAGCACAGGGGATGGAGGCTGCTTAAGGGGCTGGGTCATTGATTTCCATTTAGTTGGTTTCATCACAAAGTATGCAGCTGTGGACCTAGTGTCTGGCTTGGTCAACAGTGAAAATTCCCACATACCATCATGAGAGACTCCCTCGTGAGCAGCCAGCTAGAGCCAGCTCAGATATCATCCCATGATTACATAGTTTGGATGTTTGTTTGTTGAAATAAAGTCAATCTCAGCCCACCTGCTAGCTGGGGGCAGAAGGCCGAGTAGCCTGAGACTGTGGGAAAGACAACATTCGCTGTAATGCCTGATGTTCAAGGGGGACCTCTCTCTCTAGGAAATTCAGAGTGGGAACCTATACAGCGTGTGTTTCTCTTCTTCTAGCAGCAGGCATTTGTGAGTTCCAAAGATTTATGAGCCTTCATGCCCATCCTTGCTAGTTCCGATCCCACACCTGGTCTACAAAGTTTTAGAAGATTTCATGGAACAAGTGTCTTTATGTGGCCAGCCTCATGTGAGTTGGCCTTACAGTGACGAGGAAGGCTGGCAGGAGCCCAGCTTTCTCAGCTGTCTCAGCAAGGCGGGCTTCCCCTGCCTGAAGGAGGACGGTGTGGTCCAAGTCAGCAAGCTCAGGCTGCTGGAGGCAGCTGCTAGAGGCCAGGTTATCTTCAGCAGCTCCCCAAATGAAACAATACCTTTATTGAGCTGTCAGCAGAGTGGAGGAAGAGCACTCAGGCAGAAGGGGCACACTCTCCTGGACTAAGGCATGGGAAGGACAGAGCCAGAATGGTCAGGATGGAGTGGTGTGAGAGGTGGGGCTTGGGAAATAGGAAGGAGCCAACTTCAATGTTAAAAATACAAATTCAAAACAAAACACCTTTTACCTAAAGCCAGCTAGAAGCTGTTGATGGGGTTTCAGCAGGGAGAGGACACAGTCTCTCTTGCCATCATTGTGAGGCTGGAGGCCAGGTTGATTCCTTAGGGATGAATTAGGTGCTCCGAAGGGCTGAGGGGATGGGGATGGAAGAAGGGTTAGATCTGAGAAACAGTTTATGAGATTCTTCTGACGGTGGAGTATTAGTTTCTCTCATCATTGCTGTGACAGAGTCAATTATGAAATCAATGTAAAAGACAGCTGATTGTGGCACATGGCTTCAGGAGGGACAGACCATCCTGGCTGAGAGGGCACGCTGACAGAAACATGAGGTGACTGCAGTTGCAAGAGGCAAGACCAGGCTATCAAAACTCAAGGCTAGCCCACTTCCTCCAGCACAGCTCCTACAGGTTCCATAATCTTCCCAGACAGCACCATGAGCTGGAGAGCAAGTGTTCACACACGTGAGTGTGTAGGGGACACACGTGAGTGTGTAGGGACCTTGTGCAACAGGTGGTAATGCAACAGGGATATTACTTGGATGCTTCTTAGGTTTCTGGCCTGGGGAACTGCTAGCTAGCTATTTTCCTCCCTTTTATTGAAAATCTGTTCTTTTCTCATACAATATATCCTGATTATAGTTTTCCTCCCTCCACTCCTCCCAGTTCCTCCGTACCTCCTTTTCCCTCCACATCCACTCCCTTTCTGCCTCTCATTAGAAAAGAACAGGCTTCTAAGAGATAACAACCAGATATGACAAAATAAAACATAAGATAAAACAAAAACCATCATTTTGAGGCTGGACAACCCAACAGAAGGAAAAGAGCCCCTCGGGCAGGTGAAAGAATCAGAGACCCACTTGTTTGCACTCAGGAGTCCTATAAAAATACGAAATTGAAAGCTATAATATATATACGGAGGACCTGATGTAGAACCATGTAGGTCCTGTGCATGTTGCCTCTGTCTCTGTGAGCTCATATGAGCCTTGCTCAGTTGATTCAGAGGGCCTTGTTCTCCTGGTGTCCTCCATCCTCTCTGGCTCTTTCACTTTTTCTGCCTCCTCTTCCTTGGGATCGTCTGAGCTCTGGGGATTTGATGGAGACATCCCATTTAAGCTGTGTGTTCCAAGAACACTATCTCTGTGTAATGTCTGGCTGTGGGTTTCTACATCTGTTCCTGTCTGCTGCAGGAGGAAGCTTCTCTGATGATGACTGAATCTATGAGTGTAACAGAGTATCATTAGGAGTCATTTTACATTTTACTGATACTTTTTTTTTTAGTGTGATGGCTATTTTTGTCAACTCAACACAAGTTATAGTCATCTGAGAGGAGTGAGCCTCAATCAAGAAAATGCCTCCATAAGATCAGGCTGTAGGCAAGCCTGTAGGGCATTTTCTTAATTAGTGATCAATGTGTGTGGGGGGGCAGTCCATTGTTGGTGGAGCCATCCCTGGGATGGTGGTTCTGGGCTCTATAAGAAAGCAGACCAGCAAGCTAAGGACTAAGCCAATAATCAGCATTCCTCCATGGCTTCTGCATCAACTCCTACTTTGCTTGAGTTCCTATCCTGACTTCCTTCCATGATGGACAGTGATGTAAAAGTGTAAACCAAATAAACCCTTCCCTAAATTTGGTCATAGTGTTTCATCACAGCAATAGTTACTGTATCCAAGGCAATAACTATACAAATTGTGTTTCCATTCATAGACACAAGGGACACTTTTTGTTTGTATGTTTGAGAGAGGGTCTCTCTATGTAGTCTTGACTGCTCTGGAACTCACTACATAGACTGTGATGGCCTCAGACTCACAGAGTTCTACCTGCCTGTGCCTCTGGAGTGTTGGGACTAAGGGTGTCTACTGCCGTGCCTAGCCACTCATGGTGTTTTTTGATAACAAGGACAGGTTGATAACAACAACTATACTAACTACTGCAATCTCAAATGTTAGAGGATCTGCAAGCCCGGGACTTGCTATGAGTGCATGCACATTTCTGTGCTACGTATTTAGTATGCTAAGTCCTGTACCTGGGTTATCCAACTGAGACCTCACAGCAGCCTCACAATGAAGGGGTTGTCACCATTCCTGTTTTATGAAGGAAACTGAGCCCACCATGGAGAGACCTGCTCATTAATATGGGAACTGGGTAAAGGGAAGCATTTCCGGACAGTAGGAGAATTTGAGAGTCTGTTTGCTGTGGAAGGAGTGCTCTAAGGGGTTGAAGGTTTTTAAAGCTTACCATTCCTGATTTGATCATGATAGGAAGAAAATGTACAAGGAAGACTGAACATTGGGAAGTGAGTCTAGACAGGGTATGGTTTTCTTTAATTACCTCAGTGCCCTTATTTAACAAGTTGTTAGTGACAGTGTCTTGCCTAGAGCTATTTTAGTTGTCTTCTTAATTAGCTTTATTTTTTTTTTGCCATGGCTAATATTCCCTATAGGACAAGATATTTATGTTGAATGTTTCCACTGCAGTCCTTGAAATGGTTTTGGCATGGCTGCTTCGAAAAGACTCCTATAAGAAAGTGAAGTATTTTTACCTGGAAATTTACCCCTGAGTGTGAAGAGATTAGAGAGAGGGATATCTAGTCAGGAACCACCTGAGTTAGCTTTTCATGCTACTGTCAAAGGGCCATTACCTCCTCTGACCAGATGTTTAGAATACCATCAACCACATTACCAGGGCCATACAGCAACTGCAGGATTGGTGGGAAAGATTGGGGAGGACCATCATGTGCTACAGAAAAACTACCTTCCAGTCTCCCACCTAAAAGTTTCAAAGCATTAGTTCATATTTGTTGTGGTTTGAATGTGAAATGTGCCTCCCAGGCTCCTGTGTCTGATCACTTGGTCCCAGCTAGTGGCGCTGTGTTGGGAGGTTAGGTACTTTTAGGAGGTGGAGCCTTGCTAGAGGAAGTGAGTTACCAGAGGATGGCCTTGAGGTTGACTAGCCAAGCCTTGCTTCCTGTCTGCTCTCTGCTTCCTGACTGCAGAGGCAATATAATCAGCTGATCATTGCTGTGGGATGTCGTTCTGTATGCTGTGAATGTGTGTTGCCCTGACTGGTTGATAAATAAAATGATGATTGGCCAGTAGCCAGGCAGGAAGTATAGGCGGGGTAAGAGACAAGGAGAATTATGGGAAGAGGAAGGCTGATCAGGAGTCACCAGCCAGATACAGAGGAAGCAAGATGACAATGCAGAACTGAGAAAAGGTACCAAGCCACATGGCTAAACATAGATAAGAATTATGGGTTAATTTAAGTGTAAGAACTAATCAGTAATAAGCCTGAGCTAATGGCTGAGCAGTTATAAATAATATTAAGCCATTGTGTGATTATTTTGTAAAAGGCTTTGGGACTGTGGGTTAGAGATTTGTCCCGACCGCAGGCCAGGCGGGACATAGGAAAGCCTCTGACTACAGATCATACTACTCCTTCCATGCTTTCCCCACCTCCATAGACTTTATCCTTAGACTGTGAGCTAAAACAAACCCTCCTTTCCTTAAACTGCATTTGTCACGGTGATGGGAAAAGGAACTAAAGCAGATGAGATGTCTATTCAAGTGTGAAGTGTGTTCAGATGATGGAAAGCCAAAATATGACAGGAAGTTACTAATATTCTCTGATGGTTCAGTAACAATGTGTCTTCTTTCTGTCAAAATTAATGCAACAGGTCTTCATACTGGACAATTCACTTATCCTCTTCTTTGAGGTTACCTGAAGTCTCATTCTCTCCCTTCCTCTGGCCTTTCTTTCCTCTCTTCTCTCTCTCTCTCCTGTCTCCTCTCCATTCTCTCCCCTTCCCTTTCCTCTCCTCTCTTTTCCTCTGCTTCCTTTTCTCCTCTTGTGTTCAGATCAAACCTAGCGTTCGTTAGTATGCTAAACCTCACCTTTGGGACTTGGGGTGATATCTATCTTTTTCTGTTTCTTTTTAAACCAAAATACCAAATTATAGGTGTAACTGTTATTACCTTATGAAAGTGAGTGGGACAAAGGGAGATGGGGAAAAGCAGATGAAGCTTACCCTGCACAAAAATATCTGATGTAGACAAGTGGTCAGCACACTGGAAATGGGTTCATGACTTTCTTCTCTAATGTTCTTTCTTCTCCTTTTAATTAATACTTTACATATCTAGGGTTTTAACTAGTGGATTCTGTAGCTAAAGTTTTCCTGCCTGGCCCACAGTCAGGACAAATCTCTCTCACCTGCCAGTCCCACAGCCACTCAGACCCGACCAAGTAAACACAGAGACTTATATTGGTTACAAACTGTATGGCCGTGGCAGGCTTCTTGCTAACTGTTCTTACAGCTTAAATTAATCCATTTCCATTAATCTATACCTTGCCACATGGCTCGTGGCTTACCGGCATCTTCACATGCTGTTTTTCATCATGGCGGCTGGCAGTGTCTCTCTGACTCAGCCTTCCACTTCCCAGCTTTATTCTCTTCCTTGTCCTGCCTATACTTCCTGCCTAGCCACTGACCAATCAGTGATTTATTTATTGACCAATCAGCAACACATTTGCCATACATAACATCCCAAAGCAGGATTCACCTAGATTTTTGTTCCAAAGAGTTCTGAGTTAACTTATCATCATCGTGTGATTGCATAGTTAAATAAAGTCTATCTTTTCCTCAAGACTATAAATTCCAAGGGGTTTGGACCATCATACCTTTTAATGTTTATCTCTGTGTTTCTCTGGAATCTAAAACAGATTCTGTCACTAAGAAAAAATGTATATATTTGTGAAAATAATATATAATAAACCATACTGTCTTCCTGATATATGAAGATGACTGCAGTCAGTTTGGGCTTTAAGTATTACTATCATAAGGTATTCCAGTGTCCAGCTTAGAGTCATCTGAGGAGGGAGTCTCAACTGAAGAATTGCTTAGATCAGATTGGTGTATGAGTCCCCCTCCCAGGGTTACTTGACTGGTAATTGGTGTAGGAGGGCCCAGTCCACTGTAGGTGGCACCATGCCCTGGGCTGGAGGTCCTCAACTGTATAAGGAAGTCAAGCATGAACTACAGAGTGAGTCAGCAAGCACCATTCCTCCATGATTTCTGCCTCAACCTCCTGTTTGAGTTTCTGTCCTGACTTCCCTGCACAATGGACTGTAACCTGTAAGCCAAAAGAAATCCTTTTCTCCCCTCAGTTGCTTTTAGTCAGATTGTTTTATCACAGCAACAAGAGATGAATATCCAGGCTTTAGTATTGAATCATAAATCACCCCAAAACTTAGTAGCATAAACAGCACTGGGTTTTGTTCATCGATCCTGTGTGTCAGGAATTCAGGAAGGGCACAGACAAGGGGGGGTTTCTTTGCTTCATGATAGCTAGAGCTTTTAATGAGACACTGGAAGGCTGAATGCTGTACTTATCTGGAACTACCATAGCAGTGGAACTGATGCTGGCCATTGGCCTTGTTACTCCTCTTCTCCTGTCTTTCCTGTGTGGTTTCTCTTTGAATGGTACACTGATCATCATCACAGAATGGTTGTGGAGTTCTGAGGTAGGGGAAGAAGGGAAAAGGAGGAAAGAGATGGAGAAAGGACAAGCCCTCTTCTGTTTCTCCCTTTTCCCCCTGTCTTCATGTTACTGGATGTGGTAGTTTGAATGTAATTGGCCCCCATAATCTCATAGTGAGTGGCACTATTAGGAGGTGTATCTTTGTTGGAGTGGCTATGGCCTTGTTGGAGGAAGTTTGTCACTATGGGGGTGGGGGTGGGCTTCGAGGTTTCCTATGCTCAGGATACCACCCAGTGTCTCAGTTGATTTCCTGTTGCCTGCTATTACTCCAGCACCATGTCTGCCTGCACATCGTCATCACCGTGTTCCCTGCCATGGTGCTATTGGACTGAACCTCTGAAACTGTAAGCAAGCTGCCCCAATTAAATGTTTTCTTTATAAGAGTTCTTGTGGTCATGATGTCTCTTCACAGCAATAAAAACCTTAACTAAGACAGGAGTTGGTTACCAGGGACTAGATATTGTTGTGATAGACCTGACCATGTCTTTGGAGTAATATGGACTTTGGGAGTTTGGGTTAGGAAAGCAGTGGAATGCTTAAGTGCTGCTTAATGGGCCATACTAGTAGGAGCATGAGAGACAGTGGTACTGAACGTGATTTGATGAACTGTGGGGATCAAGAGGTTACAGAGGAGAAGAATTTTAGTATGCTGCCTAGAGACTGGTCTTATGATAGTTTAGTTAAGAAAGTGGCTGCTTTTTGCCCTTGTCTGAAGAGTCTGCCTGAGGCTAAAGTGAAGACTTTGGGATCAGTTTTGTTTTTAGAAGAAATCTTAAAACAGCCTCGTATAACTCTGTTGTGTGAATACTCATAGTAACTCTAGTGAAAATTTATAATGAAAGGAGCAGGCTGAGCAGGGTAAATTCCAAAATGTAAATTCTGAGGAGAAAAAGAGCACCAGGAAGTGGAATGGAGCTAAATCCTGTGTTCAAGGATACACACTGATTAAGAAATGGAATAAAGCCGGGCGGTGGTGGCGCACGCCTTTAATCCCAGCACTCGGGAGGCAGAGCCAGGCGGATCTCTGTGAGTTCGAGGCCAGCCTGGTCTACAGAGTGAGATCCAGGAAAGGCGCAAAGCTACACAGAGAAACCCTGTCTCGAAAAACCAAAAAAAAAAAAAAAAAAAAAAAAAAAAAAAGAAATGGAATAAATGGAGTGGTGACCTCAGGGCAAGATCCCACCCAGCTAAGTTACCAACTTGTGAAAAGGAATTAAAGAAAAATTTAGAGTCAGGTATGGTGGTACATGCCTTTAATCCCAGCACTGAGAAGGCAGAGGCTGGTGGATCTCTTAGTTCAAGGCCAACCTGGTCTACAGATCCAGTTTCAGGACAGCCAAGCTTAGGCAGTGAAAGACAGAAGACTGGTGAAGATGTAATTGAAAGAGGGGTCCATGTTCCAACCCCAATAAGCAGCAGAACTTGGCAGCTCAGGCATGTGGTTCTGGCTCTAGAGTTAAGGATAGAAGAAAGAGGTTATGGAATTTGCCTCCATGCCTAAAAAAAAGCCTCCGAGGCCAGGCATGTGTCAGGGGTGTCCCTGATGGAGGTCTAGTAGAGAGGCCATTGAGAGAAGCTGTAAAGTTGAAGCCTGGATTGCCTTGGAGGACCCAAGATGTTAGAGAAGCCAGAGTCGTGGGATACCTGCCAAGGAGAGCTGCTAACAGGGAGTGGAACCAGCCCAAGAGAAAGAAGTGTGTTGCAGTCAACAAAGCTGAAAGGCGTTGGAGATCTGAAGAGCATTTTGACATCAGACATGAAGATGCAGAGTTTGGAGTTTTCCCAGCTGGTTTTCAGTCTTTCTTTGGTCCAGTATTTCCTCACTATGCTCCCTTCCCTACGTTTTGGAATGGTAATGTTTATCCTGTGCCATTATATGTTGGAAGTATGTGATCTGTCTTTTGATTTTGATTTTATAGGGGATTACAGTTAAGAGATTGCCTGAATCTCAGAAGAGACTTTGAACTTTTGAACACAGTCGAGACTTTGGGGGCTTTTGAAGTTGGACTAAATGCATTTTGCATTATGATATTGTTACAAGCTTATGGGGCCAGGGAGTGGAATGTGGCAGTTTGTAATTGATCCGTATAATCTCATTGGGAGTGGCACTATTAGGAGGTGTGGCTTTGTTGGAGTGGGTACGGCCTTGTTAGAGAAAGTGTGTCACTGTAAGGGTGGACTTTGAGGTTTCCTATGCTCAGGATACTGCCAGGTGTCTCAGTCGATTTTCTGCTGCCCGTAAGATGCATGTCTCTCAGCTATTACTCTAGCACTGTGTCAGCTTGCACCCCTCTGTGCTCCCTGTCATGGTGATAATGGACTGAACCTCTGAAACTGTAAGCAAATCACTCCAATTAAATGTTTCCTTTATAAGAGTTGCTGTGATCATGTGTCTTTTGTCAGGACTGCCAGCCAGCTTCCAAATAATCAGAGACTTCATATTAATTATAACTGCTTGGCCAATACCTTAGTCTTATTTCTAACTAGCTCTTACAACTTAAATGAACCATATTTCTTATCTAAGTTCTACCACATGGCTCATGGCTTGTTACCTCATTTTCTACACGTCCTGCTTCATCTGCATCTGGCTCAAGACCCCTCAGACTGCACCCTCCTTCTTCCCAGCATCCTCCTAGTCTGACTCTCTTGCCCTATCTCTTTCTGCTCTTTATTAACCAATGAGAGTAATACATATTTACAGTGTACAAAGATTGTTCCACAGTATTTCCCCCTATTTGTCTAGTTATATAAAGGTTTTAACTTTAACATAGTAAAATTATATGCAACAAAAAACAGTTATCAAGTAAGAATTATAGTTATAATACTGAGTCTATTTGTATTTGGCAAAATTAGTGAAAATATTCTATTATTTATCTTATCTTTGTGAGTTTAAAGTTTTATACCCAATTTACCTTTTATCATAACTAAGGAAAACTTTAAGTCTAATTATTTAACTGCATCAAGGACCCCAGAAGGGTGTAATGTTACCTAGTGACAAGGATATCTGGCTGCCTGGTCAATTACCCTAGGTTCTTCTGTAACACTGGGGCATCTATCTTCGGCCTACAGGCCTAGTATATCTGACAGACTTTTCTGAGAAGCAGGGAATTTTGAAGAACTATCCTACCTTTTCTTGACAAAGTTTGGCAATCACTTTCTTTTGTGTCCTGCTGGTCCAGTTTGGATAGTATACGGTCAGCAATTGAGGCAAGGGCAGTTTTTTGTTTTGTTTTCTTGTGTTTTGCCCACTGGCTAGCTTTTGCCATAAAGAAGGCAAACTCCATATGGAGTTTCTTTGATGCCCATTATCTTCTCTGAAGTAAATTGGTACTGCCAGGAGCAGATGTGTCTCACTGTCATGAAAAGTCTTTTGTTACTAAAATGTTTTAAATACCATATTCTATAGGTCTTTGAAGTATTTGAAGACCATCTATCTACCTAAATATATCTGTTTAACCTTGAAAACATACCTAATATGACTACAAGTTTGATTATTATAGATGACTAACTACTAACCTCTATTTCTTAATTATACATTATATTTTTAAGTGAGCTGCATAAGCACAATATCCCAAACAAGAGTAGAAACATACATACAGTGTAACAAAAATTACTTTAAATTTGTATCAGTAAACCAAAGTCCATACCAATGTAAAATATTTTAAGATTAATAGTTGTTTTTTGGATTAAAATATTCAATAATCTACCCTTTTATTTCTATCATTTCTAGATCATATCCTCCCTTTTCCCTTTAGAAAGAGATCTTTGAATTTAACTCCTTTGTTTAGCTTTTTTCCTGACCATTGACAATAAAAACTCGTAACCACCCCCGCTTAAATGATGCCAGACATCCATAATCCATCTTTTGGGAATGTGGGAGTTGTTTTCACTAGACTGTTTCCTGTTGCCCGAGGGTGCTGCAGTCTTTGAGGGAACCTTGAGAAAATCAGGATAATTGTTAAGTCCTGGTTGGAGTAGTCTATGAGGCTGGACCATCTCAGCCAGCAGCCTTGAAACTGTTCTGGATGCAGAACTCTGAGGAAACTGCAACAGAGGTGCTTTGAGATGTTGGATCATTTGGCCATTCATTTTTATTGGTGTCTGGTCCCCTTAATCTGAAAATACATAAACTTTTAAAGATAATATACATATCTGTATTAATACAAGTATAGACTGTGTGTTGTACACAAGTTAGCCAAACATGATTTTTTGTTTTATGTTTCAGCAGGTAAAATATACATGATATGTTTTGTATTTTTTTCTAGGTTTATTTCTTTATGTCTGTAACCAGGATTTTCCGGGGGCGGGGGGCGGGGGGTTTCCCTCACCAAATCCTATCCATATTAACCTGGAATGAATCCACAGCCTCTAATTTCCTGTAGAAATAAAAGCATAAACTCTTCCCCAAAGCAACATGCCTTTTGACTTTCATTTTGAAGTCAAGATATTTTGAAAATATATAGGTTGGTTTAATCTGGCAGCTTTCATAATCCAATGTCTCCTAGTAGCTATCACTCCTTCATTAGTAGTCAAAAGATTCAAAGACAACACAATAACATACAGAATCCAGATTCTCTTTGTATTTCCCAACTTTATGTGGCTTATTATATTTTTTATTATTTTATTCCTTTTTAAAGACTTTATTATTTTTAAACTTATTTTTTAATCTATGACTGCATATATCCTTTCTCTTTTCTCTCCTAAGCCTATATATATTTTTAAACACACTGTAACCTGTTTAGAGGATTTTTCATCTGGATCTGTCTTTGCTGTGTATCTGTAATCTTTTTTTTGTCTGCATGAACCAAAGTTAAACCGCTGTGCAACTTAGCTCATGGCATGCTGGCATTTAGTTCTTTCCCACTCAGTTCCCTGGGAGCTTAGCCTCATTGTGGAGGTCCTGGGGAGCCTTGTTTACTGCTCCAACTCTGGGAAGTTTTTGGGTCCACACTGCCACTGAGTAGCGTGGCACCCACTGCTCATAAACCCCATTTAAGTCTTTGGTAGCAGGGCCTCTTAAAAGAGCTGCACCCATGTTTGCTGCTAGCACCAAGCCTACCTGAGAAAAGATGGTTACCAAGAAGCCACATTTGACTCTGTTTTTTTGTGTGTTTGAAACCTTTTTTTAAAGCTTTTGCAGGTTTTATATGGATTTATGTTGCTCAACAGTGGGCACTATCTGTAGGTGGAGGTTTTTTTTTTTTTTTTTTTTTTGGTTTTTCGAGACAGGGTTTCTCTGTGTAGCTTTGCGCCTTTCCTGGAACTCACTTGGTAGCCCAGGCTGGCCTCGAACTCACAGAGATCCACCTGGCTCTGCCTCCCGAGTGCTGAGATTAAAGGCGTGCGCCACCACTGCCCGGCTGTAGGTGGAGTTTTTTGTCAGGACTGCTGGCCAGCTCCTAAATAACCACACAGAGACTTAATATTAATTATAAATGCTTGGCAAATAGCTTAGGCATGTTACTAACTCTTACAACTTAAATTAACACATATTTCATATGTACATTCTACCACATGGCTTGCGACCTCATTTTCTACATGTCTTGCTTCATCTGTGTCTGCCTTGAGACTCCTCAGACTCCGACCTCCTTCTTCCCAGCATCCTCCTAGTCTGGCTCTCCTGCTCAATCTCTCCCTGCCCAGCTATAGGCCAGTCAGCTCTTTATTAACCAAATGAGAGTAATGCATATTTACAGTGTACAAAGATTGTTCCACAGCAGTGTCGCTTCACAGCAATAAAAACCCTAACTAAGACACTGCCCTAGGCTGCTTAGCAGGAGTGTGGAAATGGTTTAGGATCTCAGAATATAAGACAGGTCATGATGATTACAAACAGACATAATCAATATGGAAGCTCCAAACAGACTGATCTTAGAAGGGTTGATTAGCCTTGTGTTTGAGTGTGGCTCATTGCATGTTGAAGGACTGAGTGAAGGGAGTGCTGTGGGAGTCTCATGTACGGGGGGTTGGGGGAGAAATCTCTGTGTCTTCCAGTTAGTTACACAGGCAAGATTTCATAGAATGGGTAGCATTTCCATTCCTGTTTAAGCAGAAGAAAGAAGCTGTCTGAAGAACTGGAGATGGAAGAGGGTGAGTAGACAGGGGCAGTGTGCACCTTTGTCATACTGGATAGAACAAAAACACCTTGTGTCTGGCCTCCTTTCTTTTGGATATTCCTTTCTCCCCACATGTTCTGTTCTTTAGAGTGAAGGCTCCAGTTGCTTCTCACAGTAAGTCCTCCTCATGGTGAAAACACCTACTTCTAAACCTGCATTTCAGCCTTGTTGGGAACATATCCAGGCCTTGCTATGCTGTGTAAATGTTCACCACAGGATTGAAAATGCCTGACTACACACAGCCTAAACTTCTCTTATTTTGGTCAAAGGTGTCCATTTAAGACGTCATTCCTTGTGGGCATTGTTTTCCTACTTCTCAGCTGCTGTGCTTCTCTGCTCTTCTCTGCCTCCCCCTGAATTATGACTGGAATAGAGGAAGAAATGAAATACTTGGGAGTCAAAGGTAGTGGCACAATCCTACCAAACCATAATCATCTGGAAAGAAAGGAAGTGTTGAGCAGAGAGGAGAGCCTTCACATGGGCAAAAAAATTTACAGTGTTAAAGTTCTTAAGTGTTCTTCCCAGTGATCCGTTTTCAAAGACCAAGTTTTCAGATAGTTTTGGGGATGAAATTCCTCTTCTCTTTGAAGTTGGACAGAGTGACTTCTTAGTGTGAAGTTGCTCAACCAGTGCCTTTTGTACATCGTGACTCTTTGCTTTGATTTATTATTCTACTCCCTATGGGTGTGAAGATTGCAATTCATCATTTGGTACATACAGCAGGTTTTAGAGTCTGCCTGAGGTTGTTTGGTCCTTGGTAACCTGGAAACCAAATTCAACAACAAGTCATTTACAGGCAGCTACTCTCTGAGTGCTTATTTCAAAAGCACTATCAGGAAGGATCAGCCAGTGGCTGACCAGTAGGTCCTCCAGACAAATGACTCCTGATTTATGCTTGTTGATAATTGGGATACTGTAATTCAGAACCATGTTTAGTAGATTAAAGAGAAAAAAGGAAAAAAATGCCATTTAATGTAGTAGTTGGTTGAGGTTAACCCTTTCTTTTTCCCACTAGATGAATGAAAATAAAAAGAAATAACAGAGAGGATAATATGATTGCTCCGAGGTATGGTGGAGGAGAAAGTTTATTGTAGATATGAGGGAGAGCACAGGCAGAGACAGAGACAGAGACATCTAGGGGAGTCCAGAGTGAACATGACCCTGAGCTGGGCTATGTGGGGAGAGGAGGATGGGGAGAGGGGAAGACCAAGAGCCTGGAGGGCAGCAGTCCACAAGGCATTTAGCACCTGCAAAGCCCACATGGCTGGATTATACAGGGAAGAGCAGCTGGGAAAGGGAAGCCCAGCCCCTGGGACGGAGAAATTCAGGGTTATGGGCAGGGTATGCCAGCCAGGAGGACCCTGTAACAGGTAGGCATTGCGGGCTTCTGGGAGAACCTGGCAGCCAGGCCAGCGTCACCTTTGATATCTTAATAGGTACCTCAGTTAGCCAGTTGTCCCAGGTTTGAGACCTAACACCTTGAAGAACTGAGTATCTTTCCCCCTCTGTATGCAAGGAACTGCAAGGAACCTGCTTTCTTGGATTTGTATGACTTCTTTTAGTATCATTTCATATTATGTGACACCATCAGGTAAAAATACATTGGTCTTCCTCACTGATGAAGGCGTAGAAATTAGATCTGGAGAGAAAAGTCAGGCTAAATAAGTTTAGTCACCCCAAGTGGGTACAGATGAGCAATAATGGTGCAATGTAAATAAACAAAGCAGGAACTATAGAGCGAGAGGCTGCATCTTCAGGTAAAGTGCTTGGTTTGCCAAATGAGGACCTGAGTTTGCGTCTCTGGCATCTATGTAACAAGTTGGGCATGTTGGGATGTACCCTGTAATCCCATCACTGGGGAGGCCGAGAAGGCAGAGCCCTGGCTTGCTGGCGGCAACACTGATGGGTTAGGATGGGAGGGTTAGGGTTAAAGAGAAACAGTGCAGAAATCTGGCCACAAACAAGCTCTTGCCTTTCCCTGTTTTATTCAACTCTATCTTCATTTTGGTATTGTAGAAACAAATGCTGATAGAATAGAAACTGGTTCAGGGAAGATCTATGGGCTTCGTGGCACTTGATCTATGTCATATCATGGTTTCTCTGGATTATTTAAATCAGCTCCAATGAAGATGTGGGACAAGCTTGACTTCTTTATTTATTGGTGGCCTGTATGTGCCTTTATTTGAGAAGAATTGGGATGAAATGTTAAGAAGTGGGTGTCTTGAACCCTCAGTTTTGGTTGGAATGTTTGAGTTTAGATCTTTGGGCTTGAGAGATTCTGGTTTTGGGTGAACCTGGAAGGTGGTATTCCTACCAGACAACCTCTGGTTCCATGGCTTTTACTGAGATAGACAGGTTGGGAAAAGAAAAATGAGCCTCACTCATTGGGAGTCCTTTCTACTTTCTACTTGCTGTGTTGTCTTTGATGTAATTGAAATACTTTCAATTGCAACATACCTTGCTCTCTCATGACTACCCTCATCCAAGCAATCCAGGGAGAGAAGGAAGAGGAATAAGGGGGAAATATAATGAAAGGATACATTTTTTTGAGAACCAATATTGACAAGTGAAACATACAAATACAATCTGTGTTTTTGTAGGCCTTAATGAGACAAATATGAATTTTTATTCAGTGCATTCTCTTTAAAACACATTTTCTATTCTTAGATGATGATGTTTCAGTTAGGGAGACTGGAAGGAAGTTAACAGTAGGCTAATTACTTAGGAGACATCCAGTCAGTAGTCTTCAACAATAACTTTTTAACTGATAAATCATCTTTCAGTAATTTTTAATTAAAATATTTTTTTTTTTTTTTTTTTTTTTTTTTTTTTTTTTTTTTTTTGGTTTTTCGAGACAGGGTTTCTCTGTAGCTTTGCGCCTTTCCTGGAACTCGCTTTGGAGACCAGGCTGGCCTCGAACTCACAGAGATCCGCCTGGCTCTGCCTCCCGAGTGCTGGGATTAAAGGCGTGCGCCACCACCGCCCGGCTTAAAATATTTTATACAATATATTTTGATCATCTTCTTCCCCTCCCCTAACTGCTCCCAGATCCTCCCAACCTCCCCACCCACCAACTTGTTCTTTCTCTTTTTAAAAAGAAAAAGAAAAACAAAACAAAAGTACAAAGAACAAAATACTCTCACAAAAGCAAAACTCAAAGCAATCAAAAGACCAATAAGACAAAAAAAAAGCCCAAACAAAGCCAAATGAAACAAAGAGTACACACACACACACACACACACTACACCCCCCCCCACACACTCACCAAAAACTAAAAACCAACAAACAAACCTCCAAACAAAACATAGAGTTCCTTGATATACCCAGTGACATTCCATTAGAAAACCCCCCGATTTTTCATTTATCAGCAGGTATCAATTGCACATAGCTTCTTGGTTAGGATGGGACCCTGTGTTTACTTCCCCCTTCAGTGCTCGGGCCCTGTCTGGTTTAATCTGTGCAGTTCTTGGATATACTGCCACAGCCCCTGTGAGTTCTTCTGTGCATTGCTCCTGTTATGTCCTTGGAGATACTGTTCCCTTGGAGTCCTCCACCACCTCTGGCTCTTACAGTCTTTCTGCCTCCTCTTCCATGTAGATCCCTGAGCCTTGAAGGGACTGGGTTTGATGAAGACATCCCATTTAGGACTGAGTGCTCCAAAGTTTTTAAATCTTTAAACACTGTCCAGTTGTGGGTTTCTGTGTTAATTCCCATCTACTTCAACAATTGCTTTTGAGAGTAATCTTCCTCTCTCTTTAAATTAGTTTTTAAAATTGGCATACAAAGAGCTGGTGTGACTTTAACTCCTAGAACCCACATGATGCAAGGAGAGAACTGACTCCCAAAAGTTGTTCTCTAACCTCCAAATGTGTGCCATGGCGCACTTGTACCCATAACCCTACACAGTACATAAGTACAAAAATTAACATATGAAGAAATGAGTTTCATGATGGCATTTTATAAGTACTTTATTTATTCTTATTGATCCTAGTCAATGCAGTCTTAAGCAGGAAGCAAATGCCTGCAGAATCGCAGTACATGACCACAAAATTATATTACAGAGTCATAGTGACAAAGACACTGACCGCCCCCCCCATAAGACCCAAGACATGTAGATAAATGGAATAGAATAAAGACCCAGAAATAAACTCACTCAGCTACGGTCATTTATTTTTTTTTCTGGTCAGAAGTATTCATTAGAATGAAACTTTATAAAAGTTTCAAATAATGGTTCTCTTATCTGTTACTTCCTCCATATTGCTAGTTTTCTTTTATTGCTATTAATTTTAAATTTAATTAAAATATAATGACATCACTTACCCCCTTTATTTCCTCTCTCCTGCACCTCCCATGTCTATCCCCTTCCCAAATTCATGACCTTTTCTTCTTTAACCATGTTGTCACATGTCCATATAAGGAATAAACATAGATACAACCTGCTCAGTCCATTCAGAATTGCCTGCACCTACATGTTGCTAGGGCTGACTACTCAGCACTGGCTCATCAATCAAGAGTCTCATCCCTGGGAAGAACTCCTATTCTCAGCAGTTATTAATTGCCTATAACTCTAAATCTGTGGGTGAGGCTCTTTGAGTTTCTCCCCATCTACATTGGGATGTCAACTGTTGTTGACAGGTCTTGTTTAGGTGGCATATAGTTGAGATTTCATAGGCGTAGCTGTCACAGTTAGACGGCCCAATCTCACAGTGGGAATCATTCTGGCTCTTAGAATCGTTTACTCCTTCTTGTGTGATGTTCCTTGAGCTTTAGGTGCAGGAGTTGTACTGTAGATGTATCAACTGGGCCTGGGCACCCAACAGTCTGCATGTGTACTAGTTGTGGCTTTCTGCAGTGGTCTCCTTCGTCAATGAGGAATAATAGTTACACTTATCTGTGGGTACAAGGATGAATATTTAGATTGCAGTTGGGAATTACAATGGTTTCGGAACGTGATGGTAGTAGATTCTTCAGTAAGGCCCATGGCTTCACTAGCCATGTGTATTTTGCTCTGTTTATAGTACCAGGCATGAACTGATTTTCCCTTTACCAGTAGCTATCAGCTGCAAGTAGCTTCTTAGTTAGGAGTGGGACCCTGTGTCCATTTCCCCTGCTCAGTGCTAGGACCTTGTCTCATCTGAACCTGCTGCCACAGTCTGTGTGAATTCATATGTATTGGTTACTGTCCAGATAGAAGGGCCAATGTTGCACCTTTGGGGTCATCGGGTCGTGCTGACAATTGCTGTTGTTCGTTGGCATCACAGCTACGTAGGACTACTGATTGCTTTCCTCCTCTGGCAGCTTGCATGATGCTTTCTGGTAGCATGAGAACTGGTTCCTGGGGAGAACTTTCAGCTCAAATCCTCTGAGTCCTACATCCAAAGTGTAGATACAACTACCTAACTTTTGACAAAGGTGTCAAATACATTTATCGGAAAAAAGACAGTTGGGAAACTGGGTTCCCACATGTACAAATGTGAAATTTGATCCACATCACTCACTGTGCACAAAAGTCAATTCAAAATGCATCAAAGCCCTTACTGTAAGACCTAAGATAATGAAAACTGCTGGAGGAGCATATAGGGGAAGCACTTCAATGTGCAGGCCTAGGCAAGGGCTTTCTGAGAAGGCCTTCAGCAGGACAAGAGCTAGTCCTCAGCATTGACAGTGGGAGAGTAAGCTATTTTAATTGAGGAAGTCGCTCAGCGAACCCTGAACATTCTTCTTTATCTGCACCATGTGCTTTGACCTCCTGGATGGTGCACTTTTGATGTGGAGCTGAGGTTCTCTTGACCCGCTTCTGCCTTTAGGGAATGTAAATATTTTCTCAATTAAGCCAGACCCGCTGGCTAACAACAAGCCAGCCATTGTTTCTTACTGTTCTGAGCTAATAAACTTGGTATGTAGTGAAGACCCCCCACCTCTGCAGACCAGAAACCTCATGACTGCTCTTCATGAGATAACTGTGAGAAATAATTAATTTAGCGTGAACGTAGCGTGGGTATTTTTGTTTGTTTGTTCCTTTCAGCTGTCTCTTGGTCTAACAGAGCAAAGGAGGGTCAAATTTCTTTGACTCCAAACCAAAAGCCAAGTGCAGTCACAGGACCGAAGTGTTTAGAGTTAGTCCAGTTTCAAATTGGACCATTGTTGGCTCTAGAGATGAAATAGTAGAGAATGCCCCCTATTCCTTACGTGACACAACTTCTGTTATCTTCTTAAATGTAATTGTTTGCAGGTACTACAGTTTGGAACTAAAATTGGCATAATTACCAAATCTGCAGATCTTGAGGGATCTTGTCAATTTTCCCAACATGACTTTCGTTTTTTTTTTTTCTTGTTCAGAAGCTTACGCTTCATTTAGTTGTCAGTGTCTTCTTAGTTAATAGCAAGCTGTGACTATCCTTCAGTCTTTCATGTCGCTGGTGATTTTGAGGCCAGCGGTTTTGTAGCAGGTATTTCAATTTGTGTTTGCATGTTGTTTCTTAGTGGTCTGGGTGGGATCATTCGTTCTGGGGACACACAGCCCAGAAAATACTGCTTTGTCCTCCTAGTGTGTCCTGTCAGAAGGCATTGCCCTTGAAGTATCAGTAGAAACAAGACACCATTTCTACACACGGGGCATTGCTACAAGTTGATAAAAGTAGTGTGAGAGAAAACACCTCTATCACTGAAGAGCGTTAGACTGTAATAGCTAATTATAGACACTCCACTAAGGGATTGCAAGGCAGAAGGAAGCTTCACCCTTTTGTACAGCCAGGCAGCTGCAACCTCTCACAGCCATGTTTTCCAGATGATCAGTAACGGTCCTTCAGTAAGGGCTGTGGACAGCACCCTTTGTACATAATTATCCTACCCGAGTTGAGCCAAGCATCAGTGTGAACTGGCCTCACTCAGAGAAGCAGGCTCCTCACATCTTGGTGACAGGTATCTTTGCACCTTGGAGCAAGATACTCCCCTGGTAGGCTCTTCTCCACTGACCTTGCTTCTGCTCCACCACAGGCACCTGGGAATGAAAGTGCTGCCTCCCTCCATGAGCTTTTCCTCTGCTCTAAAATTTTTATTTATCAGGGTTGGAGAGATGACTCAGCAGTTAAGAGCGCTAGCTCCTTTCCCAGAGGATCCAGGTTTGATTCTCAGCACCCACGAGGTGGATAACAACCATTTGTAACTCCAGTTCCAGGGTATCTGATACTTTCTTCTGGCCTCTGTGGGCATCAGGCACACACTGTTTTACACAGACATACTTGCAGGCAAAATACCCATACACATAAAATAAAAATAAATGAATATTAAGGATATTTATTTACAACTTTCACTTATTATGTCTTATTTATCTCATGTGTGTGTGGGGTTGCAGATGGATATGGACATCCATGCAAAGCTGTGGAGGTCAGAAGACAACTTTCAGGAACTGGCTCTCTCCTTCCACCATCTTGAATCTGGGGATCCAACTCAGGTCGTCAGGCCTAGTGGCAAATACATTTAGCCAATGGTCCATCTTGTCAGGCTGCCTTTTCTTGCATTCCTGAGAGGTGGTTCATAAGTCCCTGAGAAGATGTTCATATAAGTGATAAAAGATCTTTCTAGCATTCCAAAGGAGTGTATTCCTTTCAAATGTTCAAAATACCTAGTTTGCCTAGAGAGTGGATGTAGGCGAATTACTAAACAGTCTTATTAAATAAAAATCATGAAGCCAGATATTGGGGTGAAAACCTGAGAAATCAGAGGAATAGGAAAAACCATAGCCAACCTTATCTCACCGACATCTCAGCTTCCAAAGAAAGCTACTTCCTGTATACCCACACCTATATGCCTTTCTGTTCTGCTGTATCATTTGCTCTCTCCATCCAGCTATATCACTTCCTCTTCCTGCCCAGCTCTGTCACTTCCTGTCTGTCTGTACAGACCTCCAGACCTCCATGGTCAACTAGTGTTGGATTAAGGCACGTGCCACCATGCCTGGCTCTGTTCCCAGTGTGGCCTTGAACTCACAGAGATCCAGACAGATCCCTGCCTCCTGAGTGATAGGATTAAAGGTGTGTGCTACCATTGCCTGACTTCTATGTTTACTATAGTGGCTGGCTTTTTCTTCTGATCCTCAGATAAATTTTATTGAGGGACACAGATAAAATATCACCACAAGTGGAGAGGAAGGAAGTTTCATTTCAACAGGCTGAACCAACCTCTTATTTAGTGTTAATTATCCCGGCAGTACATGATGTGGGTGTGTGGTGTTG
This sequence comes from Peromyscus californicus insignis, assembly GCF_007827085.1. Classification (NCBI taxonomy): domain Eukaryota; kingdom Metazoa; phylum Chordata; class Mammalia; order Rodentia; family Cricetidae; genus Peromyscus; species Peromyscus californicus. The sequence continues at coordinate 38,899,006 of NW_026294606.1, read as the reverse complement.
CTGATGATGCTGACCTTCTATGAAGCTAGGTGTGCTATCTGCTAGTTTTCCAAGTGGACAAGGATGCCCTGTGTAGAGACTTTGAGACTATACAGATACAGTTTCCCCTTCTTCAAGGTTCACCCATGGACTGTATGATAACCAATGGCTCTTTTCTGCATCAGCTGGCATTGTTTGTTTGTGATGGTTTTCTCTTTCCTTTATCACCTCCACATTCCTAACTGGAATTCTACTGTACAGAGCAATTTTCTCCACATGCATTTGTTTTATCTTTTATTTGTATCAGTATGGAATATGCATATTTATTTTGATTACTATTATTATTGGTATGTGTGTACATGCACACACATATGTGTCACAGTGTGCACGTGGAGGTTAGAGGACAACTTTGTGGCATTGATTCTCTCCTTCCACCTGTCCATGATCATTCTGAAGATGATCTTAGGTCATCATACTTACATCGTATCTTTACCTGCTTTGTCATTTGTCAGGCCCATGGGTATTTGCTTTTAGTTAAGATTCGATATTGATATTATTCACGTTTTGTTTATGGTATCCCTGCTTTGGACCCTGGTCATTTCTTCAAGATGGCTGTCTAAGGCCCTCCTATCCTGTGAGTGCTTCCTTATTTTCTAACACCAGGAGATATTGCAGACTCACTTGTAATTTGTAGTGTTTAGTCTTGTATCTGATTGTTTGTTCAGGAAACCCTTTTAGTTTAGAGTAGGGTTTTGAACCCATCATCTGGGCGTGGGGTGTTCCTTGCTCCTGAGGTGTCACTGCTTGGAGGCTTTCTCAGTAGGCAGATAAGAAGTAGATGCATGAGAGCACACATACGTGTGCACACAACTGCATTATTATGCACCCATCCATCTGCCTAAATGTATGCAGATACGTTTTTGGACATCTGAGTTCATCCTGATACATCCCAGTATATTCCAGCAATAGGGTTTCTTCAGATCGGCACCCATTCCTTATTTGTAATTTTTCCTGAATAAGTTCCATGTGCTAAGTGCACCCCTGGAGCTCTAACATCTTTCTGTAACAGTGGAAACCCCTGTTCTCATTATTAGTCACATTAAATTATCTAGTATGATGTATTGGATATACACAAAATAGTTGTAGGATTGCTAGCCCATAATTATACATAAAGCATTTTGGTAACTGCAGTACAGAATTTGCATTTGGGGTTTCTACCTT